>NW_024573661.1:0-723978 GCF_018153835.1 Drosophila eugracilis | reverse complement strand
AAGTTCCCTTTAAGGACCTGAAAGTCCCAATCAAAGATAATATTTAGCTAAACTTAATTCACCATTTCTTCAAGATTATGAAAAGATAACTATATTATCAAAGCATCATATAAAACAAAAGATATATTTAACTAATTTTTACCTAAATGCTGATTTTTTAGATAGACCAAAGACTGCTGTGTATGGATGTTAAGGTTTATTACCTTAAACTAAATATGCATCTCTGAAACCCATAGAAAACCCCTTCGATATCCCCCTAATCGATTTCATAACCCATTCAATTAGGCCTTCAATCAATTAAAGCCATTAAAAAGCCATTCCCCTTAAGCCAGCCACTTCAACACCTGCCTGAACCATTTTGCCAGACAGCCAAATCACATCACAAACCCTTCACCGACATCTCGAATAGAGTTCCCCGTTTCGCGATGTCGAAAACCAAATCAAAATCGAAATGCGAACGAGACTAGAGCGACTAAGCGACGCCTGTTTACTCAATCAATATGCACAAAATGCTGATTAGGGGATGTAATGAAAATTTAATAATTGCTGACAGGGGGCAGGAGGCAGAGGGCACTCGATGATGAGGTTCTGTTCTTCGGTTAGCCGGATTGCCTGAGACTCAAAGAAGGAAAAAGACTGGCGCAATTAATCTCCCATGTCAGGGTTGATCTGGCCATGAGAGTTGGTAATCCAAGAACCAGAAATGGAAGCCACGGGGTTGGTTTCGATTTCAGAACCCAAAGGCAAAAGGCAAATAATGTAATAATGTTTGACAGTCTGCGTCTCCTTACTCCGTCGTCTGTTGTTTTGTTAACAGACATTTATGACATTATACGGCGCAGAATTATGTTGTTACAACCCCACCGGAAACTGAAACTGAATGTGAATGGTGAACCCAGACTGGCTTTGTCCCCTCTGTGATTTCATTTGCCTTACAAGCGGCAAAAATCTGTTTAATTGTGCGTAAGACAAAGTCCCTTCCGTCTCTCTTCTCGCTCCGAGCTCCCAACTCCCGAAGTTAAATATTTGTCAAAGAGTAATTAAAACTTACTTACCGTTTCCTTGGTTGCCTCACCCGGCCTTTGTGTCCTCGGTGTCCTTTCATGTCCTTACTTCATTGGACTGTCTTTATGCCAACAACGAGTGCAAGTTGCCATTTCCATTGTTGTGGATAAAAACTTTCCAACTATATCAACTGACTTGAGTTGGAGTTAACAGGGAGTTGAAGTTGTTTGGTAACCCTGGCGGAAGCATAAAAATGCTAATTTCCAAGACCCAAGAAAAGCCTTTGTTTCCGCCGCAAATTATGGTCAAGTCGAGGGGTTTTTCCAGGGGGGAGCCCTGCCTTTCTGCTCAGCATCGACGATAACGATTATGTGCAAAGTTTTGTTTTTTATTCTTGCCGCAAAATTAAAAATCCTCAGGGACTGCAGTTGGCATCGCCATGTGGCACCAACCGAAATTTATTTGCCTCAATAAGACGACAATGAAAACGTCGGCGGCTCTTGAGGTTCAGATTTGGTAGGTTGAGGAACAGCAGCTGGACGAATTCTGATTCTTGTACTTATGTTTTCTTGTATTGCTTAATTTTCTGTAGTTGTAAGATTTGTTTACATTTTATTAAGTATTTGGATTGGGAATAAAAATGAAAGGGCCTTCACAGATACTCTTTCGTTTAGGAAATTATCTATAAGTTAGGATTTAAAATGATATTCTGACTGACAAGCCAACTAGGGATAGCTAAGAACTTTTGTTTGAGAATTTTTGTTGTTAATACTTGAGATTGAGGTCATTAAAACCCTTCTAAAGATTAATTTCTTACACCTTCATTGCCCTAATTAACATATTTTGCTATCCTCCATAGTCTAACCCAAACCTGCTGCTATTATAAATTCTAGAAGTCTATATACCAGACAGAAATCAGGCAGAAATTTTTATTTCAAAAATTTCCATTCGATCGATATGAGACCATATATTAGCAATCGAATTGAAGATCAAACATGCTAGGAATTTCCAATTATTATGCCCATAAACAACTCTTAAAACGACTTTAAAATGTTCATTGAATAATCTTAAAAAGATATTGAACTTTTCCACTTTTCCCCCAAGTTAAAGTATTGCCAATTCGTTGCTTTTGTATCAGATTTTTCCTTGGGTTTTTTCTAGTAATTTTACGGCTAACAATTTGCCTGCCATTTGCCATTTGAACTTTTTAATTTTGTCGTTTTTGATGGCTGCGTTTTACGAGGCCGTTGTCTCTCAACTTGGACTGCCACGGCTCCTCGACATCTTTTTATTCCTCCGACTCCTGATGGCATTTCCGTTGCTGTGGTTTTTGTCTCTTAATGATAAACTGGGGTTCAGCTTCAGCTTCGTCTTGAATAAGTTTTCCCCCGGTTTTGGTTAAATTCCCTTATGCCGAATGTCCTTTTGTTGAAATGAAAGGCGGGCAAAAGGAAAAGCCAAAGCTGCGCCATAAAAGTTTAAACAAAAAGCAGCTGCCAGACCAGAAAGAGAGAGAGCACAAAAGCGGGATCGGTCGGAGTCATAAATTGGCCATGATGGAACCCAATAAAAATGCCAGCCCAGATTCAGATCCCAATGAATCCGTGTCGATGCTGGTGATGATGAACAACTCAAGAGATTCGAGATGGGAACTGCATATCCATCGGAGGGTTGCAACTGCCGCAACAATAGAATCGCTTTGAGGGCTCCGGTGATGGTGATGCCCTGCCGCTTTCCTCTGATGTTCCCATGACATAAAAATGCATTTTCATGTAATCAACGGAAAGTGCGTAAAGAAAATCGCCCAAATGACTTAAACAAATCAGGCAGCTCAGAGCCGAATTCCGGAGCGATTCAAGCGTGAAGCCTAAAATCAAACAACAAAACACATCTTTGAAGGTGTAAAATGTAAGACAAACTTCGAGGAGCAGATGCAGTTACAGATTTTAGATGTGCACTGGAAAAAAATATTGTATGTTAGGTACTTAAAATCTGCTTTTATCTAGGAAAATGTCCGTTGTAGTATTTATTCTTTCTTCACTGAAAGGAAACCCAGAATTTAATGTTCCAATCTGAAATTGGTAAAGAGATTATGCACCCCCTTTTCTCGCAGTGCACAGTACAAATGCTGCTTTAAATGGCAGCCAAGTGCACGATGCGGTTGATTCAGTTTTATTTCGATTCCCGGAGTTTGCCGTGTTTTGGTCGTGTGTCTAAAAGCGTGATGGCTTTTCGAGTTGCCTTTGATCTCATCTGCCGCGCACCAAGCAGGTCTCTCTCTCCCACCCCCGATTTATCCATCTTTTTAACTGTCTCCGTCTCTGGACCAAAGTTTTCCACATTTTCACCCACCCTACACCCCTCTACTCCCCTCCTTTATTCACCGTTTGGCAGCGCATTGAGGAAGTTGCATCAAAGACAAACAACGAATTTCCACACACACAGAGATGTGCGGATACAGATACAATCCATGGGCACAGATGCGGATACACACACCCGGAGTTGGGACCTTGAAGTTTTTGTGGACCTTGAGGCACGCACCGCACATCAAAGCCTCAGAGGGAGAGATCAAAGAGGGGCCTAAGCGTTTTGCCACACGCAGTTTGCGACTCCCAATTGCAGTCACAAGTTCCCAAAAACCCCTCTCCCCCTCCTCCTGCTCCACCTTCCACTTGCCACATACTCGTACATCCTGGCTAAACGGTTTAACCTATAAAGCGTTGGCGTTTCTGTTTACTTAACCCTTTGCTCGGGTTATGCTAACTTTCGCAAGCGATTGGAGAGCTCCGGGTACTTCTGCTTTGATAGGGAAATATTTATTTGATCATGGAATGGCCAGGATGGGGGATAGTTATGTAAGCAAACATTTATGTTGCGGTTCAAATGCTTATTAAATTGATTTTTTCTATACTTTTCTTAGGGGTTTCTTAGATATCAAAGAAACTAAAGAAAAAGAAACGTTTTTCTAAAGGAATGTTTAGGAGTTGCAAGGCAGTAAGGTTTTTAGTTATAGAAGTTATAGTTTCCAAAAGGATCAAGCAATATATCTTTTATAGCTGAGAATAAAGATTACGTTCCATATTTATTAACTCTTAGGGTATCTAAAATTTGCCGCCCTTTCGCGGGACAATAGATCTTGTCTCCCCTTCGGATTGTCACCGAAAAAATGTTGCTGCAACCTGTCCCAGAGCAACATGTTGTCCATGGCGTGGCGGCATCCCATGCACTTTTCCTCTACTTCCCCACTTGCCACGTTTTTCCGGCTTACTGGTGTCTCAGAGAGGTGAGGAGTCGTAAGACAAGCCGGCTGACTGGGCTTTGATGTTGCGCCTGCTGCGGTTGCTGTTGACATAATTGGAGTTTTGGATGGTTGGTTCCTGGCTGGGATTGCCGGGTTGGCTGGGCTGTTGGCTGGGCTGTTGGCACTCACTTTGCGGTACTTTAAGAGGCCCGGCACATAATTTGCGCAAATTAGCGACAAGAGTCATGGCATGCCGTCAAACATCGTTGGCGGGGTCTTTAAGCCTAATTGATGCCCGGGCTTGAAGCCTAATGGTCTAAGCGCGCCCGTCTGCCTCCCCAGATCTCTCTTGGCTTTCATCTCACCCTGCCTCCCCGGATGCTTGAGAGGTGTGACCAAGATGCAACCGCTTGATGCACTTGTCGTCGAGTGTTGTAGGTGTTAATGTGACTCCACTCCGGGGTGGAGTCGTTCCCCGGATCGATATAAATTGCCACTTTGACCCTGAACAAAAGACGACAAGGCGACAAAGGCGGCGACATAAAAACGAAATGAAAGCCAACTAAACCGAAGCAGCTTCGCCTTTTCCAAGCCAATCAGACAGCCGAAAACAGTTATGGAAATGAGGAGTATCTGGAATGAGAATAAAAAAAAACAGGAGCCAAGTAAAGAAGCTGCCGACATCATCATTGAGTGCTGCCCCGAAAAAAAAAACAAACATGTTTGGTATTTTAATTCAATTTAGAGGTCTCTTCGAGGGGTGAAGCGAAATGGATATACCGAGCTTGGGGTTTGAGGGGTAAATTGAGAGGAATCTGGAGAAGGAAGATGTTTAGTCAGCAAGAAGGCAAGAAAAGCGGGAAATTGGTAAGCAGAACTGGGAAAACAGATTTCAGGTTTTGGGTATTTAAAACTTACTTATTAAATCCTCTTTAAGCTGCCTAATAGGAGACAGAAGTGATTAACAGACTTAATAGCTTAAAGATAGTCATGCATACCCATACATACCCTCACTTATTAGTAAAAGTTCTATACATAGTTAAGCTTAAACTTGAAGCTTCTTACCCCAAGCTTAAGCGAGTTCTATTGCATTCTACACACAACCACGAAGTAGTGACTGAGTTCAGCAATCAACATCAGAAGTCCCAACTCGATCAGCCATCCTATCTTCCAGATAGAAGACAGAAGACTGAACTCGGAAGGCGTTTCTTAACCTTCCATCTAACTATATTTCAGTGTTAATATAGTATAACATATATATAATTCCCATTTTAGTTTCAAGTCAAAATATTATACCAAAAAATCCAAACTTTCCCCTCATTTTAAAAATCAAATTTAAACATAAAGAAAACTAAGATCTTCTAAATGCCACCATTCAACATTCTTTCGCAACTGAATAGATGTCAAAAGTATTTATAAAGTGAACAAATTAACCAGGCTAATATCCCAAAGAACCTGATAGGGCCCTAAATCAGTCCACCCATTCCCCCGACAACCGACAACCCACTCAGACCACAAGAACTTTCCTATTAGCTGGTATCACTCTTTTGGCCCCATCCACAAATCATTAGGCCGCACCACCCACTTGACATCTCAAGTTTTCTAGACCATAGACCGAAACATAAATATCCACTTGACAAAGCGTTGTGTGATCGGCCAGATATGGTCTGTATATAGCCTCCTATATACCTCCCTTTGGTGCCTCCAAAAATGTTTCACTTTGCACAGGCGAAATTCAAGAGCAAAATAGCAGAGCAAAGGCAACAGGCAGAGACAGAGAGATGATGGACCTTGAATGTCAGTCTAGGGAAGAAGAAAAGCAGGGGAAGAAATGCCGCAGACTGAGAGGAAAATCTCTGCCCAGAAACGCTGATTGACAAATGCAGTTGGCGGGGGGAAAATTCACAGCGAGTTGAGCGATCGGGGCGTTGATGGATGAACAGAGATACGGACGGGTCGTTTACCGTGGATGTCTGAGCCGCGCCCCTTTTCCCTCGTTTACCCCTTTTGGGGCGAATCGCGGCCCAAATTAAATGAAATTAACACGCGTTTAATGTCAAACTGGGAAAACTCACCTGCCACCCCCGCCTGCTCACAATTTCCCATGCAATTGTTTACTTAATGACGTTCATGTGTCTTTTGTGACTGTCTCTGTGTGTGTGTGTGGTGTGTGTGTGTGTGTCATTTGTCGGCCTTTCTGACTTTTTCCGCTTTTCCGCAACGAGTGAGCGGGCTGTCATAAAACGATTTGATTAAAGCGATTTCACCGCCGCCTTCGAGGTCTCAAAAACGAAATAAAGATACGACAGCCAACAGCTGGAGCTGTACTGTAGAGCTGGGAACTCCACTCTCTGCTCTCTGTGTTTTCCAATTAAAACGCAGTCCTGTGCCGCGGGCGATGCGCTAACATTTATTTTCGGAAATCGAAAAAATGCGCAGGGGCAACCCGTTCCAAGGAGCCAAAAGCTGGAGTCGGGCCACGAGCGGTGGCCTGGAAAGTGAGAGTGAGCTGTGGGAAAAACGCAGTTAATCAGCGAATAGTTAATGCACTTTTTTTGGGGCTTAAAAGGGGGGTTTAATCTTAGGGAATAAGAGTTATGAAGGGGTTATGTATGATAAAAGGGATACTAAGGAAGAAGTTTTCATATTCTTTAAGGAATTTTAAATCCAAAGAGGGGACATTTCTTGCTTTCATAACTAATAAAACTCTTTTAAAATTTAAGAACCCTTTTCGTTTCTTAAACCTTTTCATATAATAATCATATTAATGGGTCCAAATTACTAAAACTCAAAGCTAATCAAAATTCCTCAATGGGCTTTTAGCTTCTTTTTTCAGTTAGGAAGGGTATCTGGGCAAAGGAGGGCAACAAGAAAAAGTGGCGGCGGCACAAATTCTTTGTAATTAGTATTAAAATGCTTTCCGCTACGTTTTCACTTGCTTCCCGACTGGCAGTGGCAGTGGCAGTGTCTCACCCGATTCCCGGGTAAAACTCAACAGGCAACATTCAGTACACCGTATGCCGTATTCAGCATTCAGATGCAGTCAAGCAGCCAGCCAGTTAGTCAGTCAGTCAGTCAATTTGTCTATTTGCCCTCAGGGCGCTTTACCATATCTCATATATGTATATACTCCCTAGCCCATCCCCTTTGCCACTCCGATGCTGCTCTTTCTCGCTTGATTGAAGGCAACATGTGTTTCGGAAATTATGCAAAATTGCCTTTCTGGCCAACAGAGCAGCAGCCGTATAGCGGATAGCAGATGCCAATGGATGTGACTGGTTCCCCTCCCATCCATCCGTCCGTCCATCGGTTTGTCAAACTCTTTTTCTCGCAGCAAGTGCATTTGCATTGCATATTCCGCTGCTCATTATCATGGCGCACAGTTCATTTCGAAAGCGATTAATAATGCTTAAGCGCTGCTTGGCGTTGACAGGCGGCCGGCGAAATGCGGCGAGCAAATCAGCGAATTTTGTGTGGTCACAGCAATAGTTTTGTCCAATTCGGAAATCTGCAGGCTCTTTGGGGTTGTCTAAGAAGAATGCACTTGGGGAAAAAATGTCTTAGAAAGGAATTAATAGTTATGAAAGAGAATTGCTGATATTAAATGGCCTAAAAGGTTTTAAAAAAATGAAATGGCTAAGTTTTTATCTTATGGCTATCAAACTTAGCTTATGGCCTATGATCTTAAAAGATCTTTATTAAGGATTTTAGATTTTATAAAATTAACCCATGATAGACGATTTACGTTTCAGAAAAGTTGAATTTCCAACTCAGTATTTATTCCTTCCTTTGCAATTTCATCCATTTCACAAGCCATTTCCCATTGAAGACTATTTCCCTCTGTGTAGCTCCACTACCGCATTTTTTGGCTGTGTTTTTGGTCATTTATTTGGCTTTAGTTGTTAGGATGCTGAAGTGGAAAACAACGAACGGAAGCAGCCAACAAATTGGGCTGGCAGCCGAATATGGAGTGGCAGAGCATGAGCTTAAAGAAAATATTGTCTTAGCAGTATTTTTAGAGAATCTCAACAGTGTGCGACATTCCCTGAGAGACTCAACCACTCTCCTAACACATTTCCTCCATTTGCATTAATGTTTTAAAATGCATTTGATTTGTGGCCTCATATTTGTTTCCCATTTTTTGGGCTCTTTGCTCTGTTCTGGCATTAATACTCATTACCCAGAATGATAAATTTCAAGACGAAAGTTTCCGAGCTATGCAGCCAACTACTCTCGATTAATGGGCCAATAATCGAATTTGTAAAGTTTACAAAACAAAACCAGAGCAGGCCATAGCTGGCCAGACCAGAAGATGCCAGAAGTCAGGAGATCCGTGCAACATGAACTTGTTTTATCACCTCATAACAACAACATTGCCAGCGAGTGAACTCGACTGATTGAATGCCTTCGTGGCAGCATTTGATTTGTTTAGAGAATTAAGCACAGACCTTTCTGTATCTCTATCTGCTATATGTAAATGTATCTGTATCTGTATCAGTGTATATGTGTATCTGTATCTGTATATGAATCTCTGCGTGGATGTTGCCCGTTGGCTGTGGCATCTTTCTTCCTACTTTTTTTTTCGGTATATATGGCGCCAACTTGGCCTCGTTTGTGGGGCGGGATTTTTGCTTAATTAGCACTCAATGAACAACTTGGAGAGCTGGGAAAGAGTAGAGGAATGTGCGCTGTGGCACTTCAATCCCATCCATACACAACCTAGGCTGCATATAGGAAAACACCACCTCCAAGGCCATTTTGTGAGCCGAGCCAAGCAGCGAGGGTTGCTTGTAAAAATCTTATGAGCTTTACGTGACCGTCCATTAATACATCATTGCGGCAATGTTAGCCACGCTTCTGCCCCCTTAACCCCCCTTAAACTTTTCTCGCTTTTCCAGGGGAAATGAGCTGATGATGGCGTGGAAAGTAAAGCTGGGTTTTTGGGTCTGGGCCTGTTCGGGGTGTGATATCAGGATCGTTTTTTCGTCATGGTCATAAAAACGCATTTTATGCGAAACGCATTTGAGTGGATCCCGTAGTATGGAGTATGGAGTCTGGAGTTCTCAGTTTGAGTCAGAGAATTCTGATGGATGTGGGGGGGGGGGATGTGGGTTCTTATCGGTTTATTCCCGTACGTTTCTCTTTTATGGGAAAGTAAATAAAATGTAAGCCAAGAGCTCCCTCGCAAACTTTTAATGTTGATTGCGTTTCGCGTTGATGTTTAATTTTTATGCGAGTCTTTTATTCAAAGCTCTCTTACTCCACCACCTCGTTTAAATTACACTTTGAGAAATGGTTTTGTGCTTTCAGAACTAAGAAAATTTAGTTTATGAAAAGAAAAGTTAGCTAAAAAAACTTGATTTCTTTCCTTTAAGTAAGTTATCTTCACAATCTTTAGGAAAATCTTTATAGCTGCCACATTTCATAGACATTTCCATTGTTGTGTAGAAAAACCAGTCAAGCTGAGTCGCAAAATTAATCATTAATAGCTAAGCTTAAGCTTTGTTTCCCGGCTGGTGGTCGTTGCCTTGGAGCTGAAAGGAAAATTGCCAAGAAAATTAATTTAAATCTATTCGCTAGCAATTTTTATGGGAAAACTTCGGAGAAGAGCCTGAAAAAAGAAACGAAGACCGAAATGCCAGCAATTAATTTTAATTGCCCAGCGGAGAGGAGATAATATTATGACAATTCCATAAATAAGTCTCAATTTGAAGGGAATTGGAAGTTCATTTGTGGAATGGTTAGGGCTAGCCCATAAATTAGTCACAGAATCTCTATGCTCGGAGGAAGACTTTCGGCCTATTCATGAAATTACCTGATAAATTCTCGAGGGCAGGAAAGCACTGGCGCAAAAACAACAAATGGCTGTAAAATGCTGTGGGAAATTATAGCGGCCAAGAGAAATGCAGACAAATTGCTGGAATGCCGCTGAAGCATAAACGAGAAAATGCCAGCCACAAAAGCGGCAACACCAGCAGCAGCAACACCATCTAATATTAGCTGAAAAATAGTTTGGCAATGTATTCAATGAAAGGGAGAGCCGCATGCAATGGATGTTGCTGTTGTGCAGCAGCAGCAACACCAGCAACAGTGGCAACAACAAGCGGAAGCAGCAATCCCAACCAGTGGAAGATTGAGTGCAAGAAGGTGGAGTTTTTTGGATGGTTAATGGGATGGATTCTGCGTTCTTGAAGGATGATAAATGTCAAATGCAATGCTTGGGCTAATATGTTGCTGCTATTGCTGGGTTCAGTGGCAGAAACAAAGGCTTGGCAGCGGCAACTGGAGTGTAACTGCAAGCTCAGAGGATTTTTTCTTCAGAATTGCTGCTGTTTCCTAAGCAGCACACCCATGTTGCTGCTGGCAGGCTTAAATTGGCATGACCGAACCTCAGTTTTCCAATGTGAAAGCAGCATTTGACCCAGCCCTAAAGTCTTATCAGCAATCTTGAAAGTTCCACAGAAACATTTCTCAATCTCATAGAAGTTGCCACACAGAAAGCCAATTTGCTGATGCTGCTAATGATGTTGCAAAATTGCTGCTGGACAAATTGCAACTGGCAATTACAATTCAAGTTTTATGCAACACAATGAAGCTGTCAACTGCAGGGAAAGCCCAATAAAAATCGGGGAGAAGAAACCAGCTAAACGTTGCTGATGACACAAACAGCGGGCGGCAGCAGCAACCGCACAACTGCAACAGCAATTCCCAGCTGCAACTTCCGGGACGAGGCGAGTGCGGGGCTGGGGGCGTGGCCCAGGTAATGGCGTTAACTGCTTGGGCATAAAAATTACTTGCAGCCGTTGCTCTAAGGTAGCAACCTCGCTGCACGGCAGCAACATGGGGGCCAGAAAGGAAGCAGCGAGCTGCCGCTAGGTGTGAAGTGTGCCCAGCGCACGGCCAAATCTATATATATATATATATATATTTATTATATATATGTGTGTGTGTGTGGAAAATGTATATAGATGTGTGCCCTAATGTGAGGGTTGCAAGCGAAATGTGTCGTAAAGATTTTTATTGCATTTTTATGGCGCACACGCAGCGCAGCATCAGCAGCAGCAGCAGCAACATCAGCTTCCGCTGGCAGCAACAGCAGCAGCAACATGGCATTTTTGGTCGGCTTGGGCTGCTTAATGATAAACTTTAACGCTGCTTTTGCATTTTCCGATTCCGTTGTTTGCCACAGAAATCATTTTTGAGTAAATAAACCGCAGCAGCAGCAGCATCAGCAGCAGCAACATCGTCGGCAACGTGAGCCTAAGTAAGCCGTTAAAATGCTTTTAAAACTAAAATAGCGATCCAGTGCGGAAGAGCAAGTGGCCGAGCGACCCTCGCTTTCTGGGTGGCCGAATAAATTGATTGCCGCTGCTGCTGCCGCTGCCGCTGCCGCTGCCGCTGCTGCTGCTGCTGCTGTTGCTACTGCGCAGTTTGTTGGCTTTTTTGTTTTTAATCATTCGCCGCAACGTTTTATTAAAAATCCAAAAAGTAGCGACGTCATTTTATTGTCTACTTACCGAGTCCAAGTCCAAAATCCCATGCACAAATTTTATGAGCCAGCCCATAAAAATGCCTTTTACCGTTCTCTGTTTTTGTTTTTGTTTTTTTGGTTTTGGGGGTTTTCTTTTTTTTTCACTTTTTTTAATTTTGTGCCAAACTCTCGGGGGGCACATTTGTTGCTGTTGCTGTTGCCTCGAAGTTGCCGAAGGGGGAGCGACATTGTTTACGGTTACAACTGTTTGTCGCCGTTACTGCTTCTGCTGCTGCTGCTGCTGCTGCTGCTGGATGATGCCAAAATTGATGACCATAATCTTCGGCACAGGGAGCTGGGCAAAAGGATGCGCTTTTTATGATGAAGCGCCGAGTTGCAGCCGAAAAACAACCACCGACTATTCCTGCCCCACACTAACAACCACCCACCAGCACTGGGAGAAAATACTGGTAAAAATTAAAAACAATTTCTTACTCAGTTGTGGGTTTGTGATGTGTAAGGGTTAGATTTAATAAGAAAATATCATTTAAAATTGAACATAAATACGTAGTTAGAAGGACAACATAAAAGTTAAGTTAGACTAACATTTAAAAATCTGATTTCTTAGATGTTAACTTTGGTTTTAAGTCATTATATAGCAATACTTAATAAGGAGATTAGAGTAAGATCTAAGATTACAGTATTACTTAACAAAAAACTGAAGGAATGTTTAGTAGGAAGTGTAATCATCATTTTTAAGCTCTAGCAAGCAGCAGTTCAATTTAAATGCAATGTCTTTTTACTCTCAACTTGAAAACCTTATACTTTTTTAACACTTTTAAGCAATTTGTTTTAATATTAAATTTGGCTTAACTTTTACTTTAAGTTTCAAAGCTAATAACCTCTTGGCAATACATTCTTGGCCTGTTTTCCATAGCTAAAATGTTCTTATAATTTTGTCATAAGAGTACTATTTCTCATAGTCCCAGATCTGTTACCAACAATTTTCTCTCAGTGCCTGAGATTTCCCTTTCCCTGTTGCAACGACATTATTCATCGAGGGGGGATTCGCAGGAAGCGGTAGTGGAAGCATATTTTATGTTTTAACGCTGCCGAAATTGGGCAGCAACAACAACAACATCTCATACATCAGCATTTAGAGAGCCCTCGTCCTGGAAACATAACCGTAGCCGGGAGATTTCTCCCCAAGGGGCGGACGTTTGTCTTGCGGTTTTCGCGCTTGCAATTTGCTACCCTTTTTCCCAGTACTTTTTTGCTGACAGCAATTGTTGCTGCTGCTGTCGCCTTTACCGCCTTTACCGCTTGCAATTTAGCGGCTTAAGCGCAATATTTACAACGCATTTCGAAGTGTGTTCCGTGTGCCATAAAACGAATGAATAAATAAGCTGACAGGTGCAGGAAGCGTAGTCAGCGGAAGATTTTAAGAGAGATCCAGCGAATGACAAAAGGAGAGGACACTGCTAAGCTGTTAAGCCAAACAAATGGGGCTCCGCATGAATTATTGAAAAAGAGTTATGGCAATTAATGGGTACAGCAAAGGCTTAAACCTTTAGCGGAGTTTCACAATGCGCTGCACAGGAGGAAGAGATCTCTATCTTTTTGGCTAATACTAATGAGTTAAGACTATTCAGTAGTTATGAAAATACAAAATTGAGATCTCTTTTTAAGGTTGTTTTGATGCTTAAAAGTTATGAGTTGGTTTTCCATGTTTTATTTCACATTTCAAATACATTTTCTGCCTGACTTACTCAAATTTTATGCAGTTCTTTCTGTGTATAAAAACAGATATTTCTCGAATATTCACGAGCCGAATCGGCTTAATGATCGCCTCTATTAACGACTGGCTGTGCCCATATAGTATTTGAGAAAACTGCTTGTCTCTCAGCAAATTGCCCATAGAAATGACGCCTCATTGGCCCCATTCTTGCTAAGCAAGCAAGCAGGAAAAGCAGAAAACCAAAAAGCTAAAAGAACAGAAAATCTGAGAAACTGAGAGTCCCAAAAGCAGCGCCTTCTGCTTCATTTGCCAGCCATCAATTAAAGCCAGCCGACCGCGTCGCGTTTTGCTTAAGTTCATCAATTTTCCGATCCGATTGGGTTACAGTATTTGCACTTGCCTTTTAATTGAATGCTCTCTCAGGGGGGAGGAGGGGCGGCGGGTTGAATTATGCGACAGCTACGCCAAAAGCAAACAGAGGAAACCAAAACAAAAGGCGACCGGCAAACAAACAAACATTTGCTCGCCACCCAGAAAAGAAATCGACTGGAGGAGAGTTGGTAGCCCAATGCAAGTCAATGCAAGTTTTAAAAATAAGCAATGCGTTTTGGAACGTACAGAGGAGGAGGAGGAGGAGGGAAAGCGAGCAGCTGCATTTATGTTTTGGCAATAAAATGCAAATGGTAAAAACGTCCATAAAAAAGTTCAAGTCGGAAGAGCATTTTCAGCTTTCGATATGCTTATGCTACTTTAAAAAAGATTTTATGGGTGCCTGCCTGGGTTGATTTCAGTTTTTCATCCTCAAATACACAGAGAAAATTGGGTCTAGATCTTTCTTTCATTAAATTTGATAAATATTAAATGACTTCTTAGGTAATTCCTGTACAAAGTACAAAGTTGCTTTTAGTAATCAAACATTTTCCCCACACACCCAGAAGCATTAACAAATATGAAACACTTTGGAGAGTTGCTTTAATCTTTCTGTGTACTTTTCGTGTTTCTCGAACTGCCTTCAATCGCTGGCTGCTGCACTTGCCGCCTCTGCCTCCTGTTGCTGTTGCACATTTGCTATGCTGTTTGGGGCCAGCAGCAACATCAACATCAACAGCAGAAGCAGCAGCAGCAGCAGCAGCAACTAAAAACTGTAAAGTCCATAAAATGCTTTTGCCGCAGCACAAAGGGATTTATATATGCCCGGGTACCTGTGTGTGTGTTTTTGTTGAATATTTTACGTTTCTGAAAATTTGATGAATCTCCACAAATGCAGAGGGAAAATGAGGGAAAAGCTGGTGGAAAAAGAGCACTCAAAGCAGGAGCAGAAACACACAACTTCAGCGTCATCATCGCACGAGGAAAATATCCATCAACACTTTTGTTTTACGGCGCTATCTTTTTCTCCGATCCACTCCCCCCTCCCATGTTTGCTGGCACACATCCGTCCGTCCGTCTGTCCATCAATTCGTTGTTTGGCCTAACCACCAACTCTTCACAGTTTATTTTGCTTTGTGGCCATTTTAATAGCTCTCGACTACTTTGTATCTGAAAGATACAAATCTATATCTCCTGCACTCGCCTGTTTAGCTGGCGGCCAGAAATTTGTGATATTAAAGTGCTGGCCCCAAAGAAGAGAGTGGCTTCTGCTTTCGCCTGGCTAATTGTTTTAGCCATTTGCCTGGCCAATTGTCTGGCTCCCCCACCCGAAAAACGTTTTGTCAAAAGGATTATCTTCAGGTCTCCCTCTACCTATCATCCATGGACTAAGCTTACGGCTTGTAATTCCTCAATGTTTTCAATGGCTAAGGCGACGTGCATTATCCAAACTTGAAACGGGTGAAAGGGGAGACGGAGTCAGGGGCCGTGGGCTTTGCCCTAATGCGCTTTGCATTGCACTTGCCGATGCAACAGCAACAGCAACAGCAACCCAATCGGATGTGATAACAATGCACAGCTTACATGACGACTTACATGGGCTTTGAGCTGTAATTGAAGACCCCGAGGGTGTTGGCTGTGTCATAACAAAGCTCAGGGCTGGGAGATCATGGAGATCGACATATGTCAATTCAAATTGCTTTTAGTTTCTGTAAATCTATTCAAAAGTTCTTATGACTTTTAGCCAGAAAACAAGAACAGTTCAAAAATATAACCAATGTTTAACCTATATAGGAACTTATTCCTAATGAATTTTTAAGATTTTTGTCACTCTTTCTCACAAACTAGAATGAGCACAAGTTAATAAGTTCATAATATTAGTTCATATCAATATTCATGACCACATTTCCCCAACAAAATAAAGAGCAATCCACTCCTCTAGACCTGCCAATTAATTTCCAATCCATACTAGTTTTCCATCCATCGGCAAATGATATTTTAATCAAGCCGAAAACTACGTCAAATATCGAAATAAAACAGCGGGAGATAAATAGATAAAAGTTGGCCAGGAGCAGAGATCCATTCGCAGATCCAAACAAATCCCGCAAGTGTAGCCAAAAGCCGAGGCAAACTACTTGTAAACATTTCCAACATTCAATTAATTAATTAATTGCGAAAATGTGGCAAATTAATTTCCCATAAAGAGTGAGCACGCCCAGAATGTAGCACAAATCGGCATCGGAATGGAATATTATTAACAGACTTTCGGTGGCGAAAGTTGGGATCGCTATGGAGGGCAGATGGACCGGAGAATAAAAGTGGGAAATCGTGGCCGCGAGGCGCAGACGGAGACGGAAATAGTCAGATAGTCCGAAAGGCTGATACCCAGATAGCCGCATAGCCACAGATATGCTGAGCTCGTTACTCATACGCCAATTTACGATGCACTTAAGTTTTATGAGAATTTAAGATTTCCTGCAAATCAGCATACTCCCGACACACAGCCCCAAGGGAGTGGGTGCCGTCAAATGATAACCGAAGCTGGACAGGAAGCGAGTGCGAAGCGAGGTGAAGCGGCGGCTTCTTTTTGAAATTGTTATTAAAAAAGAAAGACTGCCTTTCCATAATGAGCTCTCAAATAACTGGAAAATAGATATAGCTTGCAGTTGCCCATGTGAAGGCGATTCGAGGGAAATTCTTTCCGGCATTCCTAGAAGCCGAATCTGTGAAAAACTGATAAGAAAAAGCGCACTCGCCTATGTTGTAACTTTTGGTAAATCAAATAAAAGTCTCTCATTTGGCCGTTTATTATTGGCAGTAAAGTTAAGAGTGCTCGAAATATCTTTCGTGTTTCATATTAGGGTTATTTGTTGGTAAATTGATTAGAAATCCGATTATTTATTGGTAGATAAAAGCCTGAAAGTCATATGAATTCAAATTTACAATGAAAAGGTAACTTAACCGCCAACTTGTTGTGTTTAGAAGTGAGTCCACCAAGCGCTAGATGGCGTCCAATGCTCGTATGTAAAATATACGTAAAATTAAGGGTTCAGTAAACCAGCGGTAGGTGTCGCTGTATTGCCTGAAAATTGAGCCACTCTAAACCATAGCATTTGGGGACATCTTTTTTTTAAGTAATATTTTCTTCACTTAAAGTTTTTAGTGGTATAATGCTTTCTTGGCCTTTTTCTCACAAATCTCAACCATTTCTATCTCCTTCAGCGAACACTTTATCTCCGAGCACACAGTGATGGCTGTGTTCACCTCGCAGGGTCAAGTGGGTGGACCTTGTCGATACATGCCTGCCACGCGGCGGCAGAACCACCAGTGTCGCAAGGAGACTGGTCTCCCGGGAACACTCAGCGAAGCCCGTCGACTGGCCACCACCCACTGCGAGGAACAGTTCCGCTACGACCGCTGGAACTGCTCGATCGAGACGCGTGGCAAGCGGAACATCTTCAAGAAACTCTACAAGGAGACGGCCTTCGTCCACGCCCTCACAGCTGCCGCCATGACCCACTCCATAGCCAGGGCCTGTGCCGAGGGACGGATGACCAAATGCAGCTGCGGTCCCAAGAAGCACAATCGGGAGGCGCAGGACTTCCAGTGGGGCGGCTGTAACGACAACCTGAAGCATGGCAAGCGGGTGACCCGCAGCTTTCTGGACTTGCGTGGCGGTGAGGGAGACGAGGTCAGCGAGATATTGCGACATGACTCAGAGGTAAATGGCAGTCTGATCTTATCTATGAACTTATTTATTAATCAAACTTTTATTGCAGGTCGGCATAGAGGCTGTCTCCTCGCAGATGATGGACAAGTGCAAGTGCCACGGCGTTTCCGGCTCCTGTTCGATGAAGACCTGCTGGAAGAAGATGGCCGACTTCAATGCCACAGCCACGCTGTTGAGGCAGAAGTACAACGAGGCCATTAGAAAGGCGCCCAACCAGCGATCTATGCGCCAGGTCTCCTCGAGTCGCATGAAAAAGCCAAAGCAGCGACGCAAGAAAGTGAGTTTCAGTTTGAGTTCAGGGAAAGTAAATTAAATGTTATAGAAATCTGAAAAATAGGTTGGAAGGCTTAGCATTCTAGGTCATCTTTGCAATCTCGTGTTCATTTAATATCTATAAACTATTAACTATAAACATCTCAAACTCAAAACTCTCCACTTGCAGCCCCAACAATCGCAATACACGACGCTGTACTATCTGGAGACCTCGCCCTCCTACTGCGCGGTCACCAAGGACCGCCAGTGCCTGCACCCGGACAACTGTGGCACCCTGTGCTGTGGGCGTGGCTACACCACGCAGGTGGTGAAACAGGTCGAGAAGTGCCGGTGTCGGTTCAACAACGGGCGATGCTGCCAGCTGATCTGCGACTACTGCCAGCGTTTCGAGGATAAATACTTTTGTAAATAGACGGGATTGCCGCCCGTCTTTCCCCTTAACTTTCTTTCACTCTCCCACCTCCCCCCACCCCCCTACCTCTATCTATCCTTGCGCTCTTTGAAAATGTAATTTGTAAAGTTTTTTTCTACCTTTATGGGCTTGTAATTTTTTTCCATTCCTAACAAATATTACTGAAATGATAAGCAAAAAGAACGAAAGGATACGCCGAACGACAGAGAACGATCAGAAAGCTAAGGCCTAAGGGCCGGACTCATACACATACTCACCTTCATACACTCACACAGGCACACACACGAGCGCATACATGCATTTATCTATATAATTACTATATAGTAAACATTAGCTACCGCCGCAAAGAAAAAATCTCAAAAAAATCGCAAAACTTCATTTAGCAAAACGGAAAACCCACAAAAAAAAACACGCAAACACGAACACACACACACACACACAAAGAACAACAGAAAAACAGACGCTAACAACACACAGCAACAAAAACAAAAACGAAAAACAAAAACAAAAACAAAAACAATTTTAATAAGTATCTAAACATACAAAACAAACCAAAAAAAAATACAAAACTGAAATGAAATAAAAAGTTTCACATAAAAATAATAATCAAATTTGTTATGCGTTGGGCTTGGGTTTTAAGGAGAGTCTAAGGGGGAGTCTAAGGTTTCCAAAATGAAAAGGAAAGGTTACATCATAAACAGATATCATGTAAAATCATTCTCATAGGGAAATTTTTTAAATCACGAAGAATCCTTCAGTTTTTCCAAACAATTCATGTTTAAGTTGCAAAGTTGCAAAGTTGCTTTTAAATGCAAAACTTGGAAATTAAAATAAAATATATTTTCCGCAAAAATCTTTAAAATTTCACTAACCTTAACAATTTTAAGTACCGAATTTAACAGAAACTTTTTAAGTTTTTAATCTTAAAATTTTAAAATATACATTTGGGGCGTCTTAAATCGCCCTTGTTGATCATGCGCATTTTCGGCGCGTTTTTATAGCGATTTCTTAAATCATGGTGGAGAACTTTGATAAACTGCTTAAGGTGAGTTTACAGACTATGTTACGAAAATAAAAGGTGGATGGAGTCACTGCTTATAGTCTCCATAACTGTGGACGCATGTTGACGAATACATCGAGGTATGGCATTCCATGTTACGATCATTTTTGACTTCGTAATGAGGAAAATACTGATATTATGGGCGGTAAATCGGATTTTCAAAAAAATCACTTTTTGAGTGTGGTACACAGTTCGACGGGGAATTTAATTACGAATTCAACGAGGTATGACATTCCATGCTACGATCATTTTTGGCTTCGTAATGAGGAAAATACTGATATTTTGGGCGGTAAATCGGCACAGACTGATTTTCGGATTTTTGGAAAGGGGTAACATCATAAAAATTCACGAAAATTCTCAAAAAAATCACTTTTTGAGTGTGGTACACAGTTCGACGGGGAATTTAATTACGAATTCAACGAGGTATGACATTCCATGCTACGATCATTTTTGGCTTCGTAATGAGGAAAATACTGATATTTTGGGCGGTAAATCGGCACAGACTGATTTTCGGATTTTTGGAAAGGGGTAACATCATAAAAATTCACGAAAATTCTCAAAAAAATCACTTTTTGAGTGTGGTACACAGTTCGACGGGG
Source organism: Drosophila eugracilis (assembly GCF_018153835.1). NCBI lineage: Eukaryota > Metazoa > Arthropoda > Insecta > Diptera > Drosophilidae > Drosophila > Drosophila eugracilis. The sequence continues at coordinate 704,080 of NW_024573661.1, read as the reverse complement.
AATTTAATTACGAATTCAACGAGGTATGGCATTCCATGTTACGATCATTTTTGGCTTCGTAATGAGGAAAATACTGATATTTTGGGCGGTAAATCGGCACAGACTGATTTTCGGATTTTGAGAAAGGGGTAACATCATAAAAATTCACGAAAATTCTCAAAAAAAATCACTTTTTGAGTGTGGTACACAGTTCGACGGGGAATTTAATTACGAATTCAACGAGGTATGGCATTCCATGTTACGATCACTTTTGGCTTCGTAATGAGGAAAATACTGATATTTTGGGCGGTAAATTGAAAAGACGATTAAAAACGATATTAAAATAAACTGAAATAACTATATATTGCACACTTCTTAGAAAAATTTACTGATGAAATTCTTTGTATTTACGGAATGAGAATACTCACCTCCTAGCTGATATATGCGACACTGTCACTTTTGCGTCTTCAATTCTTTATTTTCAAATCTCTAAACATGGTTTATAATATTACCTTAGTGGTTCAAAAAGTCTTTCTTGGAAAATAAATTAGAAGCCTAAACTAAGTATTCAGTTTGAAAGCGAAGATATTGGACAGGACATTAGATAGAGATGAAAATGGTCATTGAAAGTAACAGGAAACGCTTTGGTATCCTCGTACATATATTACATTCTCCACCTTAATTATGTATCGAATCCAGTATTGGAAGTATTAAATAAGATTCTTTTAACAAAATCTGCCTATAAAAATCCCTCAATATCCATTGTAATTGCATACAAGATCCCATTCACGAGAACATGTCTTCCTAAGCAAATCAAGTTATTTAAAAATAACAAATTAGTAAACTTTTCGCTCGGTTCCCAACAGTGATGTGCAGCCATGCAAACATTTGAGCAATTAACGTACTGCCGCTATAAAAAAAATTCGATCCATCACCTTGCTGTAGCCGACTTGGCCAATGACGAAGTGGCAAACTCTTATCAACTTTCGGCCGGTTACATTGATCGCAGATAGCAGTGTCAGTGTCCCACCTGAGGCCGTTTCAACAGCTTCAAACTCGTCAAAACCGAAGTGAAGAAATCGCAAACCTTAAGTGTTAGATAACTGGTTTTATCAATTGTTTAATTGACTCCTCACGATGTCCACGCGACTTTGCTTAACACGAGACAGAGCCCAAAGTCTCACCTAACCCCAATGAAAGGCTCGGGTTAACTTCGGTTGAGCTCTGCTCACGGGGGTTCTTCAACGGACAGTTAAGCTTGCTTAAGACAAACCTACATATATATCTTTAGATTACTTTAAATATTTTCCGTCCCAATCAGAAATCCAGAAAACACTTTTCATTCACAACGTTTACTTTTCCCTTACATATTATTCAAGTTAAGGAGTTCAAACTGTGTTTTATTGGCGTGTTATTTTGTCGCCTCAAAGGCTGTTGAGCCATCTGTCATGTCTCATGTCCCGTGACCTCACACACTTTCCCCTTCCCCTTTAGGTGACATTGATACGCTTCTGTCAACATTATTCAACGAGTGTTGCGTGTCGGGTGCCGAAAAACTGTTGCATGTTCCGCATAACAAGGATACCACAGATAGCCGAGGAAAAAAGGGCAAACCTTGTTCAGATACCAGCCAAACGGTTTTCATTTAATATGCGACTTAAACACAATATTTGCTTAGTAAACCGGAGTCCTCGTGGCCTCCATTTGATTGGAAAATATTTGGCTGGCAGGCAAATATTGATTGAGAACGAACGCCCCGAGCGAGTGGAGATTTTTACATAGAACAGCTGGGAAATCGGGAAGATTCCTGCAGAAGAGACAAGACAAATTACACGCGAATGCCATTTGGTAATGACAGGATGAAAACTCGCCCTAAGCTCGTTTCCCAAACACGTACTTTTCGCCAGCTGACATTTCAGAATGTGACAGAGTCAAGGTCAAAGGGCAGATTTTTCACATTCATTTCGAGTGCTCCCAAAAGGGAATGTTGGTCGGTTGTAAATATTTTGTAGGCTCAGCTAAAGTTATTTATAGAGCCTTTTCGGTCTTGACAACATTTAAATAATTTCATCTGCCACCTGCATAATGATTATATGTGATAATAATTGCTTTATTTAATCATTTTATTACTTATAAGAAGTTATCTTCTTCACCCTATCATAAAAACAGAAAGAACCATTTCCTTATAAGTTTGTAAATGACATCAGCAAGTGAAAGTTATATTTGCATCTCACTGCTGCGATAGACTCTCTCCCCATTTCCACCTAACAATTGTCACGAACTGCTTAAACAAATGGAAATTCAATAGGGAAAATTGAACAGACAAAATCTGAGGTAGAACTCGGATAAGAATAAATATTTTCCACTCTCTTCTTAAAAAATTGTATTATTCTTTCTGCAACTGCTTTTCTAATTGTTCAGTTGTTTTCGGAATGCCAAGCTGGCCAAGAAATGCTGCCAATTGTTTTTGCTTCGTGAGCCAACCACAAGCAGTCGATGCGTATTAATTACTTGGCCGTAGACCCCATGGAGCCTCCGTTTCCCAACCCCCTTTGCCGTGCTTCTGGTTTACGCCCACGCGATAGTGACAATAAAAGTAATTAGCATTAAACGGAAACAAGGCAATCGAGACGTGGGATCAAACGCTAACAAAAAGAAGTTAAATAAATTAAGTAAATAAAAAGTAAAACCAAAAGAGAAAAGTTAAAAAATGGTTAGTATGTAGGCTAGAGAATACCCTTTAATAATGATACTAATGAGTTATTAGAAGGTATAATGGGTATGAATAGTTTGAGTACCATAAGATTTTTAGTCTTCTTAAATATCTCAAAATATGTAAGACTGTTTATTAAGTCTTAATTTGATTTTAATTATTTCATTTTTATTTTAATCACAAATTGAAAAGCACCATTTCACTTCATGTTACCAAATACCTATTTATTCTAACACACCCTTCTCTTTTTAGGGTATCTCCAGACTAGAACAGAGTATGAACGAAATGGTAAACAAAAGCCAAAAAGTGCCGAGCTCAGCACAGGTCACGTAGAGAACGAAAGTGAAAACAAGAGCAGAGCGAAAAAGACGCCGCCCAGACGGATGGCAGAAAAGTCTAATGAGAAAGCTGACCGCAAAACTATGATTTTATTTCGGCAGAGGGGAGTGATGGGTGGTGGGTGGTGGCTTACAGATCGGAAAGACCGATGTCTCAATTGGCAGAAAGTGAGAGTGCAGCGTTCTGCATCCGACAGATACGTGAACTCAACAAAAGCCAAATGTCGATCGGGTTGGGGCAACATTTCCATGGAAACCGTCGGACCAAACACTCGATTGAAGATGCTGCTGCTGCTACTGTGGGTGCTACTTTGGGGACCTTCAGCTTTTGGGTGAGTTGACAAGAGCTGTGGAGGAGGAGATTAGAAAGATAAGAACTTGATCAAGTTTTAGATCTCCTTTGGAAATTCAACTTCTGGACCTGATGCTGCGAGAGGCTGAGGGTTATCCCAGCAATGGTCGGAGTCAGAGGGATATAGACGTATTGCCAGCTGCCTCCATTGGTTGCGATGATAGTGGCTCCCAGGAGGAATTTAGCAACCTATTTGATGATTATGAGGAGAGCAAAGAGGATTGCCTGGAGTTTCTGCCTCCCTGTGAACCATCTTTCCAGGATGGACTGCCCATCGATCATCCCTGTTTCGTTAAATTACTCCTACTAAGAACTCCGCTGCTGAAACAGGATCCTTGTGCCAATTTCTCTTTGATAGCTGAAAACCCAATCACCACCACAGTGAAACCTAAAAGCAAGAAATGCAATCCAAGGCGCAAAGCTAAGAAGAGTGGGAAAGAAAATGTGTTGCTGGGATTACCCAATAATCGGACACTGAATTCCACCACAAATGCTCCCATCATCTCAACAACAACAACAGAACCGAATTCTAAAATTATAAACATAAGAAAATTAGTTCCAAGGGTCAAACCCAATACCACCAGTACAACAACAAGCACAACAACCACTTTGGAAACTACAACTGTAGAGGAAACTACAACACCAAAGGAAGAAACCACTGAAGAACCACTAGAAACCACCACTGAGCTGGAAATCACCACAACACCACCTAGCACCACCTCAACAACTACCACAACCCAACCAGCTTTCACCGCCAACCAATTAAAACGTTTGAAGACCTTTAGGGAAAGACAAAAGAGTTCCAGGAGAAAGTCTCCGAATGTGCCCGATCCCCCGCAGATCAAGCTAGATAATGTCAGCCAACCCAGCGAGGTCATCCAGGTCATAATGACCACCGAAGCTGCCGAACTGAAACTTAAGCCGGAAGTTAACACCACCACTACGGTCGTGCCTACAACGACTGTTTCTACCAGCACTTCCAAGCCGGAAACCACAACCGTAGAGAGCTGCGAAGATGAAGTGGAAACCATCAAGGTGCCGGAAAACTCAGGATGTGAAGATGACGAAGGTGATGGTTAGTTTGGGAAAGTTGTATAATAATATTACAGAGTAACTTTACGTTTTATCCTTGCAGCTTCTGATCAGTCTGAAAATAAACTTAATAACACCACAGAAGAACCCTGTGAGGACACCGATGAGCAGGATACCAATCTGTGTCCGCAGTTTATGCCAACACAAGGAGCTGGTAAGTAGAATTAAATCTACTAAAGGCGGTGAAAGGGGTTAGCTCAAGTTATCAAGAATAACTAAAAGGAGCATAGTTTGAAAATTATATAAACTCTTGTATAGCTAAAATCGCTTCAAAATTCTCAAAAAAAAATCTAGATTAAATCGCAGATTAAACTGAAATCAAATTCTTCTATTATCCTTCAGCACCGCCAAGACCCCCTCCACCATACCGATTCCGCAAGCCCGTGAAAAACTATGTCGAACCCATTCTGTATGAGGGTAACTTCGCCAAGCCGCTTCAGCGAATGCCTCCAATGGGACCCCAGCAAAGGGACTACTTTGTGACCAACAAACAGATAGTTCCCAGACCAAGACCCAAGTACAGGAAACGCATCCCTCCCTCTATCTATATGAACAACATTGTAAGGGGCATGGACTGCAGTGATGAAGTGAGTCAGACTCCTAATCAGCCACAAATGAGTTGGGATGGAGGCTTGATTCCGCGGAGTCAGAGCTTGAGAAAAATAAGACCTGAGAGAAATATGAGAAGTTTCGCACCAACACCTATAAGGCGAAATCCTTCGTATCCAAGAAGCTCAGAGGAAATGATGGAAAGGCAGTACCAGAGGGAAAGGCATCCTGACCCGAGACCACAATATCACCATTTTCCCGAGGATGAAGTACTCCAAGAAGAAAGGTCAATGCCACCGGCCACACCCACACCGAACTTGGATCCCTGTCAGCAGGAGCACGATCATATACTCTACAGTCAGCGACCACATCGCCAGCAAACGGAGCATCTCGTAGACTACCCCCAACCACCCACTTCCTCGCACTTTTTCACCTAATTAGCCTTACCCGCAACTTAGCCAAGTAACACACAAAGCACCCAGTAACCAGTTAGCCACCAAAAATAAATAAGTGCACCACCAAGCAAACGCCAAACCAGACCATCAATCAAGTGGAGTCCAACTAGATAATTAGGGAAGCTCTTTGATCTTGGCGGAGGGACGACGTCAGCAATTGAATTATAAAGCAATTGCCTTACACTTGTTGGGAAAGAGAAGGGGCAAGGGGCCCTGCTGGGTGAATAGCCACTTATCAGTCCATAGCCTCGGCTCAAATCGCTGGCCAAAAGGCACGCGCCCGTAATGACAAACCCATGAGCGGGCCATGGCCACCACCTGATGACCGCGAAAGGGTGCTTTGCGGTGGCCATCCACTCGGCCATATCGTGATGGGGGCTAGTGGGCCTCCTATTGGTATCCTATTTCGTCTATTATTTCCCGCTGTTTTGGGATGTAATTAAGACACTGTTGAAAATGTCTCTGAAGTTAGGGAAAGTTAAAATATTAAACTGTCTTAATACAAAGTTTCTCTTTTCTAAAATGAAGAATAGTTTCGGGAAAGCTAGAAACTGTATACATCAAAGACAAAGTTCAGCTTATATTTTCTCCTAGAATAACAGCTTAGGAAGAAATTTGTTAAGATGAAAGATCTTCTTATGTAGGATACTAATTTACACCTATTATAATAACGTTTTCCTCAGTGCCAGAATCGTTTTTCCCAGCTCACACATGAATGGATTGAGAGGAAGAAGCTTTTAATTGTTGCGGTTGAACAGAAAACAGTTCAAAAGCTTTCCAAAACACAAAAGAAAGGTAATACATGCTTTATGAATTCCAGGAAAATGGTTCAAACTATATTATTAAAATTGAGAATAATAGAAAATATTGATTATTTTTTAGACTATTAGCTAAAGAAACCTTTGGATTAAATCAAATCAAGAGTTGTTTTTCTAGTTTTGTTTATAAAACTTATAAAACTTTATAAGAACTTGCCTTTATAATATTTTATTTATTACATTTCCTCATTCAATGAATCTGATTTACAAAGTACTTCATTTCAATGGCATTTCAGAGTAGTGAGCACGGAATAAAAATCAGAAGATAATTTTTTAATTTATACTACGCCATTTTAGGCGTTTGAAAGTATATAGCATAGCTTCTTATCATATTCAATTTATTAATAATTAAATAATAATTATTTTGAAACCTTCGATTGCCACTTAAATGCCCTGCACTCGAAATCGTAGGTGAGTGGCTAACATATGACTGCCGGAAAAAGCCCAACACGACAAAATGCAAAATCAAAAGAGCGTTTTTGGGCCCACAGGAGTTTCCCGGCGAAAAAAACAATAAAGCCGAAAACAAATTTGTTCGCCCCAAGCACCGCTTTTCACGCTCCGACTCTCTCTCTCTCTCAGTCTCTCTTCGCCGCGGCGAATTTGGATCCGCATTCGGAGGCTGACTTTGTAAATGTCACAGGCAGGACTCCAAAGGCGGCGGCGCTCAGAGAGAGAGCGGGTGAGAGAGGTGCGGCGAGAGTGTGAAAGCATGCGGCGAGAGCGAATGGCAGGCGATGGTAAGAGGAAGAGAGAGCGGGGGTGATACGGAATTCGCCCGCTTGTTGGGTACTGATTTTCAGGTTCTCCTGGCTCTTCGCCCAGTGCGGACGTGTTTTTCTCGCTTTCCTTCGCATTTCACGCGCTGTGCGGCCAAAAACTGCAAAACGGAAAAATCCAACAAAAAAAATTTGAAATAGAAAATAGTAAAAAAAAAACCTCAAACCGAAAGCAAAACCAAGCCAATTAAACCAACAGAACGAGATCAATTGTTAAACCACCAAAAAACGAATAATTAGTGAAAATTAGTTAAACACTCTAAAAGTGCATTTAAGTCATAAATTACCCAAGAAAGTATATATATTTAACTTACTCGTATAATCTACGATTTGGCTAAGTCCAGTTTATAGAGAAAATCTTGTTTTTACCTAACGCTAATAACCTTTAACGCTAACCCTTTAAGAGTAAATCGATAAAGAATTTAAAAATAAATCAATCAATCTCCGTGAATTTTCTACAACCAAACACTGCCAATGTGAACCCATCTACTAAAAAAAAAAAAAGAGAATAACCTGCCTGAAGATAACCGAAAACTAGCTTAAACGAGCATTTAAGAGGTCACCAGCGTACTTGCAACTGAAACTGTAACAGTAACTAACGGTAACTGGGTCAGTAGGCAGAGCCCAAGTAACGCCCCCTCATCGAGGGCTTCTTCATCCACCTTCTTCAACCTCCTGCGCCCCCATCTCTTCAGTGTGGTAAGTAACCCATTCTTTACACCCCCTAGTTGTTAGACTTAGACTCTCACCGAATCCCTTAAGCTGATACCACACAGTCTCTAACTTGGCTTAGAGCAGGGACTTTAAAGCCAATTTGAATTCTGATCGAAATGAAGTGATGGGAAACCTGGGGCAAGCTGTAACTTGGCTGTGATTAGCTTGAGCTAGCCCATGGCCTATTGTTAGTCCTTCAAGTGCTGAGATATTAAACGGGTCAGTGGGTTGTCCAAGTTGTACTTTTAGGTCGCTTAAATGGGGTTTTTTCGGCATTTTGATAGGGAAGGAAAATGTGCCAGGATTTAAGGGATATTCCTGGAAATTTTTAGGGAAAAAGAGCTCAAAATTTGTGTACAATTTGAAGCTACTAATGAAGGGTATAACAACAGTTTAAAACCCTGAATTTCCAAATCATTTTTCTATTCGAAGCTGTTTTATTTTCATAGATTTTAATCCTAAATAAATCCCTTACATTCTCTGTGGTTGGCTTAATGAGTTATAAGATATATAGGCTTAAAAAATAACTCTTAAAATCTCTTTCATCCGTTAGATACACAAACTTTCTCATAAATACAAATTTATTAAACATTTAACATCCAAAAAAAACCGAAACTGTCTGCTGTAGTCCGTCAATCTGACTGTGAAATTTGTAACTCAAACTTAATCATTTTTATGCTACTAAAAAGGTAAAAAAGTCTTAGCCTAAGTTAAAGAGAAATGGAATTCCTAGAAAAAGTTTCAATATTCAAAATAATAATATAAATATTTACCAAAAAATCAATCAGGAATACAAAAAATATCTTTGCTAACGAAACTGAAAGTGAACTCAAAAAACAAGTTAACAACTTTCCAAACAACATTCCATAGCTTCGTCATACAGCGAAAACATGTGTTAGAACAAATAAAAACACAATTTTCACGAATGGAAATGATTGATCAATTCCCCGACAATGCTATCTACAAATATTGATCAACAAATAGAGAACGAAAAAAAAAAGATATCAAGCTACTTGGCAAGTGACTCAGGGCTTATTCCAGACAATCGAAAGCCATTAAATTAGCCACTATACCAATATCGGATTGTCCCAGCACACCCCTTCGATATTATATAGCCAAATGTTTAACTACTTCTGCCGGCCAACTAGGCAAACAAGTCACTGCCAAAGTTGAATCGCCACCGACTGGCAAACCAAACATGTGAGCTAATGACCATTAGCTGGGCCTCTTTCTCTATCCCCACCTGTCTGGCGTTTCCACAGCTATTTTACATAATAGCAAATAGAACGATATAGAGAAAAATAATGGAAAATAGCGAGGAATGTTCTGTAGATTACAAACAAAGGGAATCGAAGGGCAAAGGAAAGCCCAGAGAACATTGCCGTTAAATAAAAGCCCCAAATGTTGTCACATAATCGATGAATATATTCATGGCCGGTACCCACATCAAGTTTGTTCCTATCTATGTATCTTGTATCTGAAACAACCTTCACGGGAATCGATTGCTGAAACGAGATCCACAAGATGCAGCCAGCTAATCCTATTTCGTTTAAGATTTAAGCCACCTTGAGCCAACGAACCCCAGGCTTATAATTAGCATGAGTACGTGGCTGGCTATTGGATACTCAGCTAAAAACAGAGCCCAGGAATGAGGATAATTACACGCGGGACAGGTATGTCAAGTGACAGCGTGTGTCCTTAAGTACATCCTGCTGATGGCGAAGGGATATGGAAATCCCATGGAGAAAACGCGGAGAGGTAGAGAAGTTTTATGTCCAATAAAATGTACGCAAAAGGGAAAAAATAAATACTTACCTTGGCATACACCAGGCCATTTTCCTATACCTGGTCTTGTTTTTCGTTTTAATATTACGTTTACCAGCTTGATGGATTAACCATTAACATGTAACCATATGTCTTAGTAAATGTAATAAAATATCCGATCAACTTATTTATGTTTTTCCTTAACTAGAACTCGTTAAGAAACTTTTCCTAACGAAAACATGAAAATGTGCCTAACTTTTTGGGCCTGGTAGTCATAAAGGATAATCTACGCAATCAAATTTCTTGTTTGATGTTTTTTAACACAGAAAAGTTAGACTTGTTATGCATGTTTTTGGTGTCTTAACTTACTGTTACTCTTAATTTTATAAGCTTTTTAACAATATATAGAAAAGTAACCCATAAATTTGTTAAACATGACCCCCAGCCACTCATATATTCAGATTTCCACCTGACTCTTCCTTACTTTTCCATATGGCCAATGCAATTTACATTTGTTTGCCTGCTGACATGAAAATGTAAATTCAATCGAATTGCCATATGTCACAGAGGATTTTCGAGCATGTCGAGCAGAATTATATTTGCATTTCACTTTTAGGCCACCTGTTTTTCCCCATTGAAACCCAATCAATGTGTGCGTACAGTGGCCGTAAAAGGAAACCAGACGAATGGCAATTTCAAGATGGGCAGTGTTGGGGAAGGGCCATAAAAAGCACTCATCGACAGGGATACATACATATGCATATTACATTGGCCTGCATCCACCCACCTTTCCAGTCAAACTATTTCTTCTGCAGGGGGCCAAAGTCCTTGGGTATTTTTAGCCAGAGTCGGCTTTAAGGGTCCACGGTGGCTGTCGAGAGCTTCTAAGCGTGGAAAGGTTTATTATATAGCTGTGATTTAAGTTCTTAAAACAACATAGTTTGAGTAGTTAAACTAAATTTAAACTGTTATAAAGTTCTTAAGACTAAACTTCTAAATTGTTTAGAACTTCTACTTCGCGTCTAATGAACATGAACTAACCTTCTTTGTTACTTTTCTAAAACCATATTAAAATTCAAAGAAAGGTATTAAAAATGTTCTTTAAAAGTTAGTTTAAAATATTGTTAAACAGGCAACCTGGCCAAGTTTCACGCTCGTCTGTTGACATCCATTTCGCAACGCTTTCATCGCGACCTTCCCCACAAAATGCTCCACACCCCAGCCCCCCATTTCGGAAAACCTCCTCTCGCCTGACACTATTTAACCACATAAGCGGGAAAACAAAAAATCAATACCAACAACGACGACTACATTTTGCTGATTTTTGCCCACACGGCAAAATTGGAAATTTCATTTACACTTGACACGAGTCTCCTCTTCCTCTTTTATCCCATTTCCCCCCATCACCACCCACTATTTTCCCCTTTCATGTCATTTTCCTCTCATAAGAAGAACACACGTGTTTGGTTACAAAACAGTAACAGTTTTCCATATCCGCTAGGCGCGCGAGAATTTTCACCAAAATGTGGAAAAATGTTAATGGCGGAGAATAAATGAGTGGGCTTAAATGGGAAAACATCCTGAAAGCCCTTCATGAATTCGAAAAGGTCAGGCCAAATGAGTGCAAATTATGACAGGCGGTAAATCACTCATCCATTAATGTCCGACATGGTCAGGCATTAAATGATGTTTTTAAATCACTAAAAGCTTTTAAATTCTCGCCAAAAATAAATCAGGTTTCCGGAAATGAATTCGTTTGCCTTGCAATTAAAAAGAAATATAAATAAAAATTAACTTCAAACGTAAACTCCTGAAAAAATCGTTTAACATGATATATATATTTCTTATTTTTCTTATTCAAAACTTCCAAATAAATATCTGAAATAGTTTTAATATTCATTGCTACAACCTAAACATGAAACTAACTTTTTTATAAATAATTTATGGTTAAAAATTGCTTTCTCAATCGGTCTTTGCGTTTACTTTTGCTATTCATTAACTATTTCTTGGAAATAAATAACTATAAGGACTTCTACGAACTTTGAAAAAACACATTGCTGTGACTTAATGCGAAATTTCCCCCTCCCCTCCCCTTTACCAACTTTTAAAACAGCAGTAAATAAACCTTCGCATTAAGGTAATTGAATTCAATAGCAACCTGTCATTTAGCCAACGAAGGACATGCACCATTCAGTATTAATTGAATTGCAGTCTGGCGAAAACCAAAAATAAAATCCGCACTCTTCTGGTTGGTAGTTCCGCCTTTCCGCTGTCAACGGAAAGCCTCTACACATTAACTTGATTCAGTGCGTCGAAAGTGAATTTCCACAGAATTAAATTGACATGACCAAGGTCCCGCCCCTCAAAATTTCCACCCCACCGCAGCATCGTTCTTTCAATCATAGCCCGCCATCAACGTGCTCATAATGAGATAATAACAAGAAAAGCCGCAAATGCAAACGTGTTAAGCTTTGCGGAGAAAGAAGAGAACCGGGTCGAAAGAGAATGCACTCTTCAGCCGGAAAGTGCAGCGAAAAGAGCGTTTTAGAGAGGCAAATCGAGAGAGTGAAAATTCCGAAGATGCAGCGGGAAAACCTCGGTCGCAGAGCTCTCAACTTCTCGAAAACCAGCCGGCCGGATTAGTCTGCCGTGCGACTCAAACGGCAGCGGGTATCTCTACAAATTCCCGGAAAATATTCCAGAAAAATTTAAATACACCAAAATACATTCCTGAAAATCTATACATATCCCCCCAGTGCTGCCTCAAAGTTAATTTTCAATAGTGAAGTAAAAGGATTTCGATAGATCCCCCGTCGTTTCGCTTGTTGTTTTGATTTTCGGTGTCAATAACCCTTTTCCCGCTGTGTCTTGGATTTTCCCCAACCCCATTCACCACTCCAAAAATAACAAAAACAAAGCACTTTGGCAGGATTTTCGGGTGTAGTTTCCAGAGAGGAAATCAAAGCTGAAATCAAGGATCCAGGATGCCACAGCAGGCGCAGCTGAAACATATCCACGGACATGGCCGATTGCCCAGAGTGATAGCCACAGATAGCAGCAGGTAACTGGGAGGCACAACTTGCTCTTAAATAAGCATCCAACGGTTTGGTTGAAGTCCAGTTTAAAGCAGGGGAAATTGAATGAATATTCGAAAGGGTTGACGGACAACAGGGCGTATGAATGCTAACCAACAAAGGAACAAAGAAATGATTGCTAGGAGGAATTCCAACCAAATTTGATTTTCTTTGGACAAAAGACAAAGAAATAATCTATTTTAACAGGGAAAGGATGTATTTAAGTTCTCATTGAAAAATGTAGTAAATTCTTGCCATAAAACAACAACAAAAACAGCAAAAGATTAAACTAAAAGTCATTCGAAAGATTAAAAAATCTAAAAAAAAACATTTTTAATTTTAGCAAATGTTAGTAACTTTTATCTGAAGAAAGACTGCTATAACACTCAAACGCCAATAAAGATATCTCAAATAAAATCACAATACAGGCTACAATCAAGACCTGTAATGGCTAGGAAAATCAACTTAAAGACAGTATTACTGCCCCCAATTAAGTGACAATAGGGAATGGGACACAAGCAATTTCAGTTCCGTATACTCCATTCCATATAATCTCCATACACGCACATCTCTGAGCTATAGATAGAATCAAATCCAAATATCTAATCGCTGAGCAGAGTCAACAAATTGTTTAGATCGTTGATAGGGTCGTTGGTAAATCACGAAAACCTATTTGTTTATCAGTTATATCGTTGCAGAAATGACTAGTATGGACATGAGTCAAGATTATTTTTAAATTTGAAAGCAGAAGGTTATCTTGTAAGGTAACTTTAAGAGATTTGGATGGCCTTTGACTTACTTTTAACTACATCTGAGGGTGTAAGTCTATATTAGATAGTTCTTCAAGTTATGGTTAAAAAACTTATTGTTGTTCATGAGATGTGGCTTTTGGACATATTTAAATGTTTGTTTTACGATCACTGTTATAAGAATCAGTTAGTTAGTTTACTTAACTAACCAAAGAACTTTGGTATCTGACTGATATAGATACTTTCCATACTGTTTGTTGCGGTTTGTTGATGATGCCTAGTCTGTCTTTTTCTAGAGACTGGGTCAACAACATGTCAAGTGCACAGAGGGAGGGAGAGGAGGATGGCATAGAGAAGGGAAAGAGGTGAGGGAAGAGTAAAGAGGGGACAAGTGAGGAGGTCATACATACATATATGCTGAAGATACTCCCCCTCTTTGTGGTGCTTGGGCTTGTGTATTTTCTTTGTCTGTTTTGATAAGCGAGAGGGCGGCGTTCGATAAGCAAACAATATACAAACAACAAACAACAAAGAGAAGTGGAGAAAGAGGGCGGTGAGAATGCAGAAGAGAATCTGAGAAGTTGCCACTCTCTTGGGCTCTGTTAAGCCGTACATGTCTCTCTATGACATTTCCCGCTCCCGGTTCTCTGTTTTGCTTGCCTTATTCTCGCTTCATTGAGGGACATTGATCCCAATTTCCCACACCCTTTAAACCCTTTTCCCTTCTCCCTCCCCTTTGTTATGTGTGTCACTTCCGCATGCAACGGATATCTCTCAAAATGGCACACGCCATGCCGCCATACCGCCTCTGGCACCAAATCGCACCTGTGCCCCGCCTCATTTGGGTTGCACCTCTCTGCAGCGACTAATTGCAAATTTCTTTGGCAAATATCACAGCTCGTATTTGTTTGAGAAAACGTTTGGCAGAGGGCAGAGAGAGAAAAGTGCTGGGATTTAGTTTTTATTATGATTTTTAGTTTTATTAAATTGCAAGTTTTTAATTAAAAGTTTGGCAAGTTGAAGTAATTAAATTGGAAATGCCCAGCCAAGGCAGACCTTTTCAGGTTTCTAGTTTGCACTCAAAGAAAGTTTAAATAATAAGTTTACAAGTTTATTTATCATTAATTTCTTTATTTTCCTCCCAACTTAGGTTCATTAAAAGGTGTTAAAACTCTTCTTACTTTAATATTTGCTACTTCCTTTGTAAATATATAATATTTTCCATCATGCACAACCCTTCTTTCTCCATGTATCTTTCTACATATATAGATTCCAGCAATAACTCGCTTTGTAGTCATCTTTTTCCTCACTTCCAACTTATCCATGGAAGACAATAAAAACGGAATCAAATGGCCAAGAATGACATCAGACCAAAAGCCAGAGCATTTTCACACAAGCCATGGCCATCCGAGAACCCTATTCTTTGCTCTAATTGGTGGGGCAGTAAAATAAGATGCGGCACTAAAAGAGTGACACTGCTGGCTAAAGTTGAATGAGAACTGGGAATGGGAAATATTTCACTCAGAAGTAATTTATAACTCGGATGGCCTTGATTTGTTGGCTTCTGGGTTTTCGGGGTTAGAGGATGAGCTCATAGAAGGTCAAGGGTGAAAGGGTAACAAGTGTGGTGAAAAGGGATATAAGGAAAGCATGTAGATTACAGAAAAAAGGAAAGGATTTGGGAAGGATTGTGTTGAAATGATGCCTAAAAGACTATCAAGACTAACTATGCCTTGCAATTTAAACTAACAAATATTTACTTTTAAGCTGAATTTATAGCCAATCGCTAGACTTCCTTTGCCCTACCAACTTTTATAAGTTTCGGCCATATCGAATTTATAAGAAATTTATTCAGCCGCTTTAAATGGGCTAATAAAGAAAGCAAACAAATAGCTTCCAAAGTTAAACAATCTAGACGTGTTAATTTGGGATTGTTTTCAAGAGTACGATATTTAAAATCGTTTTGAGTGATCATAAAAATCTTGGCGGAAAGGTGTCAACTGAAATTCGGCTGATCATAAACCCATCAAGTAAATAAGACTGGGCTATGTATATGACAAGAATCTTAGCGGCGATAAGGTGTTTTTGCCAATTAAACCTGGAACCGAGCACCCATCGAGTGGCTCTTCAAGTGGCTAAAGTGACGCGGTGACTGGCTTGCGTTGTCGATAAGAATCGAAAGTTATCAACAAGAGTTACGTTTATTAAACAATTTGGTTGTCAGGGTGGTTCGAGTGGGCCGCGATAAGAATGGGCCATGAAAAATAAGACCAAATCTTGTCCATGACGCTCCGTTCCGTTCCGTTGACGATGATTAATTCGGTTTTTTCAAGTGCAGGTCGAGGAAAATAAGATTAGCTGGAAACGTGTACCCGAAAATAGACGTACCAGTCAAGAGAAATCAAAGAAATCGTGACGTCCAATCAGAAGTTAAGCCGATCTCAGCTGGTTTATGTGGTTCCTGGCCTTGTCAATGGAACCAACGTAAACCCGATTCTTGATTCATTCAAACTGAAGTTGGCTTATCGCGCTAATTGCCATTAATTATGGCTAAGACTGGAAAATAGATTTATTAACAATGAAATCCGAATCGAATCGGCCAGACTCGGTTTGAGTCAATTCGATTCGCCAGAATTCGCATTCAAATCTTAACAATCGGGCAAACAAAAAACAAAATAATTATTCGGGATGAGTTTTGGGTTTTTACGTCACTTGTTTTTTTAACAGGAAGATCACATCGAAGATGAAGAAAAATATTATTAAAAAATTCCCTTTCATATGAAACATCTCTCTCCCAGTATCGCTATATCTCATTCTGATTTCGCTGACATCGAAACCTGTACCTGAACCGTTTGCTTTGTACCGGTTATAACCGGTACGATTCACCTTGCATCGCAGTTGTTACCACACTTCCACTACCAACAAACAACTCAACAACAACAACAACAACAACAAGACTCGCACAGCACATAAACAACGAGTCACTGCA
Organism: Drosophila eugracilis; assembly: GCF_018153835.1. Taxonomy (NCBI): domain Eukaryota; kingdom Metazoa; phylum Arthropoda; class Insecta; order Diptera; family Drosophilidae; genus Drosophila; species Drosophila eugracilis. The sequence continues at coordinate 687,715 of NW_024573661.1, read as the reverse complement.
AAGTGAATTAAAATAATTTCTAGTTTTACAGGCACGAAAGACGTCTTAATATCATTGGCTTATTTTCTCAGTATTTTTTCGATATTTGTTTTGATTTTGTGCTTTGTCCAAAACAGTTTTGTTTGCTCGGTCACTGAATAAATTTGAATACCAAATTCAGAAATTCGGAGAAGCTAGAAGTGACGCTCGGCCTAGGCTTCTAAAGCAAAACAAACATACTTCAAAAACTTGTTGAGTTGAACTTTTCTTTTGGCTTTTTAATTGGGTTTTTAAGAGCCTTTGAGGCTGTTGATACAAACAAAATATCAATTGGATTTATACATTCTTGCAAGGGGTATTGTTTGGGTTTTGAGAAGTAACTCGTTTTAAGCATACCCATTAAGGTTAAGGGTATTAAGAAGTTTCATTGAAAAGTAAGATTGAGGTAGAAGAACGCATTTTCGATCATATATAGGCGGTGTATACCCTTGATCAGAATCAATAGCCAGTCAATAAGGCCATTTGCGTCCATCTGTCCCTAGGAATGATAAGACGTAGGGAACTATAAGAGCCGGAAAGTTGGCCTCTTCTAACAACATCTACAAGTGGCAGCGATACTAATGTTCTTATTTTTGTTTTTGAACAGAATTATATGTTGTTCATAGCTATTAATCAACAAATCTTGTTTAAATCAAAGAATTTATTAAGAAGTTATAAAGGAATTAGTATTATAGGGCCTTACATGGGCAGATGACCTAATGTCCTAGCCACGGTTATAACAACAGGTGGCGCCAACAAATTCTAAGCTGCTAGTATTTTTTGTATTTACTTAACAGAGTAGTTGGTATTCATTATTTTGGTATTTTAAACGGTAAATTCAACCAACTTTTAAGTTTTCAAACTGTTGATAAGTTTTTCCAAACTACTTGAAACCTAAAAAAACTTGAATAAAAATATATGTAAATTTCAATCAATAAACTGAGTATACATAATTATCTAATCTTTATTAGGTTTATTTCAGACTATATAATGAACATGATAAAATTCCAGTAAAGCAATTGGCTAAATTAGACAATAATTTGAATACGAATTGTTATCAATAAATATAAGCAGATAAGAAATACCTTCTAAATTTTATAGCAACAAAATCTTTTTTTTTCTAAAAAGCCACAATAATAACATAAAATCTAAATATGTATACAAAAGTAGCCCGACAGCCTTTCGAAAAAACATTCCGAGTGGAATTACTTCCTACCATTTGATCACAAAGAAATATTTTGTTTAGCTTGACACCAAGTGGCCCACATTCGTTTTTTTTTCAAGGGCTCCAGCTTAAGGTATTTCTGTTGTTGTTTATTTTCGTCATCGTGAAAAGCGAAAACAAAAGACAACAAATTATAGAGACATAATAAAAAAAAACCTGCATATATATCTAGACACGCGGGCAAGACAAAAATGTGTTTTGATAAAAAATTGTTTGTGGAAATTCATTAAGTGGGAATAGAAAAGAAAAATCTAAAAAATCTAAAAATTAAATAAAGAACACTTGTTGATTTGACTTAAAACAGTTTAAAAACACTTTTCAGTTATATAATATAATACAATAATAATCTACAAAATCAGTTCTAACCGGATTTGCCAATAGTCGTATATGAGCTATCGCCCGATCTTGTAACGGACCATTAAAATGCACTTTCGGCTAAGTAAACAGTCTTTTTCCATGCCTCTCTGATAACAGACCCAAGGCGATAAGGAAGCCCATTCAAAGGCGAAACTATCGATAAAGTTAAGTAGACAAAATTGGCGTTTAAAAACACATTTTGTAAAGTTCTCCCACAAGTGTCTCTCTATCTCTCTCGTACTTATTAATTCCCGACGTAGGCGGCGACGCTGGCAGAGCAGCTGGCAGAAACGCTCGGCAGAGGCAGAGGGTTAAGCGAGCGCAGCTGCTTCAGTTTAAAGATCGGCAAAGTTAGTTAGTCTGCAATCGCCGGGACTCGCAGTCGAGTCGTCGGGTCGCGTTTTCATACTAAAAAAAAAAAAAAGAAACATAAATATATATATATATATAGAAACCCTAGCGCGATTCCGAGATCTAAACAGATTAAAATCAAATAATAAAACGGAACCACACGTTCGCCTTTTATTGTGTCCCAATATTCGTCGGCTATCGCAAAATTCGCTTTTCGTTTGATAATCGCGAGGTGCGTGTGTGAAATTTTTGTACAAACAGGAAAAAAAAGCTCACGTTTTTTCGATCGCTATTTTCGGTGATAAGGTGATGGCCAAAAATAATGAGTACATAGAACTGTAAGTAGCCGCCCCAGTCAGTCAGTGATTCATCACTTACGATTGCTGAAAAGCGTCACAGGAAAACAGCCCAGAAGATATCAACTGTCCGAGGTTTGAGTCCCACTTTTCAGCTGGGCTTATCACTCGGACTTTGTTTCAACTCTGCAAACTGTTTTTGTCGGTGGGGTTTATCTTCCTAGTACAAGGGCAAGCCAAAGAGGGGGAGAAAAGTCGTCAAAGTGTACAATCTAAGCAGTCAATAGAGTGGTTCTTGGGAAACAATAAAGATAAAATATATTATTTTATAATTTCTATAAAGCCGTTTCTTAAATATTGTTCAAAATATACCTATAGTTAGTATCTGTGATCTCAGCTTACTCAAACTTAATAAAAAATTGCCTATCAAGTCCGAAAACCGAAACTGCGTTGATCCCAAACTTAAAGGCTCTAAGGATTATGCAACAAAAGTTTAAAGCTATTTATTTAAATATTAAAAAAAAATATTATTTAACTCACATAAACAAGAATACCAAAGGCAAGCCAAGCCATTTTAATAATTCTTTAAAAAAATAAGTACGAATGACTGAAATGTTAAGAAAATATCTTAAATATAAATATTAAAAAAAAACACTGCCTGTTTCTGCAAGACTTTAGCTATAAATATTTCTTGCCCTGTTCCCAGTACAACGACAATAAATTTATTAAAGAAATAAACAGAAAAAAACCTGCTAAATCAACCAGATAAGCCTTCAGGTCGACGGGAATTTCGGGCTCCAGAGCCAGAACGAGCCACCTCGTTTCTTTGCTTTAACGCCGAACAATTGCCAAATTAAACAAGGCCAAGTGCAAGTTGTCTAGCAATTCGTTGTCTTGTTGACACTTTATACAACATCGGGTTATTAACTTAATATCGGTGCCTAAATTAGTGTTTGTTGTTGTGACTCAGATGCTGATAAGACAATCTAGGTGCTTGAAGGTGAGGAAGGGAAGGTAGAAGAGAAATGCTATATTTAGTAAAGCCTGGCTAGACCCAGTTTAGACCGGCAATTGGCAGACAGCCTGGAGTGTCCGCCTGTCCAAATGTCATATATTGTATATACATTCAAGTGCCATATATGAAGATTATACATTTTGCTGGCTGATAAGACCAAGCACGGCGACAGCGAATCGAGATGATAGGCTATATAGAAATAAACCTTTATGTGATGCAAATTTTTCCATCATAATACTGTCTGATCTGAGGAATAACCAAAATTACCCAGTTTGTGTAAACAAGTCTTGGTTTTTTTTAGATAAAACATCATTTCTGATACTAAAACATTATTAAAAGAAGCTACTTTAGTAGTAGTAATTATTACCTACAACACTGTAATTTTCAAACATAAAAATAAATCTTATACTTTATACACAAAAAGGTTACCTAAGACTAATGTAAGACTAGAACATATATTAAAGTTTAAAATCAGTAAATCTTTAGCTAAATAACAAGATTTTAGCTTGCATATTTTAGTTTATAAACAACTTTATTAATTCCCTATAAATATTCTTCTTTAACGTTCTTGATTCTCACCTCAAAACCCATCTGATTACTAATGTAAGAAATAAATATTAGCCAGCTTATCCCAAAATAAATCGCAAATAAACTAAAGCCACACCCAAGATTACAAAGCAAACACAAATTAAAAAGCAATTCCCTTACAAAGCAAACTAAATCCAAAGGCAAACTGAGAATAACAATAACTATTAATGAATTCGTGTTGCCATGAATGTTGGTCAAATGGTCGTAAGTGCTTCCAAATTTATAAGGCAATTAAGAGATTGCATTTAATACAGCAAGGCAATGGAAGTGCAGCGGGAAATCTATTAAAAGTGAAACCAACTCACTGTTTAAGGTCCATAAAAGTTGAAAATTTCCATGAAATGGAAACCCATCAGTAGACTAAAACTAACCATTAACAGGGAAGTTTAGCTAACAGTCTCAGTCTCAGTCTGTGGATGATAATTTATTGATTTTAATAATGACTATGAAAGTCACGACAACCATGCGGCAATGAGTTTGTTAATGAAACTCGATCATTGGCATTTTGCCAGCCTTTCGGTTTGTTTACAAACATTTGGGAATCCAAACTGCTTTTAAGGTTAATAAACTTGAACAAGTTGGGAGGGAAACCAAATAAGAACGATTGTATTTAGAAAACTGGAGCAGAGAAATTTACTAAAATCAAATATAATCTATCAAGGAAGGAGTATAGAAATCTACGTATGTAATATTCCTCAGATTACTACAACTATTTATATCAAAAAGTAGAGTATACACTCTCCTCCTCTAATAACACCCAGTATATCCCCTAATTTATGTCGATTTTCTACATACCGATCAGTTAGCTGAGCAGTTTGTGTGGGTGTTGCTGTTTCTATAGCAAAAGCGCATTTTAATTAGACGATTCATAGCGCACTTGCTAATGCTGATCAGGTCCGAGTTAATATTTCTAGGCCTGCCACTGACGCTAAGGCTGATTTAGCTGAGGTAACCACAAAAGCGATAAGAAACTCAATTTAAAAATGTTATAAAAATAAAGCAAAGGGTTAAGTTGGCCCATTTTATAAGAGCAGAGATAGGCTGGGAGTTTCCTTGAACCTGAGCCAGGCTTAATCATCTCGAAAAATAAATGTTTATTAAATTTCGATTTTTTTTTTGTATTCATTTCAGACCTTGGACCATGAACTCCTCCAGCGGCGATGACGAGGCGCCGAAGGACCCGCGGACTGGCGGCGAGGATTTTACGCAACAATTTACAGAGAACGATTTCGAGGGTAAGTCGCGTTCTAATTATTAGTTTAAAGCACAAAAAATTAATCGCTAACTGAATACTGATAAGCAAAACCTGAATAGAAAAATATTGGGTCCACGCATGGCCCAAAATCAAAGACGACTTGTAAAACCAGCCAAGTGACAAGTCGATAGGCAAACAAGAAATTTGCGTCGTGTTAATTGCAGGTTGACAGCTTTTGAGGCCCAACTAAAAGCTAAAATGGCCGAGATGGTCTACGAATTCTTAATGGAAATCAGATTTCGAGTGGGAAAACTAGATTTAACTGGAAACTTTAAACTAAGTTAGGGGTCATATGAATTAGTTTAATAAAACAATTAGCCTCATCTTACATTGCTTCCGGTTTGTGGTCTTTCATTCTCATTGAATATATATTACATTTTCATGCCTAATAGAAATTTTATTAATATAAATATTTTCGATTATTTACTGCAAGAAGAAAAATGCATTAAACAACAAAAACTTGTTGTTGAGTTGCCATTTACAGAAACGCCCACAAATTTATAACTTTTAAGATCCAATCGCGTGACTTGGCGAAAAGTTGATAAATTTCAGCTGGAAGATTTGCCCTGTATAATTAATTTAAATTTATGAAAAACTACTGAAGCAAGTACAAGGCAGATGATATCACAATTAGTCAACTGACTGAGCGCAAGTCGAACAAAAGCTTTGAAAATTTGAAACTGGGAAAGAGCTCTGCAAGTCAGGGAAATAGTAATTAACATAAATTTATTTGTAGTTACTAAGATGTCAGCTAACTAAGCCGGGAATTGGATTGAAACGAGACAGAATCTAAGATGGGTTTTGATTTAGTTTTTAGTTTGTAGACAGTTTAACATTGCGTATACGTAATAGAGTGCAGGCTGGTATAGAAAAGAAATCCAAATTTGATGTCTGGCCAGAGTTATTCACGAAATCTTATCTGTTTAGTGAAAACATAATATTAAAGTGAACTTTGAGCTGCTGATTAAGACTTAGAATGTTGTCCTATGAGAATTACGTTTCGAAATAAAACAAATGAGAGTGTCTGTAAGGGCTGAGAGGCTTGAAAGCTTAGTGGAATCTTTCTTAAGGTTAATCAAGCTATAAAACATTAAATATTTTTGAATATTTATAAAAGATGTTTCTCTTAAGAAACATTTTAATTATCATGTTTTTATTACCAGATTAGAAAGAAACTAATAATATTTAATCATCTAATTTATAACCACATTTATAAATTTGTGTTTCTGGAATGAAAAAATTCTGTGAAATTCCTTTTAGAAAATCCTTCAAAATGAAACAAAAGGGAATTATATTCTCAATTAATATTAATCCAAACATTCAATTAAAAACCTTTAAAAATTATTAACAAAGCCATTGTCTTTATTAATAGCTCGTTTAATCAAAAAAAGGCAAAAATAAAACAAATTTTAGCAGGCAGCACGGCAAATGCCGCAATAAAGAAAGCAAATTGTAGCAAAAATAAAGCATTTTAAGCTAATAGAATTATGTAACTCAATTGCAATTAATAAACAACGTCGCACTCAATTTGGACTCTTACCCTGGATCCCAAACTACCCGCCCTCCCCAAACCGGTCTCCTTTTGACATTTTACCCGCATTTTTCCTGCAGGACATCGGGCTCACACCGTCTATGTGGGTGTCCATGTGCCAGGAGGACGGCGGCACTCGCAGCGCCGGCGCAAGCACCACCACAGTGGCCCCGGAGGGGGTGGCACGGGGGGCAGTGCCGGCGGTGGCTCCCTCGGCGGATCCGGAAGTGTGGGCGGCGGTGCGGGCAAGGACAACATCAGCGAGAAGCAACAGGAAGTGGAGCGACCAGGTGCGTCCAGGTGTCTCTCCTCGGGTTTCCTTTTTGCACATATAAGTAATTTTGATATTTGGAAGAGGCTAGAAGGAAATGCCAGTAAATTTGGCCAATCAGTTTCGGCCAGGCCGAGAAATGTGGCAAATTGCAGGGGATGGGAGGGGGAAATTACAGTCCTCTACTGGGATATCTCACTCATCAGGCGGATAATGAAAATGACAGATGATTGGCTTACAGTTTGCTGTCAACAAGAAGTTTTGATTGTAATGTGGGGGGCCAAGCAGGCTAATGGGTGACATTGAATTAGGAAAATGAAATTACCTTAAGACAGAAATATAGGCAATTTTCAAAAGGAGGAGAAGTTACTTTACTGCAAACTAACTAACATTATTTCGTTTTAATCTTAAGTTAGCAAACCAAATCATTAATTCATGCAGGCTTATCTCTAACATTAAACATCTGAAAACTAGTTTTCCCGCTTTTCATACAGTTTTACCCAACCTATCCCAACACCCACGACTAAGCTTCTTGGCATACATCTCCTGACCTAGCCATTTATTTTGTTGTTAAGCTGCATTAACTCATTATTCTTTGTTTAAATTTATGTTTTCATTATATATTAAATTTAATGTTGGGTTTAAACTTAATTTTTTATGTTTAATAACAATGTGAATTTGCCTCTCATTATCCCTTCCTCATTTTAGCTTTTAAAACTTACATATGAACATTTTTACCTGTTTTTTATCTACATTATAAACTCTATGAAAAAATGAGCATAGTTTAGTTTCATAAACAAGCATTTAGAAAGCATCCTTAGTCACATTCCATACATCATTTTAAGCAATCCCGAAATGAAACAGAAACAAATTGGGTTGGGACTAAACAGGACATATGGCTGGCAATGGTCAGTGGCCAATTCCCAGCACAGATCAGGGCCAAATTATTACGCCAATTAACTTTAGCACGCAGCCGGCAGAGCCCAAGGACACTCGTGATTGTTATGAACGGGGTGGCAATGGCAGGAAGATGTTGCAGCCAAGTCATAAATGTTGATTAAGCTAATGAGGGTCTGCACTGAAAGAAACTTTAAAAAGTATTTCTTTGAAGATTTAAGATTATTATTTAACCTTTTATGAATGCCTTTATATTTTCTTTACATTTTTATATTTATTTATTTAAGGTTTTAATCAACTTTTTTTAAGTTCCCCAAACATTTTTTTCCTCTGAAAAAAAACCACATTTTTCTCACACTGTATCCTTCGAATTATAGTGACTCCCCCAGCCCAGCGAGTTCAGTTCATACTCGGCGAAGATGTGGACGACGGCACACATGTATCCCATCCCCTGTTCTCCGAAATGGGGATGCTGGTTAAAGAGGGCGACGAGATCGAGTGGAAGGAGACGGCTAGATGGATCAAATTCGAGGAGGATGTGGAAGAGGGTGGCAATCGTTGGTCGAAGCCCCACGTGGCCACCCTCTCCCTGCACTCCCTGTTCGAGCTGCGTCGCCTGCTGGTCAATGGCAGCGTAATGCTGGACATGGAGGCCCACAATCTGGAGGTGATGGCCGATCTGGTCTGCGATCATATGGTCAGTGCTGGAACCTTGCCACCAGGAGTTAAGGACAAGGTCAAGGATGCCCTGCTGCGACGCCATCGCCATCAGCACGAGTATGCCAAAAAGACGCGACTGCCGATTATTCGATCACTGGCCGATATGCGTAATCATTCGTCATCGAAAAGTAAGTATGGGGTTGTCACGATCATTAGCCTAACTCTAAGCTCATCTCGTTCGTTTGGTGTGAGTCTCTGATCGATCCATCTGCGAGCCCAAAAGCCATCACTCAGATCAGCTCATTTAGGATATCACAATGTCTCAAGTGTCTAAAAACTCTCATCCGATCCGAACTAATACTAATAACTCAGACCTGGGCAAGAGCACTCCACTGCACTCACTGCATGGCTCAGCGGCTGGCCTGGATCCGACCGGAAATTACCAGACACCCCTCTATGTGTCGAGTAAGGATCAGCGTGGTTGTTATCTCGCTGTTCCCACAGGTATAGCCCTAGAACTAGCCAAATCCATTCCACTTACTACCTTAAGCGATCTCTGTAAAGCTGAAAGCCAAAGCCAAAGCCAAAGTATAACCTTTTCAGTTGCCTTGCACATACAAAAAGCACCCAAAGAAAACAAGTCAATCGGAAGTAAAAGCTAAAGTTTATATCAAGAAGATTGTGATCTCTTGACCTGGCAATGTCATTCCTTATAGATATCCGTAGTAAGGACTTTAAAAGAAAGTTACCAACTCCCAAGGAGCTATCCTGACTAAGAAGACCCCATAGAAATCGAAGAAGATTTCTCCCTCTCTTGCCGCCACCCAGAAGTCTTGATCATTCACTCATCACTAACTCACATCCATTAGCTTTTAAAATGCATTAGCTGCTTAAGAATCATAAAATAAACTTGAGTTATTCGTTTGCCCAATAAGCTGACACTTCAACATCTGGGGGCCATTGGGGTCACCACCTGGTTCCATGCCGGGGCATCGCCCCAACATCAGGCCCAGTCTGGGCAAGGACAAACAATGCCAAGTAATAGCCCATCAATGGTTTTCACTGTACTTTGCTGTACCTATCAAGAGCACGCTGTGTTTTTCGATGATTATCTTTTCTATTTTCTCTACTCCTCGAACTTATTAATCTAATCTATATCTATATATTCAACTATAACTTCCAAGAGCTCGTTAGTCCCTCTCTTTCTATGATGATATACCCAACTTGTTGTGTTGTCTATTTGAACGATTTAACTTTATATTTAATCAATATCGAATTATAAGGAACTTAAAGATCAACTATATACTACGTTTTATATCCATTTTCCCCTATTTCTCTCTTGAAATCTATTCACTACTCTACCGACTTTAAAGCCCCTTCTTTATATATGATTTTTTGTTTAACTTTTAAGCCAGTTTTAGCCCTGTTCTGTAACCAAGAAGTTTATTTGACTATCAACACCGTTTCTTTGCTAACTTTAATATTCACACACCCTTGGTAAGAACTGTCAACTTGCAATCCTTGAAAGTCCACAAAGAACAGGAAAAGTTCATAGGTCTGTTAAGAACTTATATTGGGAACTTTTTCAATGATAACAACTAACATTCGGGAGGAGTATAGACCAGCTGGAGCTACTTAGAGAACAACCCCCCTAACCCATTGATAACATAAAAAACAAAAAAAAAAACAAAAACATTTTCCAGTTGAAGAGCACTCGGGCAACATGTTGGGGGCCACAACGCCAATTTCCCTAACGGCCAGCGAACCGGGCCCACCCGGATCCAATGGAAATTCAAATCTAAGCACCGCTGCCGGTGGCATGGGGCGTTTTCTAACGGTGCCCAGTGGAAAGCCCAGCAACAAGACGCTCGGTAAAGAACTCAACTTGAAGAAATCTATAACCAAACCTAAAACCAACTCAAGAACTGACCGTTTTATCGTTATCGTTATCGTTTTCCGTTTGATTTTGCGTGTCTGTTAATTGTTGAAATGAAAATGAAAAATAAATTTCCTTTGGTAGAATGCAGTTTTGTAAATAGAATTGGTTGATCGAAGGATCTATGAGAAGAAATTTGGCGAAATTTGCATGAAGGTTATGAAAGAGCAGAATTGGAAAAACAGGAAGAAGAATCTACGTAGAAGAAAAACTGGAAGAAATCAAAAATAAACCACACACACATCTGCACGCTAATCACCATCTTTCAGAACTAACTATTTTCCGATATATACTATATATTTTGCATGCTTCATTATCTGTATCTGAACTCAATCTGAAATCTCTTCCAGCACACTTAGAAGAATCCGAATTTAATCCAATATCTTTCTTTGCACTTCTTTTTTTTCGTTTGTTTTTTATGTTGTACCGTTGTAACGTGTGTGTTGACCTACTTGTTGTTGTTGTTATTATTATTATTGTAATACCTATCAACGCACGTATCTTAAAAAATATAAAAAAAAAAAAAAATTTAACACAACACCAAAAACCTGCACCCCGTGACCCGAATGAAAACCCGCGACTAATGCAGAGAAAAAATCTAATTCTAAACATTCGCGGCCCGCACAAAACCTGCCGTCGATCACAGAGGACATGGTCAAGAGTCCCAGCAACCAGTCAATGGCCAGGCCAGGAAGTGGCACTGAGCTGAGCGAGCAGCAGCACAAGGGCAACACCCATTTCATGCGGAAAATACCCCCGAGGAGCCGAGGCCAGCAATATCCTTGTGGGCGAGGTGGACTTCCTGGAGCGCACCTTGTCCTGCTTCATCCGTCTGAGTCAGGCGGTCGTCCTGGGCGATCTCACTGAGGTGCCAGTGCCAACAAGGTAAGCTCAATTTTTTCCCACTAATTTTCCTGACTGCTAACCCACTTCCTATTCCATCCAGATTTGTCTTCATCCTGCTTGGACCGCCTGGCAGCCAGAGTAACTTCCACGAGATTGGCCGGGCAATGGCCACGCTGATGTCGGATGAGATCTTCCACGAGGTGGCCTACCGAGCCCGTAAGCGTGATCACCTGCTGTCTGGAGTGGATGAGTTCCTGGATGCAGTCACCGTTCTGCCGCCAGGCGAATGGGATCCCACCATTCGGATTGAACCACCCGCGGCAATTCCATCGCAAGAAGTTCGTAAGCGTCCTCCAGAGTTGCCCAAGGAGGAGGTGGACGAGGAAGAGGAGGAGGCGCGGCTAAGGGAGGAGAACGGACTGTCCAGGACAGGACGACTCTTCGGAGGTCTCATAAACGATGTGAAGAGGAAGGCTCCTTGGTACATTAGCGACTACAAGGACGCCCTGTCCATGCAGTGTGTGGCCTCTTGGATCTTCTTGTACTTCGCCTGCCTGTCGCCGATCATCACCTTTGGCGGTCTTTTGGCCGAGGCCACTGGCAAGCATATGGCTGCGATGGAGTCTCTGGTGTCCGGGTTCGTTTGTGGCATGGGCTATGGCTTCTTTTCGGGTCAGCCGCTGACAATTCTCGGGTCCACCGGTCCAGTTCTGGTCTTTGAGTCAATTATCTACGAGTTCTGCCTGAAAATGGGCTGGGATTATATGACGTTCCGTTTCTGGATCGGCATGTGGGTCGCCGGCATTTGTATCGTTCTGACCGCGATTGATGCCAGTGCCCTCGTCTGCTACATAACCCGGTTCACCGAGGAGAATTTCGCCACCCTGATCGCCTTTATCTTCATCTACAAGGCCATTGAGAATGTGGTGGTCATTGGAAAGAACTTCCCAGTCAATCAAGGGATATACGACTGTGTCTGTACCCCGCCGATCGGGAGCAATGCCAGTGTTGTCGAGTATGCCAAGTACAACTGGGATTATTGTGAGGTAGGGATATTGGATTACTCCTGTTAAACGATAACATTTCGATAACCAATTTCCGATTTCGTAGACCTACAATGGCACTTTGGTTGGTGGAGATTGCGGATCCCCGCCCACCGAGAACGTTTTCCTCATGTCGGTGGTCCTCTGTGCCGGCACCTTCCTCATCTCGACCGTGCTTAAGGATTTCAAGAACGCCCTTTTCTTCCCCTCGATCGTTCGCCAGTACATTAGCGACTTCTCAGTGCTGATCGCTATTTTCGCCATGAGTTTCTTTGACTACTCCCTGGGAGTTCCCACCCAGAAACTGGAGGTCCCCAACGAACTGAAACCCACGCTCAGCACTAGGGGTTGGCTCATTCCGCCCTTCTCTGAGAAGAATCCTTGGTGGTCGCCGATCATTGCTGTATTCCCCGCCCTACTCGGAACCATTCTGATCTTCATGGACCAGCAGATCACGGCCGTTATTGTGAATCGCAAAGGAGAACAAACTGAAGAAGGGCTGTGGCTACCATCTGGATCTGTTCATCCTTTCCATTCTGATTGCCATTTGCAGTATGATGGGTCTGCCTTGGTGAGTTTAAATCAAGGGTTTATCTTTAGATTATTTTTTTATTTATCGAAATATTCAAACTAAATCTCCAGGTTCGTGGCTGCCACCGTTTTGAGCATCAACCATGTCAACTCGCTGAAGCTGGAATCGGAGTGCTCGGCCCCTGGCGAGAAGCCACAGTTCCTGGGAGTGCGCGAGCAGCGGGTAACCCACATCCTGATCTTCCTTACCATCGGTGTCTCCGTGCTGCTAACCCCGCTGCTCGGTCACATCCCTATGCCGGTCCTGTTCGGCGTCTTCCTTTACATGGGTGTGGCCTCGCTCAAGGGTCTGCAGTTCTTCGATCGCATTCTCATCATGTTCATGCCGGCCAAGTACCAGCCGGACTATATGTTCCTGCGGCAGGTGAGCTATATACATACTTACATCATTTTAATCCCAAACTATGTATAAAATTTAATGATATTTGAAAATCATTTATATCGATATATATATTTAATGCATAAATCGTAATTCCAGTCTATGGAGTACTATCTAGATCAGGGTCACGTTTTTGTGTTGGTTTGCAGCTGTGCACTGAGAGAAAGAATCATTTTTTCTGCTAACCAATTCATCACTCATTTTAGTGATGCGAAAGAAACTCCAAAATGCAAACAGAAGTTATACAGAATGAATTGCAGTGCAAGTGTTCGAGGATGATCCAGGAAAAAACAAAAACAAATTGTGTTACAGTTAGCCGTGGAACAAGGCGGAAAGAGGAAAACGAAAAATTGTCAGTGGAATAGCAAGAAGTTCGAAGATTATCCAGAAAGAAACAAGAACAAATTGTAGGTGAAGGAATAAGGCGGAAAGAGGAAAACGAAAATTGTCAGTGGGAATAGCAAGGAGTTCGAGGATGATCCAGGAAGAAACAAAAACAAATTGTATTGGAATTGGTGACGAAATGAGGCGGAAAGAAAAGCACAAAAATTTTTTTGTGGAATAGCTCCGCGTGCACTCAAAGCTTATGGGCGAGCAAGCCCACATACAGAGATCATTTACAAAAGCAAATGAGAACTAAGAACATAGGCGTTGAGCACCCCTGATCTAGATAAAGAGATACATATATAACATTTTTTTTTAATTTCGTATAATCTTTCGACAACTTCATACGTCAATAGAGAATTTATTATTTAACATATTTCTAATCCTAAAAATGTTAATTATTTTTGAAAATCTTGTGGTAAGAGTTGGAAACCATCTTTTGCTCAAACGAGTCTTACCTTCTCTTCTGGGGCTGTCTTCTGTTTTTTATAGATCTCCATTAGATTTTCGAAAGAATACGGTGAAGGGGTAGTTGTAGTTTGATTATAATTAATCAAGCCAAGTTTTTTCAGGCTAATATATTTCTTCAGTATAGTTTCAAAATCGAACCGCTCTTCTATTGAATCTTCCGTTGTATCCGATTCGATGATATCAGTGGTAGTTTCGTCATATAACTCATCTATGGTAGTACTTTCATCAGAATTAACTTCTGTAGTATTTTCATTTTCTATTAATTCGGTTTTATTTCTACGAGATTCTGTTGTTTCCGATTCGATTATATCAGTGGTAGTTTCATAGAACTCTTCTATGGTGGTACTGTCATCAAAACTAGTTTCCGTAGTAGTTTCATTTTCCTTTAATTCGGGTTCAGTTTTACGTGATTCTTGTTCTGGTTCTGTATTGTTTTTATTATTCGCCAATTCTGACAGTTCTTTTAAGAGCTTTTCCCAATTAAAGCTTACTTCTTCTCCATCCAAATGCGCTTGGCTCTCTGTACTTGTGTCTTCTCCGTTAATTAGTTCCGTTGTAACTTCCTGCTTACTTCCGTTATCAATTTTATAATTTTTATCATATTGCTGTATCAGATACTGTAGAAACTCTTCCCAATTTAGATCGTTTTTAGACCCGTAAGCCGTATTAGCATTCAACATTTCTAGCATTCTTTTCCAATCACTAATTTCCTTCTCCGAGTCTGCAGAATTGATGCTATCCTGACCAATGTAAATTTTTTGAAGTATTTCCAGATCCTTTGCGATATCCCTCACTCGTTCTTCTGTCCTGGAATTCATATTTAGATTGTGTGGATTTTCAGTGATCTCCGGAATCGCAAGATGTCTAGATCCTTCTAAGCCACTGCGCTCAGCACGAGTGTATAATGGATTCATTTCCCTTTCCCTGATCCTTGCATTGTACATTTCGAAAAGTCCATCAAGTATGCTCCTAACACGGGATCCATAATCAAATGTTTCGGATTTTTCATTGAGTTCTGATGACTTTTTCAAGCATTCCAATTGTGCTAGTCGATTTTCCACGCTCTCAAATCTCCTGCTCAAAGCTCCGCCAAAAAAGTCCAGCTGGTTATCCGATTGTATTAGTCGATCTTCAAAGTAATTCAATTTCTCTTCCAAAACCTTTTTAAACGAATTTAGGCTTTTCTCCAGAATATTTGATATTTGCTCAATATCGCACGTAGCATACTAGAATGAAAATATTTAACTATCTTGCTCTGTACTGACCAAACTGATAACTCACACTTAAACTAGCCGCAGTGGTCGTTTGTAGGGCTATCCCAAATAGGAAAGTTAAAATGATTTTTTGCATTTTATCCGCGGCTAAGAACTGTCACCGAGGAAAGTTAACTTAAAACTGAAATGTATTTGCAATGGGCGAGCATTTTTTGCACAAAACTCTGCAGTTCAGCTGAGCTTTAGTCACTCGTTTTTATCAACACTACATCCGCCGGATGCACGATAGAGCCGCTGTACGCAACAACAAGAGAGCGATTCTTATAATTCAAGGCTTAATCTCAGGAAAATTCCGCATGTACAAGAATAAATATATTTCAGCAGAAGTTAGCAATTTACAAAATCCAAGCTAACTTAGGATTAGTCATATAAAAATAACCATATTAGGCTTCTGTTGAAATCTTTTTTTAAATCTTTTAATTAATTTGTATTCCAGGTTCCCATCAAACGAGTTCATCTGTTCACCGCTATTCAGCTGGCCTGTCTCATTATCCTCTGGCTGATTAAGTCCTTCTCACAGACCTCCATCCTGTTTCCGCTGATGCTGGTGGTGATGATCGGTATAAGGAAGGCCTTGGATCTGGTATTTACTCGCCGCGAGCTAAAGATTCTGGACGACATAATGCCGGAGATGACGAAGCGGGCAGCGGCCGATGATCTGCATAAACTGGACGCTGAGGTGGGCTTATTGGCGCGAATTTTCCCGTGGGGAAAAGGTAGTCGGGGCAGGGTGGTGACCAAGCCGCAGGGTCTCGACGGAGGCCTGGCTGGGTCTGGCGGTGCGGGCAGTGCCGTTGGCGCTGGGCTCATCAGCTGCACCACCTCAAATGCAAATGAGAAGGAGTTCGAAGCACAGAGTAGTCTGCTCAAAAAGTAGAAGAAAAAGACACCGAAAATCTTCCAAGCACAGACGCACACCCACTTAGCCAAGAACATGCTCACACCCACACCAAAACCTACACCAAAACCTACACCTACACCTACACCTACACCTACACCTACACCTACACCTACAGCAACAAATACACCTACATGGAAGGAAAAAGAATCCAAAAGACCAGTGCTGCCCATTTCATTTGCGTTTGCAGTGCTGCCCAGGCCGCCGCGCACAACCAGCGATTAGTTGGATGGTTTCGATACCGATAAACTAAATTATTTATAGATTTTTGATTAATTTGCATTTTGCCGGTCTTGATAAATCTTATTCAACTACCTATAGAACTGCATTATTCTCTGTTATATACGTTTTTATCATGTCTTTAACAGTATTTTGTAAATGTTTTCCCCCTACCCCATTTTAATTTAAAAAGTTTATGGCATGCAGCTGCTTTTGCATTTTGTTTTTATATATACGATCATTTTTTTTATAAATATGTTTCAACTTCTTTTTGATCTTAATGCTAAAAAGAACGCTTCTAAACCACCTGTAAATGCCAAACATTCAAGAAAAAAAAAAAAAATTATGTGGTTTTTCGTAGTGCAAAAATGTGTTATCTACCCGAAACTACTCTAAAAAAAACTACTCTACCCTATATATATATATATATACATACAAATATGATATTTATAAATGTAAATGAAATTGTAGCCTAAGTCATAATTAGTCAAACGTTTACACTGTACAACAAGTACCTAAATGTATTAAATGGAACCTGTTATGTTATTTTATAGTCATCGGGTCGAGAGTTCCAGTAACTAACCAGCGACATAAACCCACACGTAATTGTAGTGAAAATTAATGTAAAAATTTAATGGGCTAAATCCGAAATTGCAAACACAAAATTACACACTAAAAATAACATAAAAATTGAAAATAAAACATAAAATTTGGCATAAATCTAAAATTGAACACACACTTCACCGAATTGGCTTAGACACCAGATCACCTACTTAGACCCTTCAATTTAAGACCTCTTTCCACTTCTTCGCCTCTCACTTATGCAACATTAGACCAGATATGCTTTTCTTCTTCTTCTATTTCCACCCTTTGATACCTTCCCGAGAGATCCTTTTCTTTGGTCCCAAAAACTATGCAAAATGTGCAAATTTTATATTGAAGGACAACCATCATCAGCATCACCCGGGCTCTGGTTCCGGGGTCAACTATAATGCCGATAAGTCGGGTCCCACCACTATACACATTCCCCTGTCGGGGAACAAGCCCAACAGCAATGGACCCTCTGTGACCATTCCCCAGGATGCCGTCAATCGCACCACCGTCTGGCAGCAGATCAACAAGGAAGGCAATGGCATCTCGGAGCAGCTAATCATCCCGGTTACCCTGAAAGTCCGTCAGATCAATGGCAACCAGTAAGTGCTCCCATTAGGATCCACATTCAGCTATCAGTTCAGGCCACACTCTAATCCTCTCATGAACTGCTAGATCTTTTGCTAGGTCTTCTGTACATAAGCTAGTTATCTTTCCTCTTCTGCGCTTCATAAAAAAAGTTCCAGAAATCGCCCTTAAAATAAAAGTTTTAGAATTTAATTTTTATTTTGCAAGAAAAGTATTTTTGTCAGAAAGAAGATTAGGGTTAGTCTTTTATAAGAGTTCACATGGCTTGTTTAAAGTTACATTTTTTAATTATATACTGTAACTTATTATTATTTTTTCATACTAATTCATTTTAATATAAGAAGTCGAACTTTTTCCAAAACAAAATAATGGAAATTATGAATGTTTTCTTTAAGATTCAAAATGATTGTTTGAAAAAACATTAAGAAATATTTTGAAAGATCTTTTAAGAAATTTTTGCCTAAGTGGCAATGAAGATAATTATAAATTTGAAAGTTTTGAATATTTCAAATTTAGGTAATTGGAATTTGTTAGTCTTTTTAAAATCACAAAAAATTTTGACATTCTTGATAAGCAAATTTCTGGGAATTTGTTTGATTTTCCTGCTTTGGTCTTGCTTTCGCAATGCTTATCATACAGAACAAATGCTAGTAAAGAATAAGAAGAATAAGAAATAAGAAACTATAAACAAAATCTTGGCTAATTCAGGGCGACTTTTCTTTGAGTGTATCGACTATTAAATCATTCATGCTCGTCTTCGCATTCCCCATGTGCCTACCCCTCTCTACAGTGCTCCTTCAACTGGTGCCCTCTCGCCACGCCTATCGCCCATGCACGAGGCGGATGAATACAGTGAAGCCCCGGCCAACAGTCCGGGGCATCCAGCAGGGACTCAACAGCAGCAACAACAACAGCAACCACAGCAACCGATGAGCAACTGCAAGGAGGCAACTGCCAAGCTCGAGGGATCCGCCTTGGGCAACAGCCAGATCATTCCGGCCAACATAACACCCGTCTAGAGAGCTGAAGATCCCGAAAGCTACTTGGATTTAAATCGAACAAAGCACAAAGAACCCAAACACACACGCACATCTATGTATTACTAGTTGGCCATAATCATAATCTCTATTTACCATATATCGTAGTAGTTTTTTGGTAACAATTTTTAGCTGTGCCAGTAGAGAGGTAAATCTTTGATTTGGGGCTCAGGTACATGATATACAAGTATTAATTAAAACTAAAAGATAATCCGTAGGCAGTTAAGAACACTTTTGAAACGAATTTTATATAGAACCAGTCAATTCCAAGGATGTTAGAAAGCCAAAAACCAAAGCCATAGAACAGAAACTTAGGCCATCGGTGCTCCGATGTCTCTTCAATTTCCCAACTATATCTTCTCCACTTTGACTTGGTTAGCTAAAGCGAATTGTGTGTTATATATGGGGCTTATTTATCGAACTGTGATCTGATGGGTATATCTTGGGGGCGGGTTGTTGGTTTCAGAAATCGTATAATTTAGCCTAGCCAAGACAAAGCTGTAAACAATTGTATTATATTTTAACGCCTCAAAACTAAGTTTAACACAACATACACATCCTATTTGACACACCCGAAAACCCATTTATATATACAATATATAATATATAGACAAGTATAAATATAAATATTGAATAAAAGTGGCGAACCATTAACTAGCCACAAGCAAACTGCGACAACAGAAATGTATCTTTCCTTTCATTACTTTTGGTATGCATCATCGTTCGTTTTCAGTGTATTTTGTGCATAGTTGTGAGTCTTGAGTGTGGCACCTTCTGCTCCCAAAATCTATATCTCTGAACATTCATCCATTAGCACCTGATCGGGTTCTGCCTGTCTCTATCAAATCAAACTTTCATGAATATTACGAATCAGAGTTTGTAGAATATAAAACTAAAACGTTACTTCTTTTTTTATTTAATAATCTTCAAACTCTGTTTCCTAAAATCAAACCATCAAAGCTCCATTAGCATCGTGTTCGATGTCTGTATGTGCATCTTCTATATACTTCTATACATACCCTCTAATATTAAATGTGTACGTATATAGATTAGTCAGACTTAGGCTATATCTGGTACTATCATCACACTTAGATCACGGTTATTAATCCCAAATTTCATTATTGCAGAACCCAAAATTTAATACGTCGAAGCAATTGTGGCGTGGATATCTTACACCAACAGAAACATCCGTTTGAGTCAATGATTTAACTCCATTTTAGCGTGTAATCCGTGTACCTGTATAACAATTATCTGTGTCTATAATCTGTCTATATACTTATGATCCACGATGTACGAGTATGTTGAATGTAAAACCACCTTGACCTACCGTCCCTTTTGCGTATTTAATGCCCCAAAGTGCGATGGCACAAATTAATTGTCTGGCAACATATCAAGCGGCAACTCGAAAACCAATCTTATACACTACAGTCTAAAGGAATTTGTTGAAATAAATGTGTAAAATAAAGTTCATTTATTTTGAATGGGAAATTTGACAGTTTATATTGTTGCGATTATGGGAGGAGGAGATTACACATTTTAGTTTCATATTTTTGGGCAATGTTAGAAATACAACACATTTTGTATGGCACTTTTTTACATTTTCATTTTAATTACTTTTGAGATATGGAGATAATATTATTATCAAATTTAAAAAGAAAACAATATATTTAATATTTGAAAAAAACAAAAGTGTATAGGGAAATAGTGCATTCTCTTAGAAATGGCTTACTGATAGAAGTTTACCAGTTTTCCATCAAAATCTTTCGAAATTACAATGTTTTATTTTAACTTTTCAACATAAAATTTCAACAACTTTTAATTAAAATATTACAAAATAGTTCTTTCTTGGAGAGGGCTATAGCAATATATGAACCTAATTAAATTTTGTAATAATTAAATTTAAAGGACTTCTTAAAAATATAACGGTTTTTTTTTTAGCTCTCTGTTTAAAAGTATTTTAGAACATTACTGATATGTTTTTATATTTGTTTTTGTTTTGGCTTAGTATATTTTCCGGTACGGATGGTATATTTTAGCGGGCTCTCAACGGTCACACTGGTTTGGTTGTTGGGCTTTCACGAGCGCGTGTTTTTCGCTTAAATTCATAATTATTAATTAAAACCTGGCCAGGATGTCGCTAATAACCCGTTTGCTGAGTGGTAACAATGCCCTGCGCCAACGGGCACTGGAAACTTTGGGCAGAGTAAGTTAAAAACTCAAAAATACCTGAAAGATTATCGGCTAGTTATGTAATTGTTGTAAGAAATGCAATTTAATTGATAATACTATAACTTTTTCAGGCCGGCTACAGTTCGCATGCCAAGTTCTCGGAGCACAAGCCCATCGAGAAGATCCGGAACATAGGAATCTCGGCGCATATAGACAGTGGAAAGACGACATTGACGGAGAGAATTCTCTTCTACACCGGAAGGATTGCGGAAATGCACGAGGTTCGAGGAAAAGATAATGTGGGAGCTACCATGGACAGCATGGAACTGGAAAGACAGCGAGGAATTACCATCCAATCGGCAGCTACCTATACTCTGTGGAAGGACACCAACATCAATATTATCGACACCCCGGGGCATGTGGACTTCACCGTGGAGGTTGAGCGTGCCCTTCGAGTTCTGGACGGAGCCGTTCTGGTTTTATGCGCCGTGGGTGGAGTACAGAGTCAGACCTTGACTGTCAACCGGCAGATGAAGCGATATAATGTGCCTTGTCTGGCCTTTATCAATAAGCTGGATCGATTGGGTTCAAATCCCTACCGAGTACTTTCACAAATGAGGTCAAAAATGAACCACAATGCTGCCTTCATTCAGCTGCCCATTGGTGTCGAGAGCAATTGCAAAGGCATTATAGATTTAGTGCGCGAAAGAGCCATTTACTTCGAGGGAGAACATGGAATGGATCTCAGGCTAGACGAAATCCCTCAGGATATGCGAGTGGAAAGCCAGGAGAGAAGGCAGGAACTTATCGAACACTTGTCCAACGCAGACGAAAAATTTGGCGAACTTTTCCTAGAAGAAAAACCCTTCACAGAAGACGATATCAAGGCTGCCTTAAGGAGAACCTGCATCAATAGAACCTTCACACCTGTTTTAGTTGGAACAGCGTTGAAGAACAAGGGTATCCAGCCTTTGCTAGATGCTGTAATTGAGTACCTGCCCAATCCCGGGGAGGTGGAGAACCTAGGCTTCATAGAGAAAGAAGGACAAGATCCAGAAAAAATAGTCTTGAACCCCGCCCGAGATGGCAAGGATCCGTTTGTGGGCTTGGCCTTCAAACTGGAAGCTGGGCGTTTTGGTCAATTAACCTATCTCAGGTGCTACCAAGGTGTTCTCCGGAAAGGTGACAACATCTTCAATGCCCGTACCAATAAAAAAGTGAGAATCGCTCGCTTGGTTCGCCTGCACTCGAATCAAATGGAGGATGTCAACGAGGTCTATGCCGGCGATATTTTCGCTTTGTTCGGAGTTGACTGCGCCTCTGGAGACACTTTCACCACCAATCCCAAGAACAATCTGGCCATGGAATCTATCTTTGTACCCGAACCCGTTGTTTCGATGGCCATCAAGCCAAATAACACCAAGGATAGAGATAATTTCTCAAAGGCCATTGCCAGGTTTACGAAGGAGGATCCCACATTCCACTTCTTCTTCGACAACGATGTGAAGGAAACCCTTGTTTCGGGAATGGGTGAACTGCATTTGGAGATCTACGCCCAGAGAATGGAAAGGGAATATGGCTGCCCCGTGACGCTTGGGAAAGCCGAAAGTAGCATTTAGAGAAACTCTGGTTGGACCCTGTGAGTTCGATTATCTGCATAAGAAACAGTCGGGAGGATCGGGTCAATATGCCAGAATTATTGGAATCATGGAACCACTGCCACCCAATCAAAATACCCTGCTGGAGTTCGTAGACGAAACAGTGGGTACCAATGTACCAAAGCAATTTATTCCTGGAGTCGAAAAAGGTATGACAAAACTTTAACCAAAATGTAAAAATATTGAAAAATTTTTTTTTACGTTCAGGTTTCAGAGAAATGGCTGAGAAGGGAATGCTCTCCGGGCATAAGTTATCCGGCATTCGATTCCGCCTGCAAGATGGTGGTCATCACATTGTAGATTCCAGTGAGCTGGCCTTCATGCTGGCTTCCCATGGTGCCATCAAAGAAGTCTTCCAGAACGGGAACTGGCAAATCCTAGAGCCCATTATGCTTGTTGAGGTTACGGCACCCGAGGAATTCCAGGGCGCTGTAATGGGTCACCTGAGCAAACGTCATGGTATTATCACCGGAACTGAGGGAACCGAGGGTTGGTTCACTGTCTACGCGGAGGTTCCCCTAAACGACATGTTCGGCTATGCGGGAGAGCTGAGGTAGGTTTAATCTGCTGTTTAGAGCCGATGGAATGTATCTAAAATTATTTTTCTATTTATAGATCTAGTACCCAGGGCAAGGGTGAGTTCACCATGGAGTACTCCAGGTACTCGCCCTGTCTTCCAGATGTCCAAGAGCAGATTGTGCGCCAATACCAGGAGTCCCAGGGATTGGCTCAGCCCGACAAGAAGAAAAAAAAGAACTAAACTAGATTTTTTACATAGTTCTAACTATCATCTCTACTAAATCGAAATGTTATTGTGTCATCTATATTTTTGCTTAGTTAAATTTTATTTCATACAACAATTTTCAGTTTTCACTGTGATAAACGAGACGTGTACAGTTTTTATGTATAATAAAAGAAGACGAGAAAAAAAAGTTAAATTAATACGACATATAATTTTCAACTTATTCCCTGAAATGTTTTCATAAAAGATTTTTGCACATAAAGAATAAAAATTAATGTTTTTAAAATTGGCCTTTTCATTTCAAGTATGGTGAAACGAAAAATTCAAATATCGATTGTATATCGATGTTTAAAAATGTTTCCCATTGTTCGTAATCTACAATTTGAATTTTTAATGGCATTCCTTGCATCAGACTAATGGAAAATTTACAGAAGTGTTTTTTTTCAATCCTAAAGGATGTGTTAAAAAACATATGTATATAATATCATAATCATAATCTTCGCCGAACATAACTGAGAAAACCAAGAATGCAGTGTGAACACTACCATCATCATGCAATATTTACCGGTCTGTTAAGGCTATAACACAGTAATCGATTGTTTGAGAAATCGATAGTCTCAACTAGTCAATCAATTTTGTCCCATGTCTAGGACAGTCGGTTTTGGTTTTTGTTGTTGCGTTTTGTTTTTGCTTGCGTGCGGTTGATCCGCGGATAGTTTTCCCAGAAAACTCGCAGAAAAAATGCCAACTGAGGCGAGATAAAAGGAAAACTGCCCACCGCCAAGTGCCGAAAGTGTTAACGAAGCGATAGAAAGGCCTAGGAAAAAACGACAAGCGACAACAATTAGCAAGCGAATAAATATCGTTGAATACCCCGAACCAATAATAATAACAACAACAACATCTGCTGCTGCTGCAACCACAACAAAAATTTAACTCAATTAAAAGAAAAGGCAACATGGGAAAATGCAATTGAAATGCAAAGAACATTTATGAAGTGCTCTGATGTGTTTGCGTGGAAATGGAGCGATTTGTGATTGCACCGTTTTGCTTCTTGTCTAGTGTTTTCCGCTGCCAGAAAAGTGTGCGCAGGAAAATCGCTGACAATTTGTGAGAAAGGGGAAGAGAAAATTCGGAGAAAATTCAATACAAGAAAACAAAAAAAAAAAAAAAAACGTACAAAAACGCGGAAAACAAAAACACAAGAAAAATAAAAGAGAGCGAGAGAGTGAAAGAAAATAAATATCGTTTGTGTGGGTGTGCGTTAGTGTGTGCGTGTGCAAAAGGAGAAGATCAAAGCGAAACGACAGAAAAACCAAAACAACACACTCAGCTGACTTCCTCTCTTACCTTCCTGCATACACTGTCCAAAAAAAAAAAAAAGCGTTAAATGCGAAAATCAGCAACTGCAATAGCAACGACTACTTCCAATCGCCGGCTTTTAAACTAGTCAACAAAATCTTCAAATTCAAATCAATTCAAAAAATACACACATATCCAAAAATCGAAAGAATAGCCATAATTACTACAACTGTAATCAAGAAAGTTATATACTAAACTTAGTAATCGAGTAACCGGATATATTAACATAAATAAATCACAATGGATTGGATCATCAACGATGAGATGGGCCTCACGGTGGGTCATGTGGTGGGTTGGGCCGCCGCCTCTGCCATGGTGATCGGCGGCGTTATCCCCTACGTTCCGCAGTACATCGAGATCAAGAAGACGCAGGACGCGGAGGGTTTCTCCCTATACGTATGCCTAGCCCTGCTGGTCGCAAATTCGCTGAGAATACTTTTCTGGTAAGTGGATGGAAAATTATTTATAATATTGCTGTATTTACATTTTCCTAGGATTAGAATTTAGTAATCCAATTTCTAAAATACAGAAAAACTAGTAAAATACCTGATCCTAACTTTTAAACTCAAAAATCAAGAGGAATTTATTTGTAAATTTTTAATTTAAAGACATCAAATGTCTAAATTCATTTCTAATGATTTCCAACTGATGATGATTTGCATTTCGGGCCAAAATAATACAGTTTATGAGCTATAAATCAATCATGAAAGAAAAGACGCGTTCTTAGTGTAAATGCTTATTTCCCTTTGACTGTACAGCATCCAAAAATCGAATGAAAATAAACACCTGCGAGGTTTTCTAGAATTTCGTATATTGGGAAACATTTTTCAAAGCCTCTGTCAAATCTATTTTACCCTAGAATTGTTGAAAAATCCAATACCTGATGTGCTAGTGAAGTTTTAAGTTTGAAAATATATATGCAGCTAAGATTTATATTAAAATCTGTAAAATTCCGAATGCTGTTCTACCGTTTGATAACCACAAACTCTCTAAGTAAACGCCCTCCCATTGTTATCTTGTCTATGATAGGGTGACTAATCCAGCCAAATACCTAGTATCTCGGCTTATCTAGGGGTAATTCAAAGTGCTTATCGTCCGGAATTCGCTCGCGGTCCGTCGCGACGTTTACGGTCTCCACCTCTTGAGACCCCCTATCTGTGTATAGCTTTGTCATGATTTCTGGCCGATTTTGCAGACCATAGAATTCCGAAAATTTGTCCAAGGACTATCGAACTGGTTTTATCTTTATTACGCTGCGATATGGTTTTTGGCACAATGTCATCGATAATCGCTATTTTCGCTGGGGTTTTATGACAATTATTGGTAGATTTATCAGCTTTCATGCTGATTGTTGGGAATGATTTCGAACAACTTGATGTTGAGTGAGAGGATTGATAAGAGCATTACCCTTAAGACTAATTTCATAACATAAATGTGTACTTTTTTTTCATCATAACAAGTGATATACATGTATCAGAACTCTGAATTGATCTCCCGCTTCAGCAAGGGATTCGTCTACCTCCCACAATAAGATTCATCGCTTTGGGACAGGGAGAGGTATAAATCAAAATGAATTTTTAATTCAATTTGAATGAGTGTGCAAAATAGCTTTCAAAATGTGACAAAGCAATTTAAACCAGAGAAAACTGACTTGTGACAATCAAAACCAAAAAAATTGTAATTGAATTAACTAAAAGTTATTGTTTTTTTGGGAATAAACTTTGATATTTTTTCAACAGAATTCAGTTTCTTATATTGTGGCTAGGCAATATCAGGGTCAACTACTTTTGCCCAGCTGGTTTCTGTGTATGATTTCAGCTTGTTTGTGTTTGCCCCGTTTAAAGCCGTTTTTTTGAAGAGCCCGAGCTTCCTATAAATAAATTATTAACAAGGCGAGTGGAGCAACTGGTGGCCCTCATCGACGCCGTCGAATTGTCTGGCCTGGGTGGCAATCAATAAATTAATTATTTAGCTAAAAAACTGTTGCCGGCGAGCAAAGCGAATCAGCTGTGCAGCGAACGAGGCTTGCTTTGCCCGGAATAATCCCAATAAAATATACTTTGTATATAGATGTTCTTGGTGGGTGTAGGTGTTCTGGCCTGACACGCGATGAGTTTTCAATGGGTTTTATGAATAAAAAACCAACTTGGAGGTTGAGTAATGCATTGGGAAACCTTTTTTTTTTCTTTCCTGAGACTAGAACAATGATAGGAAGTAGTTTTTAATTTTTGCCTGACTTTTGGCAGTGCATTCGGTAATTAGTGTTTTTCCTTTCGCTTTTCCCCCGAGACATATAATTGTTATTATTCTGACTAATCGGTGCGATATGGATGTACCGCCACATCACATTCCACATATAGTTAAATGCAGCTGGCAATTTGTGAAAATGCACGAAACTCTTAAACTATTTTACGTTCTTTTCGTGCTTTCGCAATGAATTGCCGGCAATTACAATTATTTATTTAATGTGCCAGAAATATAAATTACTGATAAGTATATGTGGGATTCCTCCCAGGGGAAAACTTTCCACAACACATATAGTGATTGGAACAAAGAAAATGATATATCTGAAGTCATTGTTGGAAATAATAATCGACTTTGTGGCAGCCTTTGTGGTTGATTGTAAAATAAACATATTTAACAAAGAATTAATCGTATGATTAACGCTCAGAAGGAGATATGAATAAAAGTGAACTGAAAGTTCTACCCATCGGGTAAATACAGAAATCCAAAACTTAGGTTTTTTGTATGAGATCATGTCTTGAAATTATAGCTTATTAATCAGTTTTTTTTGATACGAATAGGGTTTACTCTTGAGATAAGAAGGTTGGAATTTTCCCAAGGACCTACGAAAGGTTAATATAGGAAGTAAACGACTTTAAGATTGATATGTTGATATCGTAACTATGTTTTGTTTAATCAATGCCAAACTATAAACACACAGGTATATAAACATTCAATTTGATAAATTTAAATATTATATATTAAAAGTTTCTCAAGCACAAAAGCGATCTGATATTGATTCATTCGACTTTCGGTATAGTTTAGACCAAATGTAGGCGTCATATCTAGTTTCTAACCAATGAATCAGACTTACTATTAGCTTGAAAGCACTGCTTATATATAGTAGAATGTCTATACATATATAAACCGATATATTAACCCAACAAGAGTTGATTTAATTGGCAGAGTCAACAAAGCGGAGTCAAATTTCGCAAAAAGGTTTCCTCGCATAAAAAAAACGCTAAAGTTATGACTCAATAAGTTGGTCAGGTCAGTGGGGCGTGACTATACAAGTCTGAATTATAATTTACACTTTCATTACGGGCATATAACAATAGATGTATATATATACAGTATATATAACTGTAGCTCAGCTAAGGCTCAAGCACAGTCATTTCTATATTTGCAATTTTCATGCCAACATTTGCTCAAATATTTACACAATTTGTCAGCTCGCTTGGAGTACACGACGTGTTCGCCCTTAACAAATTAACAAAAATTAAGGCAACGCTCGAGACTGTAATTAAAATGCTATATAGTTTAGCTGTAAATTTGAATATTCACTTAAAGAATTTAGTTTTCAAATTTGTTAAAATGTTGCAAAACTTGCGGCAGGACAAATGGCTTTACAAATTGTTGCCAACAATTTGTATTATAAAACTCGATCTAAGGGGGGAAAGTGAAGGGTTAAGAGTGGGAACTTTTGGGGGTTCGTTGAACTTATTCCAGCAATTATATGAGAATCAAGTTTCGGGTTAAAATACTTCAAAAGTTCAGCAATTAAGAAGGAAACGTAATAACCTGCAAAGTTGCTGACTAATTGAGTTCTTAAGTTTTCGCGTTACTCAGATATTATGAAGGAAAATTATTGTTAAAATTTAAAAGTTAAAGCAAAATTTTCATTATATTTTATAGTTTAAAAACATTTACAGAAGTATATTGTTCAGCGAATCAGACAAGACTTCCCCTATTGATAAGCCATTTGATCATAGATTCTTTATAGGGCCTGCTGACACTTTCCCAACAATCTAGTTACTAGAAGAGTACACCATGCCCAGTAAATGTTTATGGTGTTTGTGTTACTTGAAGCTCTTTAAAGAAAGAGCCCACTCTTATCAGCGTTGTACAAAGATAAGGCGGGTCCCGCCATCAGGCGATGATTGTGTCTACTTCAACCAATTAATTTATTTACGTAAACACTTATCAAAGAGTCTTAGTCGCTCCCTAATACGTAACCTAATGCCATGCCTTAGAGATAAGGCCATAAAATAGATACGATTGTGTTTATCTACAATTATTTGCTAATTTATAATTTGCTTATCAATAAAATGGTTAAAAAACAAAGGCAACGAAATGAAGACATTCTAAAATCTAATCAAACACTTTTAATTATTTATTAAGCAGGCCCAACTTTCATTCACATTTATTTATACCAGCTTTGGCCCACTTTCCATGTTTATTTATTATTAATAAGAGTACATACGATGCCCACTGAATGGGAGGAAAAATTAAAAAAAAATTTTCCAAAGGCGAAAAACTTGGCGTTTTCACGCCGAAGGTCAAGGTTTGTGGGTGGAAAGTTTGGGGTTTTGTGGTGGAAGGACAATACAAATTAACTTTTGGTAGGTTTTCCTTTTCGGAGGGTGGTAGGATTTTCTACATATTTGCTGACCAACAAACCTCGCTTATGGCCCATAAATGTTTACGGTTTTTGGTCTGTCGTCGTTGCCGCTTGTTTTCGCATCGCATGCAAATTAGTTTTTTGTTTTGTGTTTTTGAATTTGTGAACCGGTTACGGTTGATAATGATGTTGCCCGAGCTGGGCTCTCGTTTTTATCAACAATATAATACGTATTTTATATCTTTTATTTTTTATAAAAACGACAAAGCACTTGTCACTTCGGTTGGCAACTTGATCGTATTTATAGCAACCGCTAAAGATTTATAATTTCGATGGGGAAGTCGTCTCGGCACGAGTTCGCCTGTCAACTTTTAAGAGCACTTGAAATTCAAGTTGAATTTCGTGTAAACTTGTTGGGGAGCAACAAAGCTTACGCAATCTTTTGCTGAAAGGGGTTTTTAGCTTCAAACTAAATATGGTTTTTAGGGAAATACTAAACTTTGCAACCTACTGGAACGGCTAGTTCAGAAAAACAACGAAATCATCGATACTTTGGAGAGATTGATGATTTACTAGCTTATCTTAGTATATTTTTATAGTGCTTGAAGAAATACTAGGCTTTACAAGCGTCTAGTTCAGAAAAACAATCGATGTTTTCGATAAAACAATCAAAATATTCGATACTTTTGAAAGGCTCATTAATGTGTTATCAGCTTATCATTAATATTTTTTATAATAATAATAAAAAAAAAGGTTAAAAACCACTGAAAACACCCTAGAGAATAACTTATATTCCCTCTTTAGTACAGTTTATATTAAATATTATCTTTCTGTTATACAAACGAGGCGAATATAATTTGCCTTGGAATTAGCAAATCCGTTTATTGGCTTGCATAAACACTCAGTTTTAAGCAGTAACTAAGCAGAGATAATTTCTTTGTAGGGCTTTTTTGTTTTGTAAAAAAACCCTCAACTGGCATATAGCAGTATACCACTTTAGCAATTAATCGTTCTAATTGTGAGCTCAGCCCTTCTCCCGAAACTAGCTACTTAATTGTGGCAATTATCAGTTTGGATGGCCTCTCCCATTCGAATGAATGAACCCAGGGGTTATCTCTGGCATTACATTTCATAGTTTTAGAGGCTTGATGGCCGTAGAGAGGCCTCTTCCCTCCATCTTCAATCGATTGGCATTATCTCAATCGGTTAGGTTCCATTTCAGGCGAAAGTTTTGCAGGGGCAAAGCTCTGATAACCTGGGTGCGGTTGGAGTCAAAGGTCAAGCAACGCGGTCTTATCTTGAAATTAAATGTATTTGTGGTTGAAGATTTTTACGAAATTAAAAAGAGAGCTGCCCCAAAAGCCGTCCACGACACATTTCGTGCTGTGGGACAATCCCTAAATGCTTGCGTCACAGGTGCTGAAAGGACGGACAATTAAAAGACACTCCACAACGTTAATCTTTTGCCTTTGTTGTGCTTTATGGCCGGAGACGTTGCCCTAATTGAATTTTAATGCCAAGCCAAAGTCAGGTGCCGTTCCTGAAGGTTCTTACTTGGCATTTTGCAATGAATCTCAGCTCTTACAAGACTCAAAACATGCTGGCGTTGGCGTAAAATTTCAGAGAGGAAGCACAACTAATCGAAAAGTCTAAACAGTGCCGTCAATGTTTACGGCTTTGGCCAGCTGAATGAACAATCATGCGGCTTCTTTGCATGCGAGAAATGTGCGACGTTGGCTGACGCAAATGTTTGCTCAAAGTCGACGCCCAGAGATTTAAATTTCTCAATTAGAATAGATTTCTGCCAGCCAGAAACGGAGATTATCTGCGTGGGGCTGACAAACTTAAGGAATATTCAATTTCATCGCAGCAACATTGCTTTAATGTTTAATGGTCCCAGAAAGCTAAGTTCATTGATTTTGTTGGCATGGGCGGCTGGCTAAATAAGAGGCTTTTATAACTTTTGGCCAGTTTCGTGTGGCCGCTCATCGGCTTTTAAGCTCCATTGAGAATTTGCTGACTTATGTGCATATTAAATAAGGTTGTTTGGAGGAAAGTTGTAAATTTCTTTATAATAAAGAATATTTGTTAACAGTCATTTATATAACAGTAATAACAAAGTATTATTATTGTAATACGTAAAGTTTTAAACAAATACTTTATATTATAACAGTTTGTATAACAGTCGTATTTATTTTTGTATTATAAGCCAAAGCTTTTTGTTTTAATGCTTGTTTTCAAAAACAAGAACATTTGTATATTATAACAGTTTGTATAACAGTCGTAAAGAGTATAACAGTTTGTATAACAGTCAATTTTAGCTTTTAATGATCGAAATTTTTACATTTAGTAAACAGATAACAAAACTTGATATTCAAATGTGTATTTTATGGAATTCTGTCTCCTAGAAAAAGGCTTAGAAATCCAAACAGTAATCAACACAAGTTATTCACAACACCTGAGACTATCCCAATAATCCCCCAGCCAACCGAAACTTGCATACAAAAGTTTTCAACCGCATATCGATTATTTTTCACGCATAAGTTGGCTCTGCACTGCGCTCGATCCACAAGCTCTACCCCATTTAATCCCATGCTCAGTTAAAAAAACGCTACAGAAAAGTTTTAAACAGCATTATCACGCTTGGTTTGACTTCGAGAAGCAGATGTGGCCCCCAAAACGTCATTGACACATTTCGTTGAGCCTTTAAGGCGCATGACTTTCAATTTTTTCATTCGATAAGCGGAATGACTACTGCATTGCCGGATATAAGAAAGTGTGGTAGGTCAGTGAAAGAAATGATATGCAAATCGGCAAGTAACTGAGTTAGCTCAAAAGTTGAACTTTCCATCTGAAGGGGAATAAATATTTCGATATTACATATCTGCCAGTGAACTGGCTACAATTTTCATGCTCATATGCAAATCAGCGAATTGTTTTTCTCCACTTGGTTTCCATTTGTTTTCCTTTTTCGATTGCGGCCTCGCCTGGTGGCTTTTATCCATGACTTTGTTTGCCATCTGGGCTCCAGACTCTATTTCCGCCAGCGCTTCTGGCTGTGGCTTTTCTGGGGGCGTAAATAGAAGTGTTTCCCCGGCTAAACTCTCACATACACACTCATAGATAGCTGGCATCTATTGTTTGTGTTTCGGTTTTGGGGTTTTATGGGCTTATCGCCATGTGGGTGTTCTCGGCTCGCATTAATTTTCATTGAGCAAATCAAATGATATAATAAAATATTTATTGTTCAATTTTCATGGTGATTTTCTCGGGATACAACAGTTTCAGATGCCATCTTTGGTGCTCGTATAACAGTTTTCATGTTCTTTGCTTTATTTTAGGTTTTTACCGCACATTTTTTTGTTTGGAAGTTAAATTGAGCCTCATTCGGATGTCAATACTTTTATATATCTATATTAAAATATCCAAATTTTTAGGTAATTTAAAACAATCTCGAGTAGAACACTTATTATTCAGTCCATTGTAGGTTTGTTCTTTAGTTCATCGTCACTTTATCCTTTATCCCCGACAAGGTCATTCCGAGCAGCTTAGCTCGGCGCACAACAAAAATCCATCTAGGTTTTAGATCGACCCAGTTATGGGCATTCATCATCATCAGTGGCGGGCAATCCATTCCATCCATTCATTCATTCACTGAACTGAATGGGTTGTGGGAAAAATTATGCTTTGGTTGTAGGTTCCGTTTGTCCCTCGGCTCATCAGGCGTCAACTTGTGTGTTTACACGAGTCTCGGTCTCAGTTTCGAGGCAGGCAGTCCTCGAACATGGTCAACACTCTCTCTCAGAATGGGGTTCCGAAATAAGCGGAATGTACGGACTTGAGTGCTTTCGGTTCCGTTAGTTAGGAGCCCTTCAGCAGTGAGACAATGATGAGGACTTTTGTCCACGCCGAGTGTAGCCTACTTACAGGCTTCCCCTTCCATGCCAACGTTAAGCCAAATGAAATTTGTGTTAAGCGCAATGGTGCTAGCCTTGGCTTAAACGAAATCACATACAGTTGGGGTCGAAACTGTAAGGGGAGGTGTCATATATGTCTCTAGAGGCTTTAAATTACTTTGTTTTAGCATTTTAAAGCATACTTTTAGGCTAAATTTAAATTGGTTTTAAAACTTAACATTTTGTTGACAATGAAGCAATATTTCTTGCTTTTAATCAGTATGCATGGCTTTTAAATTCTTTAATTAAACTAAAATTTATTAATATTATTATTATTATGATAACCACTGTACTTCAGGCAGACAAAAACCACCGACCCACTCACACTTGAGTAAACAATTCTCTAAAGGCAACACGGAATTTTAATTATGTCTAGAACAGACACTAAAGGTTAGCACCGAACAAAGCCCTTCCTTCACACATATGTACGACAGCCTGCAAATTGCTTGGCTCCATTTTGGTGACTTAATTTGCCAGCCCCGCCGACAAATTCTATCAATAAAAGTTTCATCAAGCCTAAGTGACATTTTTGGGGCTCACCTATTTAGTGAAATTGCTGCGGCTATTCGAGCAAATTGCCAGTGAAAGTGAGCCCCCTGAACCTATGCAGGTGAAAAACGGGAAAAGTGGTTAGGTAGTTGGAAAATTTTTGTTTACATTTCGGGCTCTCGCAGGCACGCCGCCAAATGTGGCAGGGTCTATGTATGCACGACTGACTGTCTGTATGTTTGTAAGGCACGTATAGAATTTTATCGATTTTTTACGACATATTTTACACGTTGAAGCGTGCAAAATGTTAGGCCAGTGGGGGGGCGGGAGGTGCCAGGTGTTTTTGCCAATTTAAAAAGGTAAAGCCAAACGTTTGGACTGTTAGTTTTCTCCTTTCATGGCTACAAATTGGAATGTTTGCAGTGAAAATGTTAACATTGCTGAAAATTGCAGTTGTTATACAAACTCAGAAAGCATGCTTAGTCCTTATGACTCTCAAAAGCCAGCAAAATGAGTCGAAGCTAAAGTAGTTTATAAATGAGGTTTGTTAAGTTTAACAGAAGTTGAAGTGGCTTTCTGGGAACTCTAGTTGAGAGTTTAGTTTGGAAACTATTTTTAAGCTTGACGCTTCTTGAAAAGGCATTCCAATCTGATTCCAAGATCAAAGAGAACTCATAAGATGCTACTTCATGTTAAAGTTAACTCTTAAATGCAATAAAACCTATAAATTATGCCCTTAACCTTTAATCAACTGCCTGGAAATCTAATACTTTTACAATTCCGCTAACGAAAGTGAAATGAAAATGTGTTTTGCATGTCGTTTAAAGTCGATTTATGTGGTGATTCGCTTGAAGCCATGGAATGGCATTGACTTGGCCCAACTGGTAATTCGATTTCCCTGACATGCCAGAGCCAAATGCCAAAAGAGGTGGGTGCTACTGGGCCCCATTTTACTATCTGGTAATCGAAAGCAACGCGGAAATGTATGCTATCTGAAGTGATTTCGAACGACAGCTGTGGCTTTCAGTATAACCCAGTTGGACGCACAAATCGTCAGCAGCGAAATGCCAAACAAATTGTCGCATTTTTTTAATAACACTTGGGAATGAGTTTCTGTTGGACATTGAGGACTTTCATCCCAACAAATCCCCAGCAAATCTGTGGACTTGCCTTTTGGTTTGTTCGGCTTTTGTTTGGGGCCTTGCCAGCCGCTCAACACGTTCCCTTCATTGTTTGTTGTTTGTGCAGCTCTCGGGGACCCTTTTTGCACCCACTTGGCATCTGTCGGATTTATGACAGTGTCGCTTGACACAGTCCTGGGGATTTCCTCATCCCTTCATGTGGAAAATATCTACATTAGGGCCACATAATCGATTCGGTACCGAAGTGAATTATGCTGTTCGGCTGGGCGGCACATCAATCACTTGTTGGGCGCCTTCCAAGCACCTGTCAATTAGCTGTACTTAACGCTACATTATGCATCAAATTAGGAGCAGTTGTCAACTCAGAAGTGATAAATAAACATACCTTTTTAATGGGTTTTGGCTATAAAGAATTATTATTTACTTTCTACTATTAAGGTATTACTACTGTACCATTCAAATGCTTTCGGTTTCCTAATCAACCTCCTATTTATAAACTCCCCTCTAAATTCACTGAAATCCATCCAAGGACACATTTACATCTCGATAGTGCAACTCAATTAAAATGTCATTTTCTGTTGACCTTTCCGATTGACCTTTACCCGATTTTCTGTTCTGTTCTGATTTTTTAGGTTCTCCAGCCGCTATGAGCTTCCATTGCTGGTGCAGAGTGTCGTGATGAACGTGACCATGTTCCTGATGATCCATCTGTGCGTGAAGGTGAAGCGGGTTAACGCCAATAACCGCGAGCACGCCCTACGAGGTGAGTCCCATATCAGTTGTATATTATAAAACTGTCAACCGGCGGATAAACATGTCAACTGTAACCCCCCCTCTTTCCAGGCGATGAACTGCATTTGCCCAAAGTGATGACGGACACGGATACGGGCGCCTCTATTTCCACTGAAGCGGGAGGAAGCGTATTAAAGCGCGTTCGCTCCCGGCACTATCTCAATGGTGAGTCAACGGGGGAAAGAATGGTTTTGTGAGGTAGTTTAGATGCTTGTATTAAGAAGAGTAAACCAATATGCTCCATCACTACGAGGTATTGCAAACTTTTCAGCCAATTGACGGCAATTTCCTGTAGCCCAGTCTTCCAAAATAGATTGAAATAAAGTAGGAGAAGGAAAAACAGAAGTTAGAAGATTGCTATTCCATTACCAAAGCTCCACCTTCTGTTCTTTTTATCTTACTATATCTTTATGGAGCGACTCGCTCGTTTGCTGTCCGCATTTATTTCTTCTCCTTCATTACGTCTTATCAGTAAGCAGAAAAAAAGAGGCAAGAAACTGGGTTAGGAGGCGCAGCTTTCAGGGCGGCAAATTGATCAATGAACCAGCGAGCAGAACCAATGGACGCCCACACCGACGACTTGTGCTAATTATATTGGCACGCCTTGGGCTTCTTTCGATTTTGTACTGGTGTACAAGGCTTGTCGTAAATTGTGCAGCGCCTAAAAGTAGGCTAAGATAATGAAAATTGATTTCCAAATGGCTTGCCACATCTTCAGTCATTGCTCTGATATAGGGTCTAGTACGTTGGCAATTTATAGAACTGAAAATGGTTGGGTCATGACCTTTGGCTTCCTTATTGTGGCTAAATAACAGTTTGTTTAATGGCTGGATTTCATTGTAGGGCCCTTTTAGTAGAGCATAAAAGGTTGATATTTTGGAATAAATTTAATAGTTTTCTTGATACTTTTTAGATAGTTTATGAAGATAATGATTTGTATAACAGGTCGTATGCCAATGGCAGTGTTTGAGTGAGGGATATCTTTTCTTAAATCAACATTGCTTGACTGGAATTTAGTTCCTATAACTTATGCTGATTTCTCCTTTCAGATCTGGACTTTAAATACTTTTGGAGCTGGACAGACTTCCAATCGTATCTGGACTTC
This sequence comes from Drosophila eugracilis, assembly GCF_018153835.1. NCBI lineage: Eukaryota > Metazoa > Arthropoda > Insecta > Diptera > Drosophilidae > Drosophila > Drosophila eugracilis. The sequence continues at coordinate 650,955 of NW_024573661.1, read as the reverse complement.
ATGCTCGTCGTGTGGGCCGTTGGAGCCGCCATAACATATCTGATGCTGTCCGTGCATTGGTTCATGGAATCCATGGGCTTTGTGGCCGTCTTCACTGAGGCCATGTTGGGTGAGTCATCCATAATATCTAATGCTATTCATCTTTTAATAAATATCTTTTTCTTTATAGGGGCGCCACAATTTCTGCGCAACTTTAAGAATAAATCAACATATGGAATGAGCATACACATGGTGATCATGTGGACGCTTGGTGATATGTTTAAGACTGGTTATTTTATTGTTAGGAAAGCGCCATCGCAGTTCTGGATCTGTGGCACACTGCAGGTAAGTCTTCCCATCTCGGTTTCTTCCAAACAAATACTAAATAAATGCTTTCTACTTTTCAGGTCAGTTTGGACATTGCGATCCTGTCACAGGTATGGTTCTACCGTAAGAATTCCAAGCCGCGAGACCTGCGCCGCGGCGATTAGCAGTTTGCCCCCGAAGAACAGCCACAGCATAACCATCACCACGACTTACATACATCCCATTCCGAAGAGCATCAGCTCTCGTTGCCCGTAACAGTGAGCAGCAGCGGTGACGATCATCTGCTCACGGCTCGGGCGGATGACGAGCACTTCAAGGTGCTGGACTTTGGTCAGTGCCACGATAATCGTGCGTTTCAATATCACAATAATAACAAGATGTTGCCCAGACCAGGAGGCAGTGGCAAGAGTAAGGATGATAGCAGCATGGCAGCTGCATTGGAGGTCGTCATTGTCCATTCCCCGGCTTCCAAGGAGCAGAGACTGATTGGCGGTCAGGAGGCGAGCGTCTGCTGTCGCAGAAAGCGAAATAACGCCACCCAAACTAGATTGGAGGGCGCCGGCAGTTGCTGTTGTGTGATCACCACTCACCATCACCACTGCCACTGCAATCCCCACAGGCATCATCACCATCATCATCATTGCCACTACAGGAGCACAAAGAGGCGGGCTGTGCTGCACCAGAAGAGGAGTCACCACCATCATAATCCGCAGCATCTGCAAGTCAAACAGTCGAATCACAAACAAATGCTTCCATCAAACAACAACAAGTCTTCCTTGGACTCCAGCGAGGAGGCGATGCATCAACAGGCCATAGCCATAGAAATCGATGCGGCCACGATGAGCGAGGATGGTGACGAGAACAACAGCAGCACGGCCACCTCCAATTTCCCATATAAGGTGGCCAGCGAAGGCGTGAAAACCCATTATAATGGCTCCTCTACGTGAGCAACATCGTCATCACAGGAGGGGTTCGTTGAATTCCAATACCACCATTGAAACCGATGAACTGTCCCATGACGATGACGATGACGATGTGCGGATGGGATCTCACATACCCGAGGATGAAACTCAACTGACTCAGCCAGGCGTAACGAACAGTTCCAGTAGCTCCACGAAAAGGGGTAATCCTGCCTCCGCTCCAGCGCGAAATGAATGTGTACGGATCAAGAGAAAACGATTTATAGCTGAGGCTGGGCAGGATTATTGCAGCAGCTGTTCGAGTTCATGCTCCTGCAGCAGTTTGGATGAGGATCTGGAGGCCCACCATGAAATGACCGTTTCGGCGGAGTGTCACCAATGCATTTCGGGTACCCGTAGAGCCAGTTTCTGCTCTTGTCATAATTCCAGCTGCTGTTGTGGCTCCTGTTCTCAGGAGGATGAGGAAGAGGAGGAAGCGGATGACGAGGACGACGAAACTACGGGCCAAAGGGAAAGTTTTTGTACAGCAGCCGACCATACCATAACTCCATCGCAAGAGGGTGACGATATGCACAGTAGTACGTTGACGCCCCTCAGCACGCATCGTTCTTCCTTTATGGAGCAGGATCATGGAGATCACACCATGAGAAGTGATAACGGCGGAGGCAACCTCACCGATGCAGATGCCTCCTCCCTGAGCCAGTCCGCGGAATACTTTTCGCTGTCTTCCACCGCCGGAGGAGGCAACTCTTTTCCCATCAAAGAAGAGGATAAAAAGGATAAGCTGGAGAAGAAAGAGGCGAAGAATGTAAAGGAAAAGGAAGTGGAGCCACCGTCCTGCAAGCACTGGAATCGCAATCCCCATGGCAAACACAAACGCGGCTCTTCTCCCGTGGACAATTCCTTATGACGAAGTGTCTCGCTGGTCGCCTGGCCAGCAATCGATGTGAATGCCCTGCTGCAGCAGACCATAAGGAAGTCGGCTGTGCTGCAGGAGACGCCAGTGCGCAGGAAAACCACTGCCAAAAAGTGTCCAGGAATCGTGGGAAGTAATGACTCCTCAACAGCCACTCTAACGGCCAGTGTGGTGACAGTGGCCAAATATCCAGGACCTGGACTAGTCAGCACTGTTACCAGTTTGAATGGATGTGGAACCACCTATAGCTACACCACCACCACGGCTGCACCTTTGAATCCTTCAGCTCCGGGCAGCAAGCAGAGAAACACCAAGTACTCGCCCGTACCAAATTCCGAGACCTATCAGTGCGATCCACTGCAGCAGAGCTCGACGGAGATCATCTTATAACTCATACAAACATACCTCTACGCCTTTGCCCTTTGTACAGTGCGAAACCGTATAGGGGTCAAGGGTAAAGTTCATTAGTAGGAAGGGAACGTAACACCAAAACTCGTGGAGATCCTAGAAGTGGTTAGACGAAAAACCAAAATTCATAAAGCTGTTCAATTTGTTGTTATTCGGGGGTAACAAAAACCAAGAGGAAGAGAGAAAGTAGGAAAGGAGAAAAGCGCAGACATAGTTTATACAAATTAGAACATAAAACCAATGTACATTATTTTTTATGTGAGATGCATCAAAACGATTAGCTTAAAAAGGTAAACTAGTTTCTAATGTTTAGTTTCGGACTATGTGAATTTAAAGAAAAGGCTTTCAGCTGGGGAAGGGACCAAGCCAGAGTTGACAAAGCCAGTTAAGTTTTCCAAAATCCACGCAAAGACATATCCACTTTGTGCAAATTTCTAGCCAAGTTAACTTCCCTCAGCTCGGGCCTCGAACCTTGTTTAGATTTAAACTTTAATAAATCTTCATTGTTTTTTTCGTAACTTAGTCAAATTCATTTTAGTAGTCCTGTAATTTCGATTTGTAAAATACCAAAACAAAAACTACAAAATCAAACATTAATCTCGATATTATTCTTAAAAGAATTTTTAATTTTATAATTTTCTAGCAGAATTTATTAGCTAAGAATTGATACGAAAAAATAAACGAAACCCCAGCAAAATTATGATTTCCTTTTGTTTTTATTTTTTATTATTTTTACTTGATTTGCCTTATTATATAGCACAATTCCCGATCTTTAGCTATATTGTTCTAGAGTTACGCATAAAAACTACTAAACAGACAAACATCTTCCTTGCAATTTTGAGATTCCGTTGAAAACGTACACACAATTTAAATACGAAAATTCAATTTAATTATTAAGCCACGTAAATATGTATTCAAAGTGCTTGAAAATATTTAAGAAATATTTAAAAATTACAAATAACCGACGGCGAGGAGAATAACATTTGTTGATTAGTACGTAGCAGCTATTTTCGATTGTTTTCCTATTGTACGAATATGGTATATGGGTTATATAGTATCCTAACGATAACCGATCTGTTGCAAATGCGCAGTATTATGTTCTTTGTGAAACCATTATCCAACTGTAACGAATTACTTACCAAAAAAAAAAAAAAAAAAACAAATCGAGGCAAATACTCATAATCAATTACAACTGTTATAGGAACGGCATTTCGATTGTAGAATCTTTTTTCATAGCCGAAATGGTTAATATACTCATATTACTGGTATTTATATAAACATATTCTTAAGTCAAGAAAGGCCATCAAAAGCAATAAAACGCAATCGACAAGTGGACATTTAATAACAATAATCCCACTCGTTTGCCACAGAATTTACTTTATTGGTGTTCTAGACATTTCTCTTACAAAATAAACGTAAACTATGCGATCAAAATGGAGATGAAGGTTTTTAAGGGATTTCAAAGGGTTTTACCTGTTTAATTATTGATTTATCTTTATTTTTAGTTAAATATTTATAAATTAGAAAATAACGTTATAATTTAAATCACCATCAATACCGGGGTCGAAACGATGAATAAAATCCCCAGTAATGGATCTTTGGACGACAATGTTAAAAAATTCCTATAAACAGTAACATTTTTGGAAAATAATAAGTACAGGGAAATTTATAACTTTATTACCTATGTAAGGTAGAAGGTATTTACCAAAACAGATACAAATTTTTAACAGGAAAATACATGGATAAAGGTAATTTTTAAACAATTTTTTTAACTTAAAAATGATTATTTGGTAAATCCAAAAAAATAAAAGTATAACGTAAAACTCTGATATTGTATAAACCCTTTGCACAGAAACCCTGCCACTTTTGACGCTAAGACGTATATTATTTATTATTTCATTTTTTTATTTAATATTTTAATATTGTTTTAAACTTAAATAATCACTTATAAATTTTTCAAATATTTTTCATTTAACTGATTAGGTTTGTGTATTAGCTAAGCAGACTATAGCAGCCCTGCTGTAAGTCAACAGAATCGTGTTAAGCTCTTTCGATATTTAACAGATGCATCGATGGTGCTATCGCTGTATTACACCAGCTGCTTTCACCTCTATCAGAATCCGCTCTCGCGGGCGAAAAAAAGTGCAGTGCAGCGAAAAGTTGGTGCTCCAGTGTTCAGGAAATAATCCAAGTTGAATTGAAACTGCTAATGTTTATTACTTTTCGCTTAGCGCGCAATAAAAAAAATAATTCGCGGGAAGATTTCGATTGATTTACCCGTCTTTATTGTTTGGTTTGTCTGTGCCGAGTTCTAAAGGAAAAGAAAATCGAGAATAAAACGAAACTCTGATAAGCACGAATCGTGGAAAGAAAACAACCCAAACAGCGAATTGCATTTTGCATTTGGTAAGTGTGGTCATGTATGTGTGTGAGTGCTGCGTCTTTTGTTATCTCCTCTTCTCCTTTTTCACTTCTTATCCCTATTTGTTTTCGGCGTCTCACAACAATTTGCCAATTAAAAGCTCTTGACCTCCCACTCTTACAAATAGAACTTTGTGTGTTACACGAGCTACCCTTCTCTGTCTCACCCCTTCGATTGTCAATTGAAGCATGGCAGTAACAAACAAGCCTGTCAAATAAACGGTTGTTTGTCCACATGTTTGTGCTTGTCCTATTCATTGCACTTTGGCTTTTGGCATTGCCTGGTATTGGTATCTTTTACCAAGTGCGAAAAGGGGGGATGCTGCCTTTGTCTCGCTCTTTCAATGCCAGCTTTTCATTGAACTTGATACTGAACATTTTCAAGTACTCTTTTGGTCGACTATTCTTTTTTTTGCAGTGCAAGCCACATTTCCAAGGCTGCAGTCATGGTCAAGTTTCTAAATTTAAAGATGGCTTTTAATAAATACTAAAGAAATTATATTTACTAAACTATGGTACTGCAATTTTTAATATGCATAAAAAACACATTTAAAATTGATTCATTATAAGGGTCTCTGTGTTTTCCTTTAAAATGTGATTGACTGGCTTTATAAAGCCTTCAACATTTAAATTTTCACAACATTCCCTTAAATCTTTAACAAGCCGTAAAAGAGAATAAAAAAATGAGAAATCCCAGCTGAAAATTTGGTTCAAAAAGGAAGAAAAAAGGGCCCCAAAAAATACAAAGAAAACTTTTGGGATTTTGTTGGCTATTCAATTTCTTGTTTGTACTTGTTGTTTCTTTTACGAATTTGCCGTTATTGCCTTTGACAACTAAGGAGAAGATGAAAAGAAATGCCAAAAAAAGGAGAGCCAAGAGAGATGAGGAAATAAATCTAAGCAAATGAATGGAAGCTCAACAACGGAAAATGCTCAAATTGTATTTACTGCTGACATTTTCACGCCCACCAATACACATGGAGTTATGTACATACATCTACATACATATATATAAATATATATATATGTATGTATATGTGTGTATGTGTGTGTGTTTATATAGAGGCTAAGAAGTCGGAAAGGCTTCTCCACATTATTTGGTATTCATGAATGAAATCAGAGCCCCATTTTGGCATGAGAGGAAGGGAGAAAGGATAAGCTTCCACGATAGATAATATTCCTTGCCTCCTCCATTTTATCTCTATACTCTGTTTCTTTATCTTCCCCCTTTCCTTATCGCCCCTTTCTGCTTAAGCACAGTTAGAATGGCGCCACGGCGCTTTGCATCCTCTTCCTTCTACAGTGGAGCATAGAAACTGAAGATTCAGGCAAACGAATTTTTTCGTAACAATTTTTAGTTATCAGAAAATTAATTTGGGTATATAAATTAATAATAATTTTATAAACTAATAATAATTTTCCGAAAAATATAAATTTTGCAATTATAAATTTTATAAAATATGAAAAATCCTGTTGATTTGTTGGTACCAAAAAATATATTTTAATATTAAAAATAAATAAAAAATCTCAAATTTGGTTTTAAAAAAATTGATATGTTTCGATTGAAGTATAAGTTTCAATTAATATAAATACTCAAAGGCCATCTTTAAAGAGTGCCCACTGTAAATGCTATCCTGGCACGACCTCCCGACATGTTGTGCATTTAAATCGCACTTGATCGACGAAGCTTAGCGTGGGTGTGTGGCGGAGTGTGCACTTTGGCACACCAACTTTTTATGGACCCGCCGAGTAGGCATTTTATTTTTACGGCTGACTTAATTTATAGATTTAACCCGGCACACGCATAAATTGATTATGCATACCCATGGAAATAGGAGTAAGGTGTGGGAAGGAGAAGCTAAGGATCCCAAGGGTAACCCTATAAATAGATCGAAAGAGCCAAGGGTCACCGGCAATTAGATGAACTTTCCTGCTATCGCATGAGTTTATGCATTTTACATGAGTGGGAGTGCTTCTGGTAGGTGATAAACAATTTCACCGAGCATAAACAATATGGCAGGTAGCACTTACTTCGTGGGTCCCAGTCCGTCCGTTGATATTTCATTTTGCCCCCAGGTCAGCGATTGACGTCAGCAGGAGGTGTTCTCTTTGGGCTGTAAACGGAAATATCATGTCATAGCAGTCTCAAGATTAAAATTCCAAAAGATCTGTTTATAAACAGTAATGTGTTTTTGATTTATTTTTTAATTATATTGTTTTTCAAATGAGTTTGTAAGGATTTTTGATTGAAATTTAAAGAACAGATATTAATATGCTTTATTCTGCATAATAATTAAATTTAAATTATATTTTCTCTGAGAAAAAAAAAACAAATAAGAATATCAGAATTACTATTATTATATAATAAACATTTATATTAAAAGGGCACTCGTTTTTAAATTTTTTTTAAAGTTGTTAAGATCATATATTTTTATTACAAAGACAAAAATTCTCAAAATGGATTCAATATAGGACATCTAATAATAACATTTTCAAGTATTTTGCTTTATGTAGTAAAGAAAACGCCAACATATGGATTATTTTTATCGAAACTAGTGATAGTATATAACAAGCCTACTTGTTGAATGGCTAATGGGTAATTACCAAAAATTCAATAACCCAGTAGACGCACTTGAAATTAAGCACTTAAAGCTTATCTCGTGTGCAATAACCGCTATCCAAAGTGCTTAACTTTGACACCCGACAAAAGCCAAATTGACAGGTCGCTTCACACACCAGTTATCGTCATAGACGCAGGTGCACTGAAAGAAATTTCTTTTATCAATTCGATAAATTGCAAAAAGCTCTTATGCTTACATAGAAGAAGTCCAGCTTATTTAATTACAATTAGTTCTAATAATATTTTTAATAATTTAAGTATTCGAACAAAAACTTAATAAAATAAGTCATAATGAACAATCTTAACTATTTGTTAGATTTGTAAAGTATTAAAAAAAATAAGCAGCCTGAAGACGGCGATTTCTTGAGGATGAGAAGCTGTTATTTTCTTAGTCTTTACTATTTATAAAGAAGTGAAATTTGTTAAAAGAAAAGTTATTACTTAAAATTTCAAATTAAAATTTCTCAATTTAATTTTTTTTTGTGCACTTCCTTGGACATTCGCCCGCTAACGTCATCAAATGGCGCGTATATGTGAGCCATGTCCCTGGCCATGTCAGAGTCTACTTTTAACCCGTGAGATCTGGCCATTGTTGTGGCTTCTGATGTTTTTGCTGTATTTGTTTTTGTTATTGCTCTCCTGTCGAAAGCAATTTCATAAATGGCTTCCGTTTGAATGAAACACGCGCCAACAGCGAGCCGGGGAAAAAATACTGCGAAGTAGGGAAAACGCAGAGCTTAAGGTCTGGCCAGGCTTTTCATCTCGTGGCCATTTCACACTCCTTACCGAGTGGGTTGTCTAGGAGCCCTCTGTTTATATCATTCTCCCTTTAACGTATGTAACGTATAATCCGAACTCGAGTAAGGTCTTAAATTCTCCATATTTTTGTTGCCTTTTTTTGCTTTGTATGAGCCATGTGTTGTGGCGCCACATCATGATGATGAACAGACTAACAGAGACATTTACAAGGTCAGCTGACGGAGATGAAGCTTTACTTCTATATTCCATATATGTTCATATACATTATTTTTTCAAGACCATAACGGGGTCAAAACATCAGCATCAGTCACTGCCCGTTAGTCAGTTAACGGGAATTATTGGCCCTGCAAGGAGTCAACGAACCTTGTCGAGTGACAAAGCATTTCGATTTGGTTAGCATTAACAACCAGGAAATAAAGGAGACCGATTGTGACCGATGCTGATGGTGATGCCTGGCCTTGATTAATGCTGAATGCACATTTAAAAGCTTCCTATGCCGAGGGAGAATGGGGAGAGCGAGAAGGGGAAAAGCAATCCGTGCTTAATTCAATTTGCATGTGCACGAGAGTCCGAGCGAGGAATTGTTTATAAATAAATTAACAAAGCCGTAACAAGCGGTGACCCTCGGACTTCCATCTAGAACAATGCCAACCCCATCGGTGCAGCAGCTGAGTAAGAGGTGCAAAAGTGGGAGGCAAAAGGATGACTGTTAGTGATGGGCATTTAGCTATAAACAAAACTGATTTATCCCAATTACCACGAAATTGAACTAAAAAATAACTTAAATTCATTTCATTGGTTTTTCAATATTTGTATTGTATGTTGTATTTGTCAATACGTATTCTGGGATTTATTTATTTATTTTCTACAACATTGTCTTATTATTTTGGGCTAAAGAGAACTGAACATAATATTCTGTAGAGGCTTTTAAAATGTATTTTTCCAATATTGCTTGTGCCGACTATATAATATTTCCCAAATTTTATATGCAATTAACTGTTAATAACTTGAGAATTATTTAGCTAGCTAGATTCATATAGCTATTTCATTAGCTAGCTGTCATCACTGTTGATGGGATAAGTGCAAGTGCAAAAGCTGAATGTTGTGGAAGGAGAAGGATGAAGAGAAGAGGGAGAGGAAGCTGGATGCCATGGCAACCAGTCTCAATGGTCAAGAAACGGGGGGATTAATTCTCTGTGGGTGTGTGCCTTAGTAGGTGTTCACTAATGGCTGAGAACAAAGAACTGTTGCAGGGGCCATTAGTCAGCATCTCTCTCTCGCCTCGTCTCTACCCTCTACGTCCCGCACTTCCTTTCCCCTCTGCAAATATTTCCGCATTGTTCAGCCGCTGCGCCAAACAGTTGATTAACGACCTCTCTCTTAAGTTTTATGCACTTAGCGAAATCGATCAAATGGTGTTAAATTTGATTTTTAAAGTGTAACATCAACTGATATTAAAAGGTTAATTAAAGTGGATATTTAGGTATGGCAGTTCTCGTTTTTCTTTCTTATTTGTTAATTAAATATTGAATTAATTTGTATTATATTTTATAAGCAGACTAAAACTTATGCAAACCTTTCTCGAATGTAAAAACAAGTCATGAAAATTCAAGTAACGTAAATATGTTGGTAAAATAAATAGAAGAAAAGTTTATATACCCTTATATTATTTACTTACAAAATATATTTTAAGCCGCATTTAAATATTTTCCTGTTTTACTTTTTGCCTTCTTTTAAAAGTGTCCGGGAAAAATGTCGTCAGAAAGAAACAAAATCAATAAATAAGCGCGAAAGGAGAGCAACGGCCAAAAGCATCCTCAGAATGTTTTAAAAGTGACACAGTTTTCATTTCTCTTCTTAATTTCAGCATTTTTGCATTTGCATTTTCCCAGCTCGTGTTATTGTTTTCCCCTTTTACTTTCGTGTTTTGCATACAGAAATTTTGCATGCGACAGGCGAGAAAATTTGCATGCCATGAAACAACAATAAACACGAGCCGAGTTGTGTTTTATACACCTACCAAATATGTATTTAGCTTTTTATATATTTATTTGGTATTCTGAAAAATCAGCTTGTATAGTTTGTTTGATTAACTTTTTGGCTTCTGTGCAGTTTCCCACGCTCTTTCAGCTAAAGCTGAGCTGTAATAACTGGAAAAGGAAAATAGAATTTCCATTTAAAACTATAATTGAAATGACTTGAAGATTTAAAACCTTAAATAGGGAATTTAAGTTATTTTACAGAAAATTAAGAACTTTCAACTTAAATAGAAGGGAAACCCCTGCCTTCTCCTTTGGGTAACTCAATTAAAAACCCATCAGTCGAACTAGAAAGAGTGTCCACTTGATTTAACGACATTTCCCTGCTATCTATTTTGGGATCTGCAAATAGCATTGATTGAGATAGCCAGTCAGCTAGTCGGTCCGAAAGCTATTATTAAATATCCGCGTGGGGCAGGTCAGTTATAGAGTGGGTTAAAATGGGGTAAAAAAGAAGGAAAAGCGGTTTTATAGAGGGGGTTATTGCCTTTGCCTTTGCCTTTTCCGTATCGATTTTCATGGCGCCAGATAAGATATATTTTTGTGTGACTACTGTAATTTCAACGAGGGCAGTCAATTTGTCGCCCAATCTGTGTATATAATATTAGGGTGTTTCACTAAGTGTAAATTGGAATTTCAATTTAATTTTTTATAAGATAGTAATAGTTGAGAGGACATTAGTTGCATTTAATTGTTTATTTATTTAAAAAATTTTATAATTTATTTTTATACTTTTAGATAATTTTAATCTTAGTATTGTTCATATTTATGCTTTAATATTATTCAATATTTATATTCTACAGTAATCTATCTTTATTATATGCCAAACTTAGTTCTTTAATCTGCATCTACAGACTAGTTGATTTACCCTAATTTTATGGGTATTAAAAAAGTGTGTCTGTTCCTAAGGATAAAAAAATATGTCAAACATTGTTGACATTTATTTGGTTAAATAAACGGCGAAAGAACTGCAGAAATGTGTGCCGTGGGCAACTAGATAACATTCTCTTTTGGGCCATCAACGTGACTTCAACGCTCCTTTTTCCCCTTCCCCTAAAAATATTTGAAACTTGTTTGGATTGGTCTTTTTTTTTTTTTGGAAGATTCCTGTGGCGCCTTTGTTTCGGCCTCGGTCAGTTTTTATTTTTCCTCTTAGTGTCCCTGGCTGAAAGGAAAAGTGCAAAAAGTTTTCTCTAAAAATACTTTTAGTTGGGCACACAAGAGTTGCTGGAAGGAAATGCTTTATAATTTGGTGGAAAAGGGGAAAGGAAAAGGGAAAACATGGAATCTTTAGTTTGAGCCTTGATGAACTCTTAATGAGGCTTTGGGTCAGTTTCAGGGACTGAATTAAGTCAGGGTCATTATTCAATCAATCATTCATACTTTGTAAGCTCACTGGAGTTATGAAACAAGTTATTAAGCCTAGACAAAAGTGTAATAAATTTGTTGGTAAAGAAAGTTCTTTCCTCTGACTGGCATATGAATAAAAAATGAGCACCGAAAGAAGGCAGCACTTTGAGAAGAAAATTACGAGGAAATATAAAGCTTTTACTTTGAAAAGTTAACAAAAAGGAAGTATCTATTCAAACCAAAGTTTAAAACATTGTTTTTCTGTTTTTGAAATACCAAAAAACATAATTTGTAGCATCATTTTTGGTAATACTTTATTAGTTAATGGTAATTGTAATGATTAAATTGGTCATTTTTCCAAATTAATGTAAGCAGTAAAGGAAATAAATAGCCATTGACCTATATTATTCAATACAAGTTAATGGATATTGATTTTTTATACAAATCAGTATTTCTCATAAAATTCTCGGGAACTAAAATAAAAATAATCAAATTTCTTTTCCTATACTTACAGTTTCTTAACTCAATAAAAATGATAGAAAAATTCGATAAATAAATACCCATAAAGTTATACATTGCATCTAAACAACCTGAATGCATTAATTTCAAACATTTGGCAACTTTCAGCGTATGTTCTTTTGTAGGTGTTTTATCTGATCTCCTGGCTCTCAGCTTAGCTCACTCTTATCTGAGCCATTATTATAATAACAGTTGTCCCTTGGCCGACCGCCCACATCCAATAAAAACGTAACACCCCCACAACTGTTGTCCTTGGCCACCGAGTTCAGGTCTTGGCTTCTGTCCAGAAGGCTGGGAGTGACCCCTAAAATCCCCTTTGAGGACACGAGCACTGGGTTCAAAGCTAATTATGCGAAAGGCAAACAATTTGGCGAGACCATGGTCAACACCTCGAGAGGGTGGTAAAAGTGGAGCAGTCGATGTTTCCTTGGTGAGAGTTCGGAGAAAAAGCAATGTGTCGAGGAAGCTCCTCTCGAGAGGATGAGAGAAACTTGGAGTTCTTTAAGGCATTTAAAAGCATTTTATACTCAAGAGTCATATCGAAAAAGAAAGTAAAGAATTTCATTTCGGCATAAATATCTCGTTTTCTTATTAACTGATGATGTCACAAATAAGATTTCTATCCCAGCTCATAACCATATTTTCCCCGAGTGTATCTTGATCTGACCTTCCCTTAAGCCAGTCCTCCTCCAAGCTCTAAGAAATCCTCTAGCTGCGACGAAATAAGTTTTTATGTCGTTCCCCTTTAGAGGAGCCGTCTTTATGGGTCGTTTTGCTTACGCTGGGTCGAGTGTTTAACATATTTCGCTGGCGGTCTTGTTATTCACTTGGAAAAGTCCTCAGAGGATGTGTGTTTGTGCTTATGACTGCTAGACATGGTAAAGTATCTCCGGTTATTGTTGTGTGGTGTTGCTTTTGAAAAGCGGGCGCTAGTTCAAGGTCGCATAATTGTGTTGTTGCTGTAGAGGGGTAGAGGGGTGGAGTAGGTTATACTAAAATATGAAAATTGCTCGGAGAGAATCAAATTCCAAGTAATGGCATCCTTAGCATGCACAAGTATGTTAATTTTTAAGCCCCCGAACCCCGAAAAACGTTAATGTAGGCATTTTCTTTTGTTTTAATACACATGCCATGTACAAGAGGGCAAAATATTAAAAACTTTGATGTTTAATAATTACAGTTGGGCGTTTAATTTCGCTTAACTTTCGTTTTTTACAGCCAAACGTTGGGTTTTCATTTACATATGGACTTTAATCTTGCATTGGAAAAAGTTTTCTATACAAAATAACTTTAAAAAATCTTCACTAAAAAGGCTTATATATGTATACCATTTCTAACCAAGAACATTCTTCTTTCATACATTTGCAGCACCATTACACACGCCCACACATTGCACCAGGAACAATTTAAAGAAGAAGACTGAACCACCACGCCCACACACTCTACTCGTTAACTAGTAAATCAAAAGCCACCGCTCAAATAACTCAGAAATACCAAACAAAAAAAAACAAACAAAAAAACGTAATCCATTTGCCAGAGACCAAGAGACCAAAGCCAATCCACGCCAAGATGTCGTCGCGTTCCAAGGAGAGAGTTGTCACTGCATTCCGCAAAATCTTCCACAAGTCTAGCAATAATAACAACAACAACAACAATAGCAACAATAACCATAATAATAATATAAATAATAACAAAAATGACAAGGTCGATGGCGCCACTGGCAGCAGTCCGAATAAAAACAACAACAACAATAATAATAACAATCATGAGGCAGGAGCATCTGCCGCCTCTTCAGCAGCCGGAGGAGCAATGGGCGGAGCAGTGGGCGGTGGATCATCGGGATCATCTGCCAGTGCTGCAGCCAAGAACGCCGTGGTTCGAATGGCAGCCGAGCAGGCTGTGTGGGACTCTCCAGGCAAGCGGCGACGACAAGATCACAAGTGAGTATTTATATTTAAAATGAGCTAAAAAAAAATCAAATTTTTTTCGGCAAACTCCGTAAAAATCATACACCACCTTCAATCTGTGTGGGAGAGCTAAGCTAATCCTCAAACTTTCCAACTTGCAGGGTGGCGCCGACTAAGGGACGCCCGCTGATGGCGGCGCCGGATCAGTCGCTTCGATCGCGCCGCCTCATGAAGGAGTACCGCGAAATGGAGCGACTGCAGTGCAAGAACGATTCTGTTTTCACGGTGAGTGTTGGCTTATAAGTTGACTTCTTTGAAATGGAACTTCTAATTGAATACCTCTGATTATCTGGATTAAAAGTTGAACTCTTGAAGTTGTTCAACAAATAACTACATTACCGGTTTACACTAATGATAGTTAAATGAATCGAATGATTCAACTGATTACTAATAGCTTTCTAATCTTTATTACAGGTGGAACTCGTCAACGACAGCCTTTTCGAATGGCACGTACGCCTGCACGTGATTGATCCTGATTCGCCACTGGCCGATGATATGGTCGAGATGGGTGTGTCGGCCATCCTGTTGCATCTAAGTTTCCCCGACAACTTTCCCTTTGCTCCGCCGTTCATGCGCGTGGTGGAACCGCGCATCGAGAAGGGCTACGTGATGGAGGGCGGCGCCATCTGCATGGAACTGCTAACGCCACGCGGCTGGGCCAGTGCCTATACGGTGGAGGCGGTCATCATGCAGTTTGCCGCCAGCGTGGTCAAGGGTCAGGGCAGGATAACGCGCAAGCCAAAGAGTACAAAGGAGTTTAGTCGGTAAGAAGATTGATTTTGTATGTAACTTAAGAAAGAACTAATCATATTCTCCTGCAGTCGCCAGGCTGAGGAGTCGTTCCGTTCGCTGGTGAAGACGCACGAGAAATACGGATGGGTGACGCCCGCCCTGTCTGATGGTTAAAAGGTGCACAAGGAACCCAGCTCAGATGCTCTGCGTTTGCCAACCCAACCAACCAATGCAATTTAATATTCAGCCACCCAGCAAAAGTCTCGCTCATAGTAATCCATCAAACCACCTAACCATCTATCTCTCGATGCGTTTCATCTACTTAGTGAAGTAACGAACGATTTCAATTGCAAACCATCCAAAAACGCAACAGGAAGGAAGTTTTGGAACGAGAAGAAAATCGAAGGGAGGATACAAAGAAAAAACCCGCGCGTCAAGCAACAAATTAGCTTAAAGTGTAACTCTAGATCGTAGTCAGTCATCAGTAAAACGGAAATTTCGCCGAATACAAACTGGATAATTAAGTATTATTAGTTGAACAGAGATGAACTAAAAAAAAAAAAAAAAAAAGAACGATGAAAAGCCATTTTCGAATACCGTTTTCACTCGCCTAGCACCTAAGTTTAATTTACGAAAGGTTTACAGAATCAATTGGTCTGATATCTTTGATTCGACTGTGTTATTATAATTTGTTGTGATTTTTGTTAAAGTTTAACAAACCATGAAGAAACCAAATTACAAAATCAGCTTGTAAACATGTGTGTTCCTCATAATTTGCTATTTCTCCTTAGGTTCCGCATAATAAATAAATTTAACATGTGTCTATGATCGCATTTTAAATGAAGGTATTCTAAGATTAGTATTTTAGGTTTTTGTATTTAAATTTTCTTTTGTTTATAAATCAATTTCTTTCGTGACTCATATATTTTTATTTTATTGCTTATCAGAAATCCCAAGCTAGTTTTTTTTAAGACGTTAGCATCACCAAAAAAAACGAAACAGTTTCGTCAATTTCTGAAAAAGCCCCCAGGGACACCAATTCTAAGAAAGTTTAAGAAAAAATAAATTAATAATTTTTATTTTGATGGGGTTATAATTCATGATAAGAAACGCACTTCGGAGCTCTGATTATGAAGAAACTTATGTTTTGTTTTAAATTTCTTGTTTTTAAAATTGTATCTAAAAGTGTATGTGTATTTTTCTTAATTATAAAAATAGGAACAAACACTTCATAGATTTGTTTTTAAAATATAACAATTTTGTGTGTTCCCTTAAATATTATTCATATAAAAATTGATTTACTCAATAAATAGCTTGTCATCAAGCAATTTCTCCCGTGAAATTAAGTTGTTTTTATAAAAATGTAGTTTTAAAATGTAAAAACATTTGCCTCAGCAGCGAGTGAAATTGAATTTCGCGCCCATAGTGTTGGTAAGCCTTTACACACAGAGCTGCATGATGTGTGCCGCATGAGATAGAAAAATGCCGCAGGCAAAATATCAGCTGATTGCAGAAGAAGCCAGTCATTTTAAGCTATATTATAGTGAAACTGAATTTTCTTTAAATAATACATTTACTGTTTACTGTGTTTTTTTCCCCAAACTAAGATAAAAGCTAATTTTGCTTATTTTTTAAGCCATTCCCGGTACGTCATACGGCCTGCTCGTGTATGCGGTCACTCGCATTTAGTCGCTTGCCAACACTAGAAAAAAACTAAACGGGTAGCTAAAAATTACAATCACAGGACACAATTTTGTAAGTATTTTAGGGCAATTGCCCGTGTTTTGAGCCAACTTAAGGTAGTGCCAAGTGTTCTTCACGATTTGGCCAAGCTAAATCAGCAGTTATTTCAAAGGGCTAAAGGCATTTAGGGCGTGAAAAGTGGCTGTCAAAAGTTGCAAACGCAGTTTGTTCGTGAGAAAAAATAGACGCCGCCTGCGCTGCTACTGCAAGCCGAAGTCCTGTGGAAAATCGGAAAATTCTCAGCCACCATGGTCGGTGAAAAATCATAGAAATGGGCTGTAAAACGAAAAGGGAATGTTGTCTGGTCACGCCGGATCTTGGAGTTCTGCAAGATAATCGATCGTTTCTATAGAAGCTAAAGGATATAGTTTGGCAATTTCAGATTTTATCTGAGGAATAACTGGAAAACCTTTTGAAAAAGACACTCAATATATTCGATTTAGTTATCTTTAAAATCAACCAAGCTGTGACGTTATAATTTGATCACCGCCTTTTGAGTTTCAATTTTTTAACTTAACAGGCAGATATAATATTAAAATTAATGCCATACATCATAATGCTTATAACAAATTTCGAAAACATAATTTGGACTATCACAAAAGCAAAACATTATTATTCCCAAAATGGATGGAATATAATGGAATAGAAGAATAGGTAAATATATCGCATCATCATATGGTCTCATTAAACCAAGTTCGTAAAGGGTTATAAAGGTTAATAAAGTCGTCTTCTAAGTTGGGAACAGTACTTTCTTGAAAGAAACTGCCAGCTTGTACGTCAGATATAATATATGAAAGACTGATTTTTAGAAGTAATAGACTTAACTATAAATGAAAATGTCTAAAAACATTCATAGTTTGATATTTCTAAGCTTCTAACTAATAACTATAGTTAGATACCTGTAGAGACTACATAAAGACAATATAAATCAAAAAGAAAGCACATATGCCTTATATGTCAGATCTCCTAGTAACCTAGCTCAAGTAGGATAGCAAAAGATCAAAGATATCCAACGGCAGAGGCACCAAGTAAACACTTGATACTGCATTACAGCTGCTACCCAATATAGCCATACCCTCTGCAAGGGTATAAAAATAACCCTGGGAATTAAGAGAAGTAAACATTTGCTATTTTTAGATTGACGGAAATGGAATCGGAGACGAAAGCCAGCGGCGAGGAGGAGAAGCAGCAGGAAAACCCCTGTGCAGTGCCCATGGACACTCTAGACCCACCACCACCGAGTGCCAGCTCTAAGACTCTTAAACGCTGTCTAAGCGTGCCCATCATCCGGACACCGCCGTCGGGAAAGTCGGGAAAAACTCCAATGACGACACGCGCAGCCGCAGCAGCTGCTCTGGCGGCCAAGGAGCACGAACAGACGCCTAAGAAGAGCCAACAGGTGCTGGACATCCAGATGCCAAATGTCCCATCCATCGATTGCTTCGGCAAGAACATACACATACGATCCCAGCCCAATTCCCGGGAGGTTTCCCCAGCTCCCGTCTTCAATATATTCACTCCACGAGCCAGAAGGTATTCGGCTAGCTATAGCCCACTGACCACGGCCGCCAATGGAGCCACTCTTTGCCTAACACCCCGAGTGTCCCAGCTGAGGCAAGAGGAGTGCGCAGACTTGAACAGCCGGGAGGTGAATCATGAGCGGGAGGTTCATCGGGAAATACAGATCTCCCAGAGCTGGGAGGATCTGACATTGGTGGCCGAAAACTGGTCCTGTAAATCAGACGAGTTCTCGAATCCCCTACAGGTCAGCCTGCCCCCAACGGGCACCACCAGTTGCTCCAGCCCCAGTCCCACAAATAATCGTGCGGGCATGAGATTACCTTATTCACCGTCGCCCACAAGGCGCACTTTTGCCACCAGGAGATCGATGTCTCCCATTGCCATGCGGCCATCTCAACTGGGACCCGTAAAGAGGAAATTCGAGCTGGACGATAATCCCATGCAGGGCAGTAACTGGAGCGTGTACTCTCCTCCGCCATTGAAGAAAATCTTCACGGAAAGGTAAGTCAAATTGGTACTCTAGCAAATGCCTAACCTTTTTGCATTAATATTATTTGTATTTTTTAAATCTTTTCATTTACTAAAATATTTTATAGTTTCACTTTTGGTAATTGTATCATTTTTTTACAAAAGTTGCGGATCCGGTTTCTATAAAAAATAAGATAACCAACTTTATTTTCGATTCATACTTTCAAAGGGTTAAAGCTGTTAATACTCTTTCCAACTTATTTTTGGGGAGGCCCTATAATCACTTAATCTTTGTCAGTGAACCCTTATCGGACATTTTATTTTTGATATCTTCTGTCATTTAACAATGTTACCATACCATGTCACCAAATATCAGATATAGTTATTGTCTCTCTATAAGGTCTATAAAGTTAGTATAACATATTTAGCTCCTAGAAGTTTTTTCAGAAGCCTTAAATGGAACTCCCTCCTTTTGTAGAAACTAAATTTAGATTCTCTTCGGCTAAGTTACATTGTTTTTAATTTGGGTGACGCCGAAACAGTCTAAAAATAAATTATATACATTCTTTTTTTGCACGAGTAGCACCAATTAAGTTTATTTTAGACAGGCAATAGTGCATGTTCGAGCAAATGTGCAACTTGTTGAATATTTACACGGCTAACATGATATGCGAAATGCCAAATAATCTATGCGGATATATATTAAGTGATGTCTGAGAACTTATAATGCTTTACCTTCAACCCTTTCCCTGTTATCTAAGCCTTTTAAATGCCTTCAAATATCTGTGAAAATCTATAACTAAACTTAAACTAATCTCGTTTTTTCCCTATTTTACAGTCGCGGCTCCTCGCCGGTGTGCCAATCGCCCTCGTCGGTGTGTCCCAGTCCTGATTCCGGAACCTTTGATGGCCGGATTACGCCCAAGTTGTTCATCTCGAAACTGTGCACCAACAATACGATGAGTGGAGGTGGCTTAAATAACAATAGTAGCAGCTCGGGCTGTCCGTCTCCCGTCTCCGCTTCGCCCGGTGGAGTGGGAAGTGGGCCAAATCTAGAGGCTGCCATGTGCCTCGTTTCGGGCGGAAGCCAGAGCCAAAGTATCGACGAGGGCATCTCGATACCTGAGTCGGAGACACACAGCTCTTGCCGCAGTCGCACCTCCTCCATACTGTCCACTGCATCGTCCAGCACTCAGGTGCTGGTCAACGATCTGGTGGACGATGCCACTCTAATGGACGATGCCAAAAGCGAGACTTCCTCGATCGGTGGGTGCTCCACCATTAGCATAGAGTCATCCTCCTGCGACAGTGGTGCCAAAACAGCTGCCACCTTCCTTAACCGCCTCGTGGTGGATTCGGATGGCGGTGGTTCCCCTCTGGCCCAGAAGAGCTTTTATATCAACAAGCAGGGATTGTCCGGCGCCAAGAAGTTTGTCGTTAACCACGAGAAAGAACCGGCGCCGCCAGCAAAGATGTGCCGCAAAAGCTTTAAGAGGAGCGTGTGGAATCACACTCAGATTAGCTTAGCTTAGGGGTCGATTTTAGGGATGCTAAATGCTAAATTAAATAATCTCAGGCGCCAAAAATTATTCTTTGGTTAATTTTAAGTCATTTGCTTTGAATTTCTTTCAGAATTTTATAAAGAAAAAGCCAGGTTTATCTTGTCTTCCCAGAAACTTCTTAAAAACATCTTTTTAATTTGCTCATTTTAACCCATAAGTAATATAAACTGTAAATGTCTAACCCTAAAGGGTACTTAACTTGCTTTTTATAAATTAATTAAAGAAACATTTTAAATTTCAACTTCTATTTACATTCAAAGCAAATTTCCATTAAAAGACCAAAGATAAACTAGAGGTACTTTGAAGTTTGTAACAGAGATCAGAAATCGACCCAAATAATAACCAATAACACGCTTTAGTCAAGGGGTTTAGAAGCGATCCCCTGACTTGCTAAATACTAGATCGTAGCTTTGTTGTACATAGTTAAGTTGTTTGTCTGAAGTTCGAAACCATCTTGCATATCATTTATCGCAAAACACACTCGCACACCCTTTCATAACTAGCAAACATTCGTTTTTAATATGTTAGAATAAGATCTTTATATATATATATATAGCCAGAGTTATTTTGCCCCATCTTTGTGTTATAGTAGTGTTCTTCATTTCCAATGTTTAAATTTAACACTCGTTTTTTTTTAGTTAAGTTAAAAAGTTTATTTAACTAGCGTTACTGTAGTATCGTTAGTAGTCGCCACCTCACCCTAGAATTAAGCTACCAAAACCCCAATTTTGCCAAATATGTTTCCTCTATGCTTAAATGTAAACCAGCATTATATTGCCTATAATGTGATCCAATTAATCGCGGATATCTGCGCGTATCCCTAGAAACAAACTGATCGATATATATATATATATACGCATATTATATAGGTTACCATTCGATTCTAATTATGGTAAGCGAATTTACGTAGTTTCAGGAATGAGTTATACTTAGAAAGGATCCAAAACAAAAGAAATGCCTATTAAAAGATTTTTCAATAGATTTTAATCTTCTGATTTTATTTGTTGATAAAAAAGTAAGTAAATATACGGAAAAATGAAATGAAAAAACTTATATCTTGAAAAGCCCAAAGTAGGCCTCATACAAAGAATCGCAAAAATCTGATAAATTATTAACTCTACTTTATTATTATTTCAGATGGCTTTTCGCAGCTGGTAAGAGTAGGAAATTGTAGCTCATAACTCTAGCTTATAACTGTAGTTTCGGTGTCTGAGATCAGGAATGAAAGTCTTCACTATATTGTAAGGAAAACCAAAATGCAAAAGTAAGAAAAAAGGAAACTTTCTTAAAGTTTACTGATGACGCCATGAAATAAACATGATTTTGGCAGATCGTGAAACCTTCAACACAAGCATATGATGTCAGTAATGTCGTCATTCAAGGGCACTCGACAGACCGACACCAAAAAGCTGATCATCCACAACACTGACTCATTTATATAATCAATAAAAAAAAAATCGGAAAGCGGAAACTTTGATTATTTGAATCTGTTTTAAGTATAGAATCTTGCTGGGATCAAACAGTTTTTATCTATTATTATCATTTACAGATATTGATTTTTATGAAAACATGGCTATGGTTTACGATGTACAACCGATTTGAAGAATGTATGTCGATATCTTTGTTTAACTAACGACTATGAGGAATAAGTTTTACTTAGTTACCTTTATAGTGTTTCTTAAAGTATTGATTTTTCACCTTTCCTTGCAAATGTAATGTCCCAATTACGGAATATAAAACTTATTTAAAAGAAAAGCTGCATACGAGTGTCACGACACATCTTATTCTGTTAATAATTTTTTAAAATGATTATATTATTTTTCTGCTACAGCATCTGTTGGTAACCCCTTTTACAAAGCCATATGTCTCAACCTCGCAAACTCAGTCAACAGGAAACTTCTGAAATGACTGAGTGTTGTGGAAAACAGTTTTGAAGGTCGCTAGGTACTGAACTTTTGAGCTTTTTGGAGGCTTCCAACTTTATAGTACGGACACATGGACACGTCAAGAGAGTATATGTACTCCTATAAGGTTGGAGAAGCTTCCTTCTATCTATTACAATTACTTTTCCAAGAATACCTTGTTCCTTCTTACTCTACCAATAACGAATATGAAAATTCACTCATTCTTCAAATCGAACTAAATTGACACTAGTTTTGTATTGCAACGATCGCCTAATAAAAGAGACCATAAATTGTACATTAACTTCACCGAGCACGATATCGTGTCAGCATATCCCAGCCATATAAAGCACCTGCCGTAAAGAGTAGGTATCCCATATACATATACTCGTACATACTCATACTCATGTGCATACACAGGCACTGAAAAGTTCGAACACCTGGGGACTGAGGCAGCGCCGAGGTGCCGAGCATTGCTCCCCAATCGCAGACATACAAGCATACTGGTTCCATGCTTGGAGAGAGGATATAATGTGCATGGGTAGACATTCGCACCTCGAACACGGCCGCCAATCCCCCAGGCCGACATCGAGGTCCGAAAGCCAGATACCGAGACCGAGACCGATAAACCGATTCCACACGGACCAAGTCGAGTGGGCGTCTGCTGTTGACTCCAAGCGACTGGACGTGTCTGGGGATCCGATCCAAACGAGTTTTATAGCAAAAAGATAAGTGTGTGCGCTGCAGTCACGATCGCCAATATTCCGAGACCGAGACGGAGACACCAAACGGGAGCCTAGCCAAGCATTCCAAGCGGATCTGGGGATCTGGCTTAATGGCTTGATAGCTTGCTGGCACGGGGGACAGAACGCAACTGCCCACGCCCATGGAATACTAATTAGCTGAAAACACGCTATCCTAGCCCTCGAAGTGACACTTAAGTCCAGGGTTTATTGCTAGAAACTTTGATTACAATGTTGAAATGTTTTTTAAATACTACGAGAACTAATGCACATGGAAGAACAAAGGGAGTAGGATGATTCAGTTTGTTGTCTCTCAAATACAGTATTTATTTTTAATTAAAAAAATATTGAAAAATATCATATTGTTTACACTAAAAACAATTAAACTTCTTAATTACATATTCTTGATAAAAGGGCATCGTGACCTCATAACAACACATTCTTCTCTTGTCTCAGCTTAAAAATATAATTTCTTTACGGATATTTTATGTTTCAAACCAATTACTTTACATTCAATATTAAAAAAAATTTTTGTTTTTAAATTTTTATAGTTCCATGAATTCAACTTTAATAATTTTTATAAATTAAACTTTCACCAATTCAATAAAAACAGGATTAATGGGAAAAGAAAAACAAATATTGTGATATTTTTTCAATTGCTTTACCTCCCTAAAAAAAACAAAAATTTTAAAAAAAAAACAAATGTATTAATTTTTACTTAAAAAAGAAAATGGTAAAAACAAAAATATGGAAAAACTTTCCAATACTCCATGGAAAATCAATTATAAGACCCCTTAGGAAATTCACTCAATACTTTTACGAAGATCAGCGTGAAAATGGAGAATAACAAAAATACGGTCAATAATTAAGTCAATTACTACAAATTATGTACATATGTATGGATGTGCATACATACATATATAAAAAGGAAACCAATAACAAAGCTACATATAAGAAGAAAAGTAACAACGAACGAAAAATAAAGGCGCACGGTTTTACTTTAGCGCTGCCGCTCGGACGTCAATAAATGTTTTTTTTTTGCGTCGACGTCAACGTTGGCGTCGCTGCTATTTTTGTTGCTTTTACGCTTTGGTCACGCTGCTCCCTTTTCGCTGCTCCTCCACCCCTACCATCCCGCTCTCATCATGCTTCCGTACTCCCACTCGCCTACTCCTCTCTTTGCCACCCCCTTTCCCTAAACCTTGCTAGCTCTCTTTTCGCTCCTCTCAATAGGCGTAGGTAGTTTCATTTGTGAAGGGTCAGTGGTCCCCTTCATATTGTTTTTTTGCTTAAATTTAGATTAGGTTGATAAAAAGATTATTACTTAATTGGTTTCTTAAATATTTGTCTTATTTTTTAATTTTAAATAATATTCTTTTTATTCCAATTTGATATTAGTCCTGGGCTCCTCAATCCCTCAATTAAATCCTCCCTACGTCCATGGTTTTTTGAGCAATCTTGAAAATCGTGAGCTTTTGCTGTTGTTGTTGCTGCGCCTGTTGCTCTGACTGTAATTGTTTTTGTTTTTGGCCTTTGTTGTTGGGGCATTTTCTTTGTTTTTCGTATTTCGCTTTTGCGTGGCCCGAAGAAAAATCAAGTTAACACGCAAAAATGGTCGGTAGGGTAGTGGGGGGTTTAAGGCTCACGCTCGTGTACAGAAAAAATGCCTTAAGCGCAGCTCAAATTGTCGTTGTTGTTGGTGCTCTGCTCGCTTCGCTGATTCACAGCCCAAACAGCGCTGCGGCAGCGCAGCCAGCGTCGACGGCGGCCGAAGCTCGACTTTTGCGGCGATTTGTTGTTTTTGCCGAGAGGTTGCTGCTCGGCAAGCCGCAAATCGCGAATCGCGAATCCAGTTTCTTCTTCACTTCTTCGCACGGCAGACGCAGCTCAATCGCCATCGCCGAGCGCAGAAATTGCGGATAAAAAAAGAAAAGGAGTGAAGCTTCAGGAAGAGGGGAGCTTGCAGTTTAGTAGAAAAATTCATTCAATCGAAATCTCCTTGCTGATCATATGGTGCGTATGCGACTTAAAAGGATCGTTAGATCGAACGATCAGTAAGCTTACTAAATCTTTCTTAAAAGTACACAGGGAAAAATTAATATGATCTGACATTTTCTTTTTTATGATATTTGAATAAGATTTATAATAAAGGCATGTTGATTTTCTTCAAATATGATATTCCTAAATCACGTAAGCTCATTGTTTGAATAGTGGAGTACTTATGGAAGGGCAGTAATCAATCTTATCTTTCGAGCTTATGAAGGTTAATGGGTAAAATCTATTGTCGAAATAAATTTCGCATTTATTTAACTTTTTTGCTTTTAAAGGCACTTACCATATATTTACATACGTATACGTATGTACATATATGTCATTTCCGATCGACAATATGAAACTTTCCATCAGGTTAGAAGTTTATAGATATATGGTATAATGATGATTCACCCAGGCAGGTCTATTACGCCTAGATATATGCAACACGAATTATTTGTGGTAGCATTATGATCGTTGAGTAACAATCTATATGATTATCGAGGTACATATATGATTATCTCTATATAAAAATTTTTTCAACTAGAAAGAAACCCGATATTAACAAAGATTTTAAATTATTACAGCGACCTTGCAGATCTGATGGAGCTGGCTCTGAACAAGTCATCGTCCTGCGTGGACTGTTGCAACGACTGCACACTTCTGCCCTGCTGTTCTTCCGCTGCCTGCTGCGACGCTAGCTGCAAGGCTAGCTGCGGATTAATTCCCCCCGATCCTGTCAGATACGAAACCCAGGAACCCGAGGAGAACTTTGTCTCAATAGATGATCCAAAAATCAAGGGATTCCTCTTGAGAATTGGCCAGCAGCAACAAGAATTGGAAAAGGAAAGGAAAAGAAAAAGGATCAGGAGAAAAGGGAGAAGATACGGAGGGAGGCTGAGGAAAGAATTTGCCAAAATGTAATCGAACTGGATGAAGATGAGGTCCATTCAGCTAAGGGTCTTATCATCAGCGCAGCGAGGAGTTTAGCTCATTGGAATTCTTCCATAAAAAGAATATCCCCAGATATTGAACTCATACCCAAACCACAGCACAGAATTGTTGCAGAAATCGAGCTAAGCGATAGTGATCAGGATAGCGAAGGAGAGGAAGAGGTGAATCTTCCTTCAGATACTGTTCGTTGCGTCCTAAACGGGCAGGAACAGAAGGCGAACGAGGATCAGAATCCTCAAGTGCAGGTGATCATTTTGAACTCCGACCTAGAAGAGGAACAGCAGCAAGAACATGTAATCAGGAAGAAGTTCTCTAACTCGAGGAGATCAGCAAAAAGACGTCCGTATGTCAACAGAAGAGGACGTCACCTGTACGAATGTCCGAACTGCGGGAAGAAAGTGCAATCCAATTACAATCTAAGACGTCATATGATGATACATACAGGTAATAAATATACCATAACCTGATTAAATATGTCAAATAATCTATTATCATTTCGTTTATTCTAGGTGAACGACCATTCCCGTGTGATCTATGCGAACGTCGTTTTCGGGAGTTTAGTGATCTTAAGAAGCATCGTCGAAGGCACTCGCATGATCCTCGATTCATCTGCATGATCTGTCACTTGGGACAACCTCTAGAGCAGGATTCTACGAGGTGTGCGGAATGTGAGAGCAAGAATCTCATGGTAAAGCCTCAGCCGGAGGAATTAAGTGATAAAATTGTCGAGGAACGAGAAGAGCAGATGGAAGAAGATGAGGAAGAAATGGAGGAAGAGGATGAAATTGAAGAGGATGAACAGGCACAACTCATTTGGACCATCCACTCTGCTGGTTACCTTAATACCACCCATTCAATCTCCACCAGAAAAGGTTCCCCAAGAAACCCAGCCAAGTCGACCGCCTCTTCCTCGCAGTTGCAGCAGTGCCAACTCCTCATCGTCCTTAAGCAACGATGGAAATGTATCTGGGAAGCCCATTAACCGCAGTCGCAGATCTTATCCCTGTCCTTTATGTCATCGCCCTTTCGGAACTCGTCATAACCTTAAACGCCACTATATGATCCACACTGGAGAAAAGCCTTTCAGTTGCTCCAAATGCAGGAAACCCTTTAGGGAATGCTCCACCCTCAAAAAACACATGGTCACTCATGTCAGGGACCGATGGTATAAGTGCCTTAGGTGTCCCTCCAAATTCAGAGACTATCTGGAGTACACTGATCACAAATCCATTCATTTAGACCTGCTTAGTAGTCACAAGTCGTCCACTTACGAAAGTGACGATGATGGCGAGAGTTCTGTAGAAGAATGCCTGGAATGCTGCGAGTGCCAGCAGAGATTTACAGAGTTAGATGCTTATACGGCACATCTCAAAAAGCACGACTTGGAATTGTACGGCATGAGTGTGGACGATGTGGCGGACGACGAGCATGACGTAGATGTGGCTTAGATAAGGGAACAGTATATTGATTTAATTATGTGAGAATTATGAATTCCGACGATGAAGAAAGTGTGAATTTTATATTATTTTGAACATATTCTAAATATAGTTTTAAGCATCATAAAAACCTTCCTTAAAAAGTAGTCACTAAAGGAAGTGATTTTCACGTTTAAAAACCTTTTAAACCATTCACAACCATTTTTAAATTAATTATTTAACTGCTTTAACAATAATTATGTAAACGAAGCATTTGATTTCTTCAATCTTCTTTAATAATCTGCGTTATTATACGACTTTTAATTTTATAAAAACTTACAGAACTGAACGATAAGCTCCTAATAAACAGGGCCATATCAATTTTATTTATTTATAAATATTATGATATATGTTTTTATTAAAAAATAAACGTATTAAGTGCACAAAAGTCGGTGAAATATACAAAAGCAAGTTATTGTTTTCGAAAAACCTGCTTGGGTGTCAAACATTTAAAGAGATTGAGTTAAAATCGATTTATGTAAACGTTAACTACAGAAAATAAATAGTAGAAGCGTAAGCGTAGGAAAAAATGACTAAGATTGGGGCGCTTGGAGCGGGAGAATCCACAGAGTAACGTTCCTTAGATGTCCAACAGCACGGGCTTGGTTTCTTTGGCGCACTTGAACACAGATCGCATCATCTTCAGAAAGCCAGTGTCTTTGGGCTTCTCCAGTCCACGCTGCACGCGATTCTTCATCACCGAGATAAACTCCTTGTTGCTGAGCTGGTTGTCATCTAAAAAGAAAATATTTTGAAATATAATATTAAGTATTTGACATCAAAAACTTACTGTTCTCGTCAAAGATGGTAAAGACCACATCCACCACATGATCTGAAAGGTTGACCATGGCTACCGTTTTGGCCACGTGCTGCAGTGTTTGCTGATCAATCGAGGCACCGGCAATGTGATAGAAAGTCAGGGCAGTATCCACGTCGTTAATGTTGTTCAGAAAGTGAAAGAAGTCCAGATAGTCCTGTTTGGAGATACCTTTGCCGTGATCCCTAAACCTTCTCTTTACCCTCTTCAGTTTCTTTTGCTTCTTCTTCAAAGGATAGCCTGCGTAGGCCAGAAGGAGTTCGGCGAAATCAGCTTCTGTTATATTTCCCTCATCATTGGGTTCCTTCCTTTCAAATTCGAGGGACAAAATCTCCTTTTGCAGTTGCTCTTGGAAGTCCAGAAACTTTTCAATGGTCAGCTTTTCATCCATATTAGGCCCAAAGAAATATGTAATTAAAGCCGAATTCACTCCCTAGGGAAAAGTTTACAAAATAGGCAATTAATATTTCATATTGATTGACGTATTTTAAACATCAAAAGATTTAACTTGTGTGCTTGGCAGCAGGTGCGTCAGTGAATTTCCTACATAAAATGTGATTTAGTTATAGTTAGGTGCGAGATTGTGTTTAGATGTTTCAAAAAATATTTGAAAAGGCAAAATAAGTCAATAAGCATTTTCACACAAAGTACCTTCAAGGACTGTAAGTACGTCAAAAACAGAGGGAAGTTAAGATTTGTTATGTACACAGTTTAGACACGCGTTCAATATATTAGGGACAAAGCCAAAAGACAGAGAATATACAAATATACAAAAAGGAATCGTTTTTAGTACGGCTCGAGGTACTCTCTTCTTATATTTATCTAGGCAAACTGAGTCTTATTACCTTGAAGGTGTTTCCTGTATTGGCATGATCACGATGCCGGGTTCCCATGCTGGTTTGCTGTCTCACCAAAGTGGCCACCATTTCGAATTCCTCGCAGTCCACATCACCGTCTCCATTCAAATCAAACATGCGGAAGGCAATCTCAAAGTGCCGGCGGGATACTGCAAAAGAAAAGTGGTAATTAGTTATCATCCATGTGTAAGACTTTGCACTTACTTGAGAGCACTGTGAGCAGGAAAATGTAATCGGAAAATGTGATCAGTCCAAAGGAGCCAAGCTTGTAAAAAATGCTGTTCTTCTCCAGGTGGAGGTTAAGCTGCTCGCCAACAGACTGAAAAATCAATATATTTTTTAAAGATTACATAGAAGTTTTCAACAAGACGAATAAAGGTCTTACCTTAGGATCATAGCGACGATACTGGTCCAGACCCAAGCCTGAAATAGATAACCATTAGTGAAGGCCTATAATTCTCAAAACATATTCTAAGTTAGTGACAACTAACAACTCTCTAGATCTCCCTATACTTTTTTCTGGCACATACCATCTGGTTGCTTCATACCAGGCGTCATACTGGTTAAAAAATCTGTCGGAGTCATGTAGACTTCGTGACGATCATCGGCCACGGGCACCTGGATGGTGGCAAAGTAGCGGAACACTTTGTCCGGCGTGGAGAACTGCCGGATACGGTTCTCGTACTCAATTATCTAAGGCAAAGGACATGACTTTAGCTTACGAAAAAGGCAATGAATATGAAAAACTAATTAACTTCACTAAACTGAGGATAAGAAATTTATAAAAAAGTAAAGCTAACTCAAATTTCTCCACAAACTAAATATAATTCTTGACATGGGCATCTGGATGAGTGAATTACCATCAGGCTGTTTGATTCCCGGATATATGGAGCGTAGGAAATCCTCGGGAGTCATGCAGACAATCGTCTGAGTGGCATCTTGTAATCGCACGGTGGCAAAGTACCGGAAAATCTTGTCCGGAGTGGAAAACTGCCTTATACGGTTCTCATACTCAATGATCTTTGAAGTTGTATGTTGTGTGTTTTTCGTGTTTGATGGCGGGTCAAAAACAAGACGGCACAAACATAAAAGTAAAAGAAACAAAGATTTTTGTCCAACGTAAAATAACAAATTTAAAATTTATATTAAAATAAGTTTAAATAGTTTTACTCAAGTTTTCACAGCTTTAAATTATTGTTGATTACTTTGGCTTTCCAACATTTTGAAGAATTTAAATTTTGTTTAGAAAACCTTTTTATAATAAAAACTAGGAACTTGAACCTGAAACGTATAACTAAATCGTTTCGTATATATGTTAAGGGACTTTAAAAATGTTCAACATCTTTAAAAAGATTTCTTCTTCTTCTTTAAAGATTTCTGGCTAATATTAAGACTGTGAAAACCGGAAAAAAAACTTGAAAAATATAACAATTTTATAAAGTTATAAAAGCAGAGTTAGATAGCGTCATCAATCAGCTTTATACCTTCCTCTCGCGGAAACCAACTTTCTCCCGGATCTTCTTGCCCTCGTGGAGGTGCAGATTGAGAGCCTCCATCCTCCTCCTCGCTATCCTCCGATTCGGATTCCGATGATTTATCCCCGCCATTAACGCCGGCCGCTGAAGAGGGACGTTGTCCAGCATCGGCGTCTACTTTTGGCAAAAGCATACGCTTTACTCTATAAATAGATTCCAAAAAATTATATTAGTGGCGAATTTTACTTTGTTGGTTATTTTACTCACTTGCCCCAGTCCATTACCGAAATGAGGAACAAACTCAGTATAAACATGTGGAAGTATTTTGTGACATTGGGAGTCTTTTCCTCTTGATGGCCAAACCGCTTATGCCCCCTAGTTTGCATCAAATTTAAATTGGCACTCGATTTGGTCAGATCCTGAGCAATTTTATTGGTATTATGGTTGTACAAAGTGGAGGCCAAGGCGATTTGCGCTGGATTAGGGACTATGTTGAAAGTCCTTGGCCTTGATAAGGCAGCCAACGCCTGGCGGGTCACCAGGAATCGCAGCACAGACATTTTTGTTATATTGTTTCGTTTGTTTTTAAAGTTCTCAAAAAGATTTACTTGTTTTCATGCGCATTTTTTGGCCAAAATTCTTAGTGTTACCGTATACATAAACTGCGATAATACCAATATTGGCAGGTGCTCAAAGACTTTGTTTATGTTTGAAATCAGTGGATTTTCAGTACATTGAAGAGCTTTTTGGTATAAATTCGTAGTACAAGCCTTGGATATCCAACCATGATGTCAAAAATTCATGTAATGTCAAATAAATTGGTGTTTTGTCGGTATACGCTGTATAGCAAGCACCATTTGTCCACATGTTGTAAATAACGTTAATTTCAAATGTATTGTGGAGGATGTGGAATTTGATGGTACAAAATTATGAAAAATAAAACTTTTTCTCAGCATAGAAATGATTTGTCTTAATTACCGTTGGTCTCCTTCCGTTCCTTAACATTCATGAAAGGCTACAAGCTTGTCCTCATGAGGCTATCAACAAATTAAGATAAAACAAATTTATTTATTGTAGTTGGTATATAAATTAATTATTGATTTACTTATAATTTTGTTATTATCTTCATTATCTTAAACAATTTTATGCGTACAACTTTTGTCAGCTAAAAAGCACCTCAGCTGGGCACATTTAAAAGAGCACGTCCTGTGACATTATGCTTTTGTCCAGCTGTCACTCATAGTTTGTCTCACCAAAAGAAAAGGCGCGAAAAGTGTTTGCTTTACAAAATTCGCGCTTTGTATTCGCCGCCAATGTTTATCTTACAGAATCGCACCTCCGTATTTTACCGGCTAAATGACAGCTGATTGCCGGCACGCACGCACTTTAAACGCCATTAATCAATCAAAATTTATCAATCAGCCAATGTAATTACACACACGCTTGCTGGGAGTGAGGAGTACCGTTGCATTGGCCGCCGCGTGGAGTGAAAAATTGAAATTCCGAATGCAACACAAGTGAAAGGGGGAGAAGAAAAGAAGGCGGAAGAAAGTGGGTGGTGGCTCAGTGCAGCAGGTGAGTTTTCATTAACCTGAAGTTTTGATTAATGTGCCACACGCCCCAATTGTCTGATTCGCTGACGTATTTATTGAGAGATTTATGTATATTGTAATAATGTTTGTATCAACATGCTGCAACTTCCTTTATGCTAGTCTGTTAGGGGTATTCTTATGTTCAAAAGCAATGATTATGGATGGTTAAAAAATGTTAGATTTGTTACGTCCTGATATTAAAAAAAAAATTCATATAATATGCCAATATTTCAAAAATAAGAACCGAAAAAGGAAAATTCCAAATTCCAAATTAACTAAACTTTAAAAGTAGTAATTCAAAATGATCATTTAAAAAAATGTTAAACATCTTTAATTCTATCGTGGGACTTTATCAAAGACAAGATGCTTATCTCTAATCGGTGCTGATTATATTTTATGTTTATATTTAGGTAAAATTGAAAATGTAAAATATACATTTTTAAAGCCTTTTAACCATATTACTATTTATTACTCTATTAGCTATGTATTTATTGCCCATTTCTATGGTTTAAGCGCAAAACTCAGTCAAGGTTTTTTCTGATTCACTTTAATTACAATTCGATTTTTAAATTACCCGGTCCGAGTTGAAACAATTAAATTGGCATTAGCATTAGAGCCAGAATCGAAACGATGCTAAAATTCCGAAACTCGTGCGACTGGCTGGCCGTCTTAATTGAATCACTTCGATCCGTTGGCCATGCTTCATTTGCAATTTGTTGGAATTGGAATGGAGATCTGACCAGCGACCGACAACCAACTGCCACCGCTTGATTAGCATTTTGCAAATTAATTTCTCATTAGCAACAATTTCAAATAATTGGAAGTGCATACGCAATGAGTGCGTAATGATGCTCATTTTCCAGCCAGCTCAGCCTTCCTTTCCCTACATCCCATGGCCCGGAAATTGTTTGTCGATTGTCCTTTGGAGGCATCCCAATAATGGAGACCCAGTCTGGGCCAACTTTTATCAGTTAGCCGGTCTGTAGGGCCTGCTAAATCAATGCAATTAATGTCACTTCCTCTGCATTTAATGTCTATGTTTTCAGTAATCGTCGTTGGCGCCATTAGGCCTCGATATCTGCCAGTCCTAGCGGCCAGTTTTGCCAGCCTGTTAACCGGTTTGCAATTTCCACAATTCTGTGAGAGTACACTGAGATAAAAATATATATTACTTAATAACTAAATTTAAATTAAATATATTAGTAAGATAAAAATAGTAAGGGTTAAACATATTTAACTTATAAGAGCACTTTAAGCTGGCCTAAAGCCTATGTAGCTAAAGCTATTCTCCTTCACCTTCTTTTAACTTAAACTCTAAGCCAAGAGTTTTAAATAAATATGTAAATTAAATATTTACAATTAGAACTTATTCGTTTTCAGTGCTTTTCGAGCAGACAACAGGTCTTTATATCTAGTCGTCGACTTTGCTCATGTTAATGATGGCGCGGACTGTGCGTGGAGGCTTTTGTTTTGGTTGGGGAATGTCTTGAGTTGATAGTGGCTGAAATGAGTTGGTCATTTAAAGTGTCTCCCTAGAACTTTAAGTGGGTTGGCCAAAGGAACTTTGTATGCGCCAGTGATTTTGTTTTATTTCGATTTTAATGCTAAATAGAGGTAAAAAGGGAGTAAATAGGCGTCAAATCTAAGATTATTCTTTAAAATAATATTTCAATCTTATTACTATTAGTTAGTAAGAAAAGTAGTTTCTTTTTTGATAAATTAACTAAAAAGCAAGTAAAGAGTATTTGTTTCTTATTATCAAAACTTATTTCTGCTTTTCTTGCTTGTTAAGTCGATTTAAATAAAGATATAAACAGAGTTTGGTTTATGTTTCTGCTCGTCCACCGTTACAACCATGTTGGTCAATCCATGTTCAAAGCTCGCTGTAAGCCCACTTTGGATTCCATTAATGTTCGTGTTGATATAGATTCTAATGCAAGATTTAGTCACGCCATCTCATAGCATATGTTAGTAAGTAGGCCTTATTTTTATTGCTTTATTTTGGTCGGGTTTTCTTGGCCTTAAGATCATTATAAGCTTGAATTTAGTTAAAGGTTAGTTTCTTGATTTTCCCATTTAGTAAATGAAAACTCGAGTTGGTGGGATAACGTTTTAGCAATTAGCTTTAGTTGTTTTTCTGCGCTGAAAGCGATCTTTTGGCCCAATCCTTTGCTCCTTTTGGCAGGCAATTGATTTACGCTTTGCTGTGCAAGTTCTAAGGGCGGAGAAACAGCAGACAAACCATTAGCAAAGGACTCCAAGTACAAACACACAAATTGGCACACATTTTGCATAGGACTTAGAGGACACTTTGTGGGGGTTCGTCAGCCTTATAGGTGTACAGCTGAGGTCAAGAATGTAGGCGTTTCTGGTAGTATTTCACAATATAAGAAGATGGGATAGTGAGTATGCATAGTAATTCCTTTAAAATTATTCAGTTTACGCTTTAGTTTCTCTTTTAATTTATTAACATTCAAGACTATAAAATTGATTAATATTGTTACCTAAATAAAGTAATATAATATAGATATAGAATACATAGTTTCATCATTACTATCTTAACCACAATTGTCACTCAAATCAGCAGTCCTTGATATCAACAGTAATATAATATAGATATAGAATACATAGTTTCAGCATTACTATCTTAACCACAATTGTCACTCAAATCAGCAGTCCTTGACTGCAGCTAAGACTTTTGTCAATAGCAGACCCACCCACACATAGCTAAAAAGGAGCAAAATGGATGAGTATTGGAGGGCATGAAGTGGGGTTGATATAAAGGGGATAAAGGAGGATATATACTAGTGGATATTCAGGTGCACACTCGCTCACACACGCAGAAAGAGGAGCATCAAAGAGGTTTTAATTAATCAAGAGCCAATCCACTTTGGCGTTTGAAAACTTTGGCCAATATGCCAATACCAATTGGGAGTAAGTCAACTTACCTGGCCATTCCCTCTAGTTATCCCTTTTCGTTCGAGTGTCCTCTCCTGTCCCTTTATTATTGGTTTTAGCCTTTACCTTTACCTTGACTACTGCCAGTTCTTTGTCCTTGTTTTACCGTTAAATTTCCAACTTTTGCAGTTTTCCCTGCACATGCATTTATTGATTGCTTGCTTTCCCATTTATAAGCTCTTTTTTCTCTGGCATACATGATTAGTTTGTTTCATGTCCAATTCGTAGCGATTTGCAGCTGTCACTTAGTCGGATGCATGATCCAACTTTATTCGACAGCCAAACAACATTTGATCGGTGGGGGTAAGAATTTTATGGCTGAGTTAGTATTTTACTTTTATTGGGAGGCGTTCTTAGTTTAGTAGCTAAAAAACCTTAAAGTAATAATCATTAATTTAGTAATAAATTAGTAAGTACTAAAACTTATTTCTTACAAATGTAGGCAGGCATCTTAATGAACGTGCTGTTCTCTTCTGTGGTCTTCCTTTATCTTATTCTACCGTAGCTTAATGGCTACATGTATTGGTGACATTTGCTGATCGTGCGAACAGGACACACAGAGTGTTCGTAAGCATTATCTTTATGGAAGAGTAAGGGAGAGGAATACATTGTGTTTACAACTAACTGTTTGTTACACATGCTAGTGTGACCGCCTGCTACACACATTTAGCACTTCAAATAAGTCTTTTCGTTATAACAAATCTTTAATATCTCTTTAAATACCTTAAGCAACTTGTAACTTCAAGTTTTATATCTCATTTACAAAGATTTCCTAAGCAAGTAAATAACATAAACATAAAATTAATTTACAGCTTTACACTCTCCAAGCCATTAGCTCCCAAAGCCTAAACCGCCAAGGCAAAGTCTTTAAAAATTCAACACGCGCCGCAAAGAGTCACTTAAAAGTTTTGCCCAAACAAAAAAGAAAAACGCGGAGGCAGAAAGTGAGCGCTTTTTAATTTGTATTTACACGATATTAAATGAAAATCAGCCGAGAGCAGGAGCGGAGGAGCATTTAGAGGGCGTTGCAGAAGGCAAAGTTAAGGTGGTTTGAGGACATGTGGCTTGGGTAAATGTTTTTACTTAATTAGGCCACGCAACGGCGCACAAAAAATATTTTGAAATTCGCTTTTAAAGCGTGCGAAAAGTGCCAAGCTCATTTTGTAAAACAAACAAATTTATTTAATTACTTTTAGGCAAATCTTTTCCCTGCCATGTGCCTTGGGAAAGTGCTATAAGCGGGGTAAAGTTTTCCCCTTTAAATCAAATTCCCCTTTTGAGCCTTAATTTTGCCACGACCTGGATGGAATATCTATATATTTTTAATTTTATCAATTCGATTAACAATAAAATTTCTCAAAGGCAAGGAATCAAAAGAGAGAAAAATGCAATCACGCTGAAAATATTTGCATATGCCAAACCCCCTGAAACTCCAACGCCTGTCCCCTGTTTTTTTTTTTGACCGGAAGCGGAAGTTAACAATGGCCGGCGACCCAACGAAAAAGGACCACGTTTCCCTCTTCCCCTTCCGCTTCCCCTCCCCACGAAAACAGCCAAAAGCGTTCCAATAAAAATGCAGCGAACAATAACGAAAAGAGCCGAATAAAAAACATAAAAAAAGAGCGCCAAAGAAATAAGTCAAGCCAGCAGAGAGAAGAAGTGCTCCGCCATTGATGATGAAAAATCGAAAATGGATGCTCGCTTTTGGATTGCCCAGGCATTGTTGTTGGTTTCAGTGAGCGGGACTTAAAAAAAATGGAGGGGGAAAAAGTCGAATGAAAAATCAGAAAACAAAAACAATAAAAGGAAAACGGTTTGCGCGCAGAGAAAAAGGCTAACTGCACTGGTGGGTGGGGAGGGGGGGCACTGAAAATTATATGATGACTAAAGGAATGTGTGTGCAGCAGCAACGCCATTGTTCCTGTCAAACAAAATGCGAAAACGGTGGAAATCAGGGAACCCATCGGGTTATTGCCTGATTGTCCTTTCATTGGCCGCGCCACGAAAAACTCACTCTATTATTTGTAAATCGATGATGGTAAACGAACTCGTGAGAAAAAACATGTGTTTCAAAGGAAGGAAAGAGATTTTATAAAGTTCGCTTTAAGATTTAAGTAAAATTTAAGGCTGTTGATATTGAATGAGACTTTAAAATGGTTCTTAAAGTGTTTGGCGTTGGCTTAAGATCTTTAATATGCTTAAGCGTTGTATAACACTTATCCTTTCTATAAAATAAATTTTAAGAAACTTTTACTAGTTGGGTAATGAATTTTTTTCTAAATTCGTGTTTGGTCTTTACGAGTATACCCGTTAGTCGTAGATAACGTAACGTAACGTAACGTAACGTAAGTAACAGAGAAGGAAGCCGATTATACAAAGTATATATATCATAATTCTTTATAATTGTATATAGCCAATTATTAATAATGTGGGGTTTTATTTAAATTACACTTATGTTTATGTTACATTATTTATTTATGTTTAGAATCGTCGTCGCGTCTTTTTGGCTCCTCTTGAGCACGTTCTATCGTCGTCCACTCTTCTCTAACATTGCTCGTTCCTCTCGTCGTTCGCTTCAATCTTCTTCTTGTTTTCGTCTTCATTGTCCACGTCGTTTCCATCTCCCTTGTCAGATGGCGGCCGCTCTCTATCTCTCCGTTTCTGGTGATTCGCCGTCAATGGACTTTTGAATGTTTTTATTAACCATTTCCACTATAATAATAATTACATAATATTATTGCATTAACTTTAAGTTAATGCTTTAACTGAATATCTTTCTAATTTTACAAACCAATTAATCTGCTTCCCAAATAATGTTTATGGTGTTAAGCCCCAAAGCGTACGTAAATCAATCGCTTAATTTATATCGTAATTATATTTCCAAAGAAAATTAAAGAAAATAAAAGATTCTTAAATTTGCAATCAGCTCACAGGCAATTAACAATCTGTGAGTAATAATGCAATAATTATTTGCAAATACTATAAGCTGCGGCAGCATAGATTGCATATTTTTGTGTTTAGCCTGCAGCTGTTTTGGCCAGAGAATGGATGTCAGACAGCCACGTAGATACTGAATCAGATACAAACTGATAGATAAATGGTGTTTATAGGTTGGACAATATTTGCATGGTCCGCTACTGTCGAGATAAATGCTTTGAGATAAGCCCGAGTTTCGTATTCGTTTTGCAATGCAAATGACCAACCTCAATGGATTTTCCATTCTCGCGATGCAGAGCTGCGAACAAGATATAGAAAATCCGATAAGCTCAAATCAGAAATTGAGCTTAATGTCACAGCGCACGGCAACGGATCTGTGGAGTGAAGTGTGGCAAGATTTGGCAGTTATACTAATTATTAACAATATAGTCATTTATCTAATCTTAGAATTTATTCAATTATTATTAAAGATTTTTACAACATAGAACAAGTTTTTAGACTATAATTAAGTAAGAAGTTCATGTAAAATAAATCTACTAGACTTAACCAATAAACTTTAAACTCCTTGACTTGCCAACTTGATAAAACCCGGAAATATGAACTTGAGTGTCCATTTAGATAATGCATCACTGGCCATATTCCGCTCCATCCGGCTTCATTGTTAGCCCACAAACAGCTGCTGCAACGCATCCATCAAAAAGCAGGAACAGAAGCTTTCCTACTGGGCCAAAAAACAAAAGCCTGGCCAAGACATACAGTACAAACCACAGTACAAGCCAGTGAACATCACTCAAAAAAAGATGTGACGGTTCCAGGCTTTCAGAGCTCTCCCGAACTGATGAGGTAAACAATGTCAAAAGCCAGTTGGCCAAGAGCCCTTTGTTGTGATTTATATTGATGAGATCGTCCTGAAGCTGAACCCTTGTGTTGTTCTGCCGAAGGAAATTGAACGCACTTGACTCCCAATGAATCGGTTGTTGAGTGAATGGGAAAAACAGAGCCAGAGGGGGCTATTCTTTGGAAAGCGATTACTTGCCCTTGGCGAACCAGGCCCAGGGCAGTACTCTCCTCTCCTTGGTGTCTGTTTTAAGCCAGGGAACAAGGTATTCTTCTTCTTCTGTTTGGGGATTTCATTAATATTTCATTCTCTTTTAGTTTTCTGGGATGAAAACTGTGAGGCTTAAGGTCACTAATCGTTAAATTCGCAGGTTTTTATAGGTCTAGCGATCATAATCCACTTTAAAGTAAGGAAAAATCTGAACCTCCCTGTAAAGTTTATTTTATATGTACATACATCTGGTCTTTATATAGATATGTAGATAAAAGTAGGAAAAGTTAATTTCTGGATGTTCACTAAAGGTTATTTTTCATTACGAAACGACAGTCTTTTAAGTTATACCGTCATTCCGTAAGAGATTTTATTAGAGTGGTTAGAATTTAGTAAGGAAGGGCTCAGTTTCGTCTTACGGCAGATCATTTACTACCACAAATACAAGAAAACATCCACATATTCAGTGAAGCTTTTGTGTTGATTTGTAGCTGTGCCATTCATTACTTATTTTACCACTCACGGCGATGGAACACAGCAAAAGTAACTTCAAAGTGCAAACAGAAGTTACATACAGTCTGCACATAATGTATTCGTACACCCATGAGTTGCAAGTTTATTGCCTAATATCTCGAGAAATACGTAACGGAAAGTAAAATGTAATATCTCAAATGAAAGATACACATTTCGAGAATATATTTATATTATATATCTTTATTTATATTTATATCTTTCATTTTTGATATTACATTTTAATTTCGAGATATTAAGGAATAACCTTCCAACTCATGTGCGTACGAATAAATTATGTGCCGACTGTATGAATAAGGAATGAATTCCAGTGCCAGTGTCCGAGGATGATCGAGGAAGAAACAAAAAACAACAAGGCGACGGAATGAGGCGGAAAACGGAACACGAAAAAGTGTTAGGGGAATAGAAAGGAGTTTGAGGATGATCGAGGAAGAAACAAGAACAAATTATATTGCGGTTGATGACGGAATAAGGTGGAAAGAGGAAAGAGGAAAGGGAATAACGGCGCGAGCGCTCAAAGCTTATGACCGAGCAAGTCCACATAACTTTTACAAAAATAAATGAGCACCTAGAGCATAGGCTTTGAGAAGCTCTGAATTGTGAAGGTTAGGTTAGGTTCTGAATTAAATTCTTCGTATTGACAGGTTGTTGCTTGCGGTAAATCATTCCTTAGTCAAAGGTAATCTATTTACGGCAAAAATGTCATTCTGAATCTATTCAAATCTACAAAAGGACTACAAACAGGTGAAGAACTTTCGGAGTGGAAAAGAAATTTATTTTACCATAAAAAAGCCTCGTGACCGAAATTTTACAGAGAGACTAGGAAACGTTTAACTAAAGTGAGTTAGCAAAAAAATGTAAACATAAATTAGTCGGCAAGCCATGAAATAATATCAAAGAAAGGCTTAAAAAACTTTATAACTTTTACTAAAAATAAAAAATAGCATTTAATATAATTGAATAAAAAGGATTAAAAAAGTAATTTTTTTTTAAAAATTTTGATGTGCAAATTTTAAAAGGAACTATTAAATTAATAAAAAAAAAACTTGAACTGCATATTAAGGAGGAGAAGTGATTTCCTTTTTATCACACTGACAACTTTCCATTTCGTTTTTAGAAAGTGACTGAACGTCTGTTTTCCATAAAACCTTTCGCCGGCAAATTAAATGCAAGTTACGTCAATTTTTATGCAACTAAAGTTTTCATTTTATTTCGGTTTACATGTTTTCATTTTGGTTTTCCTCTCTGGTTCCATCTCCATTGCCATCAGCTTTTTTTTCCCGCCTGCCGAGCATAATTTGCATGGCCATGCAAATTGTTGAGGCTTTTCATTTAATTGATGGCAATTGCAACATTGTTGCAGATTGCACACAATGCGTACGCCTATATATACAATATTATGGCAATTAATGCATTTACTTTTTATAAATCGTACATATTTTTTTAAATTTATTTATTTTCATATTTACGAGCTGACATGCATTTGCGGGGACTTATGTGGGCTGGCCAAGGGAAAGTGCTTAATTGAGGATGGCCAAAGGAAAAGTTCAATGGGGTATAATTTGAAAAAATATTTATTAATGCTTAAAATATATTTCTTTGATAGTAACTATGATTTATAGTCTACTAAGTCGTATAAAAATACTTTAAAAAAACTATATTAAAAAATCTTAGAGGCCCTTGCTAACCATCTAGATTGACTTTAAAGTGCTACAAAGGTCTTTTAACCTTATAAGCCAAAAATGCTCCACTTCCGTAGCTATTTTTAAGTGGCTTGAATGAAAATGAAAAACATGTCATGTGGGCGACTAACATTAATAGCAGCCTCTATCTACCCTTACTCCAAATATTTAAATTAACTCAATTTGTCAGATCGTGCGCTGCTTATTGACCTTGACCATTGACTGGCAAGGCAGAGCCACAACAAAACTGACTCATCGAAATGCAGATGCCTTTGACACCCACTACGCCCCTCGGTAGCCCATTTTTCCAGATGGTTTCGAAACCAGTTTAGCGTGTATCGAATGCCCTTGAAGATGCGACTGCTTCTGTTGAATTTTCTGCTTCGATTCAGCTTCGGATCGAATGCTCATTCACAAGATGCACAACAAGTTTACATTTTTTTACTGATTTTTTATAGATTTTTTGATTTCTGATTATGCATAGGCATATACGGATTTAATTGGGCAGAGTACTGGGGAGGGAGGGCAACCTTTTGCTGGCCTGTAATTTGTACCTTCCGAAGACCTTATCAATTTATCAAAAAAACGCGGCCCCCATTCGTCTTGCATCTCATTAGGGGCCCATGATTATCTCAGGCCTGACAGCAAGTTGTCAAAATATTTTGAAATGATGTACGTACATCTTTATAGAGCGAGTGTGGGCATGATGGGACTTTAATTGGGGTTGCTTTATGTGATTTTCAGGGAAAAATATTAAGAAATTTTCTTATCTATTGACAGTTTTCAAGAATTTGTATAGATTTTTAAGCTTATTAAATAAAATCCACAAAAATCAATCAGCCTAAGTTAAGAGCCAATAAAGTATTTATATTTTAATAGAAATTGTTTATTATGTTTCTGAAAATATTCTCTTCATAAAATATTCACTGGAAAAACATAGAAAACCACAAAATGCACAAAAAGAATGCAAGCCATTGCAATGTGGCAAGTAAGAGCCAAGAAAATTGCATTCAAACTCACAAATAAACCAATGGAAAAAGCATTTAAAAGAAAGTCCAATAAGGAAACAGATTGGCATAAAGTTCTTTAAGCAGCTAAGTCAGGCATTTGGCCATTTATCAGAATCAATTTGACCCACTTATGGCCACTTTTACCAATGGCTGGGCATTTCATTGGCCAATTTTCCAGACCATAACGACAGCCAAGTCGGAATCGACTTTGACTTCACCTTACCCCCAAAATGCGAAACTTCAAACACATTTATATCTCGGCCGCACTTATCGCATTTCGTTGCAAATTTCCTTTAATTGCTGCTAATTCTCAGCATTGCCTAAAAGGCACAAAAAAAACTCAAATCTCAGCTGCTGTGGCTGAAACAACAATTGGCCAATTGCAATCTTCATTAGGCTTATCTCTTGCACTCAGTTCATTTGGCCTTTCAGTTTTCCACGCTGATTCGAGCAAGTTTTTCACATAGTTTCATTAGTCTGGCCAGAGCAGTTTCCGCAGTTTCTGTTTGCATATTTTGTTGGCTTTTTAATTGCCCTAAGTGCTTGGCACAATCGAAAGGTGTTTGTTATATAAAAGTCAATTTTTTTAAATTTGATTATTTAGTTTTTATTGTTTTTTATCCAAAAATCAACATTTTAGTCAAACATTTGTCATTTTTGTTATGTTTTATAGACTTCACTTTTGATCTACATTTTCCAAGCTATCAACCTGAAAACTATATTATTATTATTAGTTTATATTATTAGTAGATCTTCTTATGTTTATCTCAAAGTTATAAGATAATATTTTATCCTTTTCCAACACATTTTCCCATACAAACTCCACAGTTTTCTACAAATATATTTGGTTATGTTGAGATTAGGAATTAAATATGTATTCTGCCTTTGGCACTTTGCACTTGTTTGCATTTTCTTGATTTTTCTAACAGCTTTGCGCTATTTTTCCGCTGAATCGAATCTTTATGCAAATACTAAGCTGCGGCATCAGCCGTTGTAAGCCAACCCAATGACAATAAGTGAGCAGCAGCAGCAGCAGCTGGCTTCGCACACATGGCCAAGTGCTTTTGGCCAACTCTGAGTGGCTGCAATGTTTGCCTTTGCGTTTGGCGTTTGGCCAAAATTGTCACGTTTGGGTCAGGCGGTCGTTGGAGTAAAATGTTTGCCAGATGCACTTGGCATCATGTCTAAGGCTCATAAACTTTCGGTAAATGCATCTATAAACTTACTAACGTAAGGCTTAAAATAAAGATAAATTATCGAATTTTCTACATTTTCAAAATTATGCTTTCTTACGAAATTATTAAATTTTCAAACTTGTTGGGTACGTTGATATTTTTGAAATTTTAGGATTTTTTGATGTTGGATAGTAGGATATCACAAATACAAAAATGTGGAAAGCTCTAGTTTGAGTTTGTATGTAAGATTGAAGAATTTTTCAACCTTTTGATGTATGTATTTGTCCTAGTTAAGATTAATACTTTTGGGAAAATTGAACAGAAGAAAAGAAGAGAAAATTAATATATATTTCTATGGATATGGATATAAGAATTATTTAAAATTAAAATAATTTAAAAATAAATTATTTAAAAATTAAATTTAAAATGTAAACCATTTGTTATTCTTATTGTAATCAAATTATTAGATTTTTCTAAGTTAAATACCAGCAGAACTTAAGTCCAACAGAATTTAAGTCTTAGCAGATTATAGATTATGAATTTAAAGCAGGAGTGCTTAACGCCTATGCCCTGGATTGCTCATTTGTTTTTGTAAATGCTCGAAGCATATGGCCCTGCTCTTCCATAAGCTTTGAGCAATCGCGGCGCTATTCCACTAACAATTTTTCGTTTTCCTCTTTCTGCTCTATACATCTCCAACCGCCATACAATTTGTTATTGTTTCTTCCTGGATCACCCTCGGACTCCTTGCTATTCCACTAACACTTTTTTGAATTCCTCTTTCCGCCTCATTTCGTCGCCATCTGCCATACAATTTGTTATTGCTTCTTTCTGGATCATCCTCAAACTCCTTGCTATTCCACTAACAATTTTTCGTTGTCCTCTTTCCACCTTATTCCGTCGCCTTGTTGTTTCTTGTTTCTTCCTTGATCATCCTCGGACACTTGCACTGGAATTCATTCCTTATAACTTCTGTGTGCACTTTGAAGTTTCTTTCGCATTTGGCGAGTCAGTAAAATGAGTGATGAATGGTTAGCAAAAGAAAGGGTATTTTTTTTCAGTGCACAGTTACA
This sequence comes from Drosophila eugracilis, assembly GCF_018153835.1. Classification (NCBI taxonomy): domain Eukaryota; kingdom Metazoa; phylum Arthropoda; class Insecta; order Diptera; family Drosophilidae; genus Drosophila; species Drosophila eugracilis. Next base: position 606,445 of record NW_024573661.1, on the reverse strand, counting down.
AACCAACACAAAAGCGACACTAAAAATATGCGTGCTTTCTTGTATTTGTGTTAGTAAATACTCTGCCGTTAGACGATTTTTAGCACCGCTGTTGTAATTTTACTGATTTTAATCAAAGGCTTAGAAGCTTTTATCCCATACTTTTAGGTAGTAAAAATACTTAATAAAATTTATTAAGAAATGCAATATTGTACATCAACTTATTAACAATAAAAATGAATTATGAGACATTAAACATAAACATAAACATTAAACATAAACATAAACATTAAAAATAAATATATTATCAATATCTAACGGACTTTCTCTTTAAAACCCTTGAGTTGGGCCACAAAATATAAAATTTACCCCAAACCCCACGAAAATTGCTCACTCAAAAGGAGCAGTGACCCGTAAATATTTGATTTTCACTATAAACTAAATATTTAATAGCAAATACTTTGGCCTTTTGATGGGAGTGTCAAACACTAAATGCCTGTCTACATATATTTCTTGTCTATCAGTTTTTTAATATTTCTACAGCAGGGAAAACTGAATTGAATTTAATTTACCCATCAAATTAAATATAAATAAACTAAAGGAAAATTGACATTTAAATGCCGCAATGACAAAATAAATTTAAAATAGCAATGCAAAAATGCGTTGAATAAAACATAAAAAATTGGGAATCTGGCTGTCAAATCTGGCCAGCTGACAATGACAGGAGGGGGAGTGAATGCCAGGGAAAGCAGCAGTAAAACGTCAAGTTCTACAGCAAAATAAATTGTTTTCGTTACACAATTTTTTGGTGTTATGCGTGCCACTTGACTTGCAAACGGGCAATGGCCCCAACAATGGCAAAAGCAACAAACCAGAATAACCACAAAGGAGGAGGAGGATGGCTAAGAGGATAGACGAGGAGAGATGAGGAGGCAGCCTCGAGAAGGGAAGAACCTCAAAGAGCTCCCATTGTTGACCCAGTTATGGCCCACAAAACAGTCAACACAAACAAATAAAAGCCAAGAAACTACACCTGGAGCAGGCTAGACTTTTCAAAATATTTTGAAATTTCAAGAATTTTTAAATAATTTACATAATTTCAAATTTAAGTCAAAAAGTCTTAGAAGAAAACTATTTTCCTAAAAATAAAAATAAAAGCTTTATAAGTTAAGAAGCATTTTGTATAGTTTCTGGCCCCTATTTTCTTACAGTGCAACATCCTTAGAATCTTTCCCGCTAATGACAGCAACTCAAGTTTTGTGGCTGCTGAAAAGTATGCTATGGCAAATGTGCTGACATAACGGCGGGCATAAAAAATTAAAGAGAGAGACAAGAGACAAGAGAGCACAAGAGCTGCGGGGGTGGTTAAATGTTGACCATAAAACTGGCAGCGTAAAGCCACAAGCACAGACAGCATGACGCCCAGGGGAAAGTTTTCCGAGACAGGCGAGGAGGCGAGAAAAGCGGAATGGGCGGAAAAGCCAAGAGACCCAAGACTCAAAGAAGAACAACAAAGTTTTCTTGGTTGGAGTTTAGGCCAAGATAGATGCGTTTGCTGGCCAAGTTGAGCACATTAAACAGAGGGATTAGTTTTGGGAATGAATAAACAAATATAATTGAGTTTTAGCCGCCGGAACTCAAAGAAGATTATAGTGATAAGGCAAATGAATGATGGAAAATAAATTTAAATTACAATTGAATGTGATTGTGTTTGTGATATTTAAGGCTTTTTTAACTTTAAATTTCTTTTAGGAAATTGAAATAGTATGCAAAACTTATTATTATATTTATATAATACAAAAAAGTTAAATGAATTTGTTGAGTGAAAAGTAACCAACAATTTGCCTGTTGAAAAGCTTTTGACATTCCTCATTAACTCGATACTTGACCACAATAAACTCGACAACTATTTACTCAACTCCCATTGAAGGCAAATCGAGTGACCTTTTTGCCTTCCACAAAACAATTCAATTCAATCTGTGAATTTTTGTGGGGGGAAAGTCAACTTGGTCCATAACTGCAAATGATTAGTTTTTCTGGTCTAGAGGGCGGATTCTCCTCCTCCTCTAGGGCCCTCTGAAAATATTTCGACTAAATGAGTGAAACTAAAAATCTATTATAACTTTTGCGCACACAAAACGTCAAAGTTTTCGGCTCTCGTTTTTAGGGCTCATCCCCGGGCAGGCTGGGTGCAAAAGTTTTTTTCCATGGGCCAACGCGGCGTATGCGGAATGTGCTGCCAATTAGAAGTTTATGTGCGAGTTAGAGCGGCGGGCACGAGGGCGCCAAATTAATTTTCCACCAACCTCCACCCTTTTTTGGCCGCAACAAAAAAAAGTTTTAACTCAATTTTTTGGGCTGTCTGTGTGTGCGTGCGTGTTAATTAAATAGACAGGCGAAAAAGGGGTTTTCATCCAGAACTTCGAAATTTGTTACCTTAGCAGTTTTGTCAGTTTATAATAATTGACTGCGTGACCTGCTCTTTGCTGCTGGGCTGGGTGGCGTGAAGGGTTAGGTCAAGAGGTTGGGGAGTGCCAAAAGTAAATCTCAGACACGACCGCAGTAATCCTCAACAAATGCTGCATACTTAAGGGCGCCTTGAGGGCAAATAATTCTCGCGTTGGATTTAAGCAGGGAATTTAGTTAGGACTTAAGTTCAAAATGGCTTATGTAAGGCAAACTGAGAGATAATAGAATATTTTCTAATCTTAAATTTAAAAATATTTCAAAGTTAAAATCTGTCTGCCTTGTGTTTTTATTCCTCTTTTTTAATATTTATTATTAAGTCTCTTGATTAGGGTTTTTCCTAGACTAGTTCTACTGTATTTTCCTGTCTAACTTTTCCAGATTTGTAGCTTCCTCTGGCCTGTTTTCTTTCCACTTTCCTCGAAACCATAACAATTCTCGTGCGCATCCAAAGTTGGCAATGAAATATGTGACTGCATTTCCCATCCACGAGTAAACCCCATTAAATGCCACTTACTGTCCCTAATAGTTTGCTTAGGCAACAATATGTTGCCCTCTGTTGGTAACTCCTTTCATACCCTCCTTTTAGCACCCCCTCCTCTTCCTCCTACCCACTCCCATGAATCAGATGTCTAGCCGGCTTTTACCACATTAACCTCGTGTTTTACGACATGCCAGGCCGCATGAGAAATTTATTTACATTTCATGGCAGTGGCAACATGTTGCACTGACTTCTGCCCATATTCCAGACTCTATCTATATGTATTCGGATTGTCTAGGTATATATGTTTGACACGAGTCCAAAAGGCCAAATCGGCCGACAATGCATAACTGAAAGTGCAGGCAAACAGCTGGTAGATGAAGGCAAACGCCAGGAGACCAAGGCGGATGATGGAAAACGGAAGCTGAGCTTGCAAGGAGAAGGAGGACAAGTCGACACATTCCAGTTGACACGGCCAGGGAGCGAGGGGAGCTAATATTGTTTATTAGGTCAAGTTTTTGGCTTTTATAGAAATATCTTTTTAACATTATCGAATTCAAAGAAAGTTTTTATCACACTAACACTTTATTTACGCATCATTTTTTAACGAACTTCTATAACTTCTTAACTGAATTTTACTATCAAAAACTTCTCAGGATCCCCCATGCCTTGCCATTTTTAGCATCGCGGCTTCGTGGGACTTAGCATCTCGGATATTTTCCGCTTTTCTCTTCACCGTTTGTCACTTTTAAGCAAGCGAAAATTCTATTTAAATTTTCGTGTTCGTTTTCTTTTTGCTTGTCGCTGCTTTTTGCCAATAAATTTGTTGCCATAAATTTGGCTTCGCTTCGATGCTGCCGTTGGCGAGGTTCCGCAGAAGGAGGACGTGTGAGCCACTGGCCACGCCTTAACTGTGAGCTTCTGCCGCCCCAAAACCCTTCATCCTTTTCAGCCTCACAGTAAAACCCCCCGCCCCCCACTTTTCATCTGGGGCAGTTTTTAATTGCGCCATAAATCAAATCTACGATAAATGGCAAGCAGTTAAAGGGCTGCTAACCAAATGGGAGCCATAAGCTGATAACAGACTGTGTTAAGAGTGGGGGGGGTGGAAATGGGGTTTGCAGAGGGTGGGTGGCTATGTAGGTGCTGCGATAAGAGCCACGCCGTCTGGTGGCGGCTTTAAAATGTCAAAGTGCCAGCCAACGTATCCGGATTCTGTCTCCGGATATCCGCCTGCGTCTCCGGTCCTCCCCTTTGGCCTCTTTAACCATTCCCGTCGCGTTTAATTTTAATGCCCATGGAGATGGACGACAGTCATCGTAATCAAGCCTCTAATTAAGTTGATAAACTTTCCGCCGCCCACTTGCAAAAAAAAGCAGCGTTGGCTTTAAAGGAAATCCAAGGCTTAGTTCCGGGTTTCAATTTGTAATTTTTTACGAATTTTAATTGGGTTGTAAGGTAAAGATATTTAAGGATGTACTTTGAATGGCTGAGTAGAGGAAAATTTCTTATATTTTTTGTAAAATTTCACTTAGTTAAGAAATTTGATCAAAAAATTTATAACATATTATTTATTTATTTTTAGATTTATAGTAGATTAAAGTAGTTATAAAATACTATCCGACTGTTCTTATAAAAGCCACTAAAAATCGTTTTAAACCTCTAAACCTAGAAGGGAAATATTGAATCGTCTCCGGATGTGAAAACCGGAACAGATCCCACAAACTGTATTCCGCTTGGCAGATGAAAGTTGTCGGCCATTTCACGGCCCAGTGAGCTCGGTGACGGGCCACGCCCACTCGACTTGGTCGTCGACCGAAGGCAGCCACCACCCACTACCGCCACCGCCTTCTTTTTAGGGCGGAAAACCTCCGAACTCCTTCCCTTCCCAAAAAAAACTTTCAGCATTAGTTTTGCTGATTTCCCGCGACTGTCGCCGTCTGTTTGGCGAACATTTTCCTCAATTTTCCTCTTGTTCCCCGGTCTATTATTGTTGACTTTTCGCATCGTTTTGGTGCCACTGTGCGGCGGACAGGGAAAACTCCTTCTAATTTAATTAAGTGCGGCGACGCGACGCCTGTTGGTTTGTTTTTTGTGTGTGTTTTTTTTTTGTTTTTCAGCCAGCAAAAAGTTGGCCAAGGAAGCTGAAAAAAAAAAATTTTGCTCTGAAAATAGAATTTGGAAAAAATAAAGCAACTTTGTCCAACAGTTGGCGCGTTTAATTTGCTGGTCTTATACTTTTTTAATTGCTAGACAAATAGAGGAGAGGAGTCAAAGTCGAAGTGTCTGCTTTTCCTGGTAAATGGCTTACGGATTGTGGTAAATACTTTGGACAAGGCCTTGCTGAAAATGGATGGGCTAAAGACGGTTAAATTGCAGATGATTTGGGTTCTGGGTGGCTCTTTAAGGGGCCATCGCTAAGAGGCTTAACCAAATTGTTTGGCAAGTTTTTTACTTGTTCAAAAGGGTTATGATTTAAGGAAAAAGTCGTTGGATAACTTTTTGAGGTTTTTGATGGATTTTGGACTTGGTTTTTACAGAAAGTTAGATAAGGTTTGACGCACAATGAGTACATAAGGTTAAGATGGAAGTAAGAAAGTTAAGGAAATGTTTCATAATTTTTAGGGACATAAATCAAATTCATAGCCTTATGAATTACCTAACGAGTAAAAAGCAAAGTTTATAATCTCCATAAAAAAAATTTTAAGACAGTTGGTTAAGTGCAGAGTTTAGCAAAAATATTTAAAAAATAAATTGAAATGCTTACAAATGATACTTAGTTAGATATTTCCCAAACTCCATTTTATGTTTTCCTGTTTTGAAATTAAAGTTCAGCAACTACAGGTTGCAACTGCTGGACTTAAACTTCCCTCTTTATGTTGCAAGTCCATCAACAACGTTTTCCTTCGCCCCTTAACCCCATCTACTATGGAATTTTGAAATTACACCTCCTCCATCGACAACATAAATTGAAGTTTTTACGATGGGAAATTAGTGAGTTTCCCCAGGGTTGTCAGGGTCATCGGTACGTACTACTGCCCCTCGTGAAATGAGGTTGCTGCAAAGGAGAGACGAGGAAATTTCTATTCGATTTGTGTAACGAGTTTTCTATAAACATTTTAGCTTTTAAAGTTAGCAGCTGACAGTTTGCAGCAGTTGTTGGCCATTTCAAAAATACACACTTATTGGTACACCGGAAAATAAATATGAAATTTTTTAGATTTTTTTAGAATTTATTTAAATGGAAGTTTGGTAAAGAAAAAAGAAGTAAAAATAACTCTTTTTGAAACAGATCTTTTGGGAATTCTTTCTTAGACGAAAATAACTTTTAAGTTTGAATATTTATCAGCATTTCTTTAAAAATGTGTAAAGATTTATTGATATTTCAACATATATTTATAACTTAACACTAAGCATCGATCGATAAGTTTATTGATTGATAATTTGCAAACTTAACTGAGAAGAAGAGAATCTTACTTACTTACTGAAATACTCCCATGATATGGAGATAGGTGAATCATAATTATAAAGAAAACATAATTTTAAATATAAAAATATACTTTATTTTAACTTTATTTCCCCATGTGCATTTGTTTTTAGGTGTATAGAAAGACACTCGTACATGTTCCATTTAGTTTTACGGCAGTGCTGGGCAAGGAAAGTTCCCTTGGTCCCCTTGATGGTAGGTTGTTTTTCCCTGGCTTTTTCCTTTTGCTTTGGACATGTCGAAATGCATTTCACAGTTGTTTGTCTGGCGGCTTGGTCTTGGCCCCGGTCAAATCGGTTTGGGCCGCCATGTGTCGTGACCCTGCCCGCAATCCTGCCAGTTCATTCCGACAAATGGCCACCGGATGTATCTGCCTATCTCACTCTCTTGGTCTCTCTTTCTCTCTCTCTCTCTCTGTGTGTGTGTGTTTGTGGAAAAGTGCATTTCCCATTTCGCCATTTTGCCACCCACAAGTTGACATTCAGCGACTTTAAAAGCCTGCTTAAAGTCAGGTTAACGTGTGCTTGGACGGAATGGTTAAGTTTTGGCCTGCAGTGGAACTAGTTTTGTGCTTGAAATTACTTAATTAAGTTTAACTTAGTTTTAAAATGAAGTTTAAAAGGGTTAAATATATATACTTCAGTAGGTAAGACTTAAGTGGCAGGGTTTGTTAGTGGTAAAGTTTTAATTTAAAAATCTAAAACTGAATATTAGATGGATTTTAGATTAGTTTTTTCCTTTCTTACTCCTAAAAGAATGAACTGGATGACTGTAATTTTATAAATTAAGTCAAAAACATGATTTAAATATGTTTTTACATTTCAAAAGTTAAACAACCGAAAGTTTCAGTGATATTTTTCACTCTCCAAACAAGTCACGTAGTCTCGCAAGAGACAAAAATAGAAGATAAACTTGGGCGATATTTGTTTGGCTTGGAAAATTGTTTATTATTATTTGGCCGGAATTGATTGAGTTGGAGTTGATTCGTTTAGCTTTTTTTGCTGCCCTGTTGACACTTTCATTGAATTATGGCCAAGATATGTGTGCGTAAGCATGTGGAATCAGTCTGGCCCACAGAACCCCGGCTCTTGGCCACATCCCAAGTGTGGGTCAAGTGTGGCTGACCGCGCATAAATCAACCGAAAAAGAGAACCAAAATCATTTCGAGGCACATTGATCTGTGCCCCACACACACGAGCGACTCAAATATTTACAGGCAATTTTCAAGCAAATATTTTTCTTTTTACTAGACACTGTCCATGTCCATTTGCACCTCTCCAACCCCCGCCGCAGTACAGTGCGCACTCTGCAGACCCGACAGTATGCCACAAAGCCGCGGAAGCGTGACCCAAATATTTGCTTGATTTATTAGCATTGGATTTTCTTTTTATTTGCTGTCGATAAAGGAAAATACTCAGCGTTGTAGGAGTTCGATTTTCATTGGGGTAACGTGAATTGATGATTAACTTTGTGTAATTATTGGTTTGACTAGGATAAGTAGTTAAATATTTATATATGTGTAATATGTGTTGTAATAAAGGCCTAGGTAGTACTAAAGCATCTCACTCTTATATGTTTATTAAAAAAGCTAAAAACCTAACATATTTAATACCAACGTTGGCTTAAAACATCTTTCTATGTACATATGTATTTATGTAGCAGGCGGTCACTTTGGCATGTGTAACAAAACAGTTACACTAACCTTTCTATACACAGTTAGTTGTAAGTACAATGTATACCTCTCCCTTACTTTTGCATAAAGATCATGCTATCGAACACTCTGTGCGTCCTGTTCGCACGATCAGCAAATGTCACCAACACATGTAGAAAATAGGTAAGGATAGAATAAGATAAAGGAAGAAGGAAAAGTTTGTTTTGGGCAAAAGAAGCGAACAGCACGATCAGTTAATCACCTACACCTAGTACCTCATAAAAGAGGATTTAACAAAAGCTTCTTAAGAGAATAAACTTTTTACCTCAAAGTGCCATAAGTAAGGTTTAAATTCTGCTGGTATTATTAAGATTACTATTTCTATTAGTAAACTTTATATTTATAAAGCTAAAATGTTATGAAGGGTATTCCGAGTGCATCTTTCCCTACCTTTAATCCCTCCACATCACCATGCTGCAATGGGAAATGATGTGCGACAGTTCGCACAACTTGGAGTTGCAACTGGCAGATAGAAAGTAAAGTTTCGGCTTGGAACTATTTTGTGGCAACATAGAATTCTCACCTTATTTTTGGCAGGCAGTCAGTCGGTCGAGAGTATTTAAAGTTACCTTAGATAAGCAAACAAGTGGAAGTGCTGGTGCGATGAGGAGGCGAATTGTATCTGTGGGATGCGCTTTGGCTGCAGCTTTTTTCTAGATACTTGCAGGTTTGTTTGTTTTGCAGCTGCCGCTTGTTTATTTACCTTGTTAGGGCCGCTGTGAAAATCGTCTTCTGGAACTTTTCCCGTAAGAATGGAAAGGAGAGGAGAAAGAACAAATTTCGTAAGTTTCTGATTCGATTTCCTATAGGAATTTTTATATGTTTTCCGCCTTGTTGTTGGTCAATTGGTTTTGGCGAAAGAGGGCAGTGATAAAATCAATTGGCCAGGGCTAAGTCTGATAAATTTCTTTGCCTAGATATTTATGACTATTCTGCTGAGTTTCCCTGCTCTATTTTTCTTGCGGTCTTTTGTTCCCTTGCCTTTTCGAAAGACACAAACAATTTGTCACGCTTTTCCATGGGCTGGCTATGTCAAAGGCAATTGGCAATTGGCAATTCTCCAAACAAGAGGGAAAAACTTGTTGAGTATCTGGAAATGTATCTTTGTATCTGGTATCTTGTGGGTCCTTTGTGCTATGCCCAACACTTCAATTATTCAAATGCCTACCGATTTCGATAGGCCACCGCCTCCCAGATGGCAAATCTCAATCGCATTTCCTTTTGCCTTTTCATTTTCATTTTCATTTCCATTTTCAATTTCATCTTGGTTTTCTTTTTTTATATTTTCCTTCCTTTGTGGTTTCATTTGCATTTCGCTCAAGCACCGCATTGGGGCAGGTTCAGTTTGGCTTTTCCTTCGCTTTTCTATTTTAACCAGATTGAAATGCTTTCAGCTCTCGTCGACTGGTAACATAAAACTCTTGTCTAATGGTGGCTAATGGTCTTTCTTGGCTTGCTTGTTTGATGACTCAATCTGGTTAACTGACCTAGGAAGAGTCAGGATTTTATTTAAGAAAGAAATACTATATGATGGATCTGTAGAAGGGTTTACTTGGGGACATAAAGACAAAGCTATCTCTTACTTTAATATCATATAAGATGAAGTTTATGATAAAACTTAATTGCAAATAAGTTACTAGACATTAGACAAACACACATCTCGTTAAGAAAATCTATGTTATTGATTCCCTCATTAAAATTCGTAAATAATATTCCTGTTCTGACATTGACAAGCTTAAGTCAATTTAAAGAGAAATTCAACAGTTTGAAGGCAACCAAATCTGCATACCTCCATGCCTGCTCTTTGGAGACTCCTTGATGAGCTGCTTACACCCAGACTCAACAGCCAGCCAAAACTGTCTGTCCAGTATCTGCGGCTAATAGAAAAGGGGGAAAAGTGAGAGAATCACCATGACGACCAGTTGGCAGCTGGACATTTCAATCAAGGCAGTTGCAGTTGCAGTTGCAGTGGTTACCTGGTACCTGTTGGCCGACGATGATGATTGCTAATCACTTGACTGCTCCATTTGCCAAGGCTTCTGAGCGGTGGCTGCAATCCAGCAGATTCGGCTTCGAGAAAACAGTTGGCAAATGAATTTGATTTATGCAACGGCAACTCTTTGGAGTTGAACTACTTCCACAGCTACAGCTTCTTTTGCTAATAACTGGAACCCAATCGCAGGCCATAAATCTTGTCCACGTTGGCGGTCTGCTGCTGTATTTTCCAGGGGAACGTGCCTCGGGTCTAATCACAGGCATCAGCTGCCCCTCAGGGCACCACCTTCCTTTTGGTTTTGGCCTGCTATCTCCTTCCTTGCCACATGCTGTCATGCTGTTATCCCGTCTAGGAATTTTGTTTTCATACGCCCCCCATTTTTTTGGTCACAGAAACTTTTTCAATTTTCTGGCAAAAAGTTGAAAAGTTCTCGCTGGCCAAAAATTTAAGCCATCATTTTAAGAAACAAGATGTATGGCATTGCCATCTACATAATGCCGACTCTATATGTATCTGAAACTGTATCGCAATGTGGACACGAAAAATGGGTTTGGATGCATCTGAAGCTGCATCTTGGCTGCCGCATCTCCAACCTCTTCCTGTTTCCTCCGGGCGCTGCGCCATGCAAATTTCATGCAAAAATATGTGAAATTTTCGATTTTAAATGACGACGCTGCTGCGGTCCCTTGCTCATGCCTTGCCGCTACACTGACAGAAAAACTGTATGGAAAAAATCATGGGGTAAAAATTAAGATTTTTGTATCAAAATTAAACCATAAAAGCCTTAGTCTGTATTTTCTTAAGATGATTAAACGGTGTTTAAAATTCGAAAATTATAAAAAGCACTTTTTAGGCCTTAAAATGTTAATTTCTTTGAACTAAACTTAACATAGTTTATAGGAAATATATTAATATTTTGTTATTATTTTTAGTTTCTACATAATTCCAGATTTACTACCCAACTTTTACTTTTTATAAATAACTTTTCTGTATATTTTTAAAGTTATTTTTATGTTCTTGACACGAATTTGCGTTTTTAAATTTATAAAAACTACAGCTACTACTTTATCAATTTATTCCTTAGCTAGCTTATGTAGATCTATTAAATTTTCAAGAGACTAACATATTTATGGAATTTTCTCTTGAGTACCCTACCGCTTTAGTGTGTTACTGCTACTGTGTTACTACTGCTACTCTGCTACTCTGCTACTCGCCTGCTCGCCTCACAGAAATTTATGGCGTTTGCATGTCTGAATTTATCTGCTTGTTTCACATGCAAATGCAGTCAAAGGGCGGGACAGGCAGTGGCGGGGGGAAGATCGAGCTGGGAAATCGGTGCTGGGGATGGTGGAATGTCGGGGTGGTGTTTTCCATCTCGTAATGGTGATAAAAATAGAAACATTTTACTGTGGAAACGCGAGCACCGAGAGAACATGCCAACTTGTACAAGTATTTGCAATAGCCTTTTCACCCCCTTTGGGCGCCGCCCCTGCTTTCGTTTCAGTTTCAGTTTCGGCTTGGTTTGGTTTCGGCTTTTACCTTTAACAGATTTTCTGTTCTGGCCTGGTTAAACGAAACCATGTCAGTGCTGAGGTGGCCTCCAGGGAGGCAGTTGGGCTGTTGGGCAGCCAAAAGGGGTGTTGTGGGGGGCTTTCCTGTAAAACAGGATAACGTACTGTGGGTGAAATCGAAGGATATTTAATTGAAGGAAATTGAAGAAAATATTCAGAAGCAATTGGAAAACTATTCAAAGCCCTCAATCTAAAAAATTCCGATAAACAATAAGTCAAAATACAAAGTGAGTATTGGGAAACTGTATGACTCTGTCTCTCTGATCTCCTTTTAAGTTCTTTTGGTGTTTGTGCAACATGGAAAATATTGCCCTGGATGTACGAAAATAGTTTCGAACAACCAGTTGCCTCTGTTTATTATTCCCATTGTAGGTCGAGTGTGCTGGGTCGTCCATGGGCTTCGTTGCTCTTTCATCATACGTGTTCATTCATAAAATTTTTATATTTATTTGCATGCACAAACAAGCGAAAAGGCCAGGAAAAGCCGAACCGGCTTGCCGTTATCCACCTCTTTTTTTTATAACCCACCTTTGACTCCTTCTGCCCAACCATTGGATGGGTGGTTGTATGTATTCTGACCTTGAGCTATGGCAAACAGCTGAGGCAACATCCTGACTTTTCGGAGCTCTATCCTTTTCCTCCTTCTCCTTCTCCGTCCACCTCTCCATTGTTTTAATATTCCTTTAAGATGTGAGGACTCTGAGTCCATTCGAGCGATTTCTTCGGTTTTTATTATGTTCTTCCACTTTTTTGGGTCGTTTATAGCTGGCGGTTATTTGTTGCCACCTACGTGACTAGGCCTGCCTCCTGATTGCCTGCCCCCCCCCCCTGACTTTGACTATCTTTATGTGGCAACAAGTGTGTCCAAGTCCAACTTCAAAGTTGCCATGGCAAGTCTCGAGCATTCACTTCAAGGCTCTGCGATACGCCCTCCCAAAGTTTTCGGCTTAAAAGCTTACAAAGTATGATTTGGCAGAAATTGTCATTGAGGGGTTTCTTCAGAGAGTTGAAAAAGTTTCAAAAACACTTTAAGTTAGTTAAAGTTTTAAGCTAAGAAATGCATTTCTAACTACTTTAAATTGTTAATTTATGGCTTATTTCAAAGAGATCCCTGCCTTGTCTTGGTTTTTCTTCGTATTTCCTTTTTTCCCATGGACATTTACACTTCTTAATAACCATTTTTATGGCTGGCTACCCTTATGACTCATAGCCAGAGGTCAACAGATAATATTTGAGCTGTTCTTTGGGTTTCCCAGGGCCCGTTACTAGGCCCTTTCAAGACCCGCTTAAAGAGTGCAGAAATGTTTGCCTTCGTGGCCAGCATTTCCGCTCGGCTCAGAGAGCACCTACCTCATCTCCATTCATCGGTCCCATCATCATCATCATCAATGGCAGCATATTGTACGGTCTATTCTCTATTCTAGCCGCCTCCACTAGCGTTAAACATTTCAGCTAAAGCCAGGGGATAAAAAGAGGAAAACATTTTAGCAGACACAAAGCGGCGCCTTCTTTTCTGGCCAAACAAAAGGGGGGCCTATAACCCAGAAAGTAACGCAAAAAAAAGAATGGTAATAGAACATGGCCAGGGGAGGGGGATAGGGTCAAAACACGCGACAAGACAATGGGGAAAAAACGGAAAACGCGTTAAACTTACGCTGCGAAAAATTACTGATAAAATCAAGAACAAGTGCAAGGAATCGTGATAAGAACGGATTTGTAATCGATGGGTCATGGAAAATAGTTTGTAATCAGGAAAAATTATCTCAAGATTTGATTTTATAAACTTTTAAGCTTTGATTTTAAATATGTTATGTATATATTCGAAATTAAGGGTAATTTTGGTAAGACAAAATCTGGAATGATTCTAAATCCTTTTCAGACTTTATTCTTTTTTTTTATGCATATTAACTTTTGTTAAACTTTTAATGATTGAGAAATACAAAATTTGTGGTTTGGGTAACATTTTTATTTTATTTTTGAACAGGCTTTTCAGGTTTGATTTCTTAGAATTGCATATTTTTCTTAGTGTCTCAGAAGGAGCTGCGGAAGCTGAAGGAAGTGTCTGCCTCCTGGTGTTGTTAACAAGCCAACAACAACAACGACGACGACGTCGAGAACAACAACTAAAGGCGCTGCAGCAGTGGCACTAAAAAAAGAAAGGAAATTGTAACCCTACAGATATCGCCCTGTATAACGGAAAGCCAGACATATTTTTTCACAGATTTTAACGAGGCAAAAGGAGACAAGAGGGACACCGACACCGACACCGACACCGCCGATGATGGCAACTCGTCTTCAATGGCAAAGGCATTTGTCTCGGGCTATCTCCTAGTAGGAATATACATATATATACATACATATGTACATATGTACATACATACATATTTACCAAGTTCCTTGACGCATGTGGGCGGTGCTAAAGGGCGTGGCTGTTGTTCGTTTGAGGCAACTTTGTGCGCTTTGGCATTCTTTTGGGGTTATATTTGTCATAAAAGTAGCTACAAAGTGTGCCAGGTGAAGACTGATAGCCGACTAAAAGTGAACGAAAGGAAGCTAAGGAAGTTAAGACAATGAATGGGGTTTTTCTTTAAATCAGGGAAGCTCAAATTCGTCTTACGGCGGAGCATTTACTAACAGAAATACAAAGAAAACGTGCACATATTTAGTGACATTTTTGGTGTTGGTTTGCACTCTTTCTTTTGCTTACCAATTCATCATTCATCATTTTACTGACTCGCCAAATAAGAAAGAAACTTCAAAGTGCAAACAGAAGTTATAAGGAATGAATTCCAGTGCAAGTGTCCGAGGATGATCGAGGAAGAAACAAGAAAAAACAAGGCGACGGAATGAGGCGGAAAACGGACCACGAAAAGTCTTAGGGGAATAGCAAGGAGTTCGAGGATGATCCAGGAAGAAACAAGAACAAATTATATTGCGGTTGGTGACGGAATGAGGTGGAAAGTTGAATACGAAAAAGTGTTAGTGGAATAGCAAGGAGTTCGAGGATGATCCAGGAAGAAACAAGAACAAATTATATTGCGGTTTGGTGACGGAATGAGGTGAAAAGAGGAAAACGAAAAAGTGCTGCTATAAATCATAACAGTTGTTATTTAAGGCAGCATTTTGCATGCCTCTAGCAAAGACTGTCAACTATTTTTGAAGCTTAATTAAGGTCTTGAGGAAGAAGGATTTGAGATAGTAATATCAAATGACTAATAATACTATTTCTATTATTTGTATTTCTCACTAAAAATATCTTAAAAAAATACCCCAAAAAAAAGCAAGAACATCTACCCAAACTAAAGTCATTTAGGTGGCCACTCTAACTTACAAATTCCTTTTTAGTTTACCCAGTTAGCTGAAGCACAAAGTATTTTGTTACCCCCCTTTGCCTAGCTATTGCCGTTTTGGCCCAATTTAGTTGCCTTTTTAGTTTCTTGGCCATTTATTCCCCTGGCAATCGCTTACTTAGTCTGTTTGTTCATGACGCTCCTTTGCCGGATTCCTGCACACGTTGGCCCACTTGGTGAAGATATCAACTAGAAAATTGCTGGAGACACGCCCCCGAACACACGACGCCCCCAAAAGAAAATAACTCCATGTTCGCCATGGCCCGACCGACTCACAGCTTTGTATCTTTGTATCTTATAGATTGCCCAGCAGCTAAGCCAAGGAAATTCATCCATTACAATCACAGCAACAACAACAACAAGGATAACAGCAACTACAGCTGGAAAAACAATTTGAGCCAAAAGTTGCCACACCCACACAGCCCCGCCATTTCCCATGCCTTTGCTCCACTTTGTTTATCGCTCTTGACTTTGCTGTCTTTTTTTTTGTTTTTTTGCTCTATTATTGTTTTTCCAGGAACTTTATTGGCATTTAACCTGCAGCCCCGCCCCGCTGCCTGATTGATTAGGTCGATCGGGAAATGCTAATTACTGTCTGGCCCCCAAAGGGCAATGAATTTTCTCCCTTTGGCGGAAAATGCGATTAAATTTTTATAATTTTGTCGCTAGCTAAAAAGTGCAAATGAAAAGTTGCCGCTGGGGAAATAGATTTCTGTTTTCATTTATAGTTTTATATGAAATTCAATAAAAAGGCAAAAATAAATTAATTACTGACAAAAAATCAAAAAATTTATTGATTTGCCAAATGAACGACGTTTTTTATTGAAATTGAATTTAATGATAATTTGATTAATAAAGAGCATTTGTTTATCAATAAAAGCTTTTCATTTAATCCTCTCAACTTAAATTATATTTTAGTTCTTAAATTAATTTAATTTATTTTGCAGTTCTTGGTGATTTATTTATTTACCTTCCCGATGTCGGTCAAATTAATTTAAAATATATTTTTTGTTCCCTTTTCAGCTTGAAAAACTTCTTGGGCAACAATTAAGAAAAGTTAAAAAGAAAACACTGGGAAAAGCTGCCGGGTTAGGAAACTTTTGCTTGGGTTAAAGGGGAAAGAGGTTGGCTTTTTAATGCCTTAACCCGCTAACGCCCCGCCACAAAGTTTGTGTCGCGTTTGCTGAAGCGTTTTAGTCAACCTAATTAGCAACTTGATGATTTTTTAACGCTTTATCGAGCACTGGCAATGATTTCATTAGCCCTGGGAAAAGGGTTGGAAAATGGGAAATGTCTGAACTGGAGTGGAGTGCAGTGTAAATTGCCTCATGATTATTAAATTGCCTCCTGCTGCAGCGTGAATTTCGGTTTTGGGGCGGCATCGTTGAAAACTTGTTGAGAAGTTGAGAATGTTGCAAATTAGTTGGCTTAACTTGGCTTAGGGTTTTTGGCCCGAGGACGGGGGGCCATGAGCGCTGGCTTACGTGTGGCCCGAGGATGTTTCGGAAAATCTTTAGCATAATTGCATATGAGTTTCATAGGCCACTTAATTGTGTGGCAAAAGTTGCAGGAAGTTGAAGTACGTATGAAAAATATAAACGATTAACGGAAAATTCATGAATATCCAAGCAGGTTAAGGAAAGAGTTCGATGGATTATGTTTTTCCTACTTGATGGAATTGTGATTTTTTAGTAATTTTTCCATATATTTTTCCTCGTTTTTCCTCAGATTCAAACCCCTTTGTCTTATAAGAAAGGAAATTTCATTTGCCTACAAACGTCAGCTTGCCTTTTTGGCATTTCTTAAGTGTTTCAAACCAAAAGAAAACTCAAATCGAGCGTAAAATTCAACACATAATAATAATACTTTTTATGAGCACAGCCAGCACATCTAGCTTTATAGCTTATCACCTACCGAAACTCACCCCAAGACCCACACACACAGGCCCAGCAATGATATAACAATCTTTACAATCTTCAAACGAAAGAAAACGAAACTTGTTTGCCTTGGAGCTTAGGAAAATCAAACAAGAAAGGCCATAACAAAAAAAGGCAGGGGGAAAACTAAAGATCACAAAGGAAGGGAATGCTAATAATATTAAAGAGAACTCTTAGAAAGAAGTTATAGAAGGAAATTAACTAAGGCTGTCCATAATTCACCATAATCAGCTATCTTAGGCATCTGTGATTTAGTGGGAAACTTAGAAAATCTTTTTTTTTTAATGATCGCCTGACAAATCCTATTTGCACGCCCAGCAAGGAAAATCAATTTTCCGGAAAGAAAAATTGGTTAGAAGAATAATAATAAAATGTTCTTTAAGACTTCATTTCGGGCCGCAACCCTTCTTTCGCCGTTTATCTTTTATCATCGATCAGTCTTAGGAGGGGCCACTTTTTTTATGATCATGCTAAGAAGTTTTCCCTCTTCTAAAAGCGGTGACTCACGGGTGGAAACCTTTTTCGTTTTCGTTTTTTTTTTTTTTTATATACATTTCGTTTAATGGCAATTAGTTGGAAAATTTGTTCAATTACCGATGCTCTGAAGGATATTAAAGTCTGTCTAGTTTTCCGGGAAATCGCACATTCTGTGGTTCGGTAAAACAAACAGAAGATGCGTCTCGAAGGTGGAAATAAAACACCGTCTCGTTATTATTATTGTGTAATGGCTGTCTGAGGTCTGGGTGCCACTGCCCACACGGGCGGCAAAACTCAGCAGCCAACGCACAACAATCTTGGGATTTTAAGAACTTGAGAAGAAGTTCTCAGCCAGTCAGCAGGAACCTAACAGACATGGGCGTAAAGCCAAAGCTGTTGATGTGGTTTGAGATGAAGATGATTGTTACACTAGGAGAAAAACTTCTTTAGTACTTAATGTTGGGGTTAAACTTGAATTTATCCTAAAATCAATTTTAAACTTTATTTCCTTTATGTTTGAAGTTTATTTTTCTTATTTATTTTTATAATTCATACTTGGCAATCAGTAAAAAATAATCATCATTTCAAAATAATTTTATTTCCTATTAATTTCTATCTAATTTTTCCCTCTGTGTACAATTTTCCCGAAGAAGATTGTGTGGGAGATTGCTGACATTTTATTTTATGATGCTACATGCACAATGTCCAACTGAAATTAAATTCTGCTCTTTAAACTGGTTAAGCTAACGAATTTCCAGGCTGATCAGCCGGGATTGGTAATAGATTTTGTCATAATTTTCCTTTTTCTTGGTTCCGCCAAATGTTGCTGGCAACATGTTGCTAATAGACGTGATACTCTCTTGTGGATCGCAACATTTGTTGGCAATGTAACGCGTTGGCCCAGTGCTCTCAACATTTCCGGCGGGCGCATCTGCCTGCGACTGAAATCCATTCGAGATCCCGTGTACCAGTCGTTATCTGAACGTCGGGAACTGTGGATTTGTCCGCCCCTCCGTGGAGCAACGCGATTTCAATTTGTAATTTACCGGAGTGTTGGTATTAACTTTTATGGAGCTCCGACTCCAAAGCCATCTGGCCCAGGAAATCAAAACAAACAAATCATTGCACAAACAAGCTAACGTATAACGTATACTATAAATCGTGGCTATATACTCGAATGTGCGTGAGTGGATCTGTGGGTGTGTGCGTTTTTTCTCGCCTCCTGGCACCGCATCAAAAATCGCGCGCGGTTTCTGCGGCAGATTTATGTCCGCGGTAATTGGTGGAAGCCAAAAATCTAATAGCCATTAATCAAAGTTGGTGAACAAATTGACGAAGAGCTCAAAGGAAAGGGAATGCTAAAGATTATTAAAAAAATTAAATGACAATTATTAAGTGTTAATTTCTTAAAAGAAAATATGCTTAAAATTTTAAACATCAAGTGAAAATTAATGTGAAAAGCTTAAAAGAAGACAAGAAGAATATATATAGAATATATATAAAATCTAAACACAAAAGTATTTCCCATATTTCTTATTGTCAACACAAAAGAAAACTCAATTAAATTTTTAGAATAAACTAACAAGAAACTTAAACCTTTTAAGTCCAATTTTCCAAAGTTAAACAAACAAACTCTGAGATATTCCAAACAAAAAGTATTAAAACAAAAACTTACTACTTTTACTATAGCTACTTTAATGAATGAAAGAAATCGAAAGTGAAAATCAAGATTTTACTTAAAATCACAAAATAAAACTCGCAGCAATAAACAAACAAGGCCCCGCGTACAAATTTAATGTCATAAAAAAATCAACAAAAAGTAAAACATTCTTCCCGAAAACAATTAAAGTTTAATTTACAAAAAAACAAGCAACTTTATTTCCAGTTATGAGCCATTAAAATTCCCTTTAAGCAAATAATATGCGAATTATTTAAGCCGTCAACAAGTGTCAAAACATAAAGCGGCAATATTAATTGCAAATTGTGAGACAAAAGAAAATGCTTTAAGCAAAAACAAAAACGACAAAGAAAAGTCGACAACGAACGCGTGTGAAAAGTGTAAAAAACAAAGAACGGTTTATTTCTAGAAAATCAACTAAGAAACAAAAAAAAAAAAAACAATGCATTTCCCAAGGGGAAACCGAATGATCTTCAAAATGTATTGGCTAATTCTGATGCTAATGCCCCTGGCCTGGGCCAACGGCAGCGATTTGCGGGGCAGCCATGTAATGACCACAGTAGCTCCCTCTTCTCCGGGTCATCGTAGTGCCCACAAGCAGCAGAGATTGCAGCAATACCAGCAGGCACAGCAACTGGAGGCCCATCAGCCACACCATCGGCATTTGCGGCACGAACAGCACTGGCGGGCCGAGCTGGAGGGGAATCACCAGCCACCGATCTCGGACTTTAAAATGGATGGATCCAAGAAGACCTACTTCTATCCACAGTCGCCGCCGCCGCCCATGCAGCAGCACCACTTGCGTCATCACAATCGCCATCATTTGAGTTGGGAACAGGCGGTGAATAATCCCTCACTGCTGCCACATCAGCCACATCGCTTGGCCATCGGAACCAAGACTATCATGACCACTGAGGCACCCTCAACCACACATCATGGTCTGATCACAAATCACACTCGTTACTTCGACAGGGGTGAGACCTACCTCTCTTGGGCTGAACCTCGTTCTACCAGGGCTCCCAACTGGCGACAGGAACTGGATACCAGTGATTCTGATGCGGATAGTGATGAGGACGACTACGAGTACGACAGGGATTCCGATTCGGATATTGATGATAACAATGAAGATGGCAAGCAAATGGCCAGTTACTCCCTTTTTAATAATTGGAAAGAACCGGAGTACGATGCCTTCGATCAGTCGGATGAACTGGAAATCGTTAGTCACCATCATAACAAGCATCCCAGTGTGGCCAATCCGCACGTGAAGACCGCTGGCAAACGCTATATATGGGATTGGTTTACCAAAAAAGATACGGAAAAGGTAGTTAAAAAGCCGCATGCCACAAGTACCACATCGACCACAACCTCAACGACCACAACTAAGAGACCCATAATGCGTACCGAGAGGCCAGGGCTGCAGCTAATCGATGCCAATCTAAAAAACAACAACGGTGGCGAAGAGGAGTACTCGAACGAGGATTCGGATTCGGACTCGGAATATCAGTCGGATGAGGGTGTCTCTGTGGAAGAGTGGAATAAGAAGGATCACAGCCAGAAATTCCAGAAGCAAAAGAACCAAAATGAGCTCTTGGAGATGCGTAGGAACAGCAGGAACACCCCTCTCATTCGGAGCTCTACGAACGAGGTGAGTCTGGCATTGCACCCATTGTTCTGGATTCACTGATAACTCTGATGCCATGATGATGTCATTAGCCATTGTTGTTGCTCTGACATTGCTCCATAATGTGAGCACGGCGATGATGATAAGAGATTCTGTTTATAGACAGCGGGAAAATGTAGTAAATAGTGGCCACAAATGACCAAAGCATTTTCAGAGCCAGAGTCTGGGTTTCGGTTTCACTTCTGACTTTGGCGGTTAGTCATGCCGAAAATAAGTCAGTAAACATAGTGCACTGTGGAAAATAAAGTTAACTATTAAAATCAACTATGATATGACATAAAAAAGTCATCTTAGGCACTTGTTGTTCTTTTTTGTCATCCATTACGAACTTCGTTGTACGAAGAGTGCTCTTTATTTCCTTATTTCTTATTCTTATGTTATTTCTACATTTATTGGTGACATTTGCTGATCGTGCGAACAGGACAGACATAGTGTTCGTTAGCAAGAACTTTATGCAAAAGTAAGGGAGAGGTATACATTGTGCTTACACATAACTGTGTATAGTTGAATGATATGAATGATATGAATGATATGAATGATATGAATGATATGAATGATATGAATGATATGAATGATATGAATGATATGAATGATATGAATGATATGAATGATATGAATGATATGAATGATATGAATGATATGAATGATATGAATGATATGAATGATATGAATGAAATATTAATGATATGAATGATATGAATGATATGAATGATATGAATGATATGAATGATATGAATGATATGAATGATATGAATGATATGAATGATATGAATGATATGAATGATATGAATGATATGAATGATATGAATGATATGAATGATATGAATGATATGAATGATATGAATGATATGAATGATATGAATGATATGAATGATATGAATGATATGAATAATCATTCATTATCAAAAAGAATTGTTCCTGAAAAAGTTGCAGTATTTCTTAGATCTCGTTCCACTGTGCGTACCAAGAAGATTATTATGAACTTTATGCAAAAGTAAGGGAGAGGTATACATTGTGCTTACAACTAAGTGTGTATGAAAAAGTTAGTGTGACTGTTTGTTACACATGCTAGTGTGACCGCCTGCTGACCCCGCCAGTGTCTTAACAATTTTTATTAGTTTACCGTTTATGAGAGAATAGAGAAATAGAGAAAACTAAGCATAAGAAACTTCTCTCAGTGTATTGCCGTCATTCACCTAGACATAACGCACTGACCATGGCTAATGCCGTTTGCATTTTGGCTAACAACAAAACCAGACATGTAGCTCTGCTCGATGTTTTTGGTGTTCATGTCAAATATTTACACAATGTGGAAAGGGTTTGGGGGATAGCAGCTGGCTTTTTGGCAATTCGGCACTTTTTGGCTAACCATTGGCTGGCCATTCACCATTGCGGCTTGGCTAATTGAAACCAGCTAGTGGGCCAGCAAAAATCAACAGAATGCCCCAGCAACCAACATTTGCAACAACACTCAACAATAACAATTAATTCGTTGCGTTTGATTTGCACTTTTCGGATGCCATTCCATTCTATTTGCTTTGAACTGTCTGTTGACAGAGGTTCTACATTCTTTTTCTGCCCCTCTGCTAATTGCATTTTCATGGGTCTTGTGAATTTCGCGACCCCCTCGAGGTCACCGCCCAACTTGGTGTAATTACCTTTTAGAAAAAAAAGGACCAATTAGATTAGCCCCAAAGCAAATAATGTTCGTGGAAACGGGGCGGGTAAATGAAAATACGCGGAGTTATCTGCTTTAGTTTGTTTTTAGTGTTCGATGTTTATTTTTATTGGCCCGGCATTTTGGCTTTACTGCAGGTAAATTGAGTTTAGCTGTCACTGAGATGAGCTTCCATGTTAATGTCCTTCAGCCAACGAAGTCGTTAAGTTGGAATGGGGAATGGTATTAAAAACAGTCAAGAACTTGTTAATGAAGGTGGGGTGAAAAGAAGTTAAAGGTATTTATTTGCAAGTAGTTAACATATATTAAGGAGTCAGCAAATTAATATTTTTAACAAAAGATATTTTTGAGCTTACATACATTTGTTCAAACTGCCGATTATCCCTTAACGAAATGTTTACTTTCCCCCCGAAAGGAGTCTTAATTTGAAACCAAACAATCAAACGAAGTAAATTACATTTTCATATTTACCCATAAAATCAAATCCATAATAAATCATTATCCTAGCCCCCTGCAATTAACATTTATTTCCCGCCTGAATGCAAAATCTTAAATATTTTCCCAATTAATTCCAACTCAATCGAAATTAAAACGCATGAAAAAATTTAATTAAAAACATAATCGAAAATTTAAATGTGAATTAAGGGTTGACGCGGTTATTTGTGCTGAAAATGTAAATGGGAAATGCACTCGAAATATTGTTAACAGCTAAATAAACACTTGGCTAAAACAACGAGCTTAATAAGAGCAACAACAAAGGCCAGCTGCGTGTAAAACAACACAACGAAAACAAAATAAAAGGTAACCAACAACAGAAGCGGAGGGAAGTGAAAGGTTGGGGTAGGACGGCAGGTGAGCCATCAAAATAACAAGGCGCCACCGCCCCATTTTCCCCAACCGATTTTCCTGTTCTCCACAGAACAATACAATTAACACATGTCTGCGGATGGCGACGGCTACTCTCTGGGTTCTTTCTTTTACCTTTCCCTCCTCCGGATGCACTGCATCCTTCCTTCCTTCCTCTTCCTCCCTACCCATGGCAAAGGGGAGTTTTTGCTGCCAATAAACTCTGCAATTTTCCCGCCATGTTAACATGACACAGACTTTACCCAACTTACCTTCCATTTAATTGGCATCTTTTTTGGCGTTTAATTCATTTTATTTGGTTTGGAAACTCATTTTATATTGAGTCTCTCTGTTCGTTAATGAGCTCTTACCTCGGATCATTTTGAGTGACTTTTAATTAACATTTCTGGTTTGCTGGACATTAAAGGAAATCAAATTAATTTGTTTAACAAATTGCTTTAATTATTTACTTATTTTTAAGTTAAAAATGGTTAAATACGGAAAATAATTTAAATGAGAACCACATTGGTTTTTCTTAATCCCATAAAGCAGGGATGCTCAAATTCGTCTTACGGCAGAGCAATTAGTAATACAAATACAATAAAAAGTACACATATGTACATATTTAGTGACGCATTTGTGTTGGTTTGCAGCTGTGCATTGAGTCAGTGGAATAGCAAGGAGCTTCGAGGATGATCTAGAAAGAAACAAAAACAAATTGTATTACAGTTAGCAAAGGAATGAGACGGAATTAGAGTTATAAGGAATGATTTCCAGTGCTAGTGTCCGAAGAGGATCAAGGAAGAAACAAGAAACAAATTGTATTACAGTTAGCCACGGAATGAGGCGGAAAGGGGAAAAGAAAAAATTGCCAGTGGAATAGCAAGGAGTTTCGAGGATGATTCTAGAAAAAAACAAAAACAAATTGTATTACAGATAGCAAAGGAATGGGACGGAAAAGAAATTCGAAAAATTGTTAGTGAAATAGAGCCGCGAGCGCTCAAACCTTATGAGAGAGCAATCGCAAATGCAGAGAGCATTTACAAAAACAAATGAGCACTAAGTGCATAGGCATTGATGAGCGCCCCTGCCTAAATTTGCTAAAATCATATTTTTTTAATGCCTCTTCTCACTTGTCAAAACGAATTAAATATTTAAAATAGTAAAAACAAATTCCATCGCGGCCTGCCTGTTGAAAAATGTTCAACTGAAAATCCTTGTTAGCCTTTAAACCAGTTCCGG
The DNA here is from genome assembly GCF_018153835.1 of Drosophila eugracilis. Classification (NCBI taxonomy): domain Eukaryota; kingdom Metazoa; phylum Arthropoda; class Insecta; order Diptera; family Drosophilidae; genus Drosophila; species Drosophila eugracilis. Next base: position 581,865 of record NW_024573661.1, on the reverse strand, counting down.
TTTGTTTGAATGAAAAAGGAATTAAAAAACCGAAGGTCAGATTTGCAATTCAAATAAAATGTCTCCTTTTTATTGTCGGCTTGCAGTTTTCACCTTTCGATTTCGTTGAAAGTGTTGCATAAAAAAAAGTTTATATTGAACAAATTTAATTTTCTTATATAAAATGCAATTTGGTTAGGCTTTTGGTTGATATTGCTGAAAGGCTTGGTGTGTTGTTTGGGAGAGTGAGAAAAGTTTCACAGGCCCTAAAAGATTTTCTCGTTCCTCCCAAACTTTTCCCAACTTAAATGCACATCCCTCATTTGCACCACCCTGCAGTTTTCCTCCCATTTCCCACCAAAAAAAGAGACCTGTCACAGCCACAAATGCTGTCACTTCTTTCATAGCTTTTCCATCTGCTGTTGTATCAGTTTGTGTTCCTAAGGTTTTAGCCGTCTTTTGTGGGCGTGTTTTTCCCATATTGCCGACTTTGCTTGTTTTCTTCCTGTTTCTGCAGCTTCCGCTCTTTCTCTTAGCATTCTTTTGCACTTACCGGATCTTTGGAAAAGTGCAGAAGAATCCACAGTCAGCTTGGCCTTTGTGTGGCGATATGTCAGTGGCGGTTGAGGAATGACATCGGAAAACCACACACGCACATCGTTTACCACCCACCGGTTGTCGCTGAAGGTTGTCGCTGCGGTTGCAACGACCTTGAAGCTCAAAAGCAGCGGGAGCCATCGTGGCCCACAATAAAAGTGGTAACAATTATAGAGACTCGTTCATGGCATGAGGAGAGGGGACTCGAAAAGTAATCAGTTGGTTTATAGTAGACTAAGAATAGGTTTTCAGAGAGTAAAGCTAAATCATTGGAAAATCTTATAAAATTAAACATAACTTTGGAAATATTCAACTTACTAACAACAAATACAACCACATATCAGTAGTAAACCTATCATATTTCAAATCTTTACCGACTTCATTAGGCCCAAGAAAGCCACAAACACAAAGCCAAAATGAACTGCAGTTGCTGACTAACGAAAGCTAAATTTACATACGTTTTGCATTTCCAATAAGTCCAGTGTTTACCTTTGCCAGTTGCCAACTTGATTTGGATACAAATTCAATATTTTTTCACCCAAAAAAACTGTCCGTTTCAGCTTGGCTGCCGTATGAAAAGCAAATAATCAACCTTTTTGCTTTCATAAAGAATTTTCTTCTATTTTCCAACTCTTATTGGTTATTTTCCCAGCAGTAATTACTTTCTCCGATGTATTTGAAATTTCTTGATTATTTTTTCTAGTTATTTCTCCTGGCTGTTCTGCTGCTGTTGATGACATTTTTCAGCTAATTTCCACTCACATTTTATACGTTTTTCTTTTTGGCCTGCTATTGGCAGTGCAATTTATTTCCACCTCTCTCCTATTTTGTGATGTTTTATATTTTTGCTTCTGTTTTTGCTCATGCCAGGGGCATTCATTAGTTGTTTTCATCCCGGAGGAGCTGTGAGTATATCATTTGGAAGGAATTTTCCGCTTTTCCCCATACAAAAATACTTGACTGACCCTCTCTCTCTCTCTTGGCCATTGAAGTACCATTCATTCGCCGCTGCCTTCTTTGGACATTTTCCATTGCACAACTTGTGCTTATTGTCTCCAGATTGCTTCGTATTCTACGCAGCTCTTTTTTTTAAACTTTTTTCTTGGCTTTGGGTGACTTTTTAAGCCAGCTAGGGTCTACTCTGGGCTGGCTCTGCTTTTCCCCATAATTTATAGCAGCTTCTAATATAAATTTCAAGAAATTATTTTCCCACTCTCCTCGAAAACCGAAAAAGCAATATAAATTCTCGCAACTAATTGGCGATGGTGCCGTTGCCTTTGTCTTTTTTTGCTGGCTGCTTTATGTTGCAAGTTGAGGTTTTTCAATGACTTTATTAGACTGTTAAGATTACACATGGGCAAGGGCCTTTTGCTTTTCTTTTCTTTTCCGCCCCCAACTCCAAACTTTTCTATTTCTTTTTTGGTTTAAATGTTTCTTTTGTGCCACACATGCTGCGAGGGAAATTCTTGGAATGCCGCGAAATCTGTTAGCGGCTCCGTCACTTTATAAATCATACGGCAGACACGTACAGCATGGGAAAGATGAATAGTACGAGGTGTGTTCAAAAAGTAAGGTGACTCTTCAAATTTCGCGAATTTCAAATTTTTCGATTATCGAAACCTTTTAAAAATAAGGTGACTTTGAAATTTCAAATTTTTCAAATTTTCGATTATCTTCAGTTTTGGGAACAAGAAAAGTCACATGGGGCCAATAATATGGTGGCTGAATTTTTTTGTTGTTTTTTTTTGCCAAAAATCCAAATCCTTTGATCCATATTTTCGATAAAAAAATCGCCGAGCTCCAAAATAATTGTTACGTTACCCTCACAACCAAACAAAAGAGGATGTTCCATTGAAACTTGGTACAGATGTTAGGAAGAGTGTACCAATATAACAAAACAAAAAAATCGATAATGAAAAATTTGAAATTCGCATTTTGAAACACCTTAAATTTATAGAAATATTCAAATTATTATACCTTTAATGTTGGTTTTATGGCAAGAAAAGTTGAGCATTATAATTTGATTACTATTCTTCTCACTGCAACTGTAAATATAATCCTACTTACATGTAGAATAAGGGCATAAGGGCAATTTAGGGAGCGACGAAAGCAGTTTGTTAGTTAATCTGACAGAAAACGGTTTGTCAGCGGCAGAACGATATGTATCTTTGTATCTGTTGAATGCATTCGCAGTTTGTCTGTGTTAGCTCTTTATTCCCATCTCTTTCACCCTAAATCATCCCGTCTATCTCTCTATCTCTCTCACTGTTGCTGTCAGTGGGCTTTTTAGTAACTAACCGAAGACACATGTGATGAGATGCCGACTTTGTGATTGATTTCGATGATGAGCTCGACGAAGAATTCATTGTAATTCATTGAAATGCAAGGCTGCTCCATGCGTTGTCTTAACCCATGGCTTCTTTTGGGGTCAAGGTGGTTGGATTCGCTTGGTGGGTTTACAGTTAGAACCCTATTACGATCCGTGATCACGTTTGGCATGATTTAAGCTGCGACCAAAGGCATAAATATTTTATTACGTGACAAGGAATTTTCGAATGTGGCGAGCGGGACTTTTAGTTTATGGTTAATGCCAGTGGTGGTTATGTGGATGTAGATGGAGCTGTGCCAGCTGCAATTGCCATATAACTTTATAATTCTGACCCAAATCGAAGTGTCAAAAATAGACTTTATTGAAGTGTTAGAACCGCGGAATGAGAGAATTTCGTTGAACTTAAAGAATATGTTATAAACTTATAAAATCATTTTTATAACAAATTTATATATCTGCATAGAAAGATATAAAATATAATTTCCCTTGAACTGTTATAACTCGTTTGTCTTATAATTTTAAAGCTATTTAAAAATATTAATATTGATTACTTTTCCATTGCCAGAAAGGCTTAAAAATTTTAGAAAATCAACTTCAATTGATAATAACCCTCATAAAACTGAATGAGAATTTATTACCATTATTGCTAGTGCCATTGAGACGAGATTTATTGTTTAAACTAATTAACTCTAAATGGCTTAATTAAATCAGTGTAGGTTGTCATAAATTTATGATTTATGCCCCATGTCAAGGCCACTTCATACATTCTTAAACTCTTTAAGTCACACCTTAAGCTTTTCATTTAATTCTAAGTTTACATTGTTTCTGATCATTATTTCTGATCAGTTTGTAACCCTTAAATCAAACTCTTACTTTCATGCAATTCTGGTAATCAAATAGCCACAAGAGACCCCACCCCAGTGGGAAATTAGATTTTATTTCAGGCAACACTTGCGAGTGACAAAATAAAAAATGCTGAAAATAACACGCTTGTCAAAGAGTCGAGTTGACGATAAATCATGACCAGCAAACGAAAATATTTTTGTTGACGCGTGTTTGTTGCAAGTCCATTGCGAAATGCTTGCCCTACAATTTCCGCCTCCACGTAACCGCCCCTTTTTTCCCGTTTATGTTACCAAAAAAACAAAAAAAAAAAAGCCACAAAAGACAAATTGAAAGTCGTGTAAGCCGATTCATGAAAAGAGGGTTAACAGATAGAGTGGAAAGAGTCACGGTCATGCCTGTTACTCAAAGCCTCATAGAGAAATACGAAAAAAAGACAACTAAACTGAACTATTGAACTGTAAACAGAAAACTAAAAACTACACACAAAAATATCAAACAAAAACTAAACCGAAAAAGTATAAGTTTTGGGTGGGAGTACAGTGGAGATTCAATTGATGGAACGGGTTTTTAATCCTTTTAAAAATAAAATAAAATTAAATTAAAGGTTCAATATTGAGAAATCTAAATTTATGCAATTATTAATATTAATATCATAAAAAAATGTGAAATTAATCCATAAAAGATAAATTACAAATCCACTTTTTATGTAATCTTTAACCTTAATCGGTTTACAGTCGAAAAAGGATATAAAAAGGTAGTAAAAACTTGGTTGGATAAACCATTTTTCAAACCTAATAAATCTTGTTAAAAGATGATTCAAATTATAGAAGTTTGACTGTACTTCTGCCATAGAAAGACTCAAACTGTATATAAAAACCATTTGTTGTGCATCCTAATTCATCGAGTGCAGGCAAAAATAAATCAAACTGGACACTAAATTTAGGAAATTGGGGAAATAAATTTAGTTTTTTGATGATCTGGAACCAACTTGCAATCACCTGCTGAGCTGTGTATTGTCCCACCTGTACCCGTACCTGATGTAAATCCTTCAGGCGTTTGATATAATCTCTCCCACGCACACAACCACACTCGTAAATCGAGTCCGCAAAGGTCAAAGGTGGCCTGGCAAATGTCTTCATTCAAAGTGTATATTGAAGTTGATGCATTGCCCGGCTGGTCATTAAAAATTAAACATAAATCTTTTGAGTCAGTCATGCCGCTCTGGGGACCCTTCATCCATGTAGCTGTGTGTGTGTGTGTGTGTGTGTGTGCTCGGCCTGGTATGTGTGTCAAAAAGTCACTGCAAATTGCAAACCCATTACCCACATGTATAAAGTATAAGAGCTGCGATTACGGGGCCAAGCCAAGGGAAAAACTCGGGCGAACGAAAACACACCCACCCAAATGTGCTCGAGGTGTGTGTGTGTGTGTGTGTCACTGACAAGTGTCACACAATCTTCTTGGTACGCACAGTGGAAAGAGACACTTATTTTTTTATCATTCATATCATTCATATCATTCATATCATTCATATCATTCATATCATTCATATCATTCATATCATTCATATCATTCATATCATTCATATCATTCATATCATTCATATCATTCATATCATTCATATCATTCATATCATTCATATCATTCATATCATTCATATCATTCATATCATTCATATCATTCATATCATTCATATCATTCATATCATTCATATCATTCATATCATTCATATCATTCATATCATTCATATCATTCATATCATTCATATCATTCATATCATTCATATCATTCATATCATTCATATCATTCATATCATTCATATCATTCATATCATTCATATCATTCATTCATATCATTCATATCATTCATATCATTCATATCATTCATATCATTCATATCATTCATATCATTCATATCATTCATATCATTCATATCATTCATATCATTCATATCATTCATATCATTCATCATTCATATCATTCATATCATTCACATTCATATCATTCATATCATTCATATCATTCATATCATTCATATCATTCATATCATTCATATCATTCATATCATTCATATCATTCATATCATTCATATCATTCATATCATTCATATTCAGGCGGCCACACTATCATGTGTAACGAAAAGTCCCACTAACCTATCTATACACAGTTAGTTGTAAGCACAATGTAGTCCTCTCCCTTACTTTTGAATATTAAGCTAAGATAGAATAGGAAGAAGGAAGAATAACAGCACATTCATCAGCCTAAGTACACTGCTCAAATACCAGTTAACTTGTCAGTTTATAAGTCGATGACAAATTTATGCAGTGACTTGCAATCAACGTGATTAATGTCCGAGTATTGTATGGAAAATGAATTCGAGACCACTGTATAGCTCAGCTCATTTGGCACCAGGAAAGTTGTCTGTTCGCCAGCGAGTGGCACATGAAAAATAAGCAAAGTTTGAAAAAAGAAACCGAAAATTGTCATGCACTTTTTGACAGCTAAATCAATAAGCATAATTTTGGGGCATGTCAAGAGTGGATTCCACTGCACTCAGTGTGGCATATTCAATATAAATGTATATGGAGAATATCAAATAATGCGTCTAAAAATTCATGATGGGGGGCGTCGGGTCTTTGGGGCTCTTTCTGGCATTTGGCAGGTTGACAAAAATCTGCATTTGAATGCGATTTATTTAATGTCCGCGGCCAATGGTGATGATGATGACTCAATTTCTGGTCACTTTCGGCATTCGATAGATGGCTGGGGTCACGATTTGTGGCTGGACATTAACCCATTGTGTGCGTTTGACACCACGTAAATCTCTTTTGCAGGCCCGTCACAGTTTATGACATTCGAAATTGTTGAGAGACATCGAAGACGGCAAATTGAATGCCAATGCCAATAAATCGTCTAATTGATTCGATTGGCATATGGAAAAGCCCAGTAGCAGCCGACCCCCTCTCGTATGATTAATTTCTTCTCCTTTTTTTTTTGAGTCCGTTGAATCGTTAGAAAATTTCCAATGTCTCAAGTTGCACTCCGTTTATGCATTATGCATGAGAAACGAGATTCAGATGTCGGTTTCTTCAGTTGGCTTGTTCGCTTGACATGCAGGCCAGTGCTTCATTGCGTTTCATCAATATTTCATTTTCGGCATTTATAAGCGATTTCCTTTTATTACACAATTTTTTATTTCAATTTTATTGAATTTCGATGGGGAACAATGCACTCGTGAGGTCTGAAAACAAGACCCACGGACATTAACTTCGCCTCGGAAGGTGTTTTATATATCAGGGCTTATGGGTGGGACCTTAAACTGACAGACACTTTAACACTTTCGCTTTTCAATAAAACCCACCAACTCGATATGGTTGGGGAGACTTAAAGAGGCTTTGGAGATTTGTGATGCCATAAAGCAGAACATTAGAGTCTTTCTAAACAGCTCTCGCAAGCTAATCCAACGTGAATTTATTGCCTTTGATTTTAGTACAAATTTCTAAAGTTTTAGTTCTCGGGCAGAAGGCTAATCAACGGAACAAAGTCAAGGTTATCGAGGGGTCTAAAAATAATTAAACAAATTTAGGAAGCCAGTGAAATGAGATTTTCAAATGAGTTGTGAAAGATAATTAATATTATCAATGATTCGGAAACAAAATTGTGCAACTGCTAAATCTGAATATTTTGAATATTTTTATGGCAGTTTTATGTTTTCAAGATTTGGAAATTCAAATTATTCAGTTTTGAGCATGAATAATAAATTTATAATTAATAAAAAACAACTTAAGTTTGTTTGTAAACACCAAAGAGGTCTATAGATATGATTAAAATAATGAGAAATGTTTTTAATTAAAAGAAAATTTTTTGCTAAGGCTAAGATGTTTCCATAGTTTTACTCTGAAAAGTCTCAATGAGTTTCTTCTTATTAAATAAACTTAAAATTATTCAAGAGCTTGAGCTTTAATTTGAAAACTAGCTTCAAGTTTCTGGCCTCAAGTTGAGTTAGTTCCCAGAACCGTTGTCCATCAATCAATGGGTCTTTCATCAGTCATTAAAGCAGTCACTACCTGGCTCTTCGCGATGCCACAATTTGCATACTGCATCCGTATCTAACCAGCTACCTATGTTGCAAGTGCCACTGCCCCCACTCCCATTTCCCATCTCACCTTTGGTGCTCTGCACCTGCTGCTCAGCGGTGAGGGCTTCATCAACCGCAAATCCCAAATAGCTGGAACATTGCACGGAGGCCCTCGAGGTCAGCTCATAAACTAAACGCTATCAAAAAGTCAAATGCTCGCTGGCTTGGTTAATCACTTCATCAACGTCCAAATCGCCAGAAAATCAACCAGAAATGGGTGGAGTGCACCGGGGGAGGGTAAATGGATTCTAGACTCGATGGCAAACAAATCTCGGAGTCATCAAAATCATTTTTTTTCTTATACTCTATCAGAAGGTGTACTTGATTTTTACAAGTGCTTAAAATTATTAAACGGCTTTAATTTAGATACAGTAAAGTAAGGGATATGGGAAGTATTCATTAACTCGATTGATCTTATTATTTTTTTTGTTTTTTAATTTTCTCCAATAGTTTTTACTTGATTTTCTTTCTGAAAGAGTATTAATATCTGAATTTTCCTAGGCATCTCTGCTCTGTTATTTTTTTCACTTTTTGGTCGTGGCCTTCGTGTCCACCGCGGGGCAGTTGCAACTGCCTGGCAGTCTGCTGTCTACAGACTCTGGTCTCTGGTCTTTGGTCTCTAGTCCATGGTACCCCAGCATCGACTTCATCTTCGTCTTCTAGTTAAAACCTCTGCTCTATGTGGCTCGAGTTTGGTTCGTGGTTGTTAGACAGACGGCGGTTGCCAACTAATAATTGCCGAAGGTCGGGGGAGAATTGGGGGAGGAGGAGGTGGGCATCGACTGGCAAGCGAATTTGCACAAAGTTGCAAATCATTTGACAGGCGGTGGCTGCCACAAGATTTCGCTCTGGCTCCGCTTTTGTTGGCTTTTGCATTCCGCTGGCGCGTTTGTTTGTTGGCTTACTGTTGGCTTGTTGGTTTTGCACAAATCGTTGGCTGCTGTTGCCACTTTGATGATGTCATATGCAAATACAAAAAATAGATAAAGAAAAGCCACAGACAGATGCCAAATTTTCATAGCTAATCTCGGCCGGGGCATGGAAATGACAAAGGTGATGCTAATGGTGATGGATATGGCTGTTGATTATGTCCCCTTCGATCGGAATGCTGTTGCGAGTTGTCTGTTTGCTTCGGCAAGTGTTTGCCGGTGATTTATGCCAAATATTTGACTAATTCCTATCGCATTTTCCTATCTCTTTGCAGGTGAGTTCTGGCAGTGACATTTTCGAGATTGATTTTGGGGCATGCCTAGTGATTTCGAGATGGTTGTGGTAAGCCAAAGAGAACAAAAGATTAGTCCAGATTGTTATCGACTTGCTTCCTATTTTGGTAAGCTTACTTAGGTGTGCTTTTAAGTGAATTTTGGGAATAATTCTCTGAATTAAATTACATAAAACAAGGCAATTAGGGTTGGATAACTATAAGCTCTCAATCCCTTTTCTCTAACTACACTAAGCTAGATTAACTTTTCGCTTAAGTTCTACTAAAATTCCTCAAAACCCTAACTTTCTTCCTTAAATTTACTCTAAGTATTAAAGTGTTGCACTTGTGGAGATGCACTTGCCACATCCTTGACCTCCCTCAAGGCTTGCATTGTAATCAAGTCGAGATTTGCTCCATTGCCATTTGCCTGGCGGAGTGGCAGCGAAGCGAGCTACGCAATTTGTAACTTGTTAAGGAGCAGCTAAGGGGAAAATATAGCTCGAGCATGACCCATCTCGTCCCGTCCACCTGGCTGCTCCTCCAGCTGAGTGGACATATGCCTAACGACCCATTAGTCACGTCAAATCAGCAACACGAACAGCCGCAAGTGCGAAAACAAAGGAGAGACAGCGACCGGGTAAAAACCAATAAAAAAACAGGGGACAGGTGGGACAGAGCAATAGTAACGAAAACAATAAAGCCAAAGTGATCGTGACCAATTGTTGGCTTTTGGTCACTTGACCAACAATCAACATCCAATGCAGCAGCACCAGCAGCAAGAGCAGGAACAGACATTGCAGAAACACCAACAGACGGGCGACATCGTTTGGTTATCTGCAAATATTTGCCCATGTTGACGAACTTGCGGCTATTTTCGCCCCTTTTGCCCAGCACACACAGCTTCACCCACTTAACCCCATACTGCCCTCTTTCATTTCAGACACTTTTGCGGAGGAGGGTGGCAAAAAGCAGACCAAATGTGCATAGACTGTCCATCAAGTGACCGCAAACGCTGCCAACACTATGCGACTGACCAGAAATTTGACCAGAACAGAAATTCCGTCCGGTTTTCCGGCTCCTTTCCGTCCGTCTGTTTACACTTGGCGAAAATGTTTTTAAATTAACGGTTAACCTTAAATATACATAAATGTATAATGTAGAAAAATAGTTTTTTGACTTGCCGTTAGGAAGTTAAGGCATCTTAATGAACGTGCTGTTCTCTTCTGTCGCCCAAACCGAAGTGTTCTTTCTTCCTTTATCTTATTCTTTTCTCGCCTAATTTCTACATTTATTGGTGACATTTGCTGATTGTGAGAACAGGACACACATAGTGTTCGTTATCAAGATCCTCATGCACTAGTAAGGGGAAGGAATACATTATGCTTACAACTAACTGTGTACAGACAAATTAGTGTGACTGCCTTCTAAACTTAAATATAATAAATGATTTATTTTGTAAATTTAATTTAATTTCTTTTCCATATGGTGTATTATTTTCTAAGAATTCTTAAGAAGAAATTAAAATTCTCCACTTTTGTGATTAATTATTAAGATTTATGTCTCAGTGCCTTTGTGCTGGCCACGTCGTTGACTTCTGTCTGCCTTCGGACACCTTGAATCAAATGCATATATTGTAATGGGACGTGACAGGTCGTATTTTACGTGGCTCTGACTCATCAGCTGGGCTCTTCATTGTGCGCTGTGGCGTTAAGAGAATTAAATTTATTTGCCATTTGCGATTGATTTGACAATTGAATTTGCGAATTAACACCAGTTTTGGTAAGCGGGCTTTTATTGCATTTCATGGACACGGCGGCGCAGACACACAGCTAGCTCCGGGACACATGTGGCACATGCAAATGAACACATTTCCCATTTCCCGTTTTTCAACGTCGCAGAAAAATAAACCACCAGCGGAATTTTGAGATCGGGACAAGCTAAATCCATTTAGAGGACGCACAGCCAGGCAACCGAACCAGAAAACTTCCAACTGCTATCCCTTTTTATGGTTCCAGGACCTATCCCAATGCAGAAAAGCGTGTGCAGAGTGCAGAAAAACGAATTTCACGAGAATATTGTACCAGTAGGGAAAATTGGGGGTGAATTTTGGGTGGGAAATTTGCCCTTCTTTTTTTCGGGGAATTTTCCACACCCCTCCCCCACCGAACTCTTAGAAATTCAGAATCGCAGCTTCCTCACGTAGTGTGCGTTATTTTTTGTGGCCTCGTCGGACACGGGTATGATGACTTTATCAAGGGGATTGAGTTCTGATGGATACTGGACTGAAGGAACTAATATGTTTTTTCGGCTTTTTTGTTAGCCGTTTGATGTCTGTTTAGGTTTGGGAAGTGATTAACCTGTTGAAGCTTCGATTTAAAGAGTATTGGTGAAGGGTTTATTTGAAAGGAAAATAAGAAAATATGTTTAATTAATAGTTATATTTTTATGACAAGGTAATGAGGAGATGATAAGGATTGAATAGAATCTATCTTTAATGTCATTTTGAAAAGCCCTTTTTTTGACTTTTTAACTGATTTCAGAGTTCTTATTTAACTTATAAATAGGATTCTTCCTACGTTTATCCAACTTCTTAAGCTTAAAATAAGCTACAAAATCGTACTTTTACTTAGAAAATATTAAAAGTTTATTCAAGAAAAAAAAGTAAAAGTAAGCAATGAAATTCTGACTTGCTTGTAAAGTAAAGGACTCGCCACATTCGAGTTTATAATCTAAACTTTTGTTTACTAAAAAGGAACTTACCCTTTTACTTAGCTATCCTTAAATATTCTTAAATGTGATATTTAGAATGCATTTTCTAATTTCTAAAACTTTCGTAAACCTACAATAGCTATTCAATCTAGTTCAAGCGTATCCCCATTTTCGTCTTGCCTTTCAAAACACGATTTGCATGGCTCGGGTCTTGTTTTTGGCCAAGTGCAATTCAGCTGTTGTGGGGCTGCCCTCCCACTTGCCAACTGCCATACATTCACGAAATGGGTCTAGTGCATGCTCAGCAGCCCTCGTCCTTCGCGTCCTTTGTCCTTGGTGTTGGGCTCCGGCTCCACTCTCTGCTTGTTTGCTGGCAAACAAATAGAGAACGCTGCCCGCTGTTTGTCGCCATATGTTCGGCTTGGTGGGGGGATTGACATACCCAAAACCAAGGGGGGAGGGTGATTTGAAAGGACGAAGCAAAAAAGAAGGTTTCTAGTTCCACGTCGGTGTAGCAGCTGCTGCACTAGCTGCCCGAAATTGAGTTTTTGGCCACGACTTGGATTTATTTGCATGGCCGAGACAAACATTTTAAAGCTTCCACAGGAATGTTTAGTCGGAGTAGGGTCAGCTCTGAGAGTCTGGAAAGTTTTGGGCACTGCGGGAAAAAGGGTTTTTTAGATGTTCTTGACTTTAAATATTTATGGAATTTCTTATATATATAAAATGATGATTATGGGTCATGATTTTACCTAAGAAATGCCTGACAATAAGAATAATAAGCCATTTTTGTAATAAATTTAGAAAATATTAAACCTGTGGTAAGGAATCCTGAGAAAAGACTTTCAAAGATTAACTCAGTCTTGACTTTATACCAAAATTTTCTAAATTTTTTTTATTAAAAATATAAGTGAGATCCTACGAGTTTATAGAGAAACCCTTTTTATCCAGTTCCTTAACACCCTTGCATCTATTAGTGAAGTTTTCTAACTGTGGATAAATGAATCTAAAGCCGTTTGCTGTGGCTTATAAGCTCAGGACTCCTGAGTTCTGAGTCCTGAGAGTGCGTGGCCCCCGGTGGTCCTCCTAATCCTCGAATACTGACCATCCCAGGCTGAAGCTGATGTGTAAATGCCGTCATAATGCTCGTACCGACGTCAGCTTGACAGCTTTTCCCAGCCCCGAATCGTAGGCGTGGCACGTGTCTGACCAAAGGATCAGAAGGCTGGGAAAAGGACGATGGAGGAGCAGGTGAGGTCGAGGGCCAAAACACACACACACATAGAGAGAGTCCTCATGCCAGCTTATTAGTATGCAGCTGTGCTCGCTTTTTCGGGTCCAAAGAATGGGATTTTCCAGCCTCTCCAGTCTTTCTCCATGTGTTGGTACATTTCCCAGCGCGGAAATGCGTGTTCGTGTCTTGATTCAGTTTGCCTTAATTAATTTCCTGCACCACTTTGCCAGGGCAATCCCAGAACAGTGCTTCAAATTAACCTTTACATGTGTTGCCAGCGATGGATGTTAAGCTCCGATTGTTGGTGGCTTAGGAATTCGATTGATGTAACTCAATCAATAAGTTTAACGGTATACATAATGACAATTAAATTAGTAAGTTGCTTTTAAGTAAACTACACCTGCATTACATGCTATAGCTTAAAGCCATCACCTCGTTTTCCGCTTTTATAAATGCAATTTAACCCGAGGTCATGAAAAGACCTCAGACCAATTTGCCAGATGCACGCACTCGTAGAAAAAAAAAACAAGGAAAATAGGAAAACGCGCAAGAAAAACCCGCAGGTCGCACTTCGCCCGTTCAGATTTCGCAGAATTCGCAGTTTTTGATTACATTTCAATCCCAGCCAGCCACCAAAGCCGTGGCGAAATATCTGTAAAACATAGGACATGCTCTTCAAAAGTATGTTCAAGCTGCAGCGATTTGCGCGAAAAATGCGTTTTCCACTGGCAGCAGTAGTAGGCGTGGTCGGTGGGTGGATGAAAAGGGGGGATATCCACGCGGAAAAATGCAGCTAGAAAATATCTATCAAAATTTAATTTCCATTGAAATCACATTCGAATTCGCATTCGTATTCGCAAAGGGAATAGAAAATCGAGAAGAAATGTTGTGATTTTAATGTAGTGACTGCGACTGCGACGGGGAATGCAGCTGTGATTGCGAGTTGATTTGTAACTTGATTTATGCAATTTGCCGATTGAGAGTGGAAAAATATTTCCCAGCTTTCGGTTTCGGGCATTCGGTTATCATTTCAATTTGCTGTTCAGTCAGAAGCAGCTTAATCTCATATCAGGGGACATGGTCGTCGTGCGTAGGGCGGTAGAAATCCCACCCACCCACACGCAAGCCACATTGGGAAAACTGAATTTCCTGACTTGATTAGATTGGCATTCGGTTGGAAGGGTGATATCTGATGTGTGATGGATGTCTGTGTGGGTATGTGGTCTTCAGAAATGATGCTATATTTAGTCTCCAATTCTGGAAAATGCTAAACAAGAATAGAGTCAGAGTGTATGTAGAGATGTAAGGATAATTTAAATATGATAAAATTATACAAAATGATTATCTTAGTATATCATAAAAAGTATAAATCTTTGTTCCTCTTAGAGAACTTCTATAACTTCTATAACTCCTCTCTAGTTTTGATCTCTTTTAGCCATTCATAAAACATTTCCATTAGTTCAGATCCCTTGATGCTCTGCTTCCGTTACTATCTCCCTTAAGCAAATCTTGTGGATGCGCTTTTCCTGCACGCTTTCCTTCCCTTTTTTATGTCATTTCCCAGCTCAGCTGAGCTCACGTAATCAAGCCGCTCATTTCCCCAGTCACTAGTAACAAATCCTTCAGCTGACATTTCCCTTTTTAAAACTGCTTAACTTACTGCTTCGGTTACGGAGTGTGATTCTAGTTGCACTGCCACCGCCCCCCATTTTCCGCCCAATTTTCCCACTGGTGTGTCCCCTAGCATCACAGCTCATTAATCAACTGGCAGTGAAGTTGCTGGTTGTCGTTTTTGCTCGCCCATCGTGTTGACGTGCACCTCGAAAATGTCACTTTCTTGGGCATCGAATTTTCCAACAGCAACCGCCAAAGGCCAAACTTTGGTTTTCGGCTGATTAATTGTTTAGTTAGTGATTAAGGAGAAATGGTGACCGCAGTTGGTGCAAAACCAAAGGAAAACTTTAAGGTTGAATCCAATTAAAAACGTTCACGAAAGGCGGCAAAACCGCGCGAGCTCGAAAGATAAGGCACACGCGATTTTAAACGCGTTTGCGTTATTGTTTGTGTTGTGGAAAACCTTCAACAGTTTTTATTGCCACTCTAGTTATAGGTTTTTTTTCATACCCGATCATCTTTTATTTTATTTTTTTTTTAATTTTTCTGTGCCCCAGCAAAGACTTGAGCACACACATTTTCCGCTTCTTGTCTTAAATGCAGCCTGAATTTTGGCCCTGTCCTGCATTCTAGCCTCCTTTCTCCTACTTTCGCCTCATTGAGTCCTTTTTCAAGAACAATTCCTTTCACGTTTCAGTGTGTGTTTATTTTTTAGTAGATTTTTCTGCATGTGACTGCTGCTGTGCAAGTTTCCATCATCATCATCATCCTCAAAATGGAAAGCGTCATCATAAAAGTCGCGTTGTCTCACGAATGAGACTCACTTTGGCCTCCCTCTTTCTGCCTTGCTTTTCTCTCCAAGAAAATTCTATTGTAAAAGTTTTCAGTGGCTTTTACTTAATTTTCAAATAAGTTCCCCTCAGTTATGTCTTTAAGCTAATCCTGCTTTGTGAATTGGTAAATGGTTTGCTTTTCCTCTCTAAAATCTTATCATTTTTAAACACTTTTTAGTGATTTAGTTTGCAGTTTCTTAAATATTTGCATAAAATAATTGCATCTTTTCTTTTATGGTCTGCATTTAAAACTATGTCCCTGTTCATGAAAAACTTATTTCCCAAAACCCAATTTCAGTTTCCGTTCCTGAGAGCGTTATTTGTACATTTCTTACACTTTCTTTTTGCTGGAAAAACTTTGTTTTTATTCTTCTCTTAACATATTAAATAATTTTTACTTTCGTTTTCTTTGGCCTGTCGTTCACTTTCCCCATCCAGCAGTGGGAAAACGAGGAAAACACTTTCCCGCCATTCATGTTTGTTCATGTCGAGCGTAAGAAAAGTTTTTCACACAATTAAGTTGAGCAAAACGCTGTTGCTGCTGCTGCGGCAGACCCGAAATTGAAAGAAGTCGACGTCAGGACCTCAAAACTCAGCTGCAGCTGCTGCTCCTGACTTCTGTTGTTCCATAAAAACAAAAAATTAAATAAAACTTTCCTTTTTTGCTGTGCAAATTTGTATTTTGTTTAGGAAGCTCAAAGGAAAGTTGAAAATGTGGAGCAAAGCTTGCAAAATATTTATTCAGCAATTTGTGGAATGGTCACCTTAAATATCGATATAAAAACGTCTATTTGCAGGTATAATCGCTACGTCGCTTTTATTTCACTTTTCATCTAAGAATACTTAATCATCAATGAACTTATTTAAGCTTCGTCGGTTATCGGAATTTATATCGATACTTAGGGTGACCATGTAGGCAGCTTACTACAAAGTTTTGTTTAACACTTTTCATAATAAAAAACTATAATAAATCAGTAAAAAATCACAAACAAAACACATCACTTCCAAGAAATCAAAACAAGACAGCTAACTATAATCAGAAACCATTTGAAGAGCATACAATCTGTGCCACTTAACAAAACTACTCCAATTGTTAGCCCTTCCAACATTCATTTAATTTCATTTTAAATGCACTCGAAGCGATTAAGAAAATATTCGACCTTTCCTCAAACCAACGCTCGAGCGTTTTGTTCTGCTATCGCCGACGTGGAATCATCGTAAAAGTACAAAATGGTAACCCAAAGGTACGGAAACAAGTGAAAACCGAAATGACTTTACCGAAATGGCATTGTTATTTGTGGGTTTGGCTGTTTACATTGATTGCTGGCAGAGATACAAAAGCGAGAACGAACGAGTTTCTGTAGGTACTACCACTACGCCTGTATATAATGCATATATTTGTGGCCTTTGTTGTTTTGTATCCTATTTACGAGAAGAGGGATCCTACCTGAGACCCGGAGCACGTCAACTCGCTACGAGAGGTCCATTGTGTCAGGTCAGGCATCAACGTTAATCCAATTAGTTAGACAATACCCGTTGGGTTTTGGTTTTCTGGCATTCTGGTATTGAGGTCTCTCGAGTCCCGAGTCTCGTGCGGATCAAATTTTGTGAATACGCCCACGTCGGACTTCTAATCCCGCCCGCCATTTGTTGATGCACTTAATTAGATGGGCGGAGATTCCTTCTGGGCCAACTATGAGTATTTGGTTTAGAGCCTTTCGATTGCTGCAGCTTTGGCACGTCTGCAGGCCGATGATTATAGAAATATGTATGTCGGGAATATTCTCGAAAATGAGCTTTGACTAACAAGGCGCACGTTGGCATCGTTAGCCCAGCCATTAACTGGAATTGGCTCAAATTGTTTATGGCCAATACACATACACGTAAACACACAAAGGACTCGGCTCCTTCAAAGCGGATCACAAACGCCGCATATCTACTAGCCAGCAGATTATAATATTTACGGCAGTCGGAGATAGTGGCATCTGCAACATTGTTGCCTTCTGTTAGGTGCAAAGGGGCGGTGGAATTCCGAGCTGCTAGAAACCCCGGAAAATGCTTTGTTTCTGCTGTTTGGTTTCAATGGAAGCGAGCTACTTAATGACTTAATAGAGAGAGTTCGGGTTTGCTCTTCCTGGAACAGGTGCATTTCGGTTGCTAAATTAGCTTGCAAAATGATGTTAACTGCATTGAAAGCATTTAATTGGATTTTATGATCTTCATTTCTTAATGATCTTATTTGATTATAACATATTGGTGGATATATCTGCCAGTAGAAACGTTGATAAATTCCTGAAAACCTTTGAAAGAAGTTTTTATTAACTGATGAAGTAACATGAAATCTGCGAAGACTATAAAACATAGAGTTACCGCATTTCGCGTCATTAATGGCAATTGGTAACCCACCTCTTACGTAAGAGTTGTAAAAACCTTCTCAAGTTCTATTACCCGGTAGAAAACATTAAAAAAGTGGCCCCCCAACAGTTTTCATCAGTTTCCTTTCTCCTACTGTGCTTTCCCAAAGATAGATGCCATTCTATTTCTGTGATCCACACGCAACCTGCTTCCCGACGACTTGTTTGCCCCACCCACTGGAAAGTCTCCACGGCTAATTGCAGCTTCAACGCCTTTCAACACGCTGCAAATGCCGCCTTAATAGCCTCTCCCCGCTGAGATTTCCCCCTGCTCCTTGGTTTTCCCCTTAAATGCTTCCTGCCTCTTGCAGTATGCAAACTATGTCATTGGGTCTTCTGGTACTATTTTCTTTCTTTCGTTTTTTTTGGGGGGGCAAATCGGGAAAATCTTGTACTGCTGCTGGATTTTCAGCTCGGGTTTGATTTTATTGTATTTTCTTGTTAGCTATTTACATTTTCCGCCGCTGCATTTTCCATTGAAAATTGTTGCAGCTTCTCGGTAACTTGGCAACTCGTTAAAAATACCTCCGCCTGGATCTACATCGCCCCATCTCCATTTTATCTCCGCTCACCTTTCACCTTTCTAACTCTGTCGCTGAAATGGAGAAGGGGGCGTGCCAGCTCAGCCGTGAGATTCATGCAAATTCTTCGTTGCGCTGACAATCGATTGACTTCTTTTGTTAACGCTGGAGTGATCTATGTAAGCAGTCTTGAGATGCCTTTAAGTAGCATGCCACGTTGAATTTTTCAAACAGAAAATGCTTATCTTATCAATGGAAAATCCTTTTTCATACCTCTTAACTCTTTTTTATTACATTTTGCAAATGTTTCTTTATAGCAAAGTTAAACCAAGTTAATAATATGCGAAAGGCGACAAAATGCCTTCTGCAAACATAACCATAACCACCCTACACTGCTGAAACGCACTGTCTCTCTTGCATATGTCAAGCACTGACCTTTGACTACACGAACTTTTCGTTGGCCTTCAAAACAAAAGCCAACGACAAACAGATGTCATTTGATGATGACAAATATTTGAATGTTGACTGCTGGTATGTCTCCCCTATCTCTTTCCCTGTCTAGCAATCCGTCTCACTCTATGGTTATCTCTGTCTTTGACCCCGGGGGGCAACCGGAAATTGCGTTGCTCTTTAACTGGGGTTAGATACCCTTTTTTTTTTTTTGTGTTTTTCTGCTACGGTATTTGGCCTTGGGCCCTGGCAGTTTTATCTCGAGTCAATTTGCTCTTCCCCTCATCATTTTCGGGCTAAGCGGTTTAGTTTTTCCCCCTCCGGAAAAAGGCAGGGGAAATGTGTCATAGATCAGCATTGTTGGTGGGCAAACTATTTTCAATAATTACCAGGAAATGGCTGTCAGATAATGAGAATCTATACCTTAAAGAGGAGCTCATCTCAATTAGGGGATGACTTTGTTCTGGACTTGGTTTCGATTACAAATTGAGTTATCCTTGCTGCCTTCAGATTCCGAATTCCCATCAATTTTGAATTTGATTTTTATGATTTCTGTGGCGTCTCATGCCTCATGCCACTCCTCGTTTGCGGTTCCATCAGTCTCATTTGCATTTCGGTACATTTTATATTGAATTCGATTTCATTTCGTGCGGCGGCAGCTGCTGCTGCCCCCTCAGAATTCCCAATCCCAAACCAAATGGCAACTTAGGCAAATTGAATGCGGTAAATGTGAATTGAAATGAGAAAAAGAAGAGCTGTAGCTGAGGAAAAACAAGAGCTAATGCCAAGGGCAATGTGGAAGAGCCATCCTGCGATTGGAAGTGATTTCGCCAGCCATTTCGCTTGGCTATAATATATAAATATAGCCACCGATCCATTACACAATGGGAGCCGCAGCTAATGGAACCGACTCCCTTTTACCTTTGGGCTTTTCTTTTCTGCCTGCCTGTCTGCATGGATTCATTTTAATTAGCGGCTACAACAAACATTAAATGAAAATGCAGTTGGCGCCTCATCGTGAGAAAAGCGGCAACAAGGCTGGAGCAAAAATAAAAAGGAAGAGAACATATTGGGGCAAGTAAGCGTTGAGCAACGAAGGTGGTAATACCCTTTAGATATACCTTAAAAGATATTTAAATAAATTTCTTGTATATTAACGGAAGATTACAATTTTCCAATATTTGAATTAATAAAGGAAAGGTTTAACAAAAAGGAACGCTTTGCCTTTCAATGTGAAGGACGGCCTTCAAAATAAATAAACAAAATTTCAAATTTAACTGATTAATAAAGGGCTGCCAGATTAATTTATAGAGAGTTGCCACATACTCCCCCAGCTGTGAAGAGTAAGAGCTGCCAACTACAACTGATCAGAGCTGCCAACTTTACTCAATTTTCCAAATTTTTAATTAATTTTCCTAATTTCAATTTTGACGAATTATCCTTTTTTATGAAATTTATTAAACATTTAATTATTAATTTCTGCGGTTCATTTAAATCATTAATCCTTGTAAGCCCAACATGTTAGGGTATCAAAAAGTGTATATAAGTGTAAAAAAAAAATGCCACTGCTTTCACTGGCTCCCCGAAGCAAAGTAAAATGAACGCACGAGGTTCGCTATGTTAAAGGGGATTGGTTGGGGCATGCTCGCCTGGGTGGCCTCCGTGGCACCACTGCTGTATGTGCAACATAATAATTTGTAAACATTTATCAATTATGCAGCAACAGCAGGAGCGTAGCAATAACAGCAATACCCACCTCTCGTTCCCCGAAACGCTTTCCCCGTACGCCCGCCGGAAGCTCTTCTAGCCGTGTGGCCAACTGGCCACATAAATTTCCACGCCGGCCGCCATCGCCACTCAGCGGGGTTCCCCTTGTCGGAGAGATTGCACTTAGCGAAAATAGGAGTAATTTTTTTAATAAGTTTTTATATAAGGAGAAGTCTATTTTAGTTTATATTAATCTTAATTAGATTAACAATGTCAGAAAAACATATTTCAGTTTTTAAGAAAAAGCCAGTCAAAAACATTTTCCAAACTGTTTTCAAAATATTATATAACTAATATTTTGACGAACTTTTTCTCAGTGCAGATGAGCGGGGAGTTATCTGAAGAGGCAATAGTGGGCTGCACATTCCAGGGGCGTTTTTCGGCTTTGACTTTGGCGCTTTTCTGGCCTGGGCGTTGATTCGCCTGACCAAACATGCAATTAAGTGCAAGTGGGCAACACCTTCGCCGCCGCGACCACATCGTCATCATCATCATACTATTCCTGGGAGGGGAGGGTGTTGGCATCGAGTTGGACAGGTGAATTCTGAGGATTATAATGCGTGCCCGCATCTCGCCACCTGGAATGCCCTTGTGGAGGCCATCAATCATCCAGCAGCCAGACCCCTCTTGATGACAACAACAACGGCGAAAAGTGCATCGCACACTGGGCGGTTCATCATCAACGTGACCGAGACCTAATCCCGGGCATCTGGCAAAGCGGCAGGTGCCAAAATCCTTGAGTGCCAAGATCCAAGCCGCAGGATGTTCCGAGATCCCAAGAGTAGGGCTATCATGCTGGGTGACAATGGCCTGTCGGAGCTAATTCCTGTGAATTATGGTGCGTGCCATTGGCTAACCAGGAAATGTCTAAGGAAAGTGGGGGAGCTGTGTAGGAAAGTTGGAAGTAGAGAGTTTGCCTTCATTTTGGCTCTGTTCTGGTTTAAATTTTACAATTACGTAAGACTTTTTACTAGATAAACTTCCTTAAAAGAAATCACTTAATATCAAAAAACCATTAAAAATATTTCGTAATTTGCTTTGCATTGCTTGATTGCACTTTGATGGTTGCACCTACTTACCTGGGCACTGCACTTTTTACTGCACATCAAAGACTTTTCCAAAGATCATTATTTCCCGCTGCTGAAGAATGTTAATCTTCCGATCAGAACTAGTTCGCTGCATCGGAAATTAGTTGAACAAACAATCAAAAAGTGCAGTTTAAAGGCGTGGAACTCCACACCCACGGCGACAACATGTTGCCCCAATGCAGCTGAAACATGTTGCATGTTGCTGCTGCACCCACACGTGCGCAGTGCTCTCTCTTAGCTCTTTGTTTGTGTTGCTGGCAGCCGGTCAGCTGTTTTGTGTTTACCATCCACACGGCCAACGAAGGGGAAATGTTGCCAGTGTAAAGGCCGGCGCAACAAATGTTGCAGGCATTTTCTCGTTTTTCGAAAAAATTTTCAGCATTCAACGGTCTGTCACTCTGGTCGTCGGTTCGTTCGCTATCTCTAGTGTCTGTCGTGTGCGTCTGTGTGTGTCTTCGTATCCGTGAGAGCGTCTGTTGCGCACTTGTGGACAAGTAGCGAGGTATCCGAGTATCTTGTGGATTGTGAAATGGCCAAAAGGCAACAACACGCGTGTTTCTGCGTTTTCCCCCAAACAAACTCTTGAACTTGCTCCAAAACTGAAGACCCAACAAAAACGAAACAAAATTTACTTGGCATTTGGCAATCAATTGTTTGTCTAGCCGATTTCCTCGGCGTCTGTTTGTGGCCGTGTTCTCTTGGCCTCCAATTAAAGCCAAATGATTCACAAAGCGGCTTTTTTCATTCACGAAAAATGCGTGACACACTTTTCGGCTAGCTTATGATTTATGCCACGCTTGTCACATTAACAACAACCGCCAAATGTTTTAAACAAGCTACGAAAATCTCGGCGATTCTGTGGAAATATTTCGACATTCCACAGAAGATTTGTTAAGTGAAGCAGAGGAAAAATAACAAAAAGTGTAAGGCAATTAATTAGAAAACCCCTAATTAATTAAACCAACCGCAATTTATTTAAAATCTAAAAGAAAAGTATCTCAAATTGGTGTTTAGAATGAATAAGTAGGGAGAAGGGGAAGAAGTGCAAGGCAATTAATTAAAAAAAAGAAAACAATTAATTATAAAAACTAAAGGGAAAATAGTGCTTAAGCAAAATGCAGTTGAATACCCTGCAACTTGCTTTGATTTTCCTGAATTTCCTGCGCCTGGAGGCCCAGGCTAATGTTCAGAACAACGGCTGGCAGAAGGTGTTGCCCGATGACTTCAGACGGGAACGTGATAAAAGTTCAGCCAGAACGCGCAAGATTCCGCAGGAGAACTTGCGGCTGAGACACGAGCAACATCATCTGCGGCAGCAGCAACACGAGATGGCGTGGGAGCAACAGTTGCAGCAGCAACTGCAGCAGCATCTGGAAGATCAGCAGCAGCAGCAGCAGACCGAAAGCCGACCAGTGCGTCATCTTCAGCATAGATCTCAGCCTGAGGCCATGAAGACCATTAGACAGACACCAAGCTTAGCCGATGACAAGACCAAGATTTTGGAAAGCTACGACGAGAACGATAACAAAGCTCTCGAGTTCCACAGCATCCGAGATGAGGACGATCAGGTTAGTGCCAGCAAGCGGTCGCGGAAGCAAATCGAAACTGAACATCAGCGGAGAAAGAAGGAACATCAATTGAAGTTGGAGGCGGAGCAGAAGCAGCGACGACGACAACTGCTGACAACGACAACGAGGAAACACATTGATGCCAAATCGAAGGATAATGATGTGAGTGAATCTCAGGGGGATTCGATTTAATGGGTTGGCCACAAAGCAGGAAGTTATTTGGGCAGCCAAGAAAGTTTCTGGGAAAGCTAAGTGGGCTTAACTTGTTGGAAAAAACTTTGTTGAGGTATTCAAAAGAACGTTTTAGGTATTTGCTGCTTAAGAAGAAAAAACATTTAGTTTGAAATGAAACTTAAAAAGTAAATCTACTTACGTAATAAAACCCCTTATTTGATTTCTTAAAAAGAGCAACATGAATCATATGATTAAAGTTGAATTTAATTATAAAGAACTGTAATCTCTGAAAGATGGAATTTATTTTTAAAGCCAATTGATAGCCACAAACAATCAATTAAAGAGAATATGTAAACGAGACCAATCAACTATACTCAACTTTAATGAGAGAATAGAAAACCATTGGTTTATTCATCTGATTCGATTTCCTTTGCATTGTAACGACTATTTTTGTATAATTTGATTACTAGTAAAGGCAATAAATCGCTTTGCTGACAGCCCGAGACAGGTTGACATTATGAAGCTTTGCCCAGACATATTTTAATGGTTAAGAATTTGCCATGTGATTTGCAATTTTCATTTAGATGAGAGAACCTCGATTTGGATTCCTCACCCGCTTTTCAGTTTTCCTTTTGTCTCACTGCCCGCAGAATTTGCCACTTGGCATACAAATTAATTTGTCTTAATTGCGACTGCCCGGCACGTTCCTTTCCTCAGATCTCTTCGACCAGATTAGACTGTTTTTTTTTTTTGTGATTATTAATTGGTCTGGGTAATTGTTCAGATTCAATTGAGATTTATGCGATCGAATGTTGGGGCAATGCAAAGTGTTTACCAATTAACTGCCTACTAATTGCACAATGCCAGTGATCGGTTTTCTCTCTCTGGAATTTTCCAGCCGTTAGCAACAGAGTTGAAAAGTTGAATAGGTGTTGAAATGATCATTGAAATGGACTTGTTTATAACAAATTGTAAGAATTAAGGTTGACATTGAGGGAATTTGTGTGTCAGTCTGAGAAGATTCTGGAAAATGTGAACTAGAAAAAGGGGTTTCAGCTTGTTCCCAAATAAATCAAAATATCTATAAATTCAAAAAGAGTTTAAGGGAATATGCTCATGATATATTTCCATATACATATGTCTATATCCCACAATAAATTGCATCTAATGTACTTTCTAATCTCGATTGTAATTCATGATAGCTGCATTATCTGCATAAACATAAACTGCATTCCCATAATTTAGTAACAGGCCCTCATTGGAAATTATTAGCATATTACTAAGTATTTATGGTTTTTGTGCTCTCTGAAATTTACCAATTTAAAGTTTCCATTTTCTGGATTTCCTTTTCTGACTTAACGATGTGCTAACTCACATTTGGGGCATAAACAATTAATGCATCTAATTATAAAGGCGAGTGTGGCTCCTCTTTTATCTCAGAGTTCTCTCTTTGGCCTCCCTCTCCAAAGTGCTTGTAGCCACTCTCGCTTACCTCACCTCTACTTCTTCTAAGTATTTTCTCGATTTTCTTCTGTTTTCCCACCCACTTTTATTTGGCGCCTTGGGCTCACAGCAGTCAGTTTTATTTGCTTCTCAAATCGATTCCCAACACTTTCACTTCACCAACATATTCCCCATTTTCCTGGCACTTTTCTGCCGCCCCTTCGCTTTTCCTGTGCGGTTGCTTGCTGCAGCTTTTGCAATCAGTCTATTAGCTTGAATTCGTTCTGCTTCAATGACGGCATCCATTCCATGCCTGCCCCCGAATTTTCCAACGCCGCATTTTCCTCGGGAGCCACTTCAAACATTTTGGCGGGCGTAAACAAACGCAGCTGCAGCTTCTGTGCTTTGGTGGGGCAAATTGGAGGCACTGCTGCCTCTTGCGCATTCAATTAATTCAAAGCATTAAAACAATTAAACGTTTGTGGCTTCATTGACTTGGCCTCCCCCTCTTGCCACGCCCCCCCGTTTGCCAAATGCAGGCCCCGCCAACGCCTCTTTCCCCATAGATTCTGACCCAATTTTCACACAAATTAGTGCAGCTAATTTTTAATGATGAGTTTTTCTTCTCTTTTTTTTTTTTTTTTTTTTTTGTTCAGCCACTTTACTTGGCATTTTTCATAATTTCCACTACCAGTGCTTTTTTGTTCTCTGCAATATTTTATTTTTAGGAAAATTATTATGTGGCCACCCCCCTTCAGAGCATCAGTTTTTCGGGCCGACAAGTGCAATTGAAATAAACATGGGAAAGCCAGGAAAAATCTGCTCTATATTTCCAGAGAGTGTTTGTGGAGATTTGAGTGAACGAGGAGATTACCTTCCCATCGGAATCATTTTTTGGGGTGATGTGGGTTGGATTTCACAGATTTCCTTCCGCCATGCGTTTTAACTCATTTGCACCTAGTTGTCATGCAAAGAAGAGCGGGAAAAGCAATAGGAAAATGTAATGGAAAAGCAGAAGAATGAAAACATATATTTATTTCTTGTATTCTCTTTACCTCCCAGCTGTGGTTTCTATCTTAGGGATACTATCTATTGTACTTAAAACCAAAGAAAAACCCAGCCCTGTAAACCCAACCAAGGTCCACCCATTTTTCCCAGCACCAAAGTTGTTGACTTAATCTGCATTTTGTTAGCGTTGCCAGCTTTTCACTTTTTTATTCAGTTTTCCCACGGAAAAGTAAATATGTGCGATTTAAGGAAAAAGAATGGAGTGGAATGAGAAAAACTTCTTGAAGGACCTAAAAAATTGGTGAATTGTAATGAAAATAGGGCATGGTTTTCTTTTGTATCTGTTAACTACATAAAATCGTTGGGCCTACTAACAAATATATATCTTATATATAATAAATCTTTCATAGCACCCCTATTGAAAGCCAACTTTCCCAGATCGTTCATCATCTTTGTACTGGAAAAGTTTTAAGGTGCCCAGTCCCTGTTTTCCGTTAGAAAGCATCCTTTTGTCGTCCTGCTAATTCTTTGTCACCTTAAACACAACAAAGGACCCTCTTCGGGTGGTACCCTTCTCCGTTTTTGCCTGCATTCTCCTTTTGTTAAATAGTCGGCTTGTTTTTTGCGGCGCCTCATTTCGCACGTTTTCCCAGTTTTTCCCCATTTTCCCCGCCCATTGTGTTGTGCCCAGCTGTCCAGCTTTTCAGCGACTAAACAAAGCGAGACCTCACATTTCTCACCCCCAACCCACCCTATACACCACCCTATACGCATTTTCCCAGCGCTTTTTCTCTTTCCAGCATGGCATTAGTTCTCGCACAGGTTTTTCCTCTGCAGCTCCTTCCTTCTAGTTTATGCAGTCCGTTTTTCAGTGCAAAAATGATTTTTTCTTATTTTCCAGCCGCTTTTCTCTTAATTTTTTTGTCCAACGCTTCTTCACCCAATTTTTGTGTTAGCATTGTAAATTGCATTTGTTTTTCGGTCCCGTTCCTTTGTCTTTTTTTTCTCTTGCCTCTTTCCTTTTTGCGTCCACAGCAGCCTGCATATTTTGCTATTTATTTCCCTAGAAGTCGGTTCTATCTTGCACTGAGAATAAGTTTATAAGGGTATTAAACGGAATTAGTGAGAGCTATTAAATTGAGAAGAATTGAATGCTTGTTCAGTTTTTTGATTGCCTAATTTAACATTTAAGTGATTGATGAAATTTAAATGATGTATGAAACTAGTTTAGTTATCGATAGTTGCCACAATAAAATGTATCGATATTAGCAAAAATTTCTTAAAATCTAAAAAATAATAAATTGACATAAATATTGATGGTCAAATCGTCTAATTTATTATCAAAAATATTTATTATAAAATGAAATTGTTTTTAAGAGCAAAACCATCGATAGTGGACCCAAAAGATTGCTTATTTCTAGTCCTCACAATAATCGATGGAACCAATATTACTTATACTTATCAGTCTTAGCATATATTTTGTATCATTTTTGTTTCGTTTTTCCCTTTGTTTTTCCCACTGTTTTCGCCTCCCTTGGGTTGTATATCGTTATTTGCATTTTGTCATCACTGCCCGCTTCTTTGCGTTTTCCCTTTTGCCCGCTGGTGTCCCTTGTGTCGCTTTAAGCGCTTTTATTACCCGCAATTTGCGCATTTTCACTTTTAGTTTTAATTAACTAAAAATTTGTGTGACCGTCACCGCCCACCGCCGCTTTTTTTCCCCACAAAAATTTGCCCGCGGCCTTAGCAACTAACCAACGGATCCCTCCGACTCTTGTTCCGCTTTTCCTTTGCTTTTCCTTTTTGATTTTCCATTTTTCTTGTTTCGTGCTTGGCATGAGTAGAATTAAATTTTTGTTTTTCGCTATTTTATTTGCTGTCCTCTTTTTTTTTTTTTTTGCTATTTTACCATTGCGCTCGCTTTGCATTTAATTTGTGTTTATGTTTTCCACACAATTTTCATGCAATATTCTGTTGGTTTATTTCGTGGCACGCTTTTGTATATTTTTTAGGTTTGCTTACAGTTTTAATTATTTGCCAGTTGAGAAGGGGAAGTCCCGTTCAGCTGAGTTGCTCCTGCTTATTGTGGAACGGCTTCAAACAGTCTGGCTCAAAGGAGTCTGCCTCCCACTTCTGCATTTCCCTATCCGTATTCAGTTTTCCTCATTTCATAGCAGCCTGCAGAGGCCAATGGTGGCCAAAATGCTTGCGCTTCCTTTACTTCCTTTGGCTGGATGTCAAAAGTTTTGGGTTTTAATATGAAATATAGTTTATTTTTTAAAGATTATGATTTAACATTTAATAAATGTTTTGTATGGTTTCAGTAATATGTCTTATAATATTCATTAGCCAGTGACTACTGTAACCCTCCCACTTGCCGCCCTGCCATGTAGACATTGTATCTTGTTGGCTTGTGGCTTTAATTAAACTGAACTTTCAGACACTTTGCCAAGAACACAACAACAGCCCTCGGAGTTATGTATCGCCCGCCTTTGGCTTTTGTTCTGCAAACTAATTAAACATTGGAACTGCCCCAGCTCCCGTGCCCCTTTTTTCAAGTTCTTGCCACTATTAATTCATTTTAAATCGTTTTCGTTGTTCTCTCTTTTTACACTGCTTTCTTCTACTCCAATTACTGGGGTTTTTCGTTGGACTCTTTGGTGATTGATGACTCCTCCGGATCGGAGGTAACTTCATTTTGATTGCCCTGTCGAATTTGAGCGGCACCACTGACACATCATTTGTTTGGAGCTGTTTTGTTTTGCCGGCAATATCAATACAAGCCCCGAAAAAATTCCCTCAATGCGATTGGCTTTTCAATTTTCAACCAAGGAAAAGCCATAATATACACTTTTCTTTAGCCTGTTTTGTTGGATTTGGGCCATTAATCAAGTTGGAGTCGCCTCGAATATTGTGTGGTCTTGACGTTTGCAACTCGCTTTGTAGGCCTTTCTTTGCTTTCTTTGCCAACAAACACTCGGCAATTTGTCATGGTCCCCGCACCGATTGATTTGTGTTTACACATCTAAAACATCATCAAAATGTTGTTCAATATCGGCTAGGAGGATAGGGTGGAAATAATTGTATAATTTTTTGTTTAAATACTGTCATTGTTCGACCTCAAAAGGGCTTCCATCAGATAATGGGATTCAAAAATGAAGAAGATTAATTTGGGTTGCTTTTTGTGTGAATGAAAGAGTTAGGAAAGGGAGAGTGAATAGGAATATAATATATATTAACAAATCGTTATTTATAACATATTTTAAAAATTCAATTTTAAAGGAAATTTATGTGGGAACTGGTAGTGGAGTGGCCAGAGTCACCAGGAGCGGTCACACTTACTAGTCCCTGCTTCTATTTAAAATATACTAAGTTTCTCAAAAGCACCGCGGAGAGACGGACGGTCACTCTGAGCAAAAGGGAGGGACCGCTAGAATCTCGTTAAAGGCTGAACTACTACTATTGTAGTATTTTGACTTGTATTTTTGCAAAGCTTAAGAAAAATCGAATGTTATCGATAATTTTGATTTTGACCATGTAGTAGTAATTTTACAAGGCAGTGTCACAATTTTAAGTAAAAAAAGGGCACTGCATTTGTTTGTAAAATTGTCAAAGTGATATTTATTCTGATTCATTTCAGCATTCATATCATCATCTTCAATAGCTGCAGAGTTTTCTTTATCAAGTTAATAATTATAAATCAAAGCATTGCTAACGAGATTTCATTTTATAAGATATCAAAAGCTTCCACTACTCCCAAAACTTCTTTAAACTTAAAGCAACTCCTTAGTATAGTTTCTTCCGTATTTGTTTATATTGAAAGAAATATGAATATTGGATCTGTTGTTTTTCTCTTTTTGTTTACCTTAGTCTGTGAATTCCACCTTGAAACAAAAATATATTCCCTACGCCTGGACCAGAGTTCACTGCCCCGAGGTCCACTCCCCCTTTTTGTATTCCGATGCACTGGCGTTACTGCAGCAGCAGCTGTTCCAAGTGCAAGTGGCACTTTTTACTTGCAATAAACACTCGAGGTGGAAAAGCTATTGTGCTGCTCTGGAAATTATAAACAAAGCTATTTGACCGAATAAACAACAGAAAGGAGAAATCTGAGCCCGAAACAAGAATAAAAGATTTCACCCCGCCCAAAGGTAAGGGGAAAAACAGAAAAAGGTCACTCATGAATAGGAATAAACTTCACCCAGAAAATGTAGGAAAAACTTTTGGCAAGCCATTGAATATGCCTGCCTAGCTGACGATTGCTCTTCGAAGGTTCCGACCGAGTGCAAATGTCTCAATCGCCAGGCAAAAGTTAATGAAGCCCAACAATGCGCATGCTGAGCAGCCAAATGAAGCCAATCGAGAACGGGAATAGAGACATCATTCAGTGGGTTCTGCAATTCTTCTGGTTGAGGAGACAAATTCCAGAAAAAGCTCAAAGAATTTCCCTGGGCCAAAGTATCATGCAAATTGGAAAAAGGTAGCTGAACTGGAAATAATAATATTAATGAGATTAGAAGGAAAAGCTGCCGATTCTCGGATGATGAATGGGAAAAGGTCCAAAGAAGTTCAAACAAGAGTAAACTAAGGTTAAAAAGGCATGTGGGGGCATGATTATTTGGCATAATCAATCATATTATCATAATTTATAGGAAAAAATAAGTTAATATATGTATTAAAAAAGATATGATAAACAAATTAAAAAAGCTTTTGATATATTATTATAATTAAAAGCCAATTTGTTTTCACTTCTGTATTTCTTTTAAGAATTTATTTATGGAAGGGAATTAATTAAAATATTCAGTAATTCCTTGAATTTCCATGCTTCTGAGATCCACCAGTGGTTTTTCCAACTAAATCCAGCCATTGCGTGTGGTGACAAGTTGCCCTTTTCCCAAGTTGGTTATTGAGTTTTCTGGGGAAATTTAATTGACTACCGAAAAGCGACAGAGATGAAAATCGAAAACTAAAACTGAAAACTGAAGCCCTCGTCAAATCTTTGGACTGACATAAACTGATTGAATATGCGGGCGGTCGAAAGAGAAAGGAGAGAGAGTGGGGAACAATGGTTGGATTGCCAACGGCTATTCACAGATTGCATCCGATAGATGCACAGATACACAGATACACAGATACTCGATAGATGGAGGAGTCAGGGCCCCTACAGTGGCAATTGCCAAGTGCACACACGCATTGAGTCATTCAGGCATTCATTCATTCAGCCCGTCACTCTGTCAGGCATTCCAGCAGTCGAGCGTTTAGTCAACCGCACAATGTTGCCTTCTAACGCATCGACCAAGAAAGATACTATCTGCCAGATACTTTCGTATGCAGCGCGGCTAACTGAATTTATGTCTGCTGCAAAAAGGCGAAACAGAAACTGAAACAGAACCAGATAGTGATGACGACGATGATGATCCCGAGGATGACTGACTAACTGACAGGCCGTTGATGGGTGGCCTGCTCTGAACTCGCCACCACATGTTGACTTCTTGTCTTGCATCTGTCAGATAAACTTGTTATTTTGCCTCGTGTATTTTTTTCCCAGCTTTTGCTCTTGGCGCCTAGGTTGTGTTTTTAATTCTCGGCTTAATTAAATCATCCAGCCAGGCAGCCAAGCAGCCACTCTTCTCGTCTCCTTCACTAATAAATTATCATCCGCCCCGCAGCAATTTGTGGGTCATATTTTGGCCAAATTTATGACAGCTTCGTTTCTGACTTGTGCTAAGTAGAACCAACCATAAATTCCGAACAGACTTCAGACTTCAGAGAGTGCCACTAGCAGCAGGTTGAGTTCAACTCGGAGTTTTCAGCTCGAATAGCCAAAGTGGCTGAGTGGATGCGGTTGAGGGGGTTAAGTAACCCATAAATGTCAGAAAAATCGCATAAACTTTGGAATGTATGGAGTGCAAATTCAATGGATTGGAAGTTTAAGAAATCTATAAGCAAACTAACTAGAAAAAGTAATAAATAATATTATTTTCTTTAACTTTTCCCTTATCCAGCTGGAATCAATCCCTAGTAAAGAAGTGCCTGAAAAACTCTCTTTAACTTTTTAATAACAACTTTCTTTTCAAAAGACAAAACCTATTCTATCAATTATGTATCCAGCTCGAACTCCGTTTACAGCTCTATCAAATTTCATATCTTTTGAGATCTTTGACCCATTTTCCCGCCCCGTAATAAGACCCATAAAAGAGCATTTATATCCACAACTATTACTTATCTAATAAACGCTCATAAAACTCCACTTTCATGCTTAGCCACAGAAGTCAAACGATCGCATAAAAAAATGTCAAATAATAGTGAATTGGAAATGTCAACTGGTGTTGTGACCCAAAGTGAAAATTGGTTTTATTATCGCTAGTAAAATTGGAATATCATTTTTCCTGGCCATTAAAGGCATATAAAAAGCTGGCCAAGATTAGAGGTTTTTGTCTTTTGAATGCCAATGGTCAGTAGTGTGTGCGTGTTTCATGTGATGGTCGACCACAAATTGCTTAATTGGGTCTGAAAGGGGGGGAGTGATTCGAGAGGAGAGGAATGGTAAGGGGTATGGGAGTGGCTTCGAGTGGCCACCGTGAGCCATCAAATGCTGACAACTTGAAGTGTGTCACACACAGTGTCTTCAAACAAATTATAGACGACGCTCGAAACTCTCCTCCCTTTTCGGATCTGGCAAAGAGTTTTCCCGCCTTTCCCCCTTTGCGTGTCTCTAATGGAAAGCCCCTCTGTTTGCATTCTGTACTATTCCCCTTTGCTTTTTAAGCGCCACGTTGGCTTACACTAAAGAAAAGAGTGTGGAAAATGCAATGCCGAGAAGCATTATTTTCATCAATAAAAAAGGGAATTAATTCATCTTAGAAAGCAATTCTTATTGGAAATACCATTTAACATTTCAAAACCATTTCTCCGAGTGCACAAAGTGCATTTGACATGAGCCAAGTGCAGGTCTCAGGCCCTGTAATTGATCAAAGGAGTGGGGAGTGAAGGGAACGAGAGTTCAGAGTTCGTGCTTCGGTTTATGGTGATGAGCTGAGTGTCGATGTGCGGAGGTCAGCAGCTCCCATCATGATGAATTCCATCTAGACTAAGTAGCTGTGGGACATGAACATCTTTCGAGTGGAATACCATTGACTTTTGATATGATAATAATAGGTTAGGGGGAGGGGAAAAAGAATGGGATCAGGGCTGATGGCGTGCAACTGTCATTGATCTGATATTTGGAAGAAGGTCAAAGAATGTAATTGGCTGGAAAATACCACTGGAAATCTATGATTTAATAATCAAGAGAATTCCTTATTAAAACTAAACAAAATTCCATATTATTTTATGAGAGTGTTGATACTTTTGAAAATAAATCAACTTTTAAAACCAATCACAGACCCCCAACAACCTTAACTGATTTTATAGATTGTTATAATCGTTACACTGGTTGATTTCACGACATTGAAGGGGATTTACTCTTGAAAGGTCTACACGATGAATGAAAATAAACAAAAGCTGAAATAAAAGTGCCACATGCAGCACTTGCCACAAAATCCAAGTTGAACACAAGTATTTACAATCGACGAGAGTGGAAACGAAAACGAAAACGAAATCGAACAGTGAGTGGGCATTGGAAAAGCTATGCACTCGTCAGATACATTTTGAAATGGATCCAATAGAGACCGAAAGTGGGCATTGCTAATTAGTCTTTGTCCGCTTGACCTTCCGATTTTTGGGAGGGAAAAAGTCACGATTTATTGTCAGCCATTGGAAGTTTTCAATAAATTATGCGGTGGTCCTCAAAGGTTGTGGGATTTTCTATGGTTTAACTGCAGTTTTCCTTTGCTTTGGAGAGAAATTGTTTGTTAATAGGTATTTAAATTGATTCGATTAGGGAGAGTCACAAGTTGAGGTAGGGGAAATGCAGTTTTAATTACAGTTCCCAGGGGAAAGATTGTCAAAGGGAAACTAAATGGGATTTTAATAATTATACTTCCTGAAAAAATGCATAAGCTTTGCCTTTCTTCTCCCAATGAAAAATACAGAAAACTCTCCGATGTGTTTACAAACTATAAACGACACCGAAATTTCCCTCGAAATTCTACTTCAACAGCTCCTGCACTTTTCACCTCATTTCTTTTCGACTTTATTGAGACTCAAACATTGATTTAGTTGGACTTCCGCCCGACTGGCATCCTGATTCACTTTTCCTTTTGGCAAGTTTCGAGTATCTCGAGTGCATCAACAATTCCCAACATGATTCCTGTTTGCTGTACAGTTGTGTACACATCGACTAAGTCAAGTTCGGAAAAAATCGAATAATGGATGGAAAAATGCTGGTGAAAGAAGAAAAAACTTGTTCAAGCTTTGCCAGTGACAAGCGCCGAGTGCAACGTGCAATGACAACGGTAACATAAAAAGTATCAAGTGCTCCGTCGAACCGTTGAACTTTTGCCACGCCCACTGCCCACTGCCCAACGCCCATCGCCCCCACTTGCTCAGTGCCTACTAAAAAGGCGGCCTTCATTGATGGCTAGCACAGACAGAGAGAGAGAAAGAGAGACGAGGTGAGGCAGTGAGTAAGCAAGAACCAGTGAGAGAGACAGACAATTGCGAACAGAAAGAGATGGAATGCCCAGACTGAATGCCATTAAAGTGATCTATGAGCTTGTTGAAGTTGCCAATATTGAGAGCGTAAATAAAGATTTCTGGCCAGCACGACATAAATTAAAGGCACACAGTGCGATGCAAAAGGTTTCAACATCCGACTGGCTTGAGTTGCAGCAATGGAATAGATTTTATTCGGATTTAATGTTAAAGATTCTTGAGATTTTGAGAAATATAATACTTGGGAGTGGGAAGAACAGCTATTAAATATGACATCTTTACGAAATATATATTATGTAAAATGGTTACAAAGACATTTATTGCTAGGAAACATGAATTAAAGTATCTGTTGCGGATCTTCGTATGTAGCGCCCCTGTTTATGCTGTTGTTTATTTGCTTAATTCGCTCTTGGTAAGGGCAAGGGGAGCAAGGGCTAACAGTTGACTTGGAAATTAAAATCTTATCTTCATAACCTCACTTTTCGTCCGCATCACTCAAGTGTCAAAGTAGAAAAGAAAGCTTAGGCCCGTGGTAAACGGTTGACTTAACAGAGATTTAACAGAGAGGCTTAATACTGTCGATTCAGTTACTTTGGCGTTGCCAGATGTCGCGGAAGCAGTTTAGCAGTGTCCTTTTTGAAAGTGCACATAGAAACTAAGAACTTGCTTTACCTTCTTTATTTTGGTCTATAATATATATTTGTCTTACCTAAAATTTTATATAATTGATCCCATTTAATCAATCGAGACCTAAAAAAGCATTTTAATCGCCCCGATCTTTGCTGACATTCGGTAAATTGCTCCTATCACTTGCTTTTTTCTTCAACTCCGACTGACAATAAGCCGTAATTAGCCGAGCGCTCATTTGCATTTAACTTCCACCTCCAACCGAAACTCACTCTTCCCGCGCGCTTATCAAAATCGATTATTAAATTGTCACGCTACTGACGCCGCACAAAAATAATAAAGAAATGGAATGGAAAACGCTCTGGGGACGCTCTCAAAAATGATGCCATAAATTCACAAAATGATGACATGGAAAATAAAAGGCAGAGCAAACAAAAAAACAACGACCAAGGAAAAAAGTCATTATCAATTACGCCACTTAATTATTTTTATTGGAGCATAAAATGCTCCATTTCTCGGTTAGCGACACGCTGAACAGAGTGGGAATTATCTTCCCGTCTCTCTCGGATTAACGGCACCCTTCCCTTTTACTCTCGCTCTGCCCTCTCTTTCCAACAATTCTCTGCATTTGTCGCACATGTGTCAATGAAGTGCTAATTGTCGCGTGCCCACATCTCCCAGGGAGAAAGACCAAGCGACTGCCTTGGGTCTGGGATGGGATTTTAATCCTGGTTTGGTTTCTCTAGAAAAAGGGGGTGGGGGTCACAGAGAAGTAGGGTACTGCATGTAATGACTCTGACAACACTTTTGCATAATTCGTTTGGTGTGAAGGGAATAATTGTATGTGATTTTTGGGGCTTGGCAGCCCGTCACAAAAATTGGAGGCGTTTCCAGCCACGCACTTTCTAA
Organism: Drosophila eugracilis; assembly: GCF_018153835.1. Taxonomy (NCBI): domain Eukaryota; kingdom Metazoa; phylum Arthropoda; class Insecta; order Diptera; family Drosophilidae; genus Drosophila; species Drosophila eugracilis. The sequence continues at coordinate 545,819 of NW_024573661.1, read as the reverse complement.
ACGAATTTGTGGAATATTTTATTTTTTACGGGCATTATTCAACAGCAGTTGACACCGATGACTCCCGAATTGAAGGAATAATTTGCTAAATAAATAAAAGATGGGAAAACCCGATGGAGTCATTCAATTCAAAGCGATTAAGATGACGGGAAAACCCCCTAAAAGTCCAATTGACACAAATTGGTCTTGCATTTATGAATGATTTTTGTCTTTTTTGCCCAACAAAGTAAAGCCCCAGCAAAGCTTTACGACTTCTACAGCCCTACCTTAACTAAAATAAATCAAGTTTAAGAAAAAACTACTCAGCAATTAGCCAACATGACTGTTTTCGTTCATTTGGTAGTTGGCCAATTGTCTAGGATTTTTTTTTAGCCAGCTGCTCTGCGATTGTCTGAGCAATTAAAAGTCATTTAGCGGGAAAAACCCAGCGAAAATTGGAGCGACATGTGTTGGTGGCGTTTATAGAGTATTAATTGACTTTTTGCTGATTGAAAACTATTTCAATTGTCCGCTGCGGCAATCTTTTCCTTGCACTAATTAAATTAAGGCAAGGCTAGAGACCACCCACGGAAAAATGTATTTTTTGTTAGTTTTTTTTAAGTTTTTTTCCGAAAGAGCAGATTAAATGCTTGTCTGCGGAATTGTTTGCGTGAAAGTTGCCACAGAGCAACATGCAACACAAAAAATATATACATTTTGGCCTGATAGCCATGGGAAGACTTTTGCCAATTTAATATTATACATTACACCGACTTTTACAGAGTAATAGGAGAGGCCTTTTCACTTGTCATAAGTCTGAAACCCATAAATTATAGAGAAAAGCGATAGGATCGATTATGAAGATAGAGGACCAAACATCAAAGTTTCTTAATAGATCATTCACTAATATAATTGCTTTTCAAAGATATATTATTTAGTAAAATTATGGTAAAATATGTATTAAACAAGAGCAGAGTAAACTCAAATTTATCATCTCGATCCTGTCAGCAACATTGCTGCTGGCCATTGGCAACATGTTGCTATTGGTATGGACAGGTCTCTGTTGATTTTGTTAGATGGTTTGCTGGTAGTTCGACTGATGATTGATGGCTCGTTATCCATTGGGGGCCGACACTTGAATACTAAACACCCAAGTGACTCAACAAGTTGCAGGTTGCAGAAACGACGCACACGTACAAACAGAAAGAGACAGCTGAAAAGGCAAAGAAAGAGATGGCTAGCAAGGCACACCCACATACGATTTGTTGTTTGGTTTCTGCAATGTTTGCATATGAGCTGATTATGATTATGGGGAGATTTATAAAGAATAAAGATGGCAGAGAAAAACCCATTGCTTGCAAGTCTTAACTCTTGTAAAGAAGAAGATTAACAGAAAAGTTGTAAAAAAGTTGAGTTGTAATGAAAATAAATGATATGAGAAATCGTCTTGAGGTAAACTTTAAGTGCTGTTGCCAAACTCAATAAAATCTGTAGTTTATTTAACTATAATGAAATGAAGATGTTGACTTATCCAAACTCTTGATTTCTGGAATCGATCATATTTTCAAGTTATTAAGCTAAACCAGTCTTAAGGTTTTCTAAATAGATACCAAATAAATGAAACCATTACCATAACCAACCCACATTCGATTCCCCTTCCTTTTAAGAGCTCCTCTCATGACCTCTGTACCATACCTAATCTCTAGTTGACTTTTCCAAGTATTTTCCAAGCACTCACACCATCTGCTACCAATTCTGACTTGATGTAGGCAAAACACTCCCTGAAGCTAGTTGGGCAACACTGTTTTTGTTTGCTAGTTTAACTGCCAGTAGTAACTATTTTTATACCCTCCTATAAAAGAGCGGAAACTTTTTGGCCAGCCCCTGAATGGCGGAATGGTTGAATGGCTGCCTCACATTAGCAAGTGGCAGAAATGTTACAGAACTCCGACTTAGACAATTGCAACTTTGTTTCGATCCGCCCACGGGCAGAACTTTTGAGCCCAACTCGAGTGCAACTGCAATAATTCTCCTCTTTCCTCTTCTCGTTGCAGGTAAGTGCTGCAAAGACATTAGAAGACAACGATGGCCGTGTAAGTAAAGCCACCAACATAAAACCCATACACATGCTGGTTTTGGCGGTAAACAATTGTGGTCAAAATATTAGTGGATGTTTAGTTTGTTTGATAAAAAGGTTGGTTTAGTATTTCCTCTAAAAAAAAAGGCAAATTTTCTAAATCCTTCGGCTAAATGGTTAGCTATCAACGTGGGTTTAAAAAAACTTAAAACCAATCGAATGAGAATATGACACATTCTGCTTTTATTTATAAAGACTGCGTTTTATTTTCTTTCTTTCAAAGGCGCCTCTCATCTTAAAAGGTGATTAAAAGTGATTGCTATGCATTTTTTTACTATATTTTCAAACACAAAGCCATTGTTATTAATTTGCCCAAAGCCAGTTCAAGGCATGAAAATCACTTACCTCGCAATAAGCCCGCCTAATAAAAACTTATTCACTGTCTGGATCTGGCGATCTGTCTATATGTGTCATGTAAAATATAGACACGCAAATTGAACCGAAACCACGCCGCAACCACATGCAACCACTCCTGACAATTGCCGGCACTTCCGTTGCATTGAACTTGCCATATACGCCCCCATCATCGCGGTGCGTTCGTCTATGTGAACAGAGTCGTAAATGCATCTGTTATTTCGCCCGGGTCCCGGGTGGATGACCTGCAAACGATTCTGATTCCGATTCCGGACAATTACAATAGGCGTCTTGCTTAACGATCGTGACCAATTTGTTGGTCAACCATCAACAGCTGCGATCAACAACAAGATCCCAGTCCCCCAGTCCCCAGTCTACAGTCCCCCAGTTTTCCAGTTCCAATCTCTGACTGCATCTGCAATCGCTTCGCAAATATTTACACACTGAATAGAGAACGGATCTCTATTTGTTCTCTTGTTCTCGACTCGAGCCCCCGGCTGTCATCGCGAGTATCGCACCCACCAGAGACCTGTCCATCAATTCGATATGCGCCATGCCGATGCCAGGTTCGTGGATTGAATATTCAATTAAAAACTGGCGGCGACTGCCATGCAAAATCATCGGAAAATGGGGGAAAAAACTATGCTGAAAATGTGTATGCCCTAGGTGGAATTTTATGTGGATTTTTAATACAGAAACTGCATGAAATGAGAACTTTTAAAGAGAAAGAAATGGAAAATATTAAAGATACAGCTTAGATCATCAATAATCTCAGGCAATCAGATTAAAAAATATAATAAAAATAACACAAAAAATGTTAATAATTTGGTTCTTTCATAATAAACTTAGTATTTTAAAATACCCTTTTAAAATAATGAAAATTCTTGTTTAAACTCAGTTAGCTTTTGACCAAACAAACCCCACAGCACTTCCGCTCTTTATTGCCGAATCAAAGCCAATGGAAAAACTCACGTTCAACGTTCAACGTTCAACCCACTTCCATATAGAGTGTAGAGTATATAGATCCCCGTCCGAATCATTTCCATATATAGCTCTTGGCGCTGGAAAAGAAAACGTGACTTGTCTGGCTCCCGTCTGCCGACAGTCTTACTTGGTCTGAATCATTTGAGGCGAACTTAGTTTAATTGAAACGTTGGCCCGCGAACTTGACGCTGATTTGACTGGCGAATGTCTAGTTCTTTATGGCCTTATCCTACGATTACTTACATTACTTACCCTGTGACCCACATCTATTTAGAGAAAATAGTTGTGGAAAATGGGAAAAAAATGGTACTGGGAAAAGGGACCCGGCCGCCCCAGTCATGTTGTGCTGAAATTTATGACTTTCATTTGTGTTTTTCTCGCACAAATCACGAGTGCGCCACAACGACACCCGCAGCAAATAAAATAAATTGAAATGTGGGTCAATGTTTGTGTTGTTGTGGCTTTGTTTTTCCTAAAGGGAGCGACCCAAATGACCCGTCAACAAACCGCACTGAACCTAAATACGCATAGATAGCAGTAAATGCCATTTATTTTTCTCACCAAAAAAAAAAATCAACAAATCCCGTCGAAACAATCGGATTTTATTGCTGATATGCATATGCAAATGTAAAAGACAAAAAAAAAGTATTTAAATATCAGCGAAAATATTTGAAACAAATATTTAAATGTCGTCCGTACAAGCAAACATCCAAACATCCAAACATTTGAACATCAAATTCAATTTGCGATCCGCAAAAGCCTCGTAACGGCTTCTATTGTTTGGATTTGGTTCTATAAATTGCATGCTGCCGCTTGCCATTTTAATTTAATGCAAACATTTGTGCAACAAAGATTAATTATTAAATGCTTATGGATGTGCGGCAGATTTTATTGCTGCCAGCATGGAATTTTAATTGCTTTATATTATTTTCCTCCGGTGTTTAGCTGAGGTGAGCACTCGTTAAAGACTGCAATTATAAATATGGGCAAAGGCTTTAACAGGCAATTCGCTCTATTGTTATGTTTGCTTAACGAATATTATTTAAATAGGACTTAATTGACTTTAAATAAAGTTTAAACCAGGGCTGCTAAACGTTTCATTTGTTTTTGTAAATGCTCTCTGCATTTGGGCTTGCTCTCCCATAAGCTTTGAACTCGCGCGGCGCTATTCCAGTAGCAATTTTTCGTTTTCCTCTTTCAATTTGCTCCTCTTTCTTCCCGGATCTTCCTCGAACTCCTTGCTATTCCACCAACAATTTTTCGTTTTCCTCTTTCCTCTTTCAATTTGCTCCTGTTTCTTCCCGGATCATCCTCGAACTCCTTGATATTCCACGAACAATTTTTCGTTTTCCTCTTTTCGCCTCATTCCGTCACCAACCGCAATACAATTTGTTCTTGTTTCTCCCTCGATCATCCTTGGACACTTACACAGGAAATCATTCCTTATAACTTCTGTTTGCACTTTGGAGTTTCTTTCGCATCAGTAAAATAAGTGATGAATAGGCTAGCAAGAAGTGTTCTTCTTTCTCTCAGTGCACAGCTGCAAATCAACACAAAAGCGTCACTTAAATATGTGTACGGTTTCTTGTATTTGTGCTAGTAAATGCTCTGCCGAAAGAGGAATTTGAGCTTCCCTGGTTTAAGCAATCGATTTCTGCTCGATGTTTAACTTTTAAGTTACACATTCCGAACATGCTTGCTGTTAAGTGTTACCTAAACATAGTTTTCAGATCAAACAAGGTTTTCACATATATTTTTAGTTCAAAAATATAAACATCTTTTTATAGCACGTCTAGACAGGCGTCAACAAGAGACCAACTTATTCTTATAAATATCTAATTATTTTAATTAATTACTTTAAAGATATTCATTCGATGATATAATTGCTCCAACATCCATTGACTTCCATATCAGAGGCTGGAATTAGATGTATCGCCTTCACTTCACTAATTAGATTTGAGAACACACAATTCTACCTGCTCTGGGTTCCGCCCCCCATATACAATTTCCCCGCCCAATCCGCAACCGCAGTTCATTAGCCCCCATTAGAGTGGGAAAAGCGGCAAGTACAAGGGAAAAGCGAGCAGGGAAAAGCGGCAGGGGGAAGTGAGAAGAAGGTGGGGGAGATTTTAGATGCATTCACCGAACAGCATGTAATTGTAGAACTGCGGGGAAAACATCTCTGAATAGCAGGAAGAAAGGGTAACAGCATCACCAGCAGGGAAAACTCAAAGAAAATTCCTCTGAGCAAACCGCAGATAGAGTTCAAAGTGCTGGCGCTGGGAAAATAGATAGGGAAAACAGACATTGCACTTGTTCACAGGGTTTAACGTACGATAAACTCCCTCTGGGGAGGGATATACCGCTGATAAGAAGAGACTGCGGGAGAAGCTGGCTGTTCAAAAACCGTTGACAGTAATTGGGGGGAAAAAGTGAATGACAAATATCCCTTTATCAGTCGTCAATTGAAAGTTTTCCGCTGTTAATGAAATTACTTAACCGAAACTTATCAAAAACCCAAAGAAGAGCCAGAAAACGAAAGAAACATAATTTTAAAGTTTAAGCCAAGAAGATGAGCGTAAAGCCAAGTCAATGAACCCTAAATACAAAATCAAATTCAATTGATTCTGACTTTGGCTTACTCCTTCCCTTTGAAATTCCCAAAGTGCCTGCAAAATTCTTGGGAAACTTTCAAAATGTTAATGCTCTCTCAGTCGTGAACTTTAAGCCCTTCAACATCGACAGCATCATCATTTATTCAAGCCAAAAGCCTGTCTTGGCCCGATAAAATGATGGAAAGTAAGAAATTAAATAAAACACGAACAGAATCAATAGGTTGCAACGTCTCAAAGGCAAGTTGATGGCATCCATAAATTGGCATTAAATATGCATGCCAAACACTTACGAGAGAGTGTTGAAGTGAGAGTTTATATCATTTGGGGGGGAAGAGGGAAGAACCACGCAGTTTCCAACAGGAAATAAAGGAGAAATTTTAAAAATGTAAGCTGAGCAGAGAAAGCAGCAAAGAGAGAAAAACTGTCGAGGGGAGAGGAGAACCGCACATGCGAGGACATTCCTTTCCAGGAATTACACAAAATGAAATATGATTTAATGAACAAACCAAAAGGAGCACTTCCCTTGAACTTGCAACATTACAGCTCAACTTAAAATAACATTCAAGGGGAAGATAAATTTATGAAACATTTCTAAGAATTCTTCATTTAGTTGTACTTTCGCTTTTCACTAAATTGAGAGTTTTGTAATCCAGTTACTAGCATTCAACATCATTTTTAAAGATGTTCATTGGTTATTTCTTGAAAAATTTATAAATTACATCATCTGCATTCCTTGAGAGCTTCAGCTTCTTCTGATAACTCCCAAAGAACGTCATTCAGAGTCCTCCATTCATGATGATTCCCCTGTTGTAAGTACAAACAACTCATTGAAATTATTTCTTAAGAGCGATTGCATTCCCAGCTTTCTTTTCCTTGCTCCCTTGGAAACTTATTCAGCATTTTATTTTATTTCGTTGTATTTTTTCCGACCGTCTTGACCATCAACTGAACGAATTTATTTATTTTCAATCAATGCAGCAGATTCTGCAGTTGTGCAGCCGCCTCCTTGCCACTTCCATTCCAACATATCGAAGCTGAGCAACTTTGTCGCCTCGTTTTGCCACTTTTCAAGGGGCATCCAAAAGAGGGGGGGCAGGTTCGTGGTTGTCCAGAGGGGGATGCGGGGTGAAGGCTGTTTGTTGAGGAGCGCGTGCCGCTTGGAATATTTATGAGCTGCGTCCATCGCCTGGACAGCGTCTTTGGCCATCAACTGACGGAAATCAATGTTGACCCACTTGGGGTTCAGGAAAAAAAGAGACGGACTTGGAAATGGGATCGGGAAACTGAAGGCGCCTGGCCAACAACCCATCCTCCTTGTCGAACGAGTGAAAGTCAAGTTAAGAAATTAATTTCCCAGCAAGTCATTAATATTAAGTTTTGCCGTCAACCCAAAAAGGTCATAATGAGACTGGGTCTCCTACTCGTGTACTCGTACTCGTACTCGAAGTCGCAATTAAAATGAAGACAACTGTCGCACCTTCAATGGTTTATTTTTGTTTTTTTTCGCTGGCATTTAATTGCTGCCACATTTATTATAAACGAGGAATTCCCTCCTCTTCTTTCTTCTGCTCCACCTTTCCAACATCTATGACTCTGTCAAATGGCAGTCTGGCTTCCGCTTCCGCTTTAAGTTGTGCTTTTTGGTTTGGCTTGTTTTGTTTATTATTTTTTTTGCCTTTTGTTTTTTTTTTTGGTAAAATATAAAAAGCCCTGTTGGGGTGTGGCCAATAGGCAGGCATAAAATAAATTGGATTTATTGAGGAAACTGAAAACTAAAAAAAAAAGTTTACAGGATGTATGGGCGTTCAACAGAGAACTTTATATAGTCAAGGATAAAGATCTTTTTACTCGTTATTTTATAACAATTATTTTCCCAAATAAACAGTCAAAATGAATGATAAATGATACAAGCTTGTTGAAACGAAATAAAGGGTGGCCCAAGGAAGATTTGCGCTTTAAAATCGCTATAAAAATATCTTAAACTCAACCATTTTGTAAAAAGCGCAAACCTTCTACTAAATATTTGAGACATTGACAATGATATTCGATATGTCAAAGTCAAAATTATCGATAGTTCAAAAAACAAACAGTGCATGGGCTACCCTGTACTTTTAAGAAGTTAAGAATTAGAAACACCCTGTTTAGGATCTTCCCTTGTCCAAATAAAAAAGTCCGTTTCCGTATATTTTCAAGGATGAAGATTGTAGAATTATTATATAAAGACCCCTATAAAATATTTACAAAATAATAATCAATTCCGATGCTCTTTGTGACTAAATTGTTGTAGTTATTCATTTAACTTTTTTCAAATACAGAGTACTTATTAGTTTAGCAGAATGCTATATGTTGGAATTTTACTTACTAAACAAACATATTTAATTAAAACATAAATATTTAAATATTATAAAAAATATACCGTTGCCTGTAGATTAATAGACATGTATACCTTCTGTTGATGTTATTAAAATAACCAACTGTATTATAGAAATATCAATTAACAAAGTTAAACCTTTCCTTGAATAGATTTATTTTCTATGGATGATGAAAAGCACTAGTAGGAGTATCTTATATATTATTGTACATATTTTATTCTTTTTATAAATAATATCTTCCTGTAGAGAAAATTTTCCAAATAAATTTCCACAAAAGTTCTTTTCTCTATCGGCACCTCTTTCCCTTAAACACAACATAAACTATTTTATCGCCTTTGGCTTTTGGCTTTCGTAGCTTTCGTTGCTTTCGTAGCCAGTGTTTTTTTTTTATATTTTTTACTGGCTGCGTTTCCCCAGCAACTTTTCCACCCACCCCATGCTTCCGGAAATCCACGATGCAATCGATAGCCTCGAAATTTATGGCCAGTGTTGCCTTACCAAATGAATTTATGGCCAGCGTTTAGCGCCAGCTCTCGGTTTACGAGCTCCGGAGTTTCGTTGTACAAATAATATGCGTAACTCTGCCACGCCCACGTACCGCCCATGCAGGGCATCCTGTCCGGCAGAAAGTTGGCAACACTGAAAATTCATTTTCGGTTTTTGGCCAAACTCCTTTCTCTCGCAGTTTGCGGTTTTTTCGGACACTGCTGACCAGGCCGAAACTTTCTGCGGTTCCTTTTTTTTATATTTTTCTCATTCGCCCAGAAGCAGACTTTAAACTTTGGCCCCGATTTCAATCCTTTTTTTTGGTCATTCTTGAATCCTTGGCGTTGCAGTTTGAAATTTGTTTAGCAAGCCGTTCATAAATTTGACACTTTTTGGCTGCATGTGAATCTCCCTCGACTCTCGGGCTTATGTGTCCTGGAAAAGCCCCAAGCCCTTTGGACATGTCCAGGTCGGAGTTTTCCGAGAAAGAGCAGGGAGAGGGGCCGGAAGAGGAACAGCAGATTGCAGGCAGTTGTTGGCAAGTATTTCTGTGGTTTTATCTCCATGCAAAGTAAACTTTTGGCGCCCGCTGCGGTTTTTTGCCGCTTTGAATTGCAAAATAGTTGGGTCCCGCTAAAAAGGGGCACCATGGGGTTAAGGCCTTCTTCGGCTGGCCTGAGCCTTAATGTTGTCCCGGATTGTTGAGGTTTTCTTTGAATGCTGGCTAATTAATGGGAGTTTCGAGTGCTGTCTGCTCAAGTTTCTGTTTCTCTAAAGTTATTCCTTTGAATTAAAATAAAATTAATTTTATTTTTTTGATTCGAATTTCCATATAAATGCTAATGAACATGTTATGCATGTCTGACATATCTTCAGTTCATTTCGAAGGGATCCATCGACTGACAGCTGTCAGAAGCCTGTAATTCGGGTTCTTCCTCTTCCCTGATTCTCTTTAGGTATCCACTTTTGTTACCCCCTTGTTAGCCCCCTTTGTTACCAATTTGACTGCCCCAAAACAAACATTCCTGTCAGTCAAACAGACAGATAGACATCCAAGCGAGCAAGTGAAAGTCCGCTTCGTCCGTTGGACGGACCCCTCGATTCTCCTCTTTAACTTTCTGCACCTTCGCACACTCCCCTCTCTCTCCCCTTTGCTCACCCACAAAGGCGCATTAAATTGTAGGCGTGGTCCGGGACTGAAGGGCTGTGTGTCCATTGTTGAATGAGGTGAGGTCAGCATGTGGATCCCTGGCCGAGGGTCAGTTACAACCCAATGGCAGGCAGCAAGGTGCGGCAAACTTCATTTGAACATGGGGGAAAATGAGGGCAAGGGGCGTTGATAATCAAGGGGAGTGGCAGGGGGAAGGGGTGGGTGCCAGCAGCAGCTGCATTGCAATGCAGGTTGTGATGCTGAACAAAAGGGCCACCTTGTTGTTGCTGCCTGCTGCTGCAGCTGACAAGCAAACCGACGGGGAGACAGGTAGACCAGGCCACCACCCCATCCCCTCTTCCTCTCCATTGACCTTCTGCCCACATAGTCATGTGTGTGGGCGTGGTCAGCATTAACATGCTTAATGGCATGGACGCAGGGTTAAAGCAACGCACATGGGAGGAAAGAGAGTGAGGTAGTAATAAATGCCATTTAATAATTAATATAAAACTTTTTGAAATAAAATAAATGCGTGAAAGGAATACAAACTGATGTTCTAGGGGAGAACCTTTAAGCTATATTCCCTTATCAAATAGCGATAAGGAGGGTTTATATCTTACTGAATCCAAGTTAAGATATTCAAAAAAAAGTATAAAACTCATATAACTTGTTGGAACTTATTAGTTCGACATATCAAAGAAAAGCAAAGTAAATTTAGCTTTAAGAATAACACTTCTAGTATTCCATAAACTTTCATGTGAGATACCAAAAACTTCATAGCAAGCTCCTTCACTCCTTCACTTCATCCTTTCATGTGAGATACCAAAAACTTCATAGCAAGCTCCTTCAGTTAACTGCACAACTCTCTGTCAGCGTATGAAAGCTCTGCCAAAATGGCCAAAATAATAAACGAATGTGCAACCGAATATACATATGTAAAATATATCCCCCTCTAGGGTCACATGCTCGATGCAAACGATTCAAGGCCCCAAAGATGAGAGGTGGCGCTGTTAAAGGTTGCCAACGTTCAGTCGGTTTATCATTTATAATTCATTCGCCGTTGGCCTTAAAGGACTTTAAGCTGCCTTTTTCGCAGCACAGTCGGCTTGTTGGATTTTATGAGTATTGCTGCTGCTGCTGCTGTTGCTGTTGCTGAATGAAAAATAAGGCACCTGGGAAATTTGCGTAAATGCCGAGTCAGGCTCAACATAAATAAGGTTAAAATCATGTATAAAGCAAATTACACACGTGGAAGGAAATGTGAGAAATGTTTTAATTAAATTATGAATGATCAAAGAGACCGCAAATTGTATAAAGTAAAATAAAGCGAGCAATATCTTTTCTTAGAAATCGTATTGAAATGTTACTTAAAACCATCGCCATTCGGCCATTTAATTTATGCCGCACAAGTTTTCATATTTGGGGGCAATATTTATGGTGGAAAGCCATAATAGCTGCCAAATGCATATTAACCGCACCAAACTCGGCCACCAACTGAGCCACATATTTGCAACGCAGAAGCCACACCGCAAAAGAGACGGCAGCACTCAGTTGGAAAGAGAGCGAGAGCGGCAGAGATTGCAGCCGAAGCTGGGCGAAATATGTGCATTCATAATAAAAATTTATGAGCGCAGCCTGAAAAGAAAATTTGCCAGAAGTTGTGTGCGAGAAAAAGAAGCAAACAAGAAGGCAGTTAGCCAGAGAGAAAGAGAGCAATGAAAAGAAAGAGACAGAGAGCAGACAGAAGTTGAAGCAAATTGCTTCGTAAAAACATCAACTTCATTGCCATTATAAAGTTCAACAAATACGATTTATATGCAACAAAACGCATCAAGACAAATGCAGGTAAAAGTCAGCTGAAAGAGAAGGCTACCTAACAGAGGGAAAGAGATGGCAGGCTGCATACAATGAGTAAACAACAATTACCAAAGTTAACCAAAACATTTTTGCGAGTGTATATACCCGTACGGGTGCAGTTTTCCCCCTCAAAAAAACAAACTTTTCAATGCAAAACTTTTCTTTACGCTTTTGAGTTCAAATCGCTTTCTATCTGGCTAACTTTTATACGGTTTTTCTATGCAAATAAATTTGAAAATAATTCCGACCGTCACACGCGGCGTATGCGCAATTTGACATAAACACCCCCGAAAGTATGCAGCGCGAATGGCGAAGGAAAATTCATTTCAAACATTTTTCAAATCACTCCAAACTGGAATTTTCATATTGTCTGCACCTTTCCACACCCACTTTTCCACCTTTTCACATTCACCGACTCAATTTTGCATGCGGCTAATAAATAAAAGCATTCAACTTTGACATGATATCAAGGATACTTCTTCTGCTCCAATTTGCGATACTACACTGGGAGAAACGGCAGCTGAAAAGATATCTTTCTCTACCTTGCTTTTCACTAGTTAGTAAAACTCCATACTCCCCGATCCCTGAATTCTCTCCGTGCATCCGTGTCGCCTCCACTCTTTCCATCAGAATGCCACTCGACTGTGGAATGGAATATGACAAACGGCAGCAGACGGAGCAAGCCAGACAGGCATGGCCTGGGAATCATGGGGGTATCCCCACGGAGGCAGCAATATTTCAGCACTCAACTCGACAGCCAAGTGGCCTGCTGGCGAGGGAGAACAAGGGGTGGTGCAAAGAAAAAGGGGGGAAAGGAAAAGCTCTCCTAGAGGGGCGTTTGAGTTTTTAATAAGCAGCCAGCACGGCGTCAAATGCCAGAAGTTTGATGAAAGTGAAGGCAGCCTGTCGGGGGATCCCCTTACGCCATATCTCCGGCTCGCTGCCATTGCAGTTTTCAAAATTGAATAAAGTTGACAAACGAGCAGAGACCCGAAAGGTGATAAATTCTCAGCCAGACTGAAGTGTCGCCAGAAGTTGGGCGGAAAAGTGGGGGCAGTCCAGGAGCAAAGGGAAGCTGGAAAAACACAAATTTAATTGCAATGCACCAGGCTTTGATGGAGGGAAAATCGGAAAATATACGGGTCAAGCGAAATCATTTTTGCAACTGCAATTTGACAAATGAGATAAAAATTATGCTGGTAGTGCACTTGGGCTGTTGGAAAGCTGTTGCTACAGATTTTCCAAGTGTTTTTATATTTATTATCCCACCCGTAATGGGATTTTTTCGGTTTTTAAAAAGATTTCGTTTTATATTAATGGTAAGATTTGAGACTTTATTTCTTTAAAAGTTTTTCCTAGAATGTTTTCCCTTTTTATTCCCATTTTAGATTAACATTTAAGATGGTTTCTGTATTATTTATCCAAAGTTGTCTGAAGAGGCTGAATGATGAATGGCTTTCTTCTCTCAGGGACTCAGCAATAGCATTTCAATCAACTTGCATTAACGCCTAACGCTGCCCAATGAGCAGATGGGAATCTAAGCCTACCTGGCCGTAAACCAAAGGCCAAGAGGCCATGGACTTGGGCATTAGCGCCACATTCTTGACAGGCTTTCCGAAACCCCTCTTCACCCCCTAAGGTATTGGAAAACAACAACAATAAGAGAGCCTCATTCATAAGCCTCCAAGGTTAAACCGCTAAAAATCATTGACCAATATCAAAGAGCCATTGTTTTCGGCCAAAAGCAAATGGACCAGAAATGCTAAGCCCCCAAATGAAAATGAGAATGGGCCTGGGTGTGGGCCTGGGCCTGGACACAATACAACGCACAAATGCCAAAGACGAAGATTTATGCCAATTGGTCTTGAGCACCTTGTAGCCAAACATATACTCTATATAGTATATATATATATCCTCAATGTGTGACTAATGAACAGACCCTCCGACTCCAGAACGCTGGCCTTTTATTTAGCCATTTGGCCCACCCACATTTGGACAATTTACGATTTTTCGCTCTTACCAACACTGACCATATATCTTTGTATATTTATGTATATACAATACTTTTTTTTTTTTTTTGTGTATATGTGCAAGAGCTATGGCCGCAGCCAGCTCATTAATTTCGCTTAACTTCACAAATTGCCAATTGTGCGCATTGGTCAACATTTTTACTTCTTTCCGTCTCGCTTCCAGTTCGTGGTTGACTGGGCCTGGTTTTTTGGGTTCTGGTTCTCGCTATGGCCATGGACCAGGTTGATTTTCTGCTTTTTTCCCAGAGCATTGCTATATGTCCATGTCCATGTCCATGTCGACAATTTCTTCTCTATTGTTCTCGCAGTCGTATTTATTGCCTTGAATGCCAATTTGTTTCATGTGCCCATTGTTCTGCGCTTTTGGGTGAAGGTAGTGAGATTTTGTGAAGTATGTTTTGGGTTTGAGTTTTGAAAATAACATTTTTTTAAGAATTTTTAGTTTGGTTTTCCTCAAACAGAAGCTTTTAAATGGCCAGTTTCAGCTTTTTCCGTAACAGAAACTTTTAAAAGTTTTTATAATTACTGATCAAAGTATAGGGTATTCTGTTGTCATCTGAGTATAAAAACTATTATTGCCATTCCTGTTGCTACTGTTGATATTTCTGTTGCCTTCTGCGCCGTCTGCCTGCACATGAATTCTTAGTTTATGAACTTCAGCTGGCCCCACATTTCGCTTGGTACCAACTTCTCGTTAATGTTACACTGGCATGTTACCTCAATCTGTGTTTGGCTTCTTTTCCTTTACTTTTGGCCTCTCTATGGACAATAAAAATGGTGACAAATTGTCATCACACGGCACAAATGGGGGCTTTATTAATGCGAGCGACTTTTATGGCAGGGGCCCCGGTGGCGTATGCGTAATGTGAGTGATGATATGAGGGCTAGGCAGAAATGGGGGAATGAACATGAAAATGAACACAAAACCAAGCCATCAATCAGCATTAGTAAAGAATACCCAATCTTGTTTTCCATTCCAGGATGTGAAAAACACTTTGCACGGCAACTATATCAATGGACGTAGCCAGAAGAGGGAGGACTTTCTAAGGCACAAGAAATATAGAGGTAATGGAAACTATTTTAGCCAACCATCAATAGCTAACCTGTTACTCTTTTACCTTTTAGCTCTCGCCCACGCCCACATGAACCAGGTGCTGAAAGGAGGCCACCTGCCGGATTCCCCAGAAACGTTGTCTGCTTGTCCAGCACGATCCATCGAAGATCTACACGCCCCACTGCACCATCCTGCACCGCTGCAGCGAGGACAGTGGCTGCTGTCCGAGTAGAAGCCAGATATGCGCCGCCAAGAGCACCCACAACGTTGAGCTGTATTTCTTTGTGAGTACATTAGAAAGCTGATAGGGTTTAGGGTTATTAAGACTAAGAAATTTGTATTTTGGATAAATGTTCCTTATTTTTCAAATATATTATACATGGGTTCGACCATTTTACACTCTGCTAGCTAAGCCAAGCTTAGGCAATCTTAAAATTTGATCGATTATGGTAATCCGGATTATCTAGAAGGCCAAACTAAGATAGTGTAAAATGAAACTTTATTTAGTTTGGAACTAATTTTAGTGATATTCCGAATAATAATCAGAAACTTAAAAACCAATTTATTATTCCGTGGCCCACGGAAGATTTGCGTTTTAAAATCGCTATAAGTCATATAAATATTTCCCAATTTTCCAATCGAGCGTAAACTCAACCATTTCGTAAACCGCAAACCTCTTACTAAATATCTTACACGTTGACATTCGATATTCAAAAATATCGATAGTTTAACAAGTAAACGCTGCATAGGCCACCCTGTACTTTTAAGAAGTTAAGAATTAGAAACACCCTGTTTAGGATCTTCCCTTGTCCAAATAAAAAAGTCTGTTTCCGTTTATTTTCAAGGATGAAAATCATTTAACTTTTTTCAAATACAGAGCACTTATTAGCTTTTCATTGACTCCCTTTATTAAGCCACGCCCTTGTCTCTCTAAATAATTTCCATTTAAAAACTGCGCTTGGGTGCAGCAAAAGCAACAAAAAAAACAACAAAAGCAACACCAAAAACAACAACAGTAATAACCAAAACAAATGAAAAGCGATTTTCATTCTGACATGAACTGCGCTCATTGTGTTCGCGGATTAAGGTTTCTGAAAGCGAGCGTGTGTGTGCTTTTTGCTCGCGTTTTGTGACTTTTAAGTACCTATTCTCTGACTCTGTCTCACTGTATGCTTCCGTCTCTCTCAGTTTTGTGATCCTACCTTCGGCGGTAATTGAGGTTGTTGTTGATTTTTTGTATAGTTGTTGCCGTTGTGGGCGTAGGTCATGCTTGAGGGCGCCATATTGCAACATAATTATATCGTTTCACCTTTATTTTCATTTTCATTTTCATTTTGTTTTTGTTTTTTACCTCTCCAAAGCACTTCTTTTTCCAACGTGGGCCCTCGGCTGAAATGACTTTTTAATGACGCAATGATAATTCAATTTGTTTGGTGATTTATGCCTCATGATATGATTATTGTTGCTCGATGCCACTGCCTCGGCTGTCATTGTTCTTGCTGTCTTTTTGTTACGTAACGAGCTTTCGATACTATGTGGAAATCGAGAATGTAATTAAGCATTTGAGGGAGGAAACGCATTTTGCTTAATTTTAATATGGCTCAGATTGGACTGCTGGCCATGTGATGGATGGCTGCTAATTAAAGATCGGGCAAATGTGGATTGGCTTAATAGAATTTACTGGTTGCGGAAAATGCCTAACTAAAGGGGAAAAATATAGATTAAATATTTAAGAATTCTATAAAAATTGACATGCTTAAAAGAGTTACGATAAAATATTCTTAAACCTTCTTGAATTCTTATGGAAATATTGAATAATCTTAGAGGACTGTTTGCTTTTCTAACAGTAAAAATAGTCTCAGCCTCTATTTGCTTAGTTTTCCATTATAAGTGACTTTGTAGGCGGTCGATTTTCCTTCTCCTTTTCCTCCTACTTTTCTCAGAACTTTTATAAATTTCGGTTTTTGCAGCTGCAACTTTTTTTTATAAGGGACCTTCCTCGGCAGGCAGAAACTATGAAGCTCCTTGGATGGCTTTTAATTTTCAAATATTTATGCTGCGCTTGCCGCAAAAAGTTTCCACTTGCAAGATTTATGCTTACACACACTCTGAGACAGTAGGATACCCAAAGTCTGAAGCAGACACAACCGCAGAATGCTCAAGAGCAAGACAAACACGCCCACACACGAGTCATCTTATAGGGAAAAAGGGCTGGGCAGGAGTCAAGTTAACTCGCCCCTCTTAATTATCCAATAAAACTTGCGAGCAAAACCACACAAATTATTGTAGGGCAATTTAACATTTTCGGCACTCAAGCAAAAACCCATAAGATGCTCTTGATAGATAAGCGAAAGGGAGAGGGCTTTTAAGATTAATGGGAAAGCTATCTTGTGGAAAACCTGGCCAATAAAGTCTTAAGAAATTTGAAGTTTAATATGTTCAAAAGATTAGGGAGTTACTAAGGAAGTTATGGGTGAGTTTAATATGCGGTTGTTTAAGGCCAATGTAACACGGAGTATTACCTTCTTTTGGGAAATCTCCTACAAAAAGAAAAAACATTTATTTTCCTACATTCTTGATGTAGTAAGCCGGCTTTAAGGCCAGTTTTAATATGCAAATAGTTCCAGGGGAAAATCCCCAACATAAATTTGTTCTTTTTTGGCAGGAACAAACTTCATGACATGCTCAGTGGAATCAGCCGGCAGCATAGTGTATGGCCCCAAGGAACTCTTGTGTCCATCATTGTTGGCTTCTCGCCCTCCCATTTCCTCTCTATTTTCACACACTTTTCCCTCAGTTTTCCCTCCTTGAGCCATCCTTCAAGTAGGGCACAAAAAATGTTTCTGGCCAGGGGAAAAACAGGAAACTGAAGCTGAAGCTGAAGCTATGTGTTCAAAGCTGTTGGTAGCACTAAAGCTTAAAAACACATATATGTTAGCATGAAAAAAAAGAATATCAGCCACTAAAAATGAAGAAGAAGAAGAAGAAAAAGAACAGGAAGAAGAAGCAGGACAGTCTGCAGATGAGGCAGGCAGCTTGAAGAGAATCTGCCAGGAGGGAGCAACTCAGCGGTTTGTCATTGAGAGGTGTCAAGTGGCAGGCAAACACACGCAGAGACACACACATACACAGCTGGAGAGCTGCAAAGGAGGTGCTGCACTGAGAGAAAATATGAAGATATCAGGGATTTAAATAAATAATTTATATAGTTTTTTTATAAGTAAAGTACACTAATGTAAAAAGAAGATGCGGCTTGTTTTCACAAAGTTAGAGCTAAGAAACGGCAAAAAAGCCGGCCTCTCTGCTGTCACCCGACGTATACGTTATTTTGGGCGCAAAAAAAATCAGTTTTCTGGCCATAACACAGCCAAAAATGGCCCAAACTAGGAATGTAATACCTCGTAGGGTTCGTAACTTGATTGCCATGATTCCCAATTGGTTTGCATGCAAATCTGGGAAACTTCATTTTTGGCCCATTTTTGAAAATTTTGATGATGGTACCCCTTATCAAAAATGCGAAATTTGGGCCAAAATTGACTTTCCCAAAATCGAAAAACCAGTGATAGGGGTGGTTAGTATTGGTCGTTAGCAGCACAAAACAGTAGTTCTTTTGGCTGTGCGTCTTGTATTGACCGAGATAGAGCTAAAAACCCGAAAATATATTGCAAATTTCTGTTAAAAATGGGTTTCCCGATTTTTTACTCCTTAAATTAGAGCTCGCATCAAAAAATCAGAGCAATAATGATAAAAGTTTTAAGCTTCGGTAGTTAGCTGCACAAAACAGTCATTGTTTCAGCTGTACGGCTTGTTTTGACAAAGTTAGAGCTAAAAAACCGCAACAAATATTGAATTTTGATTTCTTATCTATACACCCTTAGTCGTAAGCACAATGTATTCCTCTCCCTTACTCTTCCATAATGATAAACACTGTGTGTCCTGTTCGTACGATCAGCCAATGTCTAGGATAGAGTAAGATAGAGAACTAACGAACAGTTCGTTTTCGACCATAGCTGTGGTGCACAGAAGAGAACAGAACGTACATTAAGACGCCTACAACTTGCTGCTTTTTCTTCTCTGTGTAGAAAGTGGATATATAGGCGGAGGTGTGGGTGAGCTAAGGAGCGATAACCAGGCTGAGGATGCAACCAACAACAGCAGCAGCACGATAAAAAAAGCGTAAACATTTTAACAAAACATAATTTATGTTGCGCAAATTTTGCATTCGGTTGAAGGTTTCTGGGAGGGAAAGGAAGGGTCTGTGGAGTGGGTTATTCAGCATTCTGCATTCTGCCAGTCTGTAAAGGGCAATGGCCTTACCTCCCTCCCTCCCTCTGCCAGACCCTACCAAAACACACCATAACAAACTCCGGCACATGTTGTAAGCATTGTGAGATTTATGAGGCGGTCTCCTCTCCTTTCTTCGCCTCCTGGATTCTCTTTTTTCGGGTTCAATGGCCTCCACTTTCACCCAAGTCGCAAAAGGAGCATGGATGGGGGTGGCAGAGGAGTCGGTGGCTAGAAGAGCCAAGGCAGAAATCAAAGGCCTCCTCTAAACGTGAAAGCCAACGCCCACGAGCAGCAATAATAAAAACACACACATACACCAGGCCAAACTTTTGCTTGTTTAGCAAACCAAAGCCAAAGTAAAAGTCAATTGGCTGACAGGCAAATGGCCAACTCCATGGCCAACTTCATATACCCGACATCTATGTGTGGAAGTCCTCAGTACGATAAAAAATAATTACTTACTTTTTCAAGTAAGAAGGATCCTATATAATGATATCAAAATATTACTGAGGAAAGTAGATCAATCTTGTCAAATTATTCATTTTAATTACTTTGATTTTAGAATTAAGTTTTTAATATTCCTTTAGCCACATTCCACTTAGATCCTCCCCCGTTTTTTTCTCTGCATAAACATCCATATACCCAGCCAAACTGAACTTGGTTGATTTAATTAATTTGCCACAAAATGTGGCCAGCTCAAGGCGAGTGCATAATAAGCTGGGGATGAGTTAAACTGCAAGCGGGCAAAGCCCGGTTATGGAGTAAAAATGGTGGATTTTGAAAATGTTTGAAAGTTTTCGTGGTGAAAGTGTGAAAGGACCCCAAGCTCGTGTCACTTCCTTTTCCAGTTTTCGAACTGCGTAATGCAATTTCGCCAAACTCAAATCCCCTAGCCATGCCGCGAGACATCCACGTGTGCACAAGGCGGGGGATTTGGCTGCAAAAGGCGGTGGAAAATGCAAATTGCTGGCACGTAAACAGGTGGAAACAGGTGCATGAGGTAAGCAGCAGTATCCCACACAGCAGTTAGGGAAAAGCTTCTCTAATGCCGCGCTGATGTGAGCGCCATAAAATACATGAGAAATGCTCTGAACCGCAGCTACATTGGATTGGGGTATCCCACCACAGATGGGTTTTCTAACAGCTTTTGAAATCCTTCAACATGTTCCTTTGTTTTCTTTTTAGTATTTTTAAAGGTAAAAGGGTCTTAAAGATAATACCAATTTGTATCGGGCATTAAGAACCTTATAATCTTTCTGTGTAACCCTAACACCTTCCTATCGAGAATCTAACTACCCCTTGATGACTCCCTGGTTGCTGAAACTTTACTTGCAACGTTGATGACAGTTGCAAGTTCTGCATTCTTTGGATTTATGCAAAACTAACATGTTGGGGAGATGGGAAGCTGAAACAAGAAATGCCATGGGTTGCTGAAACTGCATAAACTTCTTACATATTTGCAGAAGTTCTTAACTTTAAAAATGCATGGGCCAAAGTTTGAAGTTCGCTAAGAAAATAAATTAATTTTGTTTAAATGAAAAGGCATTGTTTCGCTAACAGGAAGCATGGAAGTAAAAAGGATATTCTTAGCTGATATACAAATTTATAAAACCTTTAAACTTATGAAAGATATTCGAAATAAGCAATTTAATAAAACTTCTGATAGCTGAATCTTAAGTGCTTCTGAACTGTAACTACAACAAATTTTGCAAACAATATAACAAAGAGCACTTTGATAGACACTCTCAAGCCCAGAAACTAGCAATTCAGGTGAATTTTTGAAACAATTTTTAGGCAAACATTGATTTTAAATTCCTCCCCAAAAGTAGGCAACTAAGGTCCTAGGCAACTAAGTCCTAGCAAATACTTCGTTTGGCCTTCTTTTCGTCTCAATTAAGTTCTCGTCTTGTTCCATTGTACTTGTTTTGAGTCCAAACAACAGCTCAGGAAGCCTCTGAAAAATGCTTGAAAATTTCAGAAAAACATTTTATGCTTACACGCCACTGGGCTGGCTTAATCGCACTTTTCTGCAATTCCCATCTCCAAGCGCCTCCCTCTCGGAAAATCCCTGGCAAACCGAGCAATAACTGACTAATTGCTCGGGTCACCAGCACATGGACACTGAAGCACACACACGCATATTCTTGAGAGAAACAGTGGGAAAAGGGGTTTATGAATGCATTTTCATGCATAAAGCCCCAACCTCAATCAGGGAGGCCATCTTGGAAGGTAACCCAACCACCTGCCACCCCCGCCCAAGGCACTCATAAACAATACAGCCCAATGCACTTGCATAAAAATTGATAGGTTTTTAAGTTATATTTTATTTCAGAAGTTTACAAAATTAAATTATTTACCTAGATAACTGATAACTATACTCTTACAAGCCACATTTTGATATGCTAGATAACGATTTTTAAGAAAATTCTTCCATTTCTATAAAAAAATGCATAAATTACTAAAAAAAACTCTTTTTGTTTCCCAGTGTATAGGCTGAGATTTGCATATTTAGTGAGCAGGAGAAACAGAAGAAGCACTTTAGTGCAATTTTTTGCACAATTGTGGTTTGGGCAAAGTAAAGTAACAACACCAGCACTTGGCACTTCCGTTTCCGGCAATTATTGTTGCTTTCTGTTAGGAGAAGTGGGCGCACTTCTCAAGGAATTCCGTGCCCTTCTCACTCTCTGAACACAAAAAAAAAAAAAAACAGCACAAAACTTTCAGGGCGGGAAAGAAAACTTTTTCAATTCACTGCAGGTTGAGTTGCATTTCCATAAGCACTTCCATTTGCCAAAGCCACACCGCAAGCCCGAAAAACCACACAACACGAACCGCAGCGAACCCAGCTGAAAACTCAATTTGAAGCATTTTTCATAAATACCTGAAACGAGCAAATGAATTTTCCCTTTTTTGTGCTTTGTCAACTTATTGGGTTTGTTAGTTCTTTCTGCCTTGATGCGTCCAATCAAAATCCAAATGCTTCGCAGCACTCCCCATTTTCTCAATAATTTTTTTGGACATTTTCCTTGTTGTTTGCTTTGGCAATTTTCCTCCTTTTCCTTGCGCAACTAAGATCTCTGCACTGGATGAGTGGCCAGGGCTTGATTAATGGCCAACTTGTTATTTTAATTAAACGAATCCAACTTAATTTATGCAATTCATACGCATTTCATCATTTTGCACTTGTCATGCAACCAGACTTACAATTTCGGGTACAACGGGGGGAGGTGAAATGTGGACCACAGACCAGCCACCAGGTTGGCGAGACCGGGGGGGCGGTGGAGTGGACCACGGGACCAATCCAATCCCAAGCCCAAGCAGCTGTAGAAGTTTTGTGGTCTGTTAATGGCTCTTGACCAGTGGCGTCTGACCGCATAAAAAGGGGTTTCCCTAGATAGAGCTCTTAATAAAGCCATTTAATATGTTTATTTTAAATTTTATTGCAGGTCGTTTATTATAGCAAATAGGCAGTTTTTTGCAAACGAAAATTATCAATCAAAAGATGTTGATAAAACGAGTATCTCTCAATTTTTAAGCACTTTAAGCATATTTTAAGTTATAATTCTGGCCTTAATATATGCAGAACTGATAAGGCTTAGACTTTATTCCTA
This sequence comes from Drosophila eugracilis, assembly GCF_018153835.1. Lineage (NCBI taxonomy): Eukaryota > Metazoa > Arthropoda > Insecta > Diptera > Drosophilidae > Drosophila > Drosophila eugracilis. The sequence continues at coordinate 522,903 of NW_024573661.1, read as the reverse complement.
AGAAATAGTCGTATTAGATATCAAAATCCCCTTCGAAACATTTGAAACAGTAATCACCTAAGCCGCTGCCGCTGCTCTGACAACTGACAACTCATTTAAGAATTACAAGAGCTGTGGCAATAACCGAGCGACAACGAGCCAAGGCAACAATGACAACAAGTTTGATGAGCAGTCAGCTTAGGAAACTGTCAACTCCCAGCTGCCAGCTAAGAAGATATACAGATACGCTTGTAGTTTATGTGCTATATGCTCTGCTTGGCAGCACGTCATGGAGTTCGGGGGTCAATTATGCCAGCTCCGTATGCAAATAGTTATCTGGCATAATTAAGCAAATGGGAATGGGAATGTGAATGTGAATCAGGCTGGGGATGATAAGCTTATGGCATTTAATTAAGGATTTATCCATTTTCCAATTTCCCGCAGGTGAAGAGCAGCAGGCATCGAAGCGACATCGAGAAGCGAACCTTTGTAAACCACACGGAATGCCATTGCATTGAAAGATCGACCTATAACGAAGACCTGGCCATGGCCAACAATGTCCAGTCATTGGTACTGGCTGCCGCAGAGAGATGCACGTGTCCAAAGACCTTTGAGATATTCGTAAAGGACGACCAGTGTCGGTGCGACTGCAGTTCCGGGAACATCAGCTGCGAATGGCTAAAGAATGGCAAGGAGCACTTCGACATGGCGGATCGCAAGTGAGTGGAACATCATTATTAACCCTAACTTTTGCCAATCCCAATCTTGACTTTCTCCTATTCCCCCAAAAAACAGATGCATAAAATATGGTTTCTGCAAGACGCCCACCTGCACTTATGGTGACTACAAGAAGGAGGAAGGTGGCTGTCCCACGGACTCGGATAAGCAGTACGAAGCAAACGGAACGAAAGCTGATAAGAGGGAAAACTAGGAAGGTTAACCTCTCCTGACAGGAGCACAGGCAAAACGAGAGACGTGAATTTAGTTGCATATCCTATACAAAACCATACGAAAGTAAAACGAAATGAAATCTATTTATACACTAGGTTGGGTCGATTAGAAGGAAGTTTTAGGTGTTCCTTAACAAATGAGAAGTCCAACATGGGCAAGTCTGCTCTAATGTTGATAGATCTGGCTGATAATCAAAAATTGGAGATGAAGCAATGTGTCAACTTTGTTTGAGTTTCCATCACCTTAGAATCAAAACTCAACTTCAAAAGATCAGTCAGCTCAGTTAAGATGTATCTTTTACTTCCTGAACAACCCACCCAGCCTTAGATACACATACTAATAATGTATATCAGTGGATTGTGTATTAGGTGTATTGAGACCACAACACTGTTTTTCCTCGATCCGATAGGCCATTTAAGATAGCAGCAACCGTCACTCGAGCAGATCGATAAACGAGTATTTAGCAAAAGGAAATAAGACTTTTTTTGCGCATGTTCTACTCAAAATGAAAAGCATATTAAACAATACGAACTGTAGCAATGTTCATAGATGTTTCAGTATCCAAGAACCACAAAGTAAGCCAGAATGATTAATGTGTATTTAATGCGTATGCTAAATGAAATTCCAAATATATAAATTGACTGCGTTTTTAGTTTTAATTGACTAATGTTATGTTATTTAATTATAATAAACACACGAAAACGAAAACAAATCATTAAACTTACAAATTACAAATTACAAATTACAAATTAAAATTAAATATATACATTACCTATATACGAGCCAATATATTATTCATGTTATTTTAAGCTAAGTTTTAACACAAATCAAACAAACCAATCCCCGGAAAATGCAAAACAAAATTACATTTTCATATTTAATTTCTAGTCAAATTTTAATTTAATCTTTTCTACGGCCACGAATGTTGTTTAATCGAATGTAAATTCCGCCATCGAAATCACTAGGACAAAAGGCATTTAAGCGGTTAACCACAACATATAGAAACTAATCCATAAATCTAGCGAGATAAATGTGTAAACGTAAACTAGCCCACAAACTCTCTCTCTCGCTTACTTCCTGCATTTGATAGTGACTAAACTAAACTTAGGATATCTTCGATTTTAAACAAAATTTCATCATCATTTTCATTTGCATCGTGCACAGGCTTAAGCTTAAGTTAAATACATAGTTCCCGCACCAAGCACTGTATATATATTTTAGATAAAACCTACATTTAAGCGGCACCCAATATAAATCCTCTTGGCACAAAATGATTACCGACAGAGAGAAGGAAATATTTCACGGATTGCATATCCCATTTGCATATTAATGACATTCGCCTGATGGCAATCGATGAGCTCAATTATTAATTTCAAACGGAATTTGGGGCTTTAATTATTGTGAATTTATTTACCATTTACCAATACCAATTACCATTTAGCCAGACACCAAAAGCCGTTTAATGACCTGTGCCTCGTTTCTATTTACCCTACGTTATTAGATGTCTGCCACATGATTTGTGGGCAATCAACTTGCTCAACGTAAAATATTTATTAAAGATAGCAAGCACTCCACTTTCGAAGAGGCATACGCATATATAGGAAAAGCAATCTCGATGCGACGTTGAATGTGACATGAATATTTCAATAAATCTGTGTAATTGTTAATAGAAGCTACCGCAAGATACCAAGCAGAATATACGAAAGATTACATTTCAAAATGATTTTATTTACAACTTTTAGCATAAATTTTAATGTATAAAAACGAATGTAAGCGTTAAGCTGAAAAACAAACCAATACTAATAAATGAAACATATTATTACTATGCAAAAATCCAAATAAATATGAAAGTGAACAAAAATATGAAAAAAAATGTATGATTTTCACTATCAAAGGTGGTTTCTGGAATGGCCCAAGTGTTGTTAATTAGCAGGCTGGAGCTAAAGGAATCGGCTTAACGAGCACAGCCCAGGGAAAGTCAGGCGGGGAAAGTGAAAAATGACACCTAATGAGTCTCTGCAAAAAGCAATGGTAATTATTGGCTCAAAAGACATTCAAATATTTATTTATTGGCAAAGTCGCAGATTTTATTATTGTTATTGTTATTATTATTGTTATTAATTATCAAAGTTGGGGCTAGATAACAAGCACAGTTAATATTGTTAGTATACATAATATGTTATTAGTGGCATTAAAAAGTTGTTGGTTTTTCTGCAACTGTTAAAGGTACAACTTTATTTCAGATAACAAGTCCCTGAAGAAATTCGAACTTACTTTTATATATAAAAACTGGAAATTGACTTCATGGTATTCCCAGGAACTAATTTGTCACTTCTTTAGGCATGGGCGTATTACTCAGAGCTTCTAACTGAAAAAAAAATTATAATCAAGAATCAAAATTACTTATAAGACTGTGTTTTTCCCATTAAATTTCAAAAGTCCCCTTATTAACTAAAGCCTCTGATTACTCTTTATAAACTTTGCCGATTGCAAGCTGTGAACCCATTCGGGAAGCCAATTTTGTGCTAATGACAGCGTCTGAGCCGAAAAGTTTGTACTAATGAAAATGCATAACAAATACTAGGTCGCCGGTTGACCCACTTGCCACCCACCTGCACCGTAACACAGATGTAATTTTCCCACAGACACAAACACAGACGCACGACGGGATGGGTGCTGGTCACATTATGATCTAAAATTTATAGAATTTATAAGTGGAGTGCACCCAGAAGGGCTAACGAGGATGATAGCGCCACCTAACGGTGGACGACGCAACCGCTGCGGAGATAAGCTCATTTAGTTTCAACTTTGCAGCTCTGCCGTTTCAGCTATTTATAGCTAATTTTCGCTTTGATAGAAAATGCCTGGAAAAAATGAGTAACACGTTGAAGGGGCCTTATCCAATGATTAAAATTATATTTCGTGAAATATTTTTTAACTATAATTAGAAATCATTTAAACAGAAAATTTTATATTTCCGAGCTAAGTAACTGTTCTTCCGAAAACAGATGACCTGTCAAATGAACATGTTCACTATTCCGTGCTTTATGATAAATTCGCTTATCGAGCTGATGTCTCACGATCGAAAAACCAACATATAAGGAAATACCAAACGCAAATTAATCTTCATGGAGTTTCTAGGGCTTTTACCATTGCTAAGAAACTTGTCCGGAAACATCAATCGAGCTGCCAAAAAAACAGAGGACCTGTCAAGAGAACTTTGTCACTATTTCTCGCTCTAAAATCTTCGTACAATCTTTTTATCGAAGTGATGCCTAACGAGGGTAAAACCGGATGCGGATGGCTCAGCGTAGTGTTAATTGGCTTTTTACCATTTTATATTATTTTATATCTTATTAGTAAGAAACGTTTCCTGTTTTTGATTAGGGAGTTAAATGAGGTTGGCATGTTCAGTAATTTCAATTTTTCTTAAAAGTAAATATAACATTGTTATCTATAACAAGTACAGTACAGTCCCAGTAGATCAGAGCTATTGCCATACAGTCAGTGAATTGTTAACGATTATGAATATATCAAGAATATTGCAATGCAATCAATGCACACAGAAAATAATATTTTAAAATGAACATACATATGTCATCATTTTCAGTAATGTTGATTACCTTAGTTCTAGCTTTTATTTGGCTAACAAAACATGGCAGCACTAAGCGAGTGAGTGGCAATCGGTGATAAAGCAAGAACCAGCTAAATGAAATCAATTAAAACTGCAATGAATGGTGGCTCTGGGTGGTTGATAATTCCCGAATGGATTCTGGACCTTAAAGTGCTTTTCTCGAGGAGTCCCTCTCCCAAATCGCGCCATTCATCGATTTCTGCCAGCCAAGTGAAATCACACGGAAATGCAAACAACGCAGAGGCAGAGAAACAAGCACAAAAAAATAAGAATTTTCCCAGATAGCAACAAGCGATGGGTGGCTAGTGGGCGTGGCCAAGGGACGGTTGGGCGTGGTGATGGCAGTGGCAATGGGAGGGGGAAATTGCAATGGCAAACAGCGGAAAGGAAAAGGATCAGGCAAAATGCACGGGCACGGGCTCACAAATTAAAACCGCACACGGAAAGGATGCAACTGTTTGAGTGTGTCTGTGTGTGTGAGTGTGAGAGGGTGCTTTGGGGAAAGAGAGGGGAGTAGCCATGATATGCCTGCATAATTAATTCCCACCTCACACACACTCACACACGTACACCCTCCTTGTTCCCACCAGGAAATGCCAACAAACGGAAAATGCCGCAGCGCTTAAATTGAAACTCTCTCACATCCATACTCCCATCCACACCACACAGATACACCGACACAGATACACTGGCAGGTGAAGTTAACATAAAGAGCCGTCCGGCGTTTAAGTCCTCGCTAAATTGCATTTAATTTCCTACTGAAAACTTCCAACGGAATGCGATCTGACATAATGATTATACGGCATGGAAATAGGCATCGGCATATATGCATATTAAACAGATTTCATAGATGAAATACAGCTCAATATATCAGGGAATATGGTTCCTAAGTATCAGTTCGAAGTCTGATTTCTCGGAAAGAACATGATTCGAAATATGTATGAAAAACAGCAAACGATCGCTCTGCTTAAATTCTGCAAATATAGTTTGAGTACTTTTTTCTAAGAATAAATAAATGTTTTACTTTACTTGCGAAATATGTATATTTCACACTTTATTGTTTTTGAATAAAGAAAAAGTGTGTGATATCAGATTCTGATCTCATACAAATTTTTAATAATTTTGTATATGAATATTTATTCAGAAACCACTGGACTTTAAGGGAATTTAAGCGTCACTCTAGGGAATTTAGCTACCCCGCTTTTACACCTTCCAACCTTTTTTAACCATTTTTTATTTGTCTACAGATTTGTGAACCCATTCAGTCTGTAAGCACATGTGCCACTGTATTTTTTCGACTTATTTATGAATGCGCACATTTTTTATTGGCTTTCTGTTTTTATTACGTTTTGTTTCTCTTTGGCCAACGCTGGTTGGCAAGCATTTACCAAGAATTAAACATTAATGGCGTTTACAAATTCGCATTTATGCGCCGATTTTAATTGCATGGAAAAAGCGTCTATGCGTAAATTGCAACTAACCGAAACTAATTTCATTTTTTTTTCTGAGTCTGCAGCTTTAATAGCAGTTAATTGTTGTTCTGCCCGCCGTTGATGGCCGAAATTTCTTTTTTGGGTAATTTAAACGGACTCGTACGAAAATAATTAGGTATTTTTTTTAGTTTCTTTTGAGTTGTTGGGATTCTAATAAATGGGTTTATTTATGATACTGATGCTAAGATGAAAACTATAGAACATAACATAACATATAACTTGTAAAATTATACCATAAAGAAATCTCTACCAAGTTTAGTTTTCACAGCTCTCCGAAGCCTGTAGATCATAACTAGAGATATCAAATAACAAGGGCACTCCAATTTGTCATATCCCAGCAAGCAATTGGAAGATCGTTTTTGGATTTATCAGCTTGACAAGTCTTCTTCGAGTCGATGAAATGATTAAAAAAAGAATCCTTTTACGCTCGACTATAAAATGACTCGAAAATGAGTCGTAAATGATCTTCAAATATGAAATATAAAATAGGAAAAACAAAATTGTATAGCAATCGAAACTTAATCATCCAGATGATTGAAATGAGATTATTTTTTGCTTTGCATTAACATTCGGTGAGAGAACTTGTAGCTTAACCGCGCTCTCTCTCTTGGTTTTCTGTTCTCTGCTTTATCTCGTTAATCTTTTTCAAACGGTACTTTTCACCAAATTTTAAGTGGTTACTGCAATGTTCTGCATTTTTAAACTCAGTTTTATTAACTTTGTGAGCTCAGTGAGATTAGGTAAAGGGAAAAGAATATATCTGCATGGTTTTTCAAAAATGTTTCGTACATGCCAAAGATCGGGTTAAAAAAAGAAAGCGCGTGAATTAGTTTAGTTGCTATTTGATATACATATCGTATATATTGTATAATAAATAAAAAATACCAGAACAAAGTATTATTGAATATTTCACTTATTTTCGAATCTTATATGACTCGAAAAAGACTCGCCCCTTGCGAGGAAAATGAGTCGAAAACGACTCTTCCTGAGCTGTCGAATACGACTCTTTAGGAAGTGTCGCGGTTAGGGTTCCATTTTCTCCCGAACAGAGTATCTATTTCGATCAGAAAACGAGACCACTTATGCTCATTTTAATCTTCTAGGAGAGTCAAAAATGATTCAATTTCGATCAAAAATTTCATAAAATGCTTGCTGGGATGGTATTGGAGAGCATTTACTAACACATATACAAGAATACAAGAAATCACTGAGAGAAAGAAAAACACAACCAATTAGCGGAAAGAGGAAAATAAAAAGTGATCCAGGAAGAAACAAGAGCAAATTAAAAGAGTAAAGAGGAAAACGAAAAAATTGACCAAATTGAAAGAGTAAAGAGGAAAACGAAAATGCACCGAGCATTTACAAAAACAAATGAGCACTTAGAGTATATCAACGCCTATAGACCTAGATCCCAATTTAGATAGCCAAATAACAGTAATGTATTTTTAGGAATTACATACACTTCAAATCTGGCAACCTTCTTTTTCCTCTCCCACGAAAACCCCAACCCTTACACTCGCATTCAGGCGAATAACTCCGGCTCCATTGACCTTGACTCTTAGTCCCAAGTGTTGGGGGGAGTGCGTGGGACTCGAGATCGTGCCGGGTTATTCAGCAGTGACCTTAGGCCCATAAATACCATCGACCCCAGTGCCCAGGCACGCTCCTCACATCAAAAGGCGCATTTAAAGCACCCGCAAACAAAGGAGAGAGAGCTTCCTGAAAGGCCGCGATTATCCTTGGAACTCCTCGAAAGCCATTGATACCAGTGGGTTGGTTGTGGCAGCGGGTCGTAAAAAATATTTACACATGCGCCAGAGCCACGGCAGATACAAATGTATCTTGATATGCGGCATTATGATGGGTTACGCATGTGGGGCACGAACGAGAATAAGGAACGAGGTGAATTTCAGAGGATGAACCTGACTCAGCGGAGTGAAAAGGAAAACCGAAACGAGTGGAAGATAAAAACAACAAGGCGCAACATTGAACGAATTTCATTAAAATGAGCGATACTACAGTACAGCCAAGGAAAAATGGAAGTCCATACTTATATTGGGTATAAACGCACATTAGCCGTTAACAGGGAGTGCACACTCTTTTCTCATTTTCCGTAAACTACCAAGTAAACAACCTCCATTGACTTGAGGTGCACAAACATTTTGGCTGCTGTCTGGAATTCGAAAACAAAGAAATCGAAGGCGGAGTCGGAGTTTCCGAGATGCCAACAACTGCTGTGAACGTTGCGAATCGTGTGCTAATCTTATCTTTATGGTCCGGACGCTCTTGGACTTGTTCTCTCTTTTATGCCCTCACATGGGGGTATGGGTGGCTTGGGCTGCTCTTTCCCGATTTATAAAGGTCCCTTAAACATTACCATTTCGAATGTACTATATATTTTGATTCTGGTTACGAATTCACATCTAGACAGTTTGCTAGATGAACTCACTCTTCCACTCTTGGAAAAGTTATACACATCGAAATCAGTTCTTGGTAGAAACCTACACTAAAATAACAACAATTTGATAAGTTTTTTAAGTTTTTATAAAGTTTTTATTTCATATTTTTAATAAAGTTCTGATATCTCGCTAACTTATAAAGGGTATTCACATCCTCTTCTTTCGAAATAAGTTTTCTTTCCTCCTTTTGGCCTGTGCGTGTGCATGTGTTTCCCCAGCATGCTTATGACATTTGAGAATGTGTGAGTGCGAGGAGGGGATGGGGCAGAGAGGGCACTGTGGCATGCGGCAGGAGGCAGCATTTGAGTCAAGTTAAGTTATTGGCCAAGTTTGTGCTGCTGTTGCTGGTGCCTTGCTCGCTTGTTTGCATATTAGTCACAGAACAGAAACGCAAACAACTTGACGCCTTGTAAGAGGAGCGAAAGGGAGAGGGGCAGATTGGTGAGAAAGAGATGGAGGGGGAGTGGGTGAGGAGAGGGAGAGGAGAGGGAGAGAACAACACCAAATTGAGTATTAAACGAAAGAAATGATGTCGAGCCTGAACATCTGAGGCTATTAGAATTAATCAAAGGGATTTGTTGGCACCGCAAGCGATGAAGAGAGGGCGAGAGAGAAGAAAGGAAAGATAGCAGACGATAGAGATGGCAGATGACAAGAGAAAGAGACGGAGAGAACGATGAAGTTCGTTGGCAGAAGAAGCACAGAAGCCTGTGCAAATTCTGCGGTTAGTTGGTAATAAATTTTTGGCTTATTGATATTTATTATTAGCCCCGGAAATTGTTTGGCTCTTTTGGCTCATATATCGCCTCGATAATGTTCCACTTGGGAATCGTTGCAACGCGCTTTTCTTCCCCTTCTTCAGTCAGTTGAGCCAGGGGGAGGAGGGCATCAGTTATGTTTCAGCTTGGGGTTATACCCTGATCATAATTGATTAGCTGCTCGGGGAGCTTGTGGGAGTTGTGTTCCACGTTTGCTCGGCTCAATTACACTTAAGCGGAGATTAAGTGTGTTGACCGAATATGCAAGGCGATAAATATCGAATTTATATTGATTGCCCAATGGCAAGGGAAAGTGATTTGCCAAAGTGAAGTGATTTTATGCAGATATGAAAAAGTAGGCACATAAATTTGATAAGTTATTACTCTTAAGTCATTCGCAATAACAATAACCACTTAGTTAACTTAACTTCAACTGAAAAAAGGTAATTAGGTTATATTCTAACTATATACTAATTTCTCTTCTCTTAAGAATTCTAAGAAAATCCACAGAAATCTTTACAGCGAATAAAATAGAATTTAAAATGTATATTTTCTCCTTTAATTAAACTAATTAAAATCTTCTTATCTTATCTTACAGTAGCCCAGCACTTTATGGTATTTTGATATAACTAATTAGAACTCCGTCTTATTTATTAGTCAGTAGAGCACACTCCACCGCCTCTTAGCTCTTTCCGCACTTTTATAGCTTCTCCGTTCCAGAAGTGAACCAAACCCACATTTTCCTTGAGTTCATTTCGGTGTACGCCCACTCACACTCACACACACACAGACACTCTCAACGTAGAACTTATAGATATAAAAGTTTTCGGTTCTTTTCGCGAAATGGCTCAAGATTTTCCACCTTTTCAAGGCGCGCTTTTTACAGTTGACATAACCAAAAGTGGAAAATGAAAGAGCGAAAAAGAGCAGGAAAAGAAGAGGGAAGAGAGGTGGTAAGCAGAGGGAGAAATGCAAGGAAATTGCCATTGACGCATTGCTTCAATTAACATAAAATGTGCATATGCAAACTTTTAGACATACACTGAAAGAAATATGTTCGTTCTTTAAGTGATAGTTGTATCTAAATTAAAGGAAGATCATAATAGCTTTTTGAAGTCTTCATTATGCTTAGGTCTAGTATATTAAGCACTTTGAGAAAATCCATATTTAATATGAAAAGTTCAATTTACACCACTCACCCACTGTCAAGATTTTCCTCGCAGTGCATAAGTCAGTGTGTTAGTATGTATATTAGCGCTTTTCATTACCACCTTTTAAGTTTTGCATATGTGCGCCGCCAGAGCTCAGTTTACTTCCTCTATGAAAACCATTTCACACTGACTGCGAAAACTTTTTGCCAGAGTCAGTCCCCCACCCTCATTCCCTTCCCCCTTATATTCCACCCTTTTTCCAGCATTTTCCCAGTTTTTCGTCCACTTTTCCCTGGGTCGTCGTCGGCAAACCACTTGAAAAGACTTCCCACGAACTTTCTAATGCACCGTCGTCTCCGTCTGACACCCAAGAAAAAGGGGGCGGAAAATCGGGGGGCTTAAGGATTGTTGCTAATGCAACGCCTCTTAATCATTTAACAACCTTTCGCCCCATTTTCATTTTCATGACACCCACACACACACACTCACACACACTGTCAGAAAGGGGGAGGGCGAGGATCTGTGGGTCACTGAACGAACTTGGTTCAGTTTTATAGGCAGATTTCGAACGTTTTACTGCTGGATGGGAAAGCCAATGGCCAATTATTAAGATCTACCCACAGCATCAACATCAACATCGGCAACGGCAACGGCAACGGCATCGACGTCGACATCGAACTCCGCCGACCCAGTCGCCCCCGCAAAAGCGTCAAAAGTCAGCTCAATTAACATGGCATCTTGGCCTCTCCTTTCCATACCCTGGCTAAGTCTTGGTGTCATTATGCAGGCCAGCAATGAGAGTTAATATGAGAGATGTTCATATTAAAGAGTGCCAAGTTCCTTAAAACAAATTTAATTCCAAAAATATTTGTCATTTGAAATCGATTTTAAGTTCTTTTCTTAGATTTTCTTAGATTTCCCCTCTTTCTATTTACAAGATCTAATTACTCAAGGGTATCCCGGGAATCGATCTGCACCATCTCGCACCTTTCCTGTCTGTTTCTTGGCAATTGATTTCCATTTCATTTGAGGCCACAGAGCGAGTCGCAAATGGAGAGTCTTCCACCGCAGTCGCCGCCGTCAAGTTGGTAATAAAAATTATTATTTTGCAATTTAATTGCCAGCCACACAACGCCCCAAAGGCCAAGACCCGCTCCGAACAGACTTCGACATCGATTTGGTCTTGAATGTGAGTACCCATAATCTTGGTCCCCGACTGCAGCCCCCCTGCCCCCGTCAGTCCAGGTGATCCGCGGCTGTCTGATGCAATCTCCTGGCCATTGGCGCTCGTTTCTGGCTCTGCGATCTGCAATCTGTGGGGCTCTGTGCTTTTGGCCCCTTGTCATTTATCGCATTTGAATTGAAAGCTTGTAAATAACACGACGAAAAACTGAAAACTGAAAACTGAAAACCGAAAATCGAAATTGAAATTCGGCATCGTTGCACATTTAATTGAATTTCATCGCATATGTGAGCCTGAAGGCAGAGTGTGTGTGTGTCTTATGGTATTGCGGGTCGAAACCTTTTGTCTGGCCCACATTTTTCATTAATTGACTGGTTATTTAATCTATCTAAGTAGAAAGGCTAAACATTAAACTCTTCGATTGATCATTGCAGGCATGCAATTCTTCAGAATACATACAACCTCTCTTTAACTTTAGATTTCTAATAAAAATGTTCTGAAAGTAATGCCAAGTTCCTGGGAAATCACTGATTGCCTTTTGAAAATGCAAACCCAACGTTGATCTTGTTATTTAACTTTGATATTCATACATTTGCAATAACAATTCGGTGCTGATATGGACATGAACCTGCAAGGCCCGTGACAAACAGTAGGGTAATTCCCGAGATCGATTGAATCACACAGAACGTAAGTTGGAGTTTTGGGGAGCGTTGAGTCACTGCAAGGAGGAACACTTGTCAGACCTGGAAAAGGGGACCCACGAGGTGACTCATCACACGGAAGCAGTCGATGAAAGGTTGCCCTTTCAGGAGATGCAAACCTGCCACATCTTACATCTACAGTTATGGTTAGAATGCTAGCACTAAAGTTTGGAAATAAATTACAATAAATTAAAAATATAAGGAATTAATAAAACTCATATCCTATTTTCACTTTTTCATGTTCTTGTATTCAAATCTATATTTTAAAATAAAAATATTTTTGTCCCTTTCATATATAATATAAAATAAATGAGAAAATGAATACTTAATGAGAACCTAAAACCATTTATTTATGTATATCACATCGTATCTATTACTTTGCCCCCTGCTGTAGCTCTGCTAACCGCAAAAAACAGGAAAACCAGAAAGAAACTTGAGGTTAGGTTCCCCACAATTCTGTCAAATGTCAGGGTCTGCACCCCACATCTTCCTATGGGCAACACATCAAGCCGTGGCCATTAAGCACCTACCCCGCCCCATTTTCCCACCCCTGTTGCCGCCTTCCCCACAAACCCACAACCCGAAGGGGTAATAAAGATTGAGAGAGACAGGAGTGGAGGGGGAAAAACCTTCCGTGGAAAGACAAATCACATAAGCAAATTGGTTTACAATAACCACAAACGGAAAAATACAAGCGGTTACAGGGGGTTAAAAGGGGTGTTAAGGGGGCTTTACAGGGGTCCAAAGGGAGGCTGGGGCGAAAGAGAAAAATGGGCGGAGTGTGTAGGATAGGACAAAGGAAAAGCGCTTGCAGACACAAATATCACAAATTTGCCAAGCAATTTGCATAAAACTCATATTTTGGTGCTGCTACTTCCAGCTTTTTTTTATGTTTTTTACCTTCTTTCTAGTTGCCCATTTTTTTCACAAATCTTACTTACATATTTTTTAAAGGCGCTTGGGGCCACTAAAAAAAAAAAACTTAACAATTTGTATGCTAAAAACAAAGGCAAAAATAGGAAAAAGAAAAGATGAGAAAATTGTCCGTTGGCTGAGATTTCGTAATCGAGAGAGGGGGGTCAGGGGCGGCACATATGCAGATGAGGTAACTGAATGTTAACCGCTGAGGTCAACCGGTTATAATCCCAACACCCCCTCGCTTTGGCCACTTGCAATTAAGCCACAAAACTTGGTCAAATTAGTCGCAACCCAAACATCAGTTTGGGCAATCGGAAAAGCGTCGCTTGGCTAGCGCAGGTGGGACCAACAAGTCGAACTAATTAAGCGGTTTTGGGGAGGCGCAGGCCATCAGCTGTCGTGGCTCTGTTTAATCAATCAAACTGCAGTTCGGGCTCTTCTAACTCAATGCTCGGACGGAATTATTTTCGAACGTGACGAACGACACGTTGGCCGCCAAACGAAATATCCATTCGAGTCACTGCCTTCCCCTTGATTCCCTCTATTTGCTCGCCGGGAAACTGTTCACGTGGTCAACGGCATGGTCGGCAAACAAGAAGAGCAGCTACCGACTCAGGAGAACTTGGTACCGAAAACGACGGACTCACAACAGACAATGGAAAAACAGATGGCTGGGAGCATGACATCATTGTTTGACTCACGTGATCAGCGTTAAGGATTTTAATTTCTAGTCAAACAGCATATTGTAAGCACTTGAAAAGGGGATCCAAAGTACATACCAACGTATAGTTTAAACTCTTCTTAAAACCTAGTCAAGATAGATAGTTAGGTTCTGGTATTTGTGTTTTGATCAAAAGAACCCACTAACCATGCATACCCTTCCAAGTTAAGAGAACTTCCCACTCCTCTCTCAAGACCCCACACAACGATGCGTTGAACTTGAACTCTGCGAATGAGGAAAATATGGAAATAAAGAGATTTTTCTCCTCCGATAAGCAAAAAGCCGGCAAAAATCAAAGCATACCTTAAGGCGTCCGTCGGCGAAAAAAAGGCAATTACTGGATCCCACTTCTTAGGGGAACCTAACCCGCGGCACTTTGAGCAAACAAACAAACAAACATATCAGGACAATCAAAGGGCATATAGAACTGCAGTTCATATTGTGGAAAAGCAGGGGAACTCTTAAGGGGAGGTACGCAAAGTTCGGAAAACTAAAATAGTTTCAATATTAAAAGTCATATATTTTCCATTAATTTTCCAGTTCTATGATGTTCATACCTATATTTTAGAATTGCACTTGAAGATGGACTAACTTATGCAATAACTAATTCGAGCGTTAATTGGGGCTAAACAGAATCTGATAAGAATGCTTACAGACAGAGTTGTTTATACAGTCATAGTAGGGCATGCCTTTGATTTCGATTTCCTTTTGAGTCTGGGTCAAGAATGTGCTGCAGGCATTGTGCATCTGTTGAGGCGCTTTCATTCGGTTCGCTAGAGAACTTTGAACTTGCAGCTGAGCTAGAGATGAAGAGACAAATAGAGAGAACTCGCCAAAGTGACCCAATTAGAAACCGCAGATTCACTTGGCCAAGTAGCCAAAAATAAACGGCATTAATCATCGAATGCAAAGCAGCCAAGAAAAAAAGAAGAAAATATGTAAGATACCCGCTGCAGACACTTGTTGCCTCCCCCAAAAATAATGCTGATGGGGAAAATGGCCAAGAGGAGGAAAATGGGAAAACTGACATCAAGCAACTGTCGCCAAATTGGCTTTGGCTTGGCGCCCCCCAAGAAAAGGAAATACTCATGCATATGAGAAAATAAAAACATTAGCGAAGTTTGCCTTGTTTTTTATGTCCCCAGCATATGCCGCAAAGACCGAAAGACACCAAAGTGCCCGCAAAATGTGGCAGAAAATATCTAGTTTATGTCGCTTGAACTTTTCAACAGCAGATAGAACTTTAGGTGCCCTATAAAAAATCAGAACAGCTCTGAAAGTAATTTAAATTCGAAAACTAAACTTAAATAAGCATGAACTTAGAGGGAAAGGGTTAATAGAAATGTCCCTTTAACCCTTTAACACAAAACTGTTCAAATGAAGTTAGAGAGTTCCTTGGAAATCAAGAAGAGGGGGAACAACATTCCAGTATTCTAAGCTTCTATGAGAGGTTCTAAAATATATAATCTAAGCCTAATAGTTTAATCTACAAGCTTATCTCTAATCTGTAAAAGGAATTCTAATTCTTTTTCAAGAAGAATTGCAAAGCAAAGATCTCCTACAAATCCCATAATAACCCGTTCTAACCACTTGGCTATACTCTCTCCTTTTGGCCGGAAGACATAGACCAAATAAACACTTGCGCTGGTTGCCAAAAGGAAAGCCGAGCAATTAATATCAATGAGAGCCCACGCACCGAAAGCCGCAGCAAATGTCATAAAAAATGGCCACAAGAACGGCGAACTGGCGAATAATATAGTCGTAAAAAATAACCCACAAAGGGGAGGGCCGGCCAGCTTGCATCATCGTCGATTGCCAGACGCTATAAAAAATAACTTGGCAACTTGTGGCACTACGCCTGCCACGCCCCCAACCCGATATATATAGTGGGGTACAGTATACCATATAGCTTGTACACACATGCCACATCAGAGTGTCGACTCCGTCATGGCTTTTATTTTTAGGTTGCCGCTTGCCGCCGTCTTGTCTCGTTTTTCGATTGGTTTCGCTGCCAAATTATTCGTACATTGCGTTTGATTTACTTGCAAATTCGCTGGCACAGTTTCGAGTCAGTAGGCCAACAGCCAACAGCCAACAACCACCAGACATCTGGCCGAAACGGCTGCGATTTTCCCTCCTTAACGCTACCTTTTGGGCCGCAGACTATAGAACACCCAACAACATTTTGTCTTGGCCAGAGTCTATTAAGCCCTTTTGTGGAACATAAATCTCTGGCCTCCTTGGGGCTTCGATAATTTGTGTATTGTTTACGCATCGATGTTGACAATGGCTTTTTGTAAGAAAAAAGCTGTTAGAGATAAACGAAAATATGGAAGGAAATGTAAACACTCCAATTTCCATACTTGCTAAGCGTAAACCATACCCTCTAGATCTAGATTCTGATTCAAAATCATATACTTCATATCGTTACTCACTAATCACGTAGTCTGAGTAAACTTAAAAAATATTCCAACATTCCTTAGAGTGCAGCTAGCAAAGTACCAGTCATGGGGATTAGTTTTCTCAAATATTCACACGTCCCAGGGCGACAGATCTCGATAGAGCCATAAAAGGCATTTACAGAGCAAACAGAAACCACCCAGAGCCACAAAATCAGACCAGACACATTTTCCACTTTCACTAATTGTCAATTCTGTGGCTCGATGGCAAGAAAACAAAAACCGCAGACTTAAAACTGGAAATTGGAACAGCTCAAACGAAGACCCAGCCGGGGGGGGAGGGGGCGAGAAAAGGGGGCCTGAGTGATAAGTAAACGATCGCTTTTCTCGGCGCCCTCGCAAGATGAAGAAGAGATTACAGTGCAAGGCGTTTTATGGTTCCCCATATATGGAAATCGATTGGTGGAGGGGTTCGCTGAGATCCCCAATGGTGATATCACCCCGTCTAAGGCTATTCAATGAGTCACTCATTAACGCGAGTTCAAGGAACGGCAACAACAATTTAATATCAATTGCTGTGATTTGCCATGAGTCACGGGTGAAGTTTTGGCTTCACCACAAGTTACTATTATTTTAAGGCTCCAAATTGCGTTATATATGAAAGCAGCTTGTGTCACATTCAAAGAACGACCTATATATCAACCGATATCTGACAGCATCATTTGAAAAAATGTACTGACCCTTAGGTGACTCATTACTAGCAATTCGCAAGATTCTCGCCCAAGTTTTACCCGCTCTTCAAGGTTTTAAGAGGCCCGCCATCGCATGTTTCGATCACAAACACTTGCACTTCTTTCCTTTTATATAGCTTTCCAATATAAACAATGAGAATTAAAAATAGCAATATAGCAAAATGTATCAGAAAGTGTTTGCATTGCTGACAAATAGGCTAAAGGGGGGACAAGGAAACTCGGCGACGAACTAAAAATTCAGATCAGGCGACACATATGCAAATTCCCGATCGTGGGTGTCGACAAAGAAAACTGGAAAGTCAGCCAGAGGCAGGGGAGTTGCTTTTTTAGTGAGGGGCCAATAGGGGGGATGCGGACGAGCTGGAGTGGGTGGCGAGGCCCTAGACTGTCGCATATTTGCGCTTGGTGTTGACTGAAAAGAGAGTAGACAGCTAAGACGAAATTCTTCGGACCTATTAAAGATTATTGGCCTGGTGCGAAGTCAGCTACGCCCACAGGCCACGCCCCCTTTTTCTTGCAAGGCGGGAGCATTGAAGTGTTGCACAACAAAGTGTGAAAAGGAAAAACAATTTGAAGACAACAAGACAACGAATACCCTATCAAAAAGCAAATATAAAACTGTTCCCGTTCTCAGTTTAATGGCTAAATTTCAAGTTTTAAAAGGAATTAGTTTCTATATTTAATAAATTCTAACAATAAATAATAGTTTTTCATATTTTGCCTTTCATAAATGCACTTCAACTTGTGTTCGACCCAAAAAGTGAGAACATATTTCTCCTATAGAAAAGGGTAGGAACTTTTTGTCAGCCAGACTGATTGACGGTATCGCTGAAAGCTGCTGTCCATCATCAACACCACAGAGAATTGAGAATCTTGTGGGGAAGCCCTCGTTCTGCGTAGAGAATTCTGAACTTAGAACTGGAAGAAATGAAACACCAGTGCAGCGCAGAGATGCAGATCTCGCTGCTTCTCCTCGCTCGCACTTGACAGAGATCATTAATAAGATTTATGTGCTATTAGCAGAACCAGCCACAGGCCATAAATAAGACGAATCCGGCGAGGATTCGGGCCCAATGCCAATTGGCAAACCTGTTGACAGGCGAACCGACATCTGGAGCTGAGTCTCATCTCCGGCCACATGCATCTGCATATGAAACCCAAATGAAAACGTGCCATTTGTAAGCATACTTGTAATTGGCCTGCAAATGAGGCTTTAATAGCCGCCACCTCAGTATGCGACTGATAACCGTGCGGTCACTTCTATTTATAAAGTGTTACTAGATAAGCGCCTTCATTAAAACGGAACATATTCCAATTTACGACAACAGGATAGCTTATTACGATTAATCTATGAATTACTTCACAAAACAGAGGTTTTAGGTTACCTAATTGGTATTCCTAACCTAATTAACATTGAACTTCCGTTGCACAGACTGAACAATTTGGTTAACTTACTGCTAAGAATAGAACCAGATTGAGCAATTATCAAGAATAGAGCTATAATATATATCAATTTTATCACTATTTTTGGCTTAATTGCGTCATACAAAATCGCAAGAAATCAGTTGGACTTCCGAGTTGTTGTATTCCTATTAATTTTAAAGAAACTCATTCACAAAATTAGGTATTATTTCATTACGGTCAAGTATCCAAATTTGTGTTTGACGTCAAAAGAGTTAAGCATAAAAATGGCAAATGTAAGCTGATAAAGATGAAGTAAGGAAAAATTCAGAAAAATTCTATAAATTAGAAAAAAAAACTCAATGCACAGGTTCAAGTATAAAAGCTATGCAAAAATACGCAAAAAGACAGTGTCTTATGGTGAAATTATCATTTGTCTAAAAAAAAAGAAACATTGAAGGTCACAGAAACTCTCTCTCTCCTACAAAATTAGCTGAGACTCAAACCGTACATCAATGCAACATAACCTAATTTTGTTCAAATAGTTTTCCACGTAGGATAGGTCGTTTGAAAGACATTTCTACAGCCCCCCGCAATATCTTTACATTTTCAAATTGAAATGTGCTGAAATACTTTATACAGTAGTATGGGTTCTGAATATCATCAGTTTTAAAGGTTACACCCTGTTTACACTCCTAAACACCTTTCAGGTAAACTTGTTATATTAAAGAACTCGGGGACATGACTCATATGACTTCTGACCATTACCATTTTCTTTTAATGTTTTATTGGAAGTCGCCTAACTAAACACATTTTTAAACTGCATTTTCAAATATTTTTCCTTCGATTTCCAATGCCGAAGAACTTACTAAAAATGACTCACTCATAATAAAGAGAGCAAGAGTCAATTTCTCTTAAAAAAAATTCACTCAGCTCGGATCACACTGTTCGAAAATGTACTGAAATGAAAACAAAATTTGTCAAACTTTATATTTTCTGTGATTTTATAATGTCAAGCAATCGAATACTTTAGTTTTATTCTAAGGCCATTCATAAAACCAATCGAATCGAGAGGATATCAGACTTTGAGTTACTCTCCCAAGTTTAGTATGAGTTTCTTTTTTTACACACTTTAGAGTTTAACTCAATTTCGGTCTTAGAAGTTAATTACCGAAAAAATCTGCTCGAAATGATTCTTAAAAAAAACCCAATGCAAGGCTATTCGAACTCAAACAGCATGAGATCATTCAACTCAGTTTGAGCGCAAAAGTTGCGCTGCCGGCATTCTCTGAGTGAAAAAAGAGGAGCGGCGAGCTTTATTTAAAATCCACCGGGCTGCTGCGGATCGCTCAGAAACTCTTCGTCTCAGTGCAACGGAGGCGGTCAAAGCAAGCACGTCGTGTGCTCGTTAATACGGATCCAAGTTCGGTCCTTCGAAGCTCAAATAAATCCTTAAAAAGTTTAACGGAACTTAATGAAATGAAAACAGTGAAAAGTGAAAAGAAAATATCCTTAAAATAACAGAGTGAAAAAGGTATTACAGCCTTTCGAAATATTTGTTATAAGAAAATTATCAAGTGCGAAGGCAATTAATTTAAATGAAATTTGCATTTAATTCAATTTCATAAATGTTGTAATAAATTTCATTAAAACTAAAAGTGATTGCACAACAGTTTAGGCAACTTTAATAAATTATTACATTATTAGAAAGATTTACTGTCAATAAATATTAAAAATCAATAAACGGCTTTAATAAAAATGTAAAAATAAATTTTTTAAATTTATGTTTAAAAATTACTCAAATTGTGTGCAGTTTTCGTTTTAAGTAGCCTATTAAATTTGTTAAATGTCTTGCCGGCTAAATGTATTATTTTTTGACAGGCAGCCAGCAAACAAGTTTATTGTGCTTAAATAAAAAACGATTGAGTAAAGAGCTGTTTTTTTTTATATTTGCATCCGAGAAATTGGCAATTCCCTGCCTTATGGCTGTGCGTTAAATGCGAAGGCGTGTGCCAGAATAAAGCCATTTGGCTGCCAAAAATATTTAGCAACTTGTTAGACTAAAAGAGTACATATGTGATGAGGGAAAAGTTAAAAAAAAGAAATTAACAAAAAATGCAATTATCAAAAGGAAATAAATAATTATTTTTGATGAAAAGTGCAAATCCATAAACTATTAAAAATAAAAATATTTATGAAGAAATTATAGTACTTTAAAATTCAGAAACTTTTGAAATTTATGAAATAAAATTTAAATTTTCGACTTTTCTTATTGAAAAGTTGAAGAAAGTGAATAAAGACATAAACAACTTAAATAAAAAAAAAAGTTCTAATAATAATAAATAAATATTTAACCTTTAATTATCTACAAAAAAGCTAACGCAGTTTTCTTTTCTACATTTTCAGAAAAGCCTTAAAAATAATATTTGCAAATTTGCTTAATAGTACATAAAACAGTGTCGATCAGTGCAATTGTTGATAACAAAACAAAACTAAAACATTAAAAACTTACTAAAAAAGAATATAGAATTTCAAAATGTATTTACTCGCACTGACGATCATCGCTATCTGCCTTTCGGAGGCAATTCACGCGTACTCCAGTTCTCCGATTGTCGTAAATTATAATTATTTTGACGTGGCCAATTCGACCTTGCCCAAGACCACCTCTCATCCGCCCACGAGTCCCCCCCTCGGTCGTTACTCCTTCATTCAAAGCGAATTCCAATACGAGGACGAGCAGGCCCATGACTATGGGGAGTACGCCGAGGATCAGAGACTGCAGTGGGACTACAACCACAAGCGCGTGGCACGTGAGCAGGCCGCCCAGCCGGTGCAGCCGCAGGGCCGCAGTCTCAATGACGACCCCTGGGGGCAGGGTGACGATAATTACCTGCACTCCGAAGCCGACAACGATGGGGTGAGTAGCTCGTCTTTAATCTGGGGACCCACACGAAGGCAAACACTTCGCGGAACCCATAAAAATCTAGTCCTCTTGACTCGCTTCATTCTGTTTCTGCTTCACGTCGATAAATATTTGCATTTCTTATTATATGACACTTAAAAGTGATAGTAGGGAGATGACAATATTCCTCTGATATGAACTTGATTTACTCTGCGAATAGAATATATATTTACTGTAGTTATCAATAAATTCCGTAATACTACATAGCGTACATCCCATTTTAGAACTAATTTCACATTTTATAGATATAATCTTGTATATAAAAACCCAAAACTGATGTTTAATTACTCAGTTTGATTGTTACTTGACAAAGTTCTTATATTTCAAAGAGCTTCTTGGTATTATCCAATCATAAAACCGTTCAGTTCTTAGTTACTTGGATCATAAAATATATTTATACTTTATGGGCAATTTATATATATTCTTTGAAATCACCGCTTTCCCTGACCTCTTCTCCCCAGTCCTACTGAACTTCCAAAGTATCTTCAGTAGCTGCAGCTACTTGTTGCGCATTAGAATCGAAATGGTAATCAGAATCGGATCGAAACGAGATGGCTCACCTTGAACCCGGGGCGACGGAGAGTGAATCGGAGACGGGTGACTAACCCTGGGACTGGCAATCGCGCCGATCTGTGAGCCACTCACTCGCCCATTCCGATTCAGAGATCGCAGATCGGGCAGCCCACCCATATAGCATATTTAGATATGTGGAAGGGGATCGCAATCGGTAAGAAGGAGTTGCACAACGGCGGCAATTATGAAACGTGTTGCGGTAGGTAGGAGCCACCAATTTGGTTAACAAGCCAATTTGGCGGTGTCCAAACGGGAGCCAGCATAATGCCCAGATCCAGAAGAGAGATCCCTGCCCAATGATCGGTTTTTGTTCAGCTTCGGTTTCGGTTTCACTTTCCGGCCTGTAATTGCGATGATCGACATGAACTGGAAGGGGGGATCTCCAGAAGAACCTGTTGTTTATTTCTCATTGCTGGTTCCATGGCCGACAGCTGGCTGATGATGATAAAAGAAAAGGGTAAAAAGGCAAACGGGTTGTTAAAGGGATCTTTAAGACATCACTTTCCGTTATGGTGGTCCCTCGTTAATTGGCCTAATTGACTTGACAACTTGTAACTGTTGCTGCCCTTCAAGGGAAATCAATCTAGCCCTTATATATGGGGTTTACTGAGGGACCATTTCAATGATTTACTTTGATTACTCATGATTGAGATGGAACATCTCTTATAAGAACTGATCAATGTCTCGGTTACTCCAAATATTTTATTTACGATCAAAGAGAGATAGAGAAATCTTTCGACATGATCAGTCAATTAAACTTTAACCAGAGATTTAAAAGTGATAACAAGGAATGAATTAATAATAACAACGTTTCAGAAAACACTTATTTTGATTTTGGAACTGATTAAGAACGTATTCGCCAATGGGCATTTCCACACTTCTGTAGTATACCTCTTAGTCGTAGAGTAAAAGGGTATGATTAACTCTTTGGACAGAATGTAACGTACATTTATTCTTGATCAGGAGAAATAAGCCGCCTAGAGGAAGATTACTTCACAATTTTTCAACAAGTTTATCTTAAAAGGCCTCCCATGGACAGTCCCCTCACCGTCAGATG
Organism: Drosophila eugracilis; assembly: GCF_018153835.1. Lineage (NCBI taxonomy): Eukaryota > Metazoa > Arthropoda > Insecta > Diptera > Drosophilidae > Drosophila > Drosophila eugracilis. The sequence continues at coordinate 499,811 of NW_024573661.1, read as the reverse complement.
GCGCTAATGGAATTGATTAACAGAATAATAGGCATCTATAAGTCGCTTTACATCTGTTATTTTTACTTTCTGTTAAATTTGCTTAGTATCGAGTAATGAACAGTAATAAAATTTTTGCACAAATATTGGTTTGGAATTCCCAGAAGCTAACGCCAAGCGTCATTCGCTTATCAACTCAAAAGCGATTTTCACCCGCCTGAGAGCCAGATTCTCCATCTTATCGCTGGACACTGTTTCTGAAACTATAAATGAGCCAATGGCATAGGTGCTGTAACAAGCTTGCATCAAAAGTTAGAGGCAGACTGGGAGATGGGTAGATGGGTTGGGCTGGTGCACTCAGGCGGCATTAAAAAGCTTATGGTCTGTGGTTATGATTTTACCTCAACCACCTCCCATTGACCCTTCCCTTTGACCTAGCAAAAGAAGAATTTAATATCTGCTCGTTGGAACTTAGTACTCTGTTCTCTCTCCCCCTTTTCCACCCACCTTTTTGCCTTGGGAAATCGCTGCACTTGCCTCTGAACTCCTCACATCCCACATTCCACATCCCATTTGTCCCGGAGTGCTTACCTTTGCCTGTTTATTTGCCATCGCATTCCGTCCGCATAACTGCACTGAGATTAATACCTGGGAATGGGTCTCATATCACGGGAATGAGCTTAACAATTTGAATTGTCTGCTTTGTGAAGGTGTCCCTGACAGTCCCCTTAAAACATGTTCTTTAGCAACTATTTTATATTTATTTATTTACCATTAAAATCAGATGTGCTTTATCTCTGGGTTTTATATAGAGAACCATACGCAAATAGGTCAGTATAAAAGCGTGCATTGCAGGCAGCAGCAAGATTGTGAAAACGAATTGATTTAATCGATTAATCATCAAGAACTTAGTTGCTCTGCCACAAGGTCAGTAAAACGCCAATCTGCATATGTACGAGTATCACTAGAAAATATAACTATAAATAATATAACTTGATCTGGGTAGCTAGCATCGCGAGTCGTAAGTGTAAAATCGCAATAGTTGAATGACTAGAAAATGCCTTTATCATCAGGGGAATGGGAATGAAATAAGGTTATCTACGGCAAACATATAGTGACAGAAAGAAAGAGTGTTAGAAAAAAAAGACACTACTTGTATTTGCACTTGAACCCGATGAGATAAGCCTTGGGATTTTAGAGTAACATCCTTATATTATGGCATTAACTTACTTATAATTAATCAACTAATTAGCTTGTGTCCGACAAATTGATAATTGCGAAATGATTTATGTCTTCATTGAAGACCTTTAACCAAAACAAGACAAGAGCCAGGGAATACAGATTAAAGATTTAATGGGGATTCTATATTTGGATGCTGTCAATACTTAATCTTTTGTTTATAAACAATGCCAATATTTCCCTTTAGTATTAAACAGCACTTTGCGAGTGCAGTCTTTTCACTTTCGTTTCGACGCAAATCACGAAATAAACACAAACTTCTACGCGCCCTATAAAATTCTCCCTCCCTTTTACTACTACTTTTGTGGACTCCGTGTATTGCCACACCGAGTTGAGCGATGAAATCAGTTGCCACGCAGCACTATCTATCTATGTATATTTGGGGATAATGTAAATGTCGGCAAGATTTCTGATTTATTGGCAATCTTAATGTGCCGCTTTTTCCCCCAAAAAAAAAAAAAAGAGCTAATGACAGGCAAATCGGCTTATGACATAATAGCAAACAGCTTTCGGGCGGTCTACATAGTACTCAAATACCAGTGATCTGGTCATGATTTATTAGCCCCGCCGAGACGTCAAGTATTCAAAGCGGAAGCTCTCTGTATATATATATTTATATGGCAAATCTATAAAGTTTTATATTATTAATTTCTAGTCGGCGACACATTGGCCGGCTAATGAACGTGGAAAACTCGTCGCCAGAGCGCAGGGAAACTTGTCGCCAGACACCAAAAAGAGTTCACGCTTTTCGGCTGCTGGCCATAATTAACTGGCCCCGACTGTGCGAGCTGGCTGATTGATCGCCGGCGACTTGTTGGCCATTAAACGGGGCATGCGCCAAGAGTCACGCAATTAAGGCCCACCAGCAAATATAAATCATGGCCAAGACGAGCCTTTAATACACTCCTCGCTAACATAAATCATGTAAATTCCTTTGTTCTAAATTTAATGGCCATTTCTCCCTTTGTGATCTATGCTTGGTTTCCGGGAAAGTTTTGCGGAGATCCAGTGATCGTCGGCAGAGATGAAAGACGTTTAAAAATATTTCATTTATCTGATTTTATGCTTTATAAATCATTTTTTGTTATGCAAGCTAAGATATTCTGTATTTGGAAACTCACTCCCCTGATATTATATACTCCCAGAATGTTAAGTATATATCCCAGATCTTAACTTCCCCGATTTCCGTACGCCCCATCGTTTATTTTCACACATGAATCACACACCAAAGTCAATATTTCCACTCGGCCCGTCAGTGTATCGCCTTTGATAAATTCAAACAAATTGCAGATTGAAAAGTCAATCTAGAGCGGGCCAGACAAGTCGGGAGATCGGCGGATCGGTGGATTGGATGGCGCAGCCACGTTTCAATCTCTTGGGCAATCTATCGGTGCGTGTGGGCGTTGCAATTAGAAGAGTCAGACAACCCCAAACACTCCCAGCCCCTCTCAACAACAGATCTGGCTGCCATCTCAATCTCCAGATCCCATCTCCTTCCACTGCCCCAGACATGTTCTTCGATTCGACGTCTCGACTGGCAATCAGTTTCTCGATCGATCCCTCCGACGTCGATGATGATGATGCATCAGCTCACATTTCCGGCATTTGCCGAGCTGCGCCAACAGCAACTTGCAACATGTTGCAGCGGGTTTGGTTGTGAATGGGCGCTTTAATTGGGAGGCGCCTCCGTGACTCGATGAGTCAACTTCTGGCAGGGATGCAGTTAAGCTTTCTTGATGATTAAATTTGACCCTATTTTAACTTTAATATATTAATACATGACTTAACTTTGACATTAACTCTTACTAAAGTAAATTAAAAGCAAAATCAACTCTTAATAAATATAAATAAAGTTTAAAGTTTGCATCCCTGAACTCTGTTGGCCTGTTCTCTGACCGAAAACATCACCTCTCCACTGTCATTGACATTGGCTGGATATTATGGCCATTTATGGTCCTAAAGGCGGCGTCTTTGCTCTGCGATTTCTGCCGCGTTGCTTTCCTTTTGGCCGCTTTCGTTTTCGTAGTTGGCCGAAAGCAAACAAATATAAAATCGTCATAATAAACGGACTGAGCAGCCGTGGCAGATTTCGCGGCTACGTTCGCTCGTTAAAAATTAAAAAGCATTTCATACAGCCAGTCCTTTGCAGTTTGCAGTTTTCGTTTTTTCCTGTTTTTCTTTCTCATAAATACTTGCCAGCGACAAAAGTATAAAATTGTATGGGCTTTTAATGCGAGTAGTTTCAATTAAGATGCAAAAGGACAAAAAGTAAAAAAGCAGAAAAACTGTAAAAAAAAGACACTGAGTATGTATGCAAAGTGCGGCCGATTTTAATTACTCAAGTTAATGGTCAAATTGGGTAGAGGGTGGGCGGTGAGTGGCCGCCTAATTGGTACTTTTATGTCAAAAAAAAAAAAAGTGTAGAGAGCCCACTGGGAGGGGAAACCCATGACATATTAAGCATACGCCATATGGTCCAGCCACAGCCTTCCCCGAAAGTGTGTCTGCGTGTCTGGGCCATGTTTTTAGTTCTACAAAACGCAAAAGACGAACAAAAAATAGGGCGGACATTTTTCCAAACGCTGTGCTCGCTGTGCTTTTTCATAAATTTTCCCATTTTGCCTGCTTAGCTTTTAGCCAAATTGCAATTGCTACATTTGCATTTCGCGGCATGGCATTCAACACAAATTAAGAAAACACAAACTGAAAGGCCTCAAAAGCTGCCTCTGTACAAAGTCGGAATGCCCTAGAGAAGGGAATTCTGGATTTCTATGGAAAAGAAATGGAGCATTCCTCTTCATCTCCTGGAATTTCTTTTGGCTTTTTCTTTTTCGTTCTTTAAGCTGCCAAATCAATGAGGAGTGCTTATTCTTTTCAATGAAAGAAGGGCAGTGTAATCGGGATAAGATAGTAGAGCCAGTGAACTTTGATGTATAGTTTTTAAGTATAAAACTGTATTAAAAGAAAGCTATTTCTTATATATATTAACATTTCTTTACTAAAGAAACAAAATGGATAAGAACACTAGAAGTTAAGTAGCTTTGTCTTTGAACTTTTCTATCTTAACTCATCCTTTTTCCTTAGAACTTCTCTAGAAAGTGATCAATGGGAAGCTAACCATAAGGAAGCTGAAAAAGATACTTAATTCAATCTATAAAACGCAACATTTATCTAAGCAAGTTTTCTATTGAAGATACAAAATGAGTGATACTTTTTGGCTGTACTAAACTCCGATCACATTCAGATATAAAACATTTACTTAGCCAGGCTTAACGCGCATTTCGTCATACCCTCTGGTTGGAAATTCTAATTTAGCTAAAGCGATGCATTGTGAATCTACTTTCCCGTTTATGGTTGTGAGCAGCAAAAGGGAAAACCAGGGGGAAAATTAAAGGAGGGGAAGCGGAAGGCAATGCACATTTAGTTGGCCCTGTTTGTTGTAGTCTCTTTGGCGTAAACAAATATTGGATTGTACTATATGGAACTCTGGCCCAACCACTCTGCCCTGCCCCCCTTTTAGGTCCATTATACACACCCTCACACCCACCGCCCCCTTGTTTATTTGCACAGTTGTCGGCGAATTTGTTGGCCAGACTTTTGGTGCCGCCGCTGCCACCGTTGATGATGTTTCTCCTGTTTCTCTTTGCACCTTTTGCTCATTCACGCGTTTTACAATGTGAAAAGGGGATGGGTAGGAGGTGGTGGGGAGGTGGTTAATCTTGACCAGGGACAATCCAAATGGAAAACCTTGAAGTCCTGATTCTCACTGTCAGAGGTTTAGTTATGGAACGTCTAAAGATTACACTTGGATAAATAGTTTTCAAGTCCTTAAACTTTCTTTCAGAAAATACAAAACTAAAGTGAAAAATGGGAAAAATATATATATTTATTTTAAAGTGTAAAGGTAGGGAGGATCATAAAACAGGGTACTGGGTGCGCTATTTGCATTTGGCTCATAACTCTTTTGATTGCAAATAAACCCACGACAGGCTCTTTATTATTGTTGTCGCTGCTGCTGTTGTTGTTACCTTCTGGCTCGTAAAATACCAAACACAAGTCGCACCCACGCCAGGAATCCCAATTGAGGCTAAACAAAAAAAGGTGTGGAAAAAAAGAAACAAGAGTGAAAAATAATAAAGAAACTGCTCCTCCGACCAAGGCATCCTTCAAACGCTCAAAACAGAACAACAGCCAAATGCAAATGAAGTTTGTCGGGAAGAGGGGGTGTGGTAGGAGGGGCAGGGAAGGGGCATAACAAAAAAAAAACCAACTGTTTTCGAATACTGTCAACCCGGCAGACACTTAATAGCCTTTTTTGTGCTGTTCATTCATGTGTCCCTGCCACAACTTCGTTTCTACAGTGAGAGAAGAACGAACTTCCATGCTCAGAAAACTATACTGAAGGCAGTTTAAAGAGTCTTTTTAAGGATTTTATCTTATATATGTTTCTATATAGTTCTTATCAGCAGATAATGATTCATTTAAGTTAACTTTTTTAAAGTAGTTTTGATTTTTCTAAAAGTAGAAAAAAGTCCTAGTAATGCTCTCTAAAAAATCTTAAAACATTTCCTTTGCAAACCTACAACTTTTCCCTCTGTGCAGCTGTAGCTCCGGTTCCTGCTCCTGGGATTGGCACTCCAGATTGATGGTAATTCAAGGGGACTGTAGCGGGGGGTGCCTTGTAGAATGGGTCGGGGGAGTCGCCAACTGCCAGCCTGGATGAAATGGCCGTGTCATGGCTGAGCATGCGTAATGAAGCTTAAGTAGAACTGGTTATAAGAAAAGAGAGCCGAGGTGATGCCCCCAATGTCTAAAGGAAAAATATAAAAGGTATTAGTAGTGCAGGGGGAAGATAGGAAGGAGATGTTCCAGATCCGAATAGCTCTTTGACTCATCTAAGCAAGACGATCGTTGGTTGCGAGGCGCTAGATATAGCACAGAAGACCATGAAATGATGAGGAATGGCACAGAACTAAGAAAAGGCAATTATCTTAAAATTATAATAAATAAGTTCGGTAGAGATTACAATGGAAAGCAAAGTAGATAGAAATTAATAAGATTTCTTCAATGAACTTAGAGCTTATCCAGAGATAAGCCATAAAGAAGCTTCACTCGTTGACCTAAACCCTTAAAGTTAAATACCTAAAACCTCTTAATACCTTATTAAATCTTCTAATTCCTTATAATATCTAACATTCTCTTGCCTTTGCCCTAAAAACAAAGATTAATGGAACCTGCAAATCCGCCAAGACAAAAGATCCTTGCAGTCATGCAGGGGCGTTCATTAAACACCCGAAAAACGTAGTCCCTGCATCCGAGCCATTAGCTTGTTTTGCAAGCAGGGGACATGACTTGGCATAACCTTCAATACCAATCCACCGACAACGATCCGACGCCCAAGCCACCCACTTTGGCTACCCGTTTCGCTGGCCATTTCACTTAACGCTTTGGTGGCTCTGCTGGGAATTCGAATGGAGTTGTATCCTGGCTGCTTTATCCTTTCTGCTCCTGCCGGTGTCATTTTTCTTACATGCACACTTCATTTATTACACCCAAAAGGCAGCCACTCCCGCTTTTCTGCTTTTCCGCCACATCCCACTGCACCGCCTCCCGCTCCTGCTTGCCACATTATGTATCACTTATATGCATGTCGTTAGTTTTCATGACATTCGGGCGGCGCCTTTTTGGGGGGGCTGGGAAAACGTGGGAAAAGCGAGTGCATCCCTTTGTTGAAAATCGATATGCGAGTGTGTGGCAATGCAAATTGTAAAAGTTTTCCCTCACATCCGTTGCTGTTGCTCTTTGAGCTGTAAGTGATAGCTTTTCAGGTGCTCTCAGGTGTGGCACGCAGTTTTCCCTTTGCACCTGCACTTGTTATTCCCCTCATGCCCCACCCCTTCAGCGAGGAGAGTTTAAAAATCAGTTAAATAAATCAAAATCGCTGCGTGGGCGCAACTTGTTTAATGCACATTCGGCCTTTGTGGAAAGACAGCGGGAAAACAACAATAAATCAGAACAAAAACATTTTATTATTTCACCACAAATTTAAAATTACGAAATTTAAGTATTTCATCATATATTTAAATCACAAAAGCGATTAAACAAAGAACAAATAGAATATATAAATGCGTAAAGAAGACAAAGGCATTAGATAAAATGTTTTCTTGAAAGGTTCTCAGTTTTCCTTATCTGTATTATTTTTGGACCTTGAGCTTAAGTCAAAGTTTGGATCACACAATCTATGGTTTCGAATAATATTTTATTGATTAAATACGTTTTTTGCCTTAACATAAATCTTGATTGAGTAAACATAACTCTGCTGCGCTGCCTGCCACATTGCGCAATCCAATTTATTAGCTGGTCGTTATTATTTCCACTCGTGTTTTCGCTCCTATAAAAAATGGGACAAAATTGTAAATACTTTATGGATAAAAAAATATGTGCAAAGGCAGCGAAGCTCCGGCACAATGTGCAATAATAATGAAAGCCGCAAAAAATTCGTTCTGTGAATGGGAAATGGAAAATGAACTTACGTGGTCGCCGCACAGCCAACAAATAAATAACTGATAAAACGACTATGACTATGACTATAAATTAGGCTTTCGCTAGCATATGTTGCAACATTTTAATACTGCCTCTGATCTGTTTTCAATGCCATTCTAATGATTCCTATTTTCCCTTTTGTTTTTCCTTTAATCACAGAGCGAGGCATATTTATCGGATCAACCGGTCGTCTTGTCGACAGCCTGGAGGGAGCGACGGGCAAACCCAAATTCCATCAATGCCATCATTGTCAAGGAAAGGAAATACAATAGTAAGTACGCCGCCACCTCTTTAACCCTCTTGTTTAGAGATGAATCCCCTTCGGTCGGCGGGGTTCATTGAGGCCATTAAAAGGCGTCTCCCCTTCTTCGGTAACTTCTCTGCAAATAGATGTCCGAGGCGCCCGCCCATGATCATCACGTTCTGGCCATAAAAAATGTGCTAAGCAAATGTGCTAAGCGAACTCTAGGCGAAAGGGCGAAACAAGCCAAACAAAACGCCACCAAATGGCCTTTGATGTGGGAAAGGGAGGAGGGCTAGGCAAACAGTTGAGGTCGCATTAATAGAAGCAAATCATTTTATGGGGGACCGCTCTTGGTCTCAGGTTCATAACTTTGCAGGAGATATCTGCCCAGTGAGTTAGGTGGAAAGCAGGGGGGTACAGAAAGAAAGATTCTAAAGTCATTGGTTTCTAACAAGCTTAGTCGATATTCACACTTCACTGAAATGCAATAGCAAAGCGGATAGATTTAACATCTAAAACTTAGAGCAGATTCTTAGGAAATACTAAGAATCCACATAAGGTGTTTCTACTTTTTCAAAAGCTAAAAAATGTCAAAGCAACATTGGCAATTCCGCAACTGTAGCTAGAGTTCCAGGCAATCCCAGTTGTTTTTCCTGTTATTTATGACTATGAAAATGAAAATGACTGTTTTATCCTTTGGCACGTGACTCTGCTGGTGAATGATGGAAAACCAGAGCAGAAATGTCAACAACAGGACGGGTGAAAAGCCAGAGGCACAAGCTTAGCACACGCACTTTACTTTCCAACCGAAGAAAAGTGAGTAAAAACTTCGCCTTAAGGAATTTGGAAAATTACGCAAAAAAGCACTTTTCCACTAAGCTTCTGTCTTGTTGTACGTTTTTTTTTTGGTTTCTGAGATGATGGCTCGGCACTTTCATTGCAATTAACAGGAGAGTTTCCTTGTTAAACAAATCCAAAACCCCCTTCCTTAATTCATGTTGTTAGTTATTTTATGTTTTGTTTTCTGTTTTAAGGTAGGAATTTGAGACTTGCTTAGATCTAGCCAATTATTTCATTACAAGCTTAGTGCCACCAGGCTTTGCAAATTCCACTGCACAAGCACTGAGAGAACTGATCAAGTGCTAAGTTTATTAATCGAAACTGAACCTCCTGTAGGCATTATTCAAAAATTACAAAAAAAATAAAATCTTTCTTTATTAACAAAGAAGACGTTTATTGAAAACTTGTATGAGGTTGCAACATCTTTGAGGGTGATTATTAATCTTTTTTCCGAGTGTATCCGACAATTACGAGACAACCACCAGCTAACCCAGACCCCTGACAATGAAATGTGAGCTCGGTCTGTCTCAATATGTTTTTTTTTATCTCCACCCCCTTTTTCCATTTCTGTCTTCTCTTCTCTGTTTTCTGTCTTTTGCATTTGTGCGGAAAATTGTTGTCGCTTAATGGGCGCGAAAATTGTTTTTGGGAAAACCGTTAAGAGTGTGTCGACAGCGTCGGCGCAAAAGCCAACGAAAGTGTGTCACTCAGCCTGGGAAATTGTCAATGGAAATGCCTGTGGATGCGGCTGGGTCTGTGAATGCCTAATCATGCAATTTTCTTATCACATTGGATATGTCAGCAGCTGTTGTTTTTGTTGATTCTTTGTTTTAGTTAGGCATCTAATCATTTATCGTTAAACTAGTTCTTACTGATCGGTGTTTGCTTTTTAGGTGGCATATTAGAAAAGGAAGTCTCTTTAATTACTTACTGTAAAGATAAATGCAATTGTGATCTTTAATTTCCAGTATTTGGAATGCTAATCAGTTACTATTTTGACAGCCATTACAAGTTTATTAGTCATGATTACGTTATCCGTATATATGCAGAGTTAAGGGGAATTTATCTTGCGCTGTAGACAAACTTTTCTCGATTTAAATGACGTGTAACATTTTGTTATACTCGAAATGAATTCATTGGCCAAGCTCAACTACTGGCCATGGCAAACTCTGGCTATTTCAGAGGAACCCTCACTCACCTCATCAGCCATGAATTCCTCGAGATTGGCCCACATTTTCATGGCCAACGTCGTCAAGTTCAAAGGCAGCAGAGGCATCAAGAACATTGCAACTGCCCCTAGTCCTCGCCACCCCCTGTTCACCACCCCCTTTGGGAGGGCCCTGTGCTCTCGGTACTCCTGGCTTGTTGAGCTAGAACCCTTGAATTATTCATGTGGCTGCTGTGGCTGAAGCAGCTCCGCAACTTCTGAGGCAGTCCAACACCTCCCCCACCCTTTGTCACTACAACCTGCAGCCACCTCAGATACAGTGAGCAGAAATTCAGATTACAATTTGATTAGTTTAAAGGTTCTTATTACCTTAAAACTATTATTAAGCTTAGAAGGGAAAGAATATAAGTTTATCTAGCTCTTAGGTTTTGTTATTTTGTACTTCTGCTTGCCAGCTTTAACATTCATTATGGTATAAATATTCGTTAGAAAAGACTTTTCCGACAGTGTAAAAGCACACACCGCCCTCTCCCAGTGCGCTCGTTATGTTGATGATTCAATCATGGGGCATTTATGAAAATTACATATGGAGCCAGAAGTTGATTCTCCCTTGGAGATTCGTCCGGAAAGTTGTTCTCCCAGTAGGTGAATGAGTGGAGACCGGGACTAGGACCTGGGATTAGCTCGGTAAGCTGCACATTGGGTGGTCTTCGAACATACTTTCCCCCTCCTCCTCGCCATTTCGCGCGGCTTCCTGCTACTTTATGGCTGGCCGTCAGACGGACGAGAAGGAATTCATTCCGCATGCACAGATCGCTTCTGAGCGTTTTATAGTCGCGACAAAAGACCATAAATAAATCTCGCCTGCAACGGTAAACTTAAGCCAGCCAAAAAGGCCTTAAAGGGGCAATCTCCAGCAGCCGATCAATAAAAAAAAACTCGGATCGCACAAATGATCTTAAGCCGATGGCATGCTGAAAAGCCAGTGGGCGATCGAAAACGCTACTGAAACGCACACGAAACGCGCGAGAGAGGCATTGAAAACGCAAGGGGAAATTTTCGGGCGGTTTGCTGAACCGACCGATCGAAAAGGCCAATGAACAGCACTTTAGTGGGCTATTAAGTAACGAGCCTGCTGACTGGTTATTCCAATGACACACATAAGCGAAAAATGTGTTAACATTAATAGGTTGCAATTAAAAATTCAGCAATCAAGGAGATTTGCAAAGCATCAGGGTGCCTTTTATTGCTTTTAGTTTGAACTTTTATTCACTAATATTACAAAGAGTTCTTAATTACTTGGCCAAAGGCTTGCATGAATGGATTTTCATCTTCTTTAATAGTTTTTCATTCAACTTTCTTAAGTGGAAGTTAAAGAATTCATATTTATAATCATTATAATCTTTAGTTACCCAATCACTTCCTCCGCAGGTACTTACAATAAGGAGCTTAAGAAAAAGGTCCAACTCCATCTGAAATTTATGGCAGATGAGGGTAGCTGTAAAGTGCCAAAGCCAGAGGTGGTCCACATCCCCCGGAAAACGGATGCGTACTACTCCCCGCGTGCCACCATTCTCCACCGATGCAACGATCGGGTCGGATGCTGCGAGCCAGAATTCGCCTGTCGGGCGAAGAGAAATGAAACGGTGGAGCTGGTGTTCTCCATGATTGGCTACAGTTATTCCGAGCCCATAATCATCTTGATGGAGAATCACACGGAATGCGGATGTGTGAAGGAAGAAAACCGACGCAAACGGAGCACATTCTGCCAATGTCCCAAGCACTTCAATGACTTCAGCCAGCTGAGATCACTACCAGACACGCAAGAGGTGCCGCACTTTTCGGAGGAGCGCTGTCGATGCGACTGTCACCTCAGCGACACCACTTGCCAGCGGCTGAAGAACGGCGAGGAGGGATTTTCGGTGATAGAGCGACTGTAAGCGACAAATTCAAATTTAATACTATTAAACTAATCTATCTAAATGAAAATAAACAATTTTCTAACTTAAAACATTTTTCAATATTTTACAGCCGCATTCAAAAGGGCGAAAACAGTCCGCCGTTCTGCAGTTACGGCCCTTACGACATGAAGAACGGCCGTTGTCCGCGTCCTGAGAAAGCCAAAAAACGGAATCTGCAACGGAGTCTCCAGTCGAGGCGACAGCATGTGAAGAGCTAAACCAAAACCCCATCTAAAATATCAAATCCCGAACTAAACTAAAAACTAAAAACTATTTTTACACTACAACTATTTAATGATAAGCATGCGCCACTGAACAAATTAAATCCAGTAGTGATTTTTTTGATTGACAGATAGACTTTCCCGATGATCCACTTCAGGGGAACTTAGTCGTTAGTCCATATGCTTAGTCGTTAGTATTATGAGCTATAATATTTAAAGAGCTCTTCCTAGAGCTGAAGACAAAATCGAAATACAAAACAAAAACCATTTCAAGCAATAATGTTGCAGCAGATAGTAATTAATGCTGAAAGTAAGATGCCAGTGAAAAAGAAAGAAACTAAAATACATCATACATAGAGTCCCAAGTTTCGATCAGAAGTATTGTCAATCAACATTCGAGTGTACTTAAATTATCGTCGATTAAGTTCACCTCCTAAGCTACTTATGTAATATATTTGTATACAATTAAACGATACTTCTAGTCACAACAATCGATTTATTTTTCTGAGCATGATTATCACTAAGATCAGTAAGCCATATGTGATGCAATAAATATCGATGGAGTAAGTTTCGATAACATTCAGGTGCCTAGCGGGATTGTACAGATTTCTAGCTCCTTTATGACGAATGATGTACTCAATCCAGTAGCTGGCCAAATCGCTGGACTTCATCGGACGGTCTCGATAGATTAACGAGGCTTTGGATATAGCTTCAGCATAACTTGGATGGCTAAGTATTCTATGAATTGCATGTGTTAGTTCTATGTGGGTGAGGTTGAGAGTAGATAAGGTCAAGCCCCAGCTTTTAGACTTCATCTTCTGAAGATTTGCGCGTTGATCGCCAATCAAAGGTAATCCCAGCAAGGGCACTCCGTAATAAAGAGCTTCTGAGATACTTCCTTTTCCTCCGTGAGTGATTAGCAGTCGTGCTTTCCCACTCGCCAACAACTGACATTGCGGCCACCACTTGGCGACTTTCAAATGGGGATAATCTTTGCTGATGGCACTGCGATTTGGTCCATCGTAAGTCCAGTAAATGTCGTAGTCCGGAAATTTAGCAAAAGCTCTTGTAAAAGTTTGCAATAATTCCTGAGAAGATTTCCGCCAAGTGAAACGAGTTCCTAGACTAAAGATGATGTGAGATCGGTTACTAGCAGATGTTTCCAGACGGACGTCACTTGATTTTTGCTCCAAGACTATCCCTCCTATATCCACCATGTTGGGCATCAGAGGAGCAATAGGTCCCTCGCTGATCATGTGATGATTATTCAAAGCCAGGATCACTGATCGGCGCATGGTTTCAAAGCTGGGGTAACGAGGCTCGGGAAAGTGCGTACTAGAAGGTGAATATTAAATGATTTTCCTATTAATATTATCAAAACTCATCTACCTGTAGATTCTTGCCAGCACTCTCCTCGCTATCACTTCCATAAGCTTCTCCCAAATTCCAAATATCCAGGCTGAGATTCCACTCCTCTGGTGACTGTCATACGGTTGTGGGACATACCATCGCTCCTCGGGATTGCCCATGAGACTGTTAACAAATCCAGTTGGCTGTTGGGTGGAAACGATGGCCACAGGACAGTTAAAATGTGCAGCCACTCCCAGCAGATGATCGTTGAAATGATACCCCAAAAGTAGGAGATCATAAGGGTTATTGGGTACAGTGTTCAGGAACCTCTTCCAGTTCGGCTGATCTAGCAAATCTCCAGAGTGTCCCAGTCGGCTAAACATCCGTTCCAGGCGCAAAATCATGTCCGAAGAGCCCCTATGGTCCTCTTCTTCTGGCTGCTGCCAGGGAATTAATATGTGTGTCACATTCCCCCCAATCTCGTGCTCCTCCAGCGGCAATGTGGTGACCAAAGTTAAGTGGTGACCCCTCTGCAACAGAGCTCGACATACTGCCAAATGGACCATTAACTGGGACCGATGCACATTGACAAAAAGACCCAAAATATGATGGGATTCCACTGAGGTCGGCTTATCGGGCAGCAGGAAAAAAGCCGTGCAAGCGAGCCACAAATGTGACAAACTGACCGGCGAACATTTCATGACTGAGGCGCGCGACTCAAATTCACATTAACAGCTAATTAGCTGAGACCCACGAACGCACCATTAATCAATCACAATGATAACAGGCAATTTGGTTACCCAACGGAGCCGACTCAGATACGGTGACGTCATGAGACTGACAATTCGAGAAACATAAATGAATTTAAAAACAAATAAATGTAAAGAGCATAATTAATATAAATAATACTATCAGTACGCAAGCTCAGCAAGTTTATTATACCAACTCTGGTAATCCGTCGAGTTACGATTTTTCAAATTTTATTAATATATCTATCGGAGACCGTGGTGATTTTCTCTGAGAGAGTTTCTCTAATCATTCAAGCTCAACGGACTATTTCATTCACCCTCTTGGATCGTATGCGCTCTCAAGTCGCATAGTTACTCGAGTCCTCAGAACATAGTCCTCTCTGGCTTACTCAACACTCTTGATATCTACGATCGGACCTCACTCAGCAGCAGAGCGTCTCTGCCTTTGCTGCCACGCTGCGACATATATCTATTTTCTATATTCAATTTCAGTATCAGTTAACACCCTTATGGTCACCCACAAAGGTGTTGAACACAGCGATTAATTGCCCTAAACCGCACATCAGTGCTCCATGGACAACAAACTTAATTGCACTGGGATTTCAGCTTATTTGCGGTTTTTACTTAAACAGCTTTTGCATTCTAATTGAAAATGAGAAAAAACAGCGCAGCCGTGCGAAGGAATTGATTACATCTAATTTGCATGTTTCAAATAATATGGGATGAGTAGGTTTTAGTTAACTAAACAAATACTTAAATTAAAAAGGTGCGGGAATTGAATTTTATACTTTAAGAGTTAAGGAAATATTGAAGTAGAAAAGTAAAGAAAGTTAAGTACAGAGACTTTTTCATTTCTTTGGTAACTTCGAGTAGAAATCTTCGAGAAACTCTTTTAGTATTAACTTGAACTTTTCGCCGTGTTTGGCCAACTCCAATTTGGTTTCACTATCTTCATTATCCAACATTTCATCCGCCTCTCCCAGGACTTGGAGGTAGTGCAGCCAAGCAGACTCCAATCCCATCACTTGCTGATGTGTTTTCTCGGTTAGCTGCACCTGATATTTGTGTAGGAGCACAAAGAGTTCCAGCATGGGACTAAAGGCTGATTGCTTCAGTGGAACCTCTTTGAGGAGTTGTTCAAGAAGCTGTTTGGCAGCCACGGTTTCACGAATGGTACGAGGAACCTTCAACACATTCCTCTCATTACGTCGCATGTATCGGTAGGTGGCTAGAAAAGATATAAATATAAATTTCTTTACTGACTCTATTGGAACACCAAGAGTAGTAAGCCAAACTTACCCCTCATCAAGTTGCTTGCATGATCCAGCAGCATTTTGATATTCAGAGCCTGCCACTTTTCTATCCAATCTAGGATGGTGGTCTTCAGAGCATTCTGGTTGACCAGAATAAAGTAGACGTTTGTAATGGCATCCTCGAAGATGACATCATCCGCCAGAGCACTGTAGTGCTCGATTCCACCTTCAAAGACCCCAGCTGTCCGTGAACTGGACTGGATGCGCTGCCGGAATTCCTCCTCCGTGGTCTCCCACAGAACACGATGTTGATTCCATACTGATTCGTACTTGGCTATCGCCTCGCGCTGAATACCGATCTCCGCTTGAATGCTTCTCATCAACTCCGAGCATTCCTGATCCTCTCTGAAAACACAGGCGAATCCCTGACGCTGCTGCTTTTTAGGGAGCTTTAGTTTGTATCCCAGTCGCGGAAATTGATCCAACATGCTGCGAATACTGTCCACGATTCCATTTATCATATCTGCGATAGCATTCATGTCGGGACTAAAGACAATTTCACCATCTTTCACGTCCGATTCAAGGACTATTACGGGAGCAGACTCCATATCCTCGTCGCAGTGCAGGGCCTCGTATAGTTTGGTCAAGGAACCGCGGGCACTGGTCATTAATGAGCTGGCTAGCATGTCGTCCATATCGTTCACATAGGCTATCCATTCCACAGACATCTGGTATAAATACAAACCAAAAGCATTCAGATCGATCAATTAGTCTAGTTTCAATTTTAATCTAAAAAAATATTAATTAAAATGAAAATAGGAATAAGGGGCTTCACATTCTTTGCTTTGCCCTCCTTTTGTTAAATTCATTTATTCAATTATAGCTAAAAAGCATTTTTTTGATCAGCCAGTAAAAATTGTATTTCATACTGTATGTGATTTAGAGCCACTTACCTCGTCCTCCACTGACTGGAACTGTCGACTAAAGGCCGACAACAGCTCCACTATTTTGCTGTAGTAGCTCCTTAAAATGTCAAAGGAGGAACTCAGCCTGCTGGACAGTTGCTGTTGGAACACCGACATATCCACAGAGCCAGAGAACGCAAAATGCAGCAAACAGGTGTCGCAAATCTTCTCACAACTTCTGGCCACGCCCCGATTCGCACGCTTGAATATATGAACCAGCTCCTGAAACTCTGCAATGAACTCTTTGCCATCTTCGAAGTATTCCTCATTTAGTTCAGATTCATAGGTAATTTTGAAAATCCCAGGAGCCAGCTGCCGGTCACAGGCTTGTGTCAGAGGTCGAAATAGTTTCCTCTCTCGTTCACTGAGAACACTTAAAATGCGATTGTGACTGAGGGCAAGGTGGATTATTCCATTATATAAGGATCTTATAACATCGAATCGTTCATAGAGTTTTTTGAGAGTATTGGGGATGGCGAAACCCATCCTTTCAAAGTGCTGAGCCTGCTCACATAGCTCCAGTACAGATGGGTCAATATTGCACTCCAGGAGACCTTTAAATTTTTTACTCCGAACAATCAGATAGCGATCCAAGCGCTGGCAGAGATCTCCGGAAACTCCACAACACTTAACCACCCAATCTTCGTAGGCCTGTCGAATTTCTTTTTGGAACTCGTGACGCAGTGAATCAAATTTAACTAAAGCTGGCGAGGATTCTTTAACAGGCGGAAGCCATTCTGCATTCTTCAAGCGATCTCTTAGCCAGGTCAAGCGTTCCAAATTAATGCGGTAACTAAGAGCTGTGGACACATTTTTGGATAACCACGATTCTTGTCTTCGCTCTTCCAACAGCTTTCTTGATGTATCATCCATTTCCTTGGAGAACATTCTCCACAACTTGCTCGTTTCTTTTAGGTAGGTTTTCCTTAGAGTTCCTCTCTGGCGATAAGAGAAGAATAACATGGCCTGGAGAGCCTCCAAAGTCTCCTCCACATTGGACACGTGCTGGAACACATTAAAGATCAATCTCTGAACCGTCTCCTCGAGTTTCTGCATGCTTCTGCGAAAATTGCCAACATCTTTATACCAATCTGAGCGATGTACATTTAAAATGTATGCCTGGGAAGTGTCCTGCAAATGGTTTAAGGTACCCAGAAACTGATGCTCCACACTTTCGGCAATCTTCTCCAGCTCCTCACCGCAAGTGCCACCAAAAGCAGGCTTCGGTATGCTCCCATTTTCATCCAAACGACCGAACACAATCATGGATTCGCAAATGTCGATCACATCATTTAGACGCTCCACAAAGGCATCAATATGGTTAAAGATAAGTCCCTCATCTAGATCCCAAGCCAATTGGGTCTGTTTCTGCGCTAAATCCTTAGATATTTTGTCATAGATTCCTCTGTAAGCCAGGCAACAATCTATGGCCGCATTGCATATCTTGATTCCAAAGCGCGGCTTTCCTGAAAGGATCTCCTCGACCTTTGTTTGATTCGTGCAGAATCTGAAAATTATAGTAAATATTCTCAGATATGTATTTATACTTAATATAATACTTTAATTTACCTTATTATCTGATTACTCAAATTCCGGAATAATCCAGTAATAAGTCTAGTGGTATTGTAGTAATCAGAGTTCAACCAAATGAAACGTATAAGGTGAATTATACGTGGTAAAAGCTTCGTCAAGTCAGCCGGGCTTGCTGCCTCATCGATTTTCGAGCAGGGCTCGATCAGCAGGTGCAAATACTTGATATTTGACAAAGACTTAAGAAGCTCCTGCTTAGCTCTCTCTATAAGACAATCCATTTGGGGACTGTGAACGGAATTGGCGTTATGCAATAATAACAACACCTTCTGTACGTCTGATTGAGCCAATTGGTCATTGATACCTTGAATAACTTCATCTAAGAAAAAGGAGAAATAATAAATAATATTGGAGCAATGTAGGGTTTATTAAAATAAAGCATTCATAATCTTGAAATCATTAAACATCGTTCAAATTGATAATCTATAGTTACCTTAGAATCTTTACTGAATATTATATCATTTCTGAAGCGCAGGTAACATGATTTCAAAGAATACGATTTAGAGACATAGAAAGATTTTTTAATAACAAATTTTAACTCACAACGATATTCCCAAAACTCGAACTCATCCCGCACGGTGGCCAGATCATGGGGTACTGTCAACGTATCATCGCCCAGCAAAGTGCGAATCTGCGTGGTCCAGTATAGAGCGATACCCTCCAGACTCCTGACCAACTGTCGATCAACGGGTCCAGCTGCCATTTCCTTAATGACAAAAGGCACATACAGCACGGCCACGCCAGAGATTTGGTGATGCATTCCGGTGAGGAAAGCCAGAAACCGGTCTAAGCTAAAGCAAAATCGATTTCGCAACGTGGCATTCCATTCCAGATAGTTCCGGAAGTAGGGAGCGTACAAACGATCCAGTAACTCCATCAAACAACCATCCACATCGCTCGTCAGGGTACCAAAGTTGACTTCATCATGGAAACCGTCCACGCTAAAGATTTCATTCGGTTCCCGGCGAAAATAACTAAGATCCGAGACACAAGTCGTGGGTATACCCAGACATGCGGATAGTGCATCTTTATCATAGTATATGGTCAACAGTGGCTCGTGCACTTCCAAGAGCCAACGTCGGATAATGTCCAGAGTTCTCTCATGCCAGTCTCTATGATCCAAACAGCTCAGCACACTCATTCGCTGTATATAACCCACCAACTGGTGCAGTTCCTCGTCGCTATAAGAGGGTTTCGGAGTCTCAGGACGAAGCTCTTCCTGACGCGGCTCGACACTGCGCTCTTGGATTTTAAATTTGAAAGGTAATTGAATGGAAATAAAGGCACTAACTCACCTTCATCATCGGTTAAATCGGAGTCTGTGAGGTGTTCATCTTCGACAGCGCTGGAGGATGCCATTTTACGGATTTTTAGAAACCAAAAGAACAAAGAAACTTGATAAATAAAAAAAGCCATGGCAACCGGAAGCCGGTTATACCGTTATTTTATAATTCACGCATAATAATTGTGGTATTTTTTGGTATTAATGGCCTGCACTTAAAATATATTTTAAATCGATCCATGTTTAAAAATAATTTTTAATTTATTATAAGAAACTCACAATATTAAAATTAAAGCCGTGTTAAAACGTAGATATGAGAAAAATTATGATATATATGTTAAAGAAAAATAATACCTATTATAAGTAAAGACATAATATTTAAACATTTTATTTACTTTAATTTAAAAAATTGAATAATCTATACTAGAGGCCTTATAGTATAAGGCAATAAATCATTAATTTAAATTCTATATAAAAGTAACGTAAATGGAATACCCCTTCTTTCTTCCAATTTATGACCTATCATAATTTGGTCACACCAAGCCACTCAAGCGCTCATTACAAAAGTAAAATAGAAATAAAATTAATAAATTGAAATGGCTGTTTCAGCTGAAATTGGAAGATTGGTGGACCAGGGAAACTATCTGATGCCGGACATCAACATCTGTCAAAACGACTTGGCCAATCCCACCGAGCAAATTGTCACCAAAATATTTGTGCACTATCTGCGTGCTTTCGGGTTCCGCCTGGAGCCTCCTTATAGGATTGGATGCGATCTCGCGAACTCGTCGCGGGAAGCGCGCATTTTCCTAATCAAAGTGTGCCGCCAAGTAGAGCGCATACTTCACATTACCTTTCCAAACAAAACCTATACCTATGTGGATATACTCAATCCAGGTAAGCTTGGTTTTGGAATTGCGGCTTCATATGCACATATATAAAATTTTTAATTACATTTAAGGGAGAACTGCTATTCAAATGAAGAGTCATTGTTCTCAGTTATAAATAAATTATATAATATCCAATCAAAAATGTAGTCTCTCAAAAAACTTGTTATGATCTTTATATGTTCAAAAAAATACTACCAAAAAGACTTTAAACTCATGTTAGCAGTATTAGCTAATCAATACTCCTCCCCTGTAGCAGTGAAAAAAACATTGTCCATCCTAAGCTGCCTTTTTAACTACCTGGCATACTATAAAATGTTCAAGAAGAATGTTCTGGTACCCGTGGAGGAGGACATCAAACTGAAGAACTCTCTGACAGCTGAAGTCAAAGCCAAGATTCAGCAATTGCAACAGTGCAAGCAGAAGACACAGGAAAGCGAGGTGGCCATTGACCAGCTTAAGAAAGAATTGCAGGATACCGAAGCAAAGCTCCTTCCCATAAAAAAATCCTGCATCGAAAAGAGCAATGCCCTTGAACTCCTCGATCAACAGCAGACGGAGCTGGACAAACGCATAGATCACTGGGAGCAGCTGGTTGTAAAAGACGATCAAGTGAACGAACTACGAGAGTGAGTTATACCGGCAAAACCTGTAGTTTCCTGTTGACAATTTCTCCCCTCACAGAAAAATCAAGAGCTCATCCTCGCACATCGAAAGCTGCAAGGCCGAATTGGCCAGCAAAGAGCAAGTGGCCAACGAACACTGCCGGATTATTGAAACTAGCCAGCAAATAGTCACTGCTCTGGAGAAGGCCACGGCTGTAATTCCTTTAAGCAAATTGGAGGATTACAAAGAGAGTTCAAAGAAGCTGGAGGCGATAGAGAAGCAGGAGCACACCTTGAGGACCAATTACCAGGAGCGTCGCCAGGATGTAGAGGCCAAGAAGCAGGAACTATCCCTTTGCGATCAGCAGTACGAGGTCATGAAGCAGAAACACGATGTGGAGAATGAAAAGCTTCAGAAGGAACTTGAAAAGCTGAAGGTAGATTGCGAGAAGCGCGATAAAGGCCTGGAAGATCTTAATAACCGCCTGTTAGAGATCGACCAGAAGAATTCTGAGCAGGAGAAGCTTCATGCCATTTTTTGTGAGCAGCTCTCTGATGCTCTCGGGGAATACTGGCAGTTGAGTTCAACTTAATATACTGATTTTATTCTATAAACTGCAAAACAGCTTAGCTCGTTTTTATGGTTAGGATTGAACAAAGAGGTCGGGGCCGGTTCACGTCTCCATTTTCTTGCTCTCCAGATGGGCCTTCAACTGCTGGCTGAAATCGTCCTCCACGTTGTCATCATCCCAGTTATCCTCCCATACATTCAGTTCCTCCTCGTCGTCGCCAACACGGAAATCTGCAAGGCAAGACATTATAAAAAAATTGATTTAACAACTTATAGTTTTACCTTCGGCGGGAAACTCTTCGAACTCATCGTCCTCCTCCAGCAGACCCAAATCTTCGCCCTTGTTGTTGGTCTCCTCCTTCTCTTTCTCCTTTTCCTTATCAGGAGCAGACATTTTGATTTTTTTATATTAATGAAATGGCTTTTAAACAATGTTTTCGACGCTATTTGCGTTATTTTCTCCAAAAATGCTAGTCACTTTTCGTTTCCAGTGTGACCAACGGTTATTCAGAAAAACATCTTATAGTTTATTAAAAAATACTGACCAATTTTTGGTTGTCAGAGTATTTATTCTAAGTAGTAATGCAAAAATCCTAGCTATTTTTATAACCTTGCACACAACCGCTAAAGAGGTGCTATAACACTTTCTCACTTGGCACTTCTTGATAAACAAATAATTCGCTAATAGAGATGTTCTTTCCTACACGGAAATTTAACAGAAATTAACGGATAAAGAATATGTTGAGAAATTATTATGTGTTTAATTTTGTAACTGAATTTGAGTATACTTGGGAACCTTTTAAAAGGGTTTAGCACTTTTTGAAAGTAAATTTTCTAATTGGGATAGTACCTTTGGATTTCGGAAGTTATTGCTGAGCTTGATAGTTGTCAATTAAATTATTGACATACATTATGCAAATTTGATTTGTCCTAAACAGCAGAATGTAAAATACATTTTTCTTCTCAGCCCAATAAAACACAAGTTTAAAAAAACTTTACGAGCCGGGGATAATTCCTTAGTAAATTAAAATGTATTTCTACAATTTTAGGACAAATAATGTATACTTGTGAATCAAATGTAATACTTTAACATGATATTTATTTTCCTCGGTTCATAAAGACTTTTCATCAAATAATTATTTTTTTTATGCATTTAATGATTTGTATAACATTTTTACTGTTGGCTATTTGACTTTCAAGCTAAAAGGATTATTGAGCATTTGGATTTTAAGCTACATTTATTTTAACTGTTGATGCTGGTTGGCTATTTTAAACAATTAGAGCAAAAAGTACGTTATTTTAACATTAATAAATATATATGTTATATGCTTATAGGTTTTCATATTGTTTCTTTACTTGAGTTGCTGCCTTTTGATTTATTGCATAGCGAACTTTTAGTTTTGTCTATTTCTGGGTTGGATTTCGTGCTGTCCAAAATTTAATGAAAATAAAAACTATTTCTCAATTCTTATCCATGCTCTCCACTTTACTTAATGTTAAAAATTTTGTATGCCAAAATATATAGTTCTTTGTTGTTGTTTTGTTAGTTTCAGTATCTAGTTTAAATTTATATATAACTGTAGTTCAACATTTAACATTCAGTTGTTGCTCTCTGCAAATCTACATAATTAAATAGTTTGTTTTGATTTCACTTGTGTGTTGCTTTAAGTCTGCTAATGTAATATATGAGGAATAAAACACCTTACATTTGATTAGTTATATTGTTGATCAGTTTTGTGTGCTGTCTCGGGCTCTCCACTTTTCTCCTTAACATTCTGTTTCTCTCTTCTAAACATTATTATTCATCACAGATGCTCTACGCACAAATCAAATTAAATTCAATGCAATTATTATCATCATTTAACAATTTGTTACAAGCTCCGATTTTGTCCATAATTGCTGTTGCTCTAAATGGGGTGACAAGTTCTTAGGGTCGGCATATATATTCTGGACTGGATTATCTCTAAACAAGAGCCGGTCCTGCTGCTGCTGCCAGCCCACTTGAGTGGTTTTCGTTTAAAGTGTGTGGAGAGTGGTTAATTCTATTTAGTTTTATACGATAATATGAAAGCTTTTCTAGAAAAAGTGTTGTATCACATATAGAGGAAGTGTTAAATATGTATTCTTTTGTTTACCATTCGGATTTGCCAACTGTTTCGTTGTTTCAAGTCAACAGTTCGTAACAAAGTATTGAATTCTTAAATATTACAGGGTATACATGTAAATCGAGTTAAATCAAACAGCTTAGCCTCAATAAAATGCTTTAAAGTAAATACATAAATATGAGCAGTTCGATATCCATTTTAGATTTCCATCAAGTTTTCTTGTTGATAAAAATTTAATCAAAATCATATATAGAACCGATTTTCTGCTTTCGATTTCGAAAAAGAGCACCAATTAAGTTACGCTTAAACAATAATAATAAAAAAATGTTCAAACATGATGGAGGGGAAATAGACAGTTATAGCAATAAATACATAAAAGAAAACTATAACAGCTAAAAATACGTTATAAATACTTAGCATAACTTAGCGTTTTGTGTGCCTGTTTTTGTTTGTTGGGACATGTCAGTGTGTGTTTCACATTTTATATTTCTTTTTTCAACGCTAAGCGTTCTATAACGGCTTCATTTTTTTGTTTCGTCTCGCGCTTACGAACTATATAAATACACATCGAACATCAAAAATATGATAGCATATATATTATGTGCGCGGTCTTATGGTGGCTCGATTTTCTACGGTTCAAGACAAAACTTTGATAGGTCAAATGGTCGAAAATGAATCTTGGATCTCTAACTTATAAAACAATTTTCTTTAAAAATGTATAAAAAATATTTCCAATTTAATGTATACGTCTGTTTTGACTTAATTATGTCAGTCCTTGACTTTAATAAAACTTAGTAAAGAAAATAATAAGTTAGCAATTACATAATCCACAAAAAAAAATCGAACCACCTACACTAGCACACTTGATTAATAAAGAATTTTCCAATATGTAATACACAACAATGAGGATTACTCGCGACGCGTTCTCTTTGGACGTGAGGCGGCTATTGAATCTCCTCCTGGGGACGATGATGATAACGACGCTCCGCCTGTGGCCCCTGAACCACTACCTCCTCCACCACCAACGCCACTTAGCAGATTGTCGCCGGAGTTTGACGAAATAGCTGTAATGGTGGCTGAAATTGTAGCCGATTGTTTCTCCACTCCCCGAACCTTTCGGGAGGCAACCGACTGGGCGGTGACTTGGAGAGAAATGGCATGGGTGTTGAGCTTTTCGGCCAGCAAGAGATCCTTTAGGCCCTTCATCTTTTGGCTGTACAACGTGATTACTGGCCTCTTGAGCATTATCTCGAAGGGGTCGTAGTCGTCACTCATCTCCTCATTTTTAGCTTCTTTGTGCTGTGGTTTGCCCTGTTGGGCATTTGTAAGATTTTGGGACTGGGCTTGGCCGGCATTGCTAGCCTCGCTAGAAACGGGCAATTGGACAGAGGTGCTACTGCCATTGCTTGCATTAGTTGTTGTTGTTGTTGCTGTGTTTGCTGGAACCTCCTTTTTGTCGGAATTATGGTTGTTGTTATTGCTGTTGCTGTTATTATTGTTGTTGTGGAGTTCAATAATATCCGATTCCTCAACAGAAGCTTGTTGCTTCTGGTCGGCAAAGGGCTGACCTCCGCCCTGGAGCAGGAAGTCTGGATTAAGGATTTTCTCGCCGCAGGCAGCGGTTAAATCGGCCAAAGTAGTCGGCAACTCCGAACTTTTTGTCTTCTGGCAAAAAGTAAAGATCAAATTAATAATTTTGTTCAGTAATAACACTAGAAAGACATAATTTTTGTTAAATTTTAAAAGTAAATCTTAGAAGGCTGTTATTTTGCTATCTGCAAGGCTTCAAAACAAAGAGCAAAATCAAACTACAAATTACTAAAGCCACTTCATCTATAATAAATAGGCCTCTCTATACATATTTAAATATTATAACGTTCCGTTGAACTCAAACAAATGAGGTTTACGAACGCGAGCTCTAACTAGAGATCAAGAAAGAGTAATCTGTAAGAATTGCAGCGAAAGCAAGTTAATCGTTTAATCGTTAAAGCTGGAACAATGGAACAATCCAAAAAACTAAAGAATAGATTTGCTACAAATGTTGTGGTACAAAAAACGGAGATGGTTTCCATAAGGATCCTGATGGTGTTTCTTAACCAAACACTAGATTGCGATTTACGGAGCATGGATGACCTTAAGACCGGAGCAGTATACTGCCAAGTCATGCATAGACTATTCCCCACTTCGATTCAGATTCATAAAGTCAAGTTTTATACGTACAAAAAGACTGACTTTGAGATCAACTTTCGGATACTGGGCAACTGTATGGAAAAACTAAAAGTTAATCGGCAATTGCCGGTGGGAGACTTAATTAGTGGGCACAATCAGGTGGAGTTTTGCAACTGGATCTACAAATTCTTCAAAAAAAACGACGATGGGAGTGAATATGACGCCAAAAAAGTCAGGAAAGACTCGCGGATTGGGCTTTGTAGGGCTCCCGAGAGCTCCGGGTTTGCAAATGGAGGCAAAAATGCGATTTATAAATGTAAATCAATGATCTTTAACTATTCTATGGATACATTCAAATACGAAAGAAGAAATAGCCTGGATGGTCGAATGGGAGAACTGCCAAGATTCAAAAAGTTAGAACAGGAACGGCCTATCATACAACCGACCCAAAAACCGAAGCCTCGAAAGGAAATCACAAATGCCTGTGGATTTCTCGCCGAGAGTAAACTGGTATCCCTTCCCTCGGAGAGCGAGGCCGAGGTGGAGCCGAGTGGCCAGAAATCTGATCTGCCAGCAAAATTATTGACCAA
This sequence comes from Drosophila eugracilis, assembly GCF_018153835.1. Lineage (NCBI taxonomy): Eukaryota > Metazoa > Arthropoda > Insecta > Diptera > Drosophilidae > Drosophila > Drosophila eugracilis. Next base: position 473,500 of record NW_024573661.1, on the reverse strand, counting down.
TGATAATACTGAGAAAACATCAAAGGCCGGACATAGCATTTTCAATCTCTTCAAATAAGGGGAACCAACCAGAATCTATCTGCGATTTTTTGACGTGGAAAATTCTAAGGGAAAAGTGTACCAAGACCACACAAGATCTTAAAGCCAAGATTCAAATCGTCGAGGATCTAAAGTGCAAGATACGTCGCTTAAGCAGAGAACAGAAAGAACTCGCCGACAAGCTGGATCTTGTAAAGAAAATATTGCTTAATCACGACGACGATCCATATAATATTGTACACCAACTAAAAGGAATCTTTAAAATTCCACAAGTAGTGACAGTTGCCCCACGCCAGCTCACTGAGCAACCAATTCCCACAGAAGCTAAGCAGGATAAACGTCCCACTCCCATTCTGCAGTCAACCGGCAGTCAAAGAACTCTCTACAGCACAAAAAACCCAGAATAGGATCAAACTTTTAGTTAAACATAGTAAGCACAGCGAACCGAAGGAGCAAAACTCAAAAGGGTCTGTAGACGAAGATCCAGGCCACAATCAATGCTCCCCTACCTGGGAGCCCTAAAAGATTTTGCATTGCGACAAGCATTGCCAATGCAGGGCCTCGAGGGAATCGGATAGGTATAGGTACCTTCATCGTTTGAACCGTAAGAGACATGTTGGGGAATCCAGAAGGTCGTGTTGCAGGAGCTGCAGAGATTTGGACCACGGCCATAGGCAGCATTCTAGGGACTCTGACCAAGACAGAAAATATTCGTGCTGTTCTGCAGACCGAGACTGGGACTATATGTATAAACAAGGTTCACGGATAACTCGGAACGGACGTTCTTTACCAAGGAAGCGTTAAATATTTCCAAGGTGCTCCATCGAAATAATATTTCAAAAAAGCACAAGGACAAGGAAGCAAAAGGATATCGATGGCAGGCATTAATTAAAGATAAAACCCTGTTACTTCAAAATTTTTGTTTAGTTCCCTATTAAATTATATTAAGGATTTTGTTCAGCTATATTTCAAAAATTAATTTTCTAATAAAATTCATCTGCTTACCTCTTCCTTTTTCACCAACGTGTTGTTATTACCCTCCAAAGCCTCTAATCCCGTAGCTTCCTTTGACTCCTTAGCTTCCTTAGCCTCCTGTTCCGCCCTTGCCTGCTCCGCCTTCGCCTGTTCCGCTACCAGATCCTCAGGCAACTTTATGACCACCTGGGACCTAATGTCGAAATCAAACTTGGTTATATTATTCACCAGGGGCTTGGCCCAACCAATATGCAATATGGGCGTCAAGCTGTCTTCCTCCCACTGGCAGATGCCGTCGTAGAATCTCAACAAATTGGCAAACACCTCCGAATCTCGTAGAATACTTCTCGCCGAATGACCTGAACTCTCGGTTTTCATCACATACGGTATTAACTCGTTGGCAATGTCCAGTAGCTCTTTGTAGATCTCCTCGTCATCCCGGCATTGATACGTATACAAGCGGATTACGTCCGCCGCATTTGCCCATGCGGCAAAGGCGTCTCTGTACTTTAGCAATCTATTATAGTAGTTTCCCTGGTAAGTATACGGATATACGTGATGATTTCGGTAGTGCGTCCTTGCCGATTCTATGGCCTCGCGGTATAGCTGCTCGCAACTAACGCTCGGATGTGTCCGATGGATCTCCTCCAGCTCACCAAGAGTGCCCAGAGCCATCGGATAGCGTTTAAGGTGTCCCAGGTCATAGAGTAACCACAAAAGCTGCTGCTGAAGCTCTGCCACTTCCACGCAGTCACTGTTCGAGGTCAGCGAGATATTCAGAGCGGCACAGATAGCCGCCACTTCCATTCCACGCTCGCATACCACCGCCAAACCACCTAAACGATGGAAGTATTATTAAGGATTAATATTTCCTGACGACGATTAAACTTTCAACTTACCCAAGTAGAGCCACGATCCAGATTCGATCCCAGGGCGAATATCCTGTCCCCGCTTATCTTCGCTGCCTTTGCCGTGCCATGTTACCTCGATGGTTTCCACGCGCTTTTGGCCAAACACCACCCACGCATGATCCTCGGAAATGGCCAGTCGCACATCTTTGTAGCCCAGCAGCTGGCATCCCGCCACCACGGCCAGAGCAACTCCAAAACAGTCCAACTTATTACCCGACAGATAACTGTAGAGGTTCTGCAGATGCGCGCGATCCTTGTAGCTGCTGCGGATCAGCGAGTTCCAGATCACGTCCGATACCTTCTTGATCACCTCTCGGGTGGCCTGGCGGTGGGGCTTTGGCTTTTCGACCACCGACAAGATCGTCTGGAATTTCTTATAGAGGCCGGCGATCAGTTCGTGGGTAACTACCGGGAACGGAACGCTGTTTCCCATGATGACATCGCTTCCACCTGTATATGGAATGGAAGAACTATTAATAATGTTTTAATTTCATTTTATAATCTAATTAAATAAGTCTCATTAGTGGCGTTTTAAGTGGTACACTCTTATAAGGTATATAACATTTCTTATTTAATGGCCTTAAATTAAAATTAAGTTAAGCTACGTTGAAGGGTTATAACTAAATGATACTTCAAACTGAACAATTAATGACTTCAGAGTCAAACAGCCCTGTTTAAGTTGTGCCATTATCAAAAATTACGAAAAACAGCGGCCAAAAACTTATCCAATTTGCCTGCAACCGCTTCCGTTTTAACTGGTTTCCCTTTGCTAAATGGTTAACGGTGAACGCGAGCGGTAAACGGTGAGTGTGAGTGATGAACGGATGACTATACACACCTGTCGCCGCCTGACTGATGTCACCTGCTGCGGCAGCGGCGGCCGCAGCCTGAGCGGCCTGCGCAGCAGCCTCTCCTGTTGTCAGAGACAACTCGATGTAGCCAACCACAATGGAGAGCAAGGGTGAGATCGGGCTCTATGCCAGAGGTTAAAGCGCGACGGAACAAATTGACCACATCGGCCGTGGACTTCAGGGGGAAGAGGCTGGCATCGATGACACCATTGAGCGCCATTGGACTCGCGCTGGCGCTTCTGGTAATCGTGGACATGGTTGCCCGCGGGGGTTCTTTTAATTACCAAAATAGTTTGCAGGAACGAAAATCTGACTGCAAGAATAAGAGAAATGGATATTAAATAGAATGATTTTGTGTTGTAGAAATTAATTAAAAAAAGGTTGAAATTGTAATTATTTAATTGTATTATTTAATGTGGACTTACCAAAATATGACTGCCTTGTCCTGGTGCAGGTAATTGGCCTGGTTTTATTTTCTTCAGATTCCAGCAAAAAGAGAAGGTTTACATTGGTTTACATTAGTGGTTACCTCTTTCAAATCTTTTCCGAATCAATTTAGTTTGTGTGCTGTTTTTGTACCACCTTTTTCATTAAAAATTCAGGAAATCTCAGAAGAATGTGGAATATTTTCCACCAGTATCATTGGGTTTCCCGCTTTTCGGCTGAGGAAAACAAGAATAAGAATTGGATTAGGCAATGACAAGCAAACTCATTGGAGTTGACAAACTTACCCAAAATAGCAGGATATCCTGGATCTTTCCACCTACTCGTGGTTTGGTTTGGAAGCTCCTTGTTATTATCCTGCTGAGGGCCTGGGACTTTTGCCTGGATTTAGCCGATGCAAAATGCCAAATTCTTGTTCCTGCCGCTGCTGCTGCTTTTGTACAGCCAGCCACTTTGTGCCTGCAACATTGGCAACAAGTTGACAAACAACTTTTTGTCGTTGTCGCACCTTCTTCTCGGCCCTTTTCCGCTTACTTATTTTCTCCTTTTCTTTGCTTTGTACTTTCAAGAGCAGGATTTTTGTTGCTGCTTCACTTGCACTTCTCATTTGCAGCAGCAACAGCAACAACAACAACAAGAACAACAGCAGCAACAACTAAACAACTGGTTTTCTGCATGAGTTTGGTGAATGTGTGTGCGTGTGTGCAGCATGCATGTGCATGTGCACTGGAAAATATGTATATATCCTGTGGCCCTGCGTCCTTCGTCCGCGTCCACGTCATCAATTAATCGGCTCACGGAGACAGGTGAATTTCACGCACTTTTCTTTCACTCGATTTTGTTGTTGTTGCTGTCTTTCGGTTTCAGTTTTGCGTTTTGTTTTTGTTTTTTTCGTCAACCCGCCACCCCCTTCACTTATTTTCCACTTGACACGCAGTTGCTTTTTGCCGCTTGAATCTTCCGATTATCTCATCGCAGCGTATTCCATTCGATTCGAGCATTATCTATGCCGTTCTTTGATCACTAATTGGGCGGGTTTATTGCGCGGCAGGCCAAGTGAAAACCTGGTAAACTTCCGACGAAATACTGCGTGTTGTGTTTACCTCGCGTGCCAGTGTGTCCACACCTAGCACGTGCCCAAATGAGCAATAGTGTTGAGAAGGGGCGCACTTGTGGGTAAAAACCAACATATGTGGTATTTTTGGTATTTTCGGGAAAACAAGACAAAGGTGTGAAAGAAATAGTCAATTTTGGGGGAATCACGATCTAAAAGCGATATATGTTTAAAGTAATGCGCATAGCCTCTTTTAAGATGCAAAGTAGTTGCACAAAGCATTATACGAAACCGTAAATAATTAATAATGGTTAAGGTCTTAAGAAAATTTTTTTTATTTTTATAAAAACAGTTGAATTAATGTAAAATAAATCCGAAAAATATGTTTTTTTATTTCCACTTATCTTGAATTCTTAAGTTTCTACAATTTCAGAACATTTAAAATATATTTAGAATGGATTTGCTTTAGAGCTGATCCATAATAAATGTTCTTAAGAAAATATATCTTTTCGTAAAATTGAAAATTATTAAAATGAAAACCGTTTTTTTTTAGACAGAAATCTTTTTTGTCATAGGATCTTTGGCATTTGAATAAAGCCCGTAAGCCAAAGCTAACACAGTTAAGAAGAATCTAATATACTCTTTTACTTTACGAGTAACGGGTATAAACAGCTAAATAACAACAAAATTCCTTCCTAGGCGAACTTGGTACTATTTCTTGTATATGCCATAGCTACTCCTCGTTGCTTCTTGCCGCCCTTATGTCTTCACCGTGGTTTTCTAAACTATAAGAAATCTTCGTGTTAAATTAAATTAAATTTTAAATTTGTTTTACATATATGTCTTACACCTAAAACATTTTTCGTCAAGGTCAAAATTATTTATACATACCCAATATCCAATGATCACATTATAAGTCGTAAAAAAAACTAATTTGTTTGATTTGTATTTAACGATGTTCTCTTTATTTTGCAGATATAAATAAATATATTGGTAATTACAACTAATAACTTTTACAATCTTTTCTGTATTCCAAATTTGTTGTATAATTTACGTTTTTGGGCACGCACTCGATTAGCTTTTAACGTCAACTGCTCAGTTGCAATGCTATTAAACAAAAATCCTCGAAAACGTGCACAACTCCAATAAACATATGTTACTTCTTGATCTTAATCGATATTTTCTTATTCCATGATATTTTCGTTCTTCAAATTAAAACCGTTCGAAGTCAAAGAACAAAAGTATTGACCTCCAATTTTACACATCAGAAGATTTGAGAATCCTGTTAATAGACTATAGCCGCGAGTTACTGTGTTTGGATAACATGTGTCCGTGTTTCGCTAATGCTGGGTTGGCTATCGGTGCAGTTCTAATCAACAGCCATTTTATTACTGGATCTTGGATGCTGTTTCTCATTAATGAATCTATTAATAAGGATATTTTCACACATTTGTTCAGTGCTCTTATGTTCTTTTGTCTCGAGTTTAGGGCGCTCTGCTTTGAAGCTATGCTGTAGTTACACATAGCCAAAGGAGCACCGACCCAGAATAGGACTAGAAAAATAATCGTTTCTCGATTTACTTTATGTATTTTCGTAAGGGGCAGCGCACTAAGCACCGAAATAATAGTTAAGTCAAAGCAATAGCATTTTGAGTTATGATCTTTGTGATACAGTATTTGGGAAGGGGCTACTGTCTCTTGTTTGTGTGGAAAGCAAAAAACGCAAACTATATACGCGTGTAAAAAAATATATATGCACCTCTTTACTTAACCACATTCAAGTTACAGATTGATTTCTCTCCTTTTGTTATTCCTATATACAACTTTGCACCTGCTTTGACCCTATACACAATTCATAAATCATAAAAATAAATGTATACATGGTTTCGTTTTCGTTTAAGTGGTAATAAACACAGGAAAAATAAATACAAAATTGGCAAAATGTAGTTTAATGTAAAAATAGCTGCTTTGGAACTCGATGTTCAACGAACTGAACTGGCCATCGTTCTTGATTCTTAAACTTCCGCCGCCAGTTGAAGCAAAAATAATAATATGCGAAGTACTTGATTAATAACTACTAAATTTAAACATTTCTCTATAAGTATTTACAAATCACAGCTACAAACACTAAAACCTTCTTCCAGTGTTGCTTAAGGTGGCGATGACAGGCATTATGCGGGGCTTTAAACAAAAAAAAAATATATTCAACTGAACGTTCACACGATTACATTACGTTTCGTTATTCAACTCGTTCCCGCGTTGTGCTTAAATAAAAATGTTCTCTAACTCGCATAAGGCATATTTTCCATCCTTTAAAAGTAAACTATAGTCCAGCAAGCGTAAGAATAAGGTTGTGAATGAATAGCTATTAGTTTTACAGCCAACCGCCCTTGCGACCAAAGAGCAAGGAACTAACTGAACCCACAAACGCCTGTGTAATGCTCTGCGGTGCCGCCTCTTCCTCCTCCGCTGCCTTCGCTTCATTTCGCTTGATGCTCAGCTTGCTGCTGCCGCTGTCTACTACCTTTCCCAGATCAGGACGCACCCGTCCGCCTCCTGCCGCTCCGCCTGAAATTGTGCCCAAGTCGGGCCTCTGGCTGGCCATACCGTTCTTCAGCTGCCTCCGCGATTTCTGGCGCTGCATCTGCTTCAGCCGCGTTTCGCTCGCCGTGCCATTGGATGCCGTCGTTTGTGCACTCGATCCAGAAGTTGGCTGACTTTGTGCTGCTGTTGTTGTTGTCGTGGGTGGTGTGCTCTTTGATGGTTTGATCTTCATCACTAAGCCCTGATCGTCACTGTCATCGCTATTGTAGGCGCTGGTGCTGCTGCTCGTCGATCTAGCTACACCTCCTGTCGCTGCAGCTGATGTTGACGCTGTTGTGGGCGTGGGCGACTTTAAGCCTCGATGCAGGACACCCTTGATTTGTGCCCGATCAAAGTGTATATCGTCCACAATGCTATTGGTGCTGGTGTGCAGACTCTGAAGGCTACCACTGCTCAGCGGGGAACTGCTTCGGTTCGCTATTCCCGAGCCAAGGCCACGCTGTGCGCTTATTATGTTCTCCAGTCCAATGCTCTCCACCTTCTCGATCAGGTTCAGCGATCGCAGTGCACGTCGCTCCAAGTGCGACAGCATGATCTTCTGCTGCTGCTGCTTGCTGAGGCTGCTCCTTTGCTTCTGTTGCTGCTGGTGATCGCCGACGATCTTGCGGCGGATCAGATCCGCACCTGATGAGAGCAATCCAAAGAGCGGCTCGGGAGACTGGGCACGAGGTGGCGATCCCTCCGGGCTATTACAAGGTGTCACCGTGGGCGAGAAGTTGGGACCGGCGGGCGTGTTAAGGGCACTGGGCGTCACCGCCTTTATTCCCCTCTCATTTAGCATTCCAGCGAGGCCAAGGTTCACCGAGAATGTGGAGCAGGAGTTTTTGCGCGAGAGTCCAGCACGTGGAGTGGCGGGACAACTGAAATGCAAGATTTCAAAACGTTAAAGAAGCTTCCAAAAGATATAAAAATTTCCTTATACTTATACATTTATAAAGTATACAACAATTTAAAATAATGTTATTTGATTGTAGAAGAAATATTCTTGAGTATTTTTTAATCACCTGGGTTGTCTTGAGGTTGATGTGGAGGCCATTCGCGAGGACATCTGCGACTGCGAGAGGAACGACAGATCGTTGACGAAACCATCGTCCGGATGCATGACCATGCTGTTGGTATAGGTGAATGTGCAGCCAGGCGCCTCGAACTGTTTTCCAGGCAGATCATCGCTAACGTCCTCTTCAACGTCCGACAGCGTGTAGATCTGCATACCCAGATCGTCCAAGCCACGCCCACCGCGAATAGTCACGCCAGGACGTTCGTCCAGCAGTCCGCTTAGCGTGGGCGTGGCCAGGCGAGACCAATGGTGCAAAGTCTGCGAGCCCTCCATGGGCTTAATGATCTGGAGCTTCTCAGGCAGGCGCCATTGGTGCGTCATCGAGGCGGACATGTGATTCGTGGAGCCCGACATTCCCGAGGAACCAGTGGACATGATGCTGTCCGGCGTGCGCACACCCAGCGGGAGGTTCGAGTTGCGGTCGTTTCCTGCACCGTGAGCCATGGGCTCATCGTAATTATAGGTCCCAGCAGGCGCATAAGACAGCATAGCACGGCGGGCCAAAACCTCTGCCGGCGTCAGCCTCTTGAGAGCCGCCTCCAGCTCCTTGGCGCCGGGCGCTCCTGGCACACCAGAGGGCTGAGCTGGATAGCCGTCATCAGACTGGGAGTTGAGACTCTCGCTGGACAGAGTTTTAACGCCCAGCGATTGACTGCTACCGCCACGATAGTAAGAGCCTGCTGGATACGCCATGGAAGCCATGCGCGGCCCCGAGGTGCTGCTCATCGACATGGCACCCAGTTGGGTCATCGATACGTTGCCGCTGTCCATGTAGTTGCCGCTCTTGCCAGCACATCGCACTGTATCGAACACCCGTTTGTACGGTGGCACATGGCCAGATCCAGCGTAGATGCTTCCGCCCATGGTAGACGAACTCATTCCGCCGGACGGCATGTTCATCATCATACGGCTAATGCGGTCTGCAGACCGTTGGCTGTCGCCAGATATGCCAGAGTCCAGACTATTCTCTGAGTACAGTGACGACTCCATTAGCTCGCAATGCAGCGAATCCGGCTGGAATAGACCACCGCCCATGCCGGCTCCACTCGTACCCAGACCGCCGAGGAAGGAACTCCTGGCCTGTGGCTGCGACCGCTTGCGTTGTTGCTTTAACTGATCTTGGGCCGAGTGAAGCAAAGCGAGCACCTCTTCATAGCGCTGCTTGAACTCCACCAGTTCCAGAGCCAAAGCGTTCTGATTCTCCTTGGTCACATGCAGCAGCGACAAGTGCTCGTCGTTGTCTTGCGTCAGTTGGTGGAGCCGCATCTCTGCCTCAGCCAGGCGAGCGGTCAGACTCACGATCTGGTCGTGCTGCAGTCGGTTCTCCTCCCGTTGCCGCTCCAACTCCAGGCTGATGTTGTCGTACTGCGAATTGGCATCGTTCAACTGGGCACTAATGTCGGCCATTAGTTGGCGCTCGTGCTCCTCCACCTCGTCTGTCTGATGAGCCAGCTGGGTTGCCTCACACTTCAAAGATTTGTTCTCGTCCAGCAGGGTGTTCACCTTGCGCTGCAGAAGGTCCAGAGTAATGGACTTCGACATGGTGGGAGTGTCTGTGGAAATAAAATGTAAACATAAAAAATATTGCAATAAAAAAATTCATTTCTTTAAGAAACAATATATGGTTTCATCTTCAAAATAATACTTTCCTCATCACAAATTAAACAATTTGCAAAATAAATGCATTATTTCAAGTACACCAAAATAATAAAACAAATTTTTTCATTATTATTGTATATAAAATTTAAAAAAAAACTTTGAAAATTTGATAAAAGATAGATGCTGCTGTATCTCTGCATAAATCTTTCCTCTTACTAAAGCACTATTTTTCATTTTAACTTTAGCGTAAATTTATAAGTAACGTGAAATACCCACCAGTATCTGTTCCATCATCCGCATCGTTGGTCAGCACCGAGATAAGCTCGTTCTTCTTGTGCAGCTCGTGGACCAGCTGGGCACGATCGTCGTTGGCGGCCTTGAGATCGACCTCCAGATCGGCGACCCGTGCCTCGAGGGCATTGTTCTGGGTGAGTAGCTCCTTGCCGATCTGCACGGTCAGCTCCAGATCCTTCTCTTTCTCTTCCAGCAGTCGCGTCACGGCCTCAATGTCATCGTACGCCCGAGTCATCTGGCTAACGCGGTTGCCGCATAGAACTGTAAAAAATATAATAATTTTTAACTTTAAAGATCAATCGTAGCTCAATCGATGTAATAATTTAGAAATTTGTTTTTTAGGTTCTGTTCTGACAGTATTTAAAAAATATATTTGTTAAAATAGTTAATTCTTAGGTTTAAAATTTTTAATAATGGTCAGTAAATATATTTGATTGTATAAATAATTTACAAAACCTAACAAGATTAAAAAAAAAATTAAACAGGAGAAGGACTAATATGTAAGCTATCAGAAAGTTGGAAGACAAAATGTTTCCATTTAACGTTTGTTAAATTAAACACTAGGCTTATGTAAATGCAATCTTGCGAGCGTGCACTGTATTACAGGCTCTCCTCGACAGTGTTGGAAAGGGTTCCAAAGGCTCCAAGTTGGATTCATCGATTTAACAGTAAACATTTAGCACTTCAGCACCTTCCATTAGCAGTTGCTCGTTCTGCTGCTCTCCCGTTATTGGACCCTCTGCTGCGTTTGCGGCTGCTGCAATGTTGCTGCTGCTTATGCTGCTACTCAAGGAGAGTTCATCGTCGTACTCAAGTTCATCGTCCGTGATGAAGAAGTCTTGGTGTAACTCCGACCAATTTTGGCATGCCTCAAAGGCCAAGTCTTCCAAGTTGGTGGTAATGGTTGTTGTTTTTGATGTGGAAGCCGCTGCAGCTTCCAATGTGCCATCTCGCTCTGATGCACTTGGCAAAAATCGATGATGGAGCCCACTGCCGGCAGCAGTCTCCCTCTCCGTTTCTCGCTCTCTCACTGGCTCCATATCCATCTCCTTATCCATTTCCCCATTGTTTACGTGCGTCATTTTGTCTTTGTTGCCTTCTTCTCGCTTTTCCTAAGGCAAATTCTTTTCTTAGTCACTCTGCATTCTTTCGATTTAATTTAAATTGCATTTAAATTTAAATCGTCTTGGCTTGAGCAATTTCCTCTTCGATTCGTATTATGTAATTTTTAAAGCATTTTACAAATTCTGTCTAGGCACTTTCGGTTTGTTTGGCGGTGTTGTTTTTCTCATTTAGCTCTTCCCCTTTTTTCCGCTTTTTGTTTTATTTTCTGAGAGGGGTCACATGATTTTGTAGTTTTTTATTCAATTGCCTTGATGTTCGTTGTGAACGTAAACATTAAAACTAATTGCTAAATTAATGCGAATTGTCCAGAGTCACAAGAGAAAATGAATAACTGTCATCGGCGGTGGTTCGCTCTCTCTCAGTTAGTTTTTTTTTTTTGTTACCACCCACTGAACGCGGAGCATGCGCAAAGTAACTTTACGCTCTTTAATTTATTTTTAAAAAGATTTCGCTGGCCGAAAAAAAATGTTAAAGTATGAAAAACACCTCGCTTGACTGCTCAATGTTATCTTTTTTGTTTTTGGTTTTTATTAATAGCCATGAGCGCAGCTTGGAAACTGGAAGTGGAACTTCTTGCTCGGCCAAACGCACACACACAAATGACAGGGGCAGCTGCGACGTCGACTGAGGATAACCGGCAGCGCAGGCAGCAACAACAATAGAAACAACAACAACAACTGCAGTCTGCAGCATCACTTAAAGTAAAAGGCGTTTTCCCAAAGCAATTCCAGTGAAAGGGAAATGGCAATATTTACAACTACAGATGGGAATTCTATATGGAATATACATAATACAAACAGACTTGGAAAACTCACATGTTGCCAAATATTTCTGCGTTTCACTTCACTTCACAATAACTATATAATAGTTGTTTAAAAGTCCAAAGGTTAAAGACATTAACCACACACACAGCACACAAAAAACAAACTATATAAACGCGAAAACTTCAAATCTAGATGGCAAGAAGAAGACGATAAAAAAAACTGCGCTCCAAACTCGTGACGGTACACACTCATACACAAATACAGTTTCTTCTTCTTATGCCTTTTGCGTGTTGTTTTTTTTTTTCTTTCTTCGATTCTTTTTGCAGTTTGCAAAGGCTTAAAATTGCTCACTTCATCTTTAACCGCATGCACACTGTTTGAAATCCCGTTTCCTTGACTTTGGCAAATTGTTTGGCACAAAGTGTTTGATTTTGCCGTTCGAATTTTGCACAAATTGTGTAATTTACAGATTGCAGATACTCGAGAGAATGACAAACGCGAGGCGTGGAAGCCAAGAGTGAATGAATTTTGTTTGTTGTATTGGAATTAGGATCCACATCCACATCCACCACCATATCATCCACATTGGGGAGAGCAATAAGAGAGCAAGAGAGCAGTACAGTATTGCCAGCACAAAAAAGGTAAATGAAATGTGCTGCAAGATATTCGACCGTTTGATACCTCGAAATTAATTAAAATTTTATGACCATTTAAATGTTTTGTATGCTACACATATTTAAAAACATATATTTATTGAAATTATTTTACTTTTAATCGATAAACTTATTTTATTCAAATTTAAAAAAAAAAAAAGACACTATTGTAGATAGATTAAAATTAAATATAGATTATAGTATAAAATTGAATGTATTGATAGAATATATAATCAATATAAAAAGTATATAATAATTCAAAATATTTACTCTCATATACCCTGTAAAATGGCAAGCCATTGCTACTCAGCTGACACTCGAAACTTTGGATGCAAATGAAGCGAATAAACACACACCCAAGGCGAATTTGCCAATTGTTTGTTTTCCCTTGCAATATATCATATTTCCTATTTTGCAGGTAAACAGCGAACGAGACAAAACCAAACTCCAAATAAAAACCGGAACCATTTTCCGGATAATCCTAATCCCATTCATGGTTAGGGCGCGAAAAACTACGCGGGTAATTTTCCGCGTACCTATCCCAGACAAATTTCCACGAAGTCCAGAATATTCAGATAAAACAGGTAAGAAACTTTAGCGGAGAATGAAATGGCATAGGATCAGCGATGGATAGCGGATCTACGATTCTTCCGGACTTCGTTCCGAAAATGAAATATCTACATAGATTGAGAGTTTCTGGACCAACTAATGGCCCACTTAATGATTTACAACACGTGCCGATCAGTCATAAAAATCTTGAGAGAACTCATAACAGATTAGTTTTATACATCCTATAAAATAATAAAAACTATGGGACCTGTTTCTAGTGTTTTGTTTTCTATATGAATTATATAATTCTTTTATTTTACCTGTCTCAAGATTTATATCTCAAAATAAGCATATTTCATATCCCCCATAAAAGAAAAAACATTATAGTTCATAATAAAGAGTTCATTTTACGGTCATTGAAATCAGGTTGATATGAGCCATAACAATTAGTATCAATTAGTTATTAAATCGGAAGATATACGTAGAGCTATAAAATCACTTAGGAATAAATTAAGAAAAATATTAAAAAAAACTGACAAGTTTATTTCGAGATAATACTGAATTATAAGACATTTTGATTTTCTAAACCGAAATAATCCAATTTAGTCCTAGTTTTCCTTTTTATGGCTTTATTTATAGAAACATGATTTATTTTTACATAAGAGTTTTATGAGTTCATAACATTTCTTAGTAAAATACAATACTTTACTAAAGTCGTCATTACTTTTTTAAGATTCGGAAAATCGGCTTTACGTGCAAGTCATAAAACGATTCCTAATGGGTTTTTTTTGCAGCGTTACGCTAATAGAAATCCAGCGATGATTTCAAGACAATAATGTCATGTGGTTGGGCCTGCATTAAGGCAATAAATGACTAGAGCTTTTTGCCGCAATCAATCGGCCAAGATAGTGTGTGTCTGGCAAACAAATGATAAGCTTAAAACGAAAGCTCCTCTCCTCATTTTGGCAAACTAAATTAATACAAACTTGCGTAGATAAGTGCCGGCCCTAGCAATAAAGATCACAAGCGCTAGATGAGATCATGCGATTTTCAAGCCCCTCGAAACTTAATAGTTTTTCTAATGAACTTGCTAAAATCGTCTATAGACGAATATTGCAGGCTTCAAAGAGGCATCATAAGTTGTGCAAATATCAACATGGCAGACTGGCTGGGCTCTAATAACAAGTCGGCACGATCAATATAGTATATCGAAAGCAAATACGAAATCTAAATAAAAGCAAATAAACAAGAAAAAATTAAGAATCGAGCCTATATGTGCAAAATAAATGGCTGTCGTGTTTGCCCACACGTCGGCCATGACAAAGAACCCAAATAGACAGGGAAAAACAACACTAAGGTTCCTTAATTGGAAATATATATAAGGCTTTAGATAAGATAAGCTCAAAGTAAGGCTAAGGCACACGGCATGGGCCAAAACCAGGGCTCGCTCTGCAGGCTGCACTTCACCGATAAGGGAAGAAAGTAAAGAAATGTGTGGCCATAAACTGAAATACTTTAATAACAGTGACAATCTTGTTAAATGCCACATTTATAAGTAAGACTAGATTGATTGGGGATTATAGATATCATTCCTTATTGTTTTAGATAGTATTTATCAGACTACTTAGTACTTTGAATGAATGTATTCATATGAAAACAAAGTCAATATAGTTTGAAGCACTTTAACTCATATCGTTACTAAATGGTCTATCAAATCTAGAATCTTTTCGAGTGCATACTATTATCGCACACTCAATTATCCACTAGAGCTCTTTATCTCTTGTGCAATTGAGAGTAATGGATTACAGTTAAAAGCTAACTATTACCTAAAAGTTTTGAAAACCTAAACTATCCTATACAAAGTATCTTTCCCAGCCTTAGTTCTTACCTTTGTTCGTCAGCAGACTGCGCACCACCTTCAGGCAGTTCTTGCCATCGACATTCTTGGAGGCGTAGTACATGAGTTCCCAACTGCTAGCTGCCTGCAGTAGCTCAGGTGGCAACTCAAAGTGCGGCGCCTCCAAAACACCAGTGATAGGACTCGGCACCGGAGTACCAGGCACACTGCCCTCCGCCTTCCGCTGTCCCTTCGACGCAAAATCATGGAGCAGGGCCAAAAGCGGAGCTGAAACGCCCAGCGGTGTATCCACGGACTTTGGCCCCGACTTCATTTGCTGGACAATGCAGCGCATGCGATCCACGGCCTCCAGCTCTAGTTCCAAACGTGTGGGTGGTGGCTCAATCCCGTTGACGATCGCCGACATCGAGGAACAGCTCGATATACTATCAAAATCTGTGCCCGATCCATTTAGCTGCTGCAGTTTGTCTGCCGATCGCTGAGAATTGGTGTCCAGATGCTGACCTAGCAGCTTGTAGGTATTCTCAAAGTGTTTGCTTGAGTTGGACGGTTGACTGGTGATCAGGGTGGCACTCAGGGAATCCTCGGAAGCATTAGAGCTCAGGGAGCTGCTCGACTTGCTTAAGACCAGGGAGGTCGACGAACTGCCGGCTTCTCCATCCAAGCGAAAGGTGCTATTTAGCTGGACGCCATTCTCGAAGGTTTGCCCATAATCGTCCGCCTCTTGCTCGACTATTATGGGCAGGGTTTCCAGCTTCTTGATGGGATAAGGTGGCTCTTGATCTTGCTGATTTGGTTTACTTCGCATTGCACAGTTGAGGAGTGGCATGTTGTTTTACGTACATTGTTTTCTCAACTTTATCACGAACTTGTTGTTAAATTTTCAATTTGAACATGTATTGGAACAGCACACAAATAATTAACTTGCAACGGGAAATTTAAAGTTATATTGTTAACTGCTTTTCAGGGATTTGGCTTGGGTTTAGTTTAGTGCCTATAAAGATTACGAACTTCATTAAAATACTGCGCAGTGGATTCTTTATCTTTACGACCGGAATTGCAATCATCGATGGGCTATTTCTGCCCGACACTCGCACTAACTGTTACTCTTTGATTATTAAGCAAGTCAGCAGCAGCAGCAGCAGCCAACGATCTGCGGAAGATGTTTGCCTCATTTCCCAAAAAAAAAAAAAAAAAAAAAAAAAACCAACAATGGCAAATTGTGTGCCCATAGAAATCCCAACATTTACATACAATGCGAGACAAAAAAATAAATCAGAAATATTTCAAAACTGCGACTTCACACCGCAACGCCCAGGAGAAGAGTGGACAGATTGTGGGCATCGTGGAAATTTAGTGGCTACCACTAGAGGAGAAAAGTTGGGCGCAAACAAGTTTTACAAATTAGTTTGCCTTGCTTGGAATGAGATGCGTTCGAATGGAGCCGCTGTGCAGCATGGCCAAGATCACGTAGGTCGTGCTGGGAAAACTCGTAAACTCGTAAACTCATAACTCTAGAACTCGTAACTCAGGTAGGAAAAAGCGTGGGTTGCCTCAGAATGCTGACCATCCGTGTGGAAAACAGTGCATAGCCCAAGAAGTGGTCCATTCACGCTCTCAATAGCCATTCGATCATAATTCATATGGGTAGACGGGCGAGCGGGCGAAGTGAAAGAAAATTGAGCTGAACCCAACTGAGATAACTGCCGAGCTAGATACAAGATACTAACTAACGGTTGTGCCAAATGAACGGCAAACATGAGATGACCAACATAAAGCTATCTAGTCGAACAAAAAATCTTAATACCTAAGATGAGATGATTCAACCGATCCGAGTCACCGCTTCAGACTTAGCATTTTGTTTTTTGTTGTCCCTGCAGTTGAAAGCGGTAATGTGCTTTGCGTAAAAAACTCATTTCAGTCGCGGTTTT
This sequence comes from Drosophila eugracilis, assembly GCF_018153835.1. Taxonomy (NCBI): domain Eukaryota; kingdom Metazoa; phylum Arthropoda; class Insecta; order Diptera; family Drosophilidae; genus Drosophila; species Drosophila eugracilis. The sequence continues at coordinate 456,792 of NW_024573661.1, read as the reverse complement.
TTTAGGGTTCATCGACATGCATACAGCGTATGCACTCATGAGTCACGTTCCCCAACTTTAAATACTTACAAAATCGAAGGGAGCCCACAAATAAATGACATTATCGCATAGATAAACCTATATGACAAACGAGCTTCAAGAATGAATGGCATACAACTTGATTGGCTGATTGAATATAAAAATATGAAATAAAAGGGGGAAAATAATAGACGATGGGGCATTCAAAAGCCGCAGGGTAATTATGTAAAGACAACTGAATAAATAGCTGAGGGAAAAGCCAGCAAAACATCCGAAAAAGGCCAATCAATTCGTACACGCGAAAATGAAACGAAAACGGCAGCAGTAACATTAGACAAACTCTGTTGTTATTCGACATGATTTTTGTTTTTTTTTCTCTGTTTTGCAGTTTCTGTGATGTATTTGGTTCACATCAACTTTCACAAACTCTGTTGGTAATTAATTATTGGCAAAAGTTTGGTGCATTTAAGCATAGTTTTATGGTCACTGCAAGATGAGCCATGTCCAAGACTTTATTGGGAGACGGTCGGATGGATTAGCTGCTCATTCGCCTTAAGAGTTCAAGAAAAGGAAAGGAAAATAACTTTTAGGGGGTTTATGAATGGCAGCTAAAATACATATCATTTCTGACGTAGTTAAGCTCAGGTAGAGCAGTAAGTCCATCAATGGAGATTATAAATCTCTTTTAAATGCTATCTAAAAGTATGCAGTAAAACATAAATGAATGTTTCTACACAATTTCATTGCGCTTTTGGACTACTATATATATGTTTGCATACTTTTAGACAATCTTATTGGAGATTTGCCTTTATAAAATGTAACATGACCAAACTAAACTAGATGAGTAGAGCTTAGAGACCTAAAACGACTTTAAAAATCTGTAAATATTTAATTTCACATTCATAACTAACTAACTTTTGGTACACTTAAATCTAAATCAATTCATAATCTCTAATTTAGTCTTTCTACAAACAATGATGAAAAGCCGCCGACGGCAAAGTCAAGGAAGTTCGATGTCCGCGACAATTGATATGCGAGTGAGTGATAGGCGGGGTAATTATTGTATCATATGGCTATTACGGCGGAAAATGCTCTGAGCCACATTTTCTTGCACCAATTAACGCGCAATGTGAATGTCCTACTCAATAGGCCAGTGACACAAAGAAAAACGCTTAAGAGGCGGAGGTAGAGGAAAAACAAACTGATTTGACGAATGCCTGCAGGTGCAGGTGTTGGCGAAATGATGTAATGAAAGTATGTCACAAAATGTAAACCATCTCAGACAATTGTTTGCTAAAAAACAAGCAAGCAAGCGGCATGGTCAATCGGACATAAGCCGCTTTTGGTGCTCGAATTAGACCAACGAACATGACACCAATTGTTGAGCGCCATTTGGTTCGGCAGAAGAAGCTTAGCACCAATAAAAACACAATTGCCAGGGCGATTATGACTGGCCATTTAACGTGCCCCATGCCTCTTGCTTCAAGCGCCATTTGCACACACACACACACAGTTTGCGGTTACTTTTCTGCGGAACTCTTGATGAGCCAACGGAACGCGTTCTTTGACTAGATAAACCGTTGATTGATGCGGAAGAGCCACTGGAAGATAGTCGTAATCGATCAAGAAGCCACGCCAATGGAGTACAGTTGATTCTGCTTGCACAAGAAGTTTTGAAAAGGTTAGATAACAAATTCACACTGGTCCATGACTCACACATTTACTAATCGTTTACTTTTAATAGGTGGCTATTGTGGAATTAAATAGTATGACTAACATTTATTATTTATGCAGTTTGAACAATATAAAAAGGAGTTTTTATGAACATGATAGTTTTATGTATTACAAATTAACCAAGAAACTCTATATTACACAGCAAAAGCAAACTTTATGTTTTCATTTCATATTCTTGATGTTTTATTTTCATTGTGACATTAGTTCACGAAGCAGAAGTTTGACTGTAAATCGTGAAAATCATGAAATTCCAAATAGTGTCAAAAGATAACAAATGAAATTGATCACTTCCACATGGATGGATTGTCCAAGTTGACCTTTAATTTGATTGTTTGTTTATTTAACACAGGGAATTTCAAATTAGCATCTGGAAGGAGTCTCTATTTAGCCAGGGATTACTGTAAACCGGCTGGACTCGAAGAACTAGAAGACGGGAATTTGTGTAACGGTAAATGGTGAATTACCCACCTATACGCACATGTATGTAAACATATCAACACACACACACACACCCAAGACAAACAAACATAGGTGAACAGCTGGTAAGAATAAGAGAGACGGAATGCTGATCCGAGACAGAGATAGACAGCGAATTCCAATAGAGGACTGGCTATACAGAGAATTGAAATGCTTCTTATCAGCGGAACCAAAAGACGGAATGGAAAAACGATTATGTAAAGAGACGGAACGACAACAACTGCATGTGGAAAGTGGAAGGAAGGGAAGCCCATCTAGAGGCAAGAACAAATTAAGCTGACAGAAAACTAGCCCTGCCCATGGCCTCCACCCAAATAACGCCATTCATTAAACAAGCGCTCCCTTTAAATGTTTACAACAGCCAGCATTTTCCTCTTCATAATTCACAAAAAAATAAAAGAAAAAAGTTTAGCACACACACACATACATACACTCGCAGTAGTTGTCCTAAAAATAAATTCAATTCGTATGACGGCACGAACAAAAAAGCACTTGGAGAAATTCCAAATGCTTCTGGCACACACCGCGTATGAGCAATACAATGCGAACGCGAAGTATTATTAATAATTTTGCGTTAATGATTTTTCGGCAGTGCCATTGCTACGCTTTTTGCTGTTTGCTGCTTGCTTTTGCTTTTATCTGACACAGATATTTCTCGAGTATTTTTGGCAAATTATGCCAGACACACACGCACAAATTCACTGCCAAACGAGCGAAACACAGATTTTTCCTTATTTTCGCTCTTCATAAAAAGTGTTGACCACTGCCGCTTACATTTTTCGATTTGGCACACTTGGTTTGGTTTGGTTTAGTTTACGTATTTATTTCGCGGCGGCGCTAAGACATTTGAAATGCGCACACAAGCACGCGGACCACCATCACTTTTCCCTCTTTCCCCACCGATTTCAAACGTCCGACAAAATCGAAAAGCAAATTGACAAAAGCACGCGCAGCGTTACCGGATCGCCAGCCGGGCCCCAATCAGCTGTGCAATGGAGCTGTCATGTGGCAGCAAATGTGTGTGAATGGCAAGCGGCAGCTGTCGGCAAACGTTTCACAACACTGTCTCGAGCAACAAGTGTTGGACTTAGACAGAAAATCGATAAGTCGATGGATTGATGGTTGGCGCGTATTTTGTAAATAGTTCATGTATTGCGCTATTTTTATAAAATAAGGTCTATTTTTTATGAATAAGGTAGTAGTAGTAGTTTAGTAGTTTAGATTTCAGAATTTTGGTTGAAGTTCCTGAACTTTTAATATAAAAATAGGGCAACATTTTCACATTTATCTTTGTTTTCAAATTGTTTAAAGTGAAATGAGATGAATTCTATCAAATAAATTTAAATTTAGCAAACTAGCATTGCTCTGCAACGCACTAATTGATATATTAAACATTTCATAAGTTATGAATCAAAACCTAAATCATCTTTCATAACTTGTCAACTCGCAGAACATAAATAAACATGAACTAAGGCGCTCGAAAAAGAGCTTTGAAATATTGACAATAATATTCGCACAACTGCCAGAGACAAAAAACTTTTGCATGTGATACAAAAAGAATTCTGCATATAGTATATTTGGCAATTTATTTTTAATCTGCTTTCTTGCGTAGATAAAAGAAAATTGCGTTCTGCCTCCAAGTGAAGGTGGATAAACAATTTGAAAAATACTTAAAAACGCATAAAAAACATTTGTGTATTTAAGAAAACAAGAGCATAATGACAAGTTCAAACAAAATGTTTATATGCTGCTGACAAGGGGGTATAACATATACCTATTTATATATAAAATATAGTATACTATATAGAGATTGTATAACTCACACTGAATATGATTCAAAGGCTGACGGCACAAGTTTCCGCTGATAAATTCGTATTAATTGGGCAATTGTATAGCGAGGCAGAGCTGCTCACCAGTGCCATAAAAACAAATATATTTGGAAATTCAAATTCCGCTTTTGGTTTCACCCATTAAAGTCTTGCAATATGTACATTGTAAGTACATAAAAGCTTAGAAGGTTTTAGTTTTAGTAGAGATAAAGTAACTAGTAATTGGTTTTCTAAATATTTAAAATGAAAACGATTTCAAAACATCAACTCTAGTTACTACCTTCACAAAATATTATCAAAAAATCATTTAAACTTAAAATAATTTTTAGACACAAGACAAAGAACTGTGCCTAAAAACCGAATCTTTTATCACAATATTCAATGAGGTTTCAATGAACTCACTTTTCTTTGCAATATGACTTAGTCAGTTTTTTGTTTTCAATGGAAAACAATTGATTTCCAATAGGCCTATTCTTAGTCTACAGTATTAATCAAAAACCACTCACGGAAATAATTGAGGCACTCTCTTGTCTGCTCCTTGGTCAGGCCCAGACCTTCTGGCGGAATTGGTAGCGCTGGGGCAGGAACGAACCAGTCCTCATTCGCATATCCGGAGAAGTTTGTGAGGAAGTCGTTGCGCACCTTGTACTTGGGTATCTGCTCCTCCAGCAGCGAAAAGATCTCCACCTCGGGCAGGTTTTCGCTGCTGCATAGTTCTGATGTTATTAAGAAATGAATATATTAGCAAGATGATGTGAAAAGTAGTTCAGAATGCAGCTAAAGTCAAACTTTCAAAAACTGATTTACTATGGAATACTTTAAGACAAAAATAGTTATTCTGATTGTTAACTAATATACTACACTTAAATTCTATCTTTAGAACTATTGTAAATCAAATTGAGTAGTTTTGTTATAAACTATCTATCAATTCTGTCTACTCTTTACTATTGTATTTTTCAACGAAAAATATTAATTTCAGATAATGAAGTGGTGTCTACCTATTTTTCTGACTAAAGTTATCGACTATTCCAATCACCAATCATTTACGTAAACCTTACAAGTGGTACAAAATCTTATACAGTTAGAATCACTTCTAGTACAATACAATAAACTATTCGGAATCAAATTATAAGAACAGTGGGTTTTCCAAGGAAAACTCTTATTAACTATCAATCTGGACAAGATCAGCTTATGGAAGTTGGACTGTAGATGAAAACTATTACAATATCTCACCTGTTAGGCAACTGGCATCGCAGGTCTGTGGTCTCGGGGCAGCCACCGACTGCGAGTGCGTCTGCTGGAGGAGACGCTTCGACTGTAGGCGCGGCAAGTGCTTGCTGAGGGTCGCCTGGGCGGAGGGACTAAGCGGCTGTGAGCCGCCATTGGCCCCCAGAGTTGCGGATAGCATTAAATGTTGATCGCTCCTGGGTAGCAGTATTGTCTTGGATTTGTTACTCTTTGATTGTTTGGTTAGGGGTGGACACTTCGTTGGTTGGGGGCTCCTCCTCTGATCCGCGTCTGGTTAGTTGCTCAACTGGAAGTAGAGAAGGAGGGGTGGGTTTGTGTTAATTTGCTGAAAATCACATGAAACTAATAAGCCAGCTGCCAAGCGACTTTTTCCACTCTATTTTCGCTATTTACCATCGGTATGAGTTCATTGCTAACAAGCGAATAAGGGGAACGAATGAACGCTACTTCTGCTTATCTTTTTTTTTCTTGTTGTCTGATAAAGTCGGCTGGTGAATGTGAATGATTATTAATACTATAAATATTAGCGAAACGTCAAAGGATTTTCGACTAATATTTATCAACTATTAAAATGGCAGTCGCAAAGACCCACACTGGTTTGAAATGCTACGCGGTTTCTACGAAATACTAGAGTGGGCCCTTCTCACACGATACAACTTTTACTTTTGAATAGATTTGTTGAATTTTTGTTTATTTATTGACACACTGTAATTAAAACCATTGTTTTACACGTAAAGTTTCTCTTAATGGAAAAAATCTCGGAAAAATGAATTCAGAAAGCACTAACTTTTACCAATAATGGTCGATCTTAACAGTTGAAGTGGTATAGTTGCATTTTGTGTTCCAATATAAAGACATCCTGATCACGTTCTTCTTTATCAAAACATTTAGCTGCCAATGATGAACGGTGACTGATTTTTTTTTGGCCCGAAAACGATCAATTGAGTGGAGTCTGCGAGCTTTGACGAGTCATACGGAGGTTTTCGAGGTCGGAAATGTGGAGTACTCGAAGAGCAGATCCAAGAGCCGAAGAGATGGCCAAAACCATGTGAAACAGATAGACTACGTGCTCAGAGCCGCGTCGCCTGCACTCGGAAATATAAAAAACAGCGGTGATAATAACGAAACGAGCGAACGAGAGGCAAAAAGTGTAATTAGGCAATAAACACCACACAGAAAGAACTGATATATGGCGATTGACATTAATTTTTGTGTTCTTTTTGGAACAGATACGATAAATGAAATGTAAAGAATTATTTTGTAATTATTTTTTTTTAGTTTTAAAATTTAAAAGACATTTTGTAGCTAATGAAACTTAAAAGTTTGTTCGAGAAGGGTGGGTTTTTTGCACTTGCATTTTTTGCTTAAGGCAGATGTTTTATTATCGTGCAAAATATGTGATCATTGGGAATACGAAAAAGGGTATTCCTGATATGCTTTAAAAACGAGTTTAGTGGAAACACATTATTACGTTAGGCATACAAAGTTTATATAATAAACGAAATTTCTTCACAAATCAGATAAATTGTACTTTGACAAAGATGTGTGCTATAAAAAAAGTAATATTATTCTTTCTTTATATTTTTAGTTTTGTGATTCCAATCACTGAAAACCCCAAAACTGACTTGGACCTTTCGGGCAATATTCTTAAGAGGTTCGATTTATTTTTGAAATCTGATAAAGGAGTGTCCCCTTATACATGTCACAAATATATGAGTAATGTAAATATCGATCTGCTTTTTTTTTTGAGTGCAACCAACAATAATCGTGAGAAGTCGAGTGTGAATTGAAGTTTGCAATTTGCAACTCGCATCGACTTTTAAACGATGACGCACAAAGAGCAAAAAGTTCTTAGCATGTGACGCCAAAAATTTAGGTGTTCCCTGCAATTTCGCGATACGGCCGCGTAATGATAACACTAGAAAATCAATGGCGCTGTTTTTTTCGCCCATTTGGCTGCAGTTTGGATTGCATAACGCTTAGAAAATCGAAGAAATGAGAGGAATTCGCCAATAGCCAGAAATAACAACAAAACACAAAATTGTGAATGGAAACCGCCGGCTAACGGTAATAGTTTGGCAGCTCAGTCGCAGCGCTGCAACTGCGCTGCTGTCAAGTACACACACACAAACGCATTCTATTACTCACACACAGGAAGGCATTTTTCAAATTTTCATTTCTTTTTTTCTAGACGTAAAGAGCGCGCAATTGTCAGGCCAAAAACACTAGCGTGAATGGCATAATGCTCTAAAATTAATTTCCAAGCGACGACAATCCTCAAACGCTTGCCAAAAAGCCAAGCAATTTGTTAAAGTTGCGTTGTTTTGGCACTCAAACACTCACACACACACACACAAGCAAATGGTTCTTCACTTATATAAGTAGCGCGTCGCTTGTTTTTGTTGTTTAATGGGGCAGGGTCATTAGACGACACCGTTAAATGTTGCATGTGGTTTATTTTTTATGTTTTTGTATTAAAGCATTGATTTATCACCAGCAGCATGAATCAGCTGGTCTGTGGGGGTGGTGGACAGGGGGATGCTGCTTGGGGGAGGTCAAAAAATGAACACACACGTACACGAATTTGCGGGGGCGCAGCTGTGCACTAGTGTGAGTGTGTGCGGGAATTATAAAACATACACACATACGCACGCACTTCTCACATTTCATAATAATTTTCACAGCTCTTGGACAAACTAACCTTTGCGCCAAGGCGTCCAATTATTGAATTTTCATTTTCGGCTCTATAATGGCCCTTCTTTATGTTGCTGTTGTTGTTGTGGTGGTACCTACATTTCTTGTTGTAGTTGGCTTGTGTTTGCCATATTTTTCGTCGCGCTGCTTTCACAAACACACACGCACACGAAATTCAGGGGTCACATGGAATTTTCCTCAATTCCGCCTCTAACATCGCGCTCGTCAGTAATTGGAAATTATTTGCTATTAGTTAATTGTCTAAAATATGAAACGTACACCGTCTCCGTCTGTGTTTATCCGCAAAGGCGAAGAATTTAACTTATTTTATTTAGCCCGATTTCGATTGCCTCAGCCCAACACATGCAAGAACCAGGGCTGCAATGGGAACTATCGGTGTCAGCCGATAACATTACAGCCCTGCCTATCGTTATACCTTCCGCTTGAAACCCAATACTTTTACAATTTCGTCTTTTATTATTTTGATTAAAGTTTTTTCTACAAAATATTGTATAGTAAAACTAGACTGGCTTAACGGATAGGTGAATTTAGTAATAACCAAAGTTTAAAAATTAAGTTCCGTGAAAGCCAACTATCGATAGATCGGTCAGTGTCCTTACATTTTTGGCGGTCAAACTAGCGAATTACAAATTAAGCACTAAGAACTAGGATGTTCTCCATCGGTAACTTCTTGCAGCATTTCAGGCGTTAGATAAACTTCATTTCTTTAACGGACATATTTGGTTCAAGGCGTGAATTGTTAAAAGTAATTTTTGAATCCATATATATTTTATAAATGTAATTAATTGTATTTTAATATGTGCCCCTAGTTTTCAGCTTGCGTCGAAAGTCTTTAAAAAAATTGAAAATGTTTTGACCAAAAATTGGTTACCGTAACGAATTTTAACAATCTTTATGCCCTCCGGGTCCGCCTCAATCGTCGGTGTTCTTTCGTGTCAACGCCACCAGATCGACAGCGTTGACGGAATCCGGGAACATCGTGTGGTAGTTAATTACGGGTACATAAGCAGCCGTAATCACTCGGCCGGCAAACCAGCGTCCGTGCAGGGCATTCACCGCCAGGACTGCAGTCGTTGTTCCCGGACACTTGACGTAAACAGTTCCCGTGGGCGAAGTGGTGTCAACGTGGATATGCAGCACTCCGCCGTGCTTGGCACATTCCTCCAGCACATCGTCCCGGATCTCCACGTCCCAGGTGGGGTTTGTTTCCGTGAGTGGATCAAACATATTGGACAGTATGAAGCACTGCGTGGCTATCGACGGAGCCACCTCCTGCTGTTGCACTGGCGCTGGTTGAGGAGCTGTGGCCAGCAAAGCATTGGCCGCCGCTTGGGGCACCGCCAGACCTGCTCCCTCCGCCAGCTTGAACATCAATTGCAGGCGCCCCGTTGCGCCCAGATCGATGCCCGTGCGATCCATTTCGTCCGTGTCCAACGAGGTGGTATTCATGTCTAGACGCTCCGTTACATTGCCCACCTTCATGAGGCGGCCGGCCAGCTCAAAGCCGTTCAATTGTTCCAAAGCCTTTTTGGCATCGTCAGCATTGTGGTACTGTAAGAAAAAAAATTAGTTACTTTTAAAATAAACATAAGTAGGTAAGCCCTAAAACTATGAAGTGGGGGGAATCCTTCTTTCTATAGTCACCCTAAAAGTCTACTAAAAAACATGCCTTCCTCTAAGTATAAAACCATTTTGCAAATATCTTAAAAATAAAATGGATACTAACCGTAATAAATCCGTATCCCTTGGATCGGCCCGTCTCCGTGTCCATTATAAGTTGAATCGCATCGATCTTGCCAAACGGCTCAAATATGCCCCTTAGCATGTCCTCGGTAATGTTGAAGTGCAGTGATCCCACGTAGAGGCGCATGGGACCAGTGTGACTCTTCGGCTGGAACGCGGGTGTCGCACTCTGGAGGCGATTTTTCTCAGCCTGTGTGTGCTGCACCATAATGGGGACTCCGAGCAGTCGCTGACCGGAGAGGCCCAGAGCCAGGGCCACGGACTCTGGATCCTCGAACTCGATGTAGGCAATGCCCTTGAAGCGTTTTGTCTTGTTGCACGTGATCAGGCGGACGTCGCGCACCTTGCCAACGCTGGAGAAGAACTCTTCCAAGTCACGAGCGCGCACTCGTTGCGACAGCTGGATGCAGAAGACGGTACGGGCGTCCCGCTCCTCGGGACTGAGCTCGGTGGGCGGGGTTCGGTCACCAGCTCCGTTTGCAGGTGAGCGGCGACGAGGCGAGTGGGTTCCCCGACGACGGCTGCTAAAAGTGGACAAAAATATTTAAATCAGATAGAAGATCGAATATATCGTCTTATGATGTCAACTTACTTCCTATCCTTTGAGCGGGAATGACTGCGCTTGCGTTCACGTATCGGACTTAGCCGTTTGCGCTGCTGATCACGAGATCGACTGCGGCGACGTTTATCCCGAGAGCGATCTTGTTGCAAGGACTTGCTGCCGCCACGACGATCCCGCGATCGCCGTTCCCTGTCACGATCGCCATAACGATTGCGACGATCATCGACGCCACGTTCATCCCGCGATCGACTGCGACGAGTCCTTTCGCGTTCACGCTCCCGCTCTCGGTCCCGTTCTCCACCTTCTCTGCGGTATCGATCCCGGTCGCTTCCCTCGCGATATCGATCACGCTCTTTATCTTTGTCCCTATGGCTGCTGCGTTCGTTGCCGCGATCTCGACGGGATTTGCCATCACGTGAGCCGCTTCTGCTTCTGATAAAATAAAAAAAACAGGGCAAAGTTCAAAAAATTGAGTAAAGTGCACATTAATTTATTAAACTTACCGTGAACGCTTGCTTTGCTTTTTGTGTGAGCTCCCGCCGTTTCGGGGACCGTTTTCAGCATAGTCGTCGTCGTGGCCTCCGCCGTCGGGGCTGCTGCCGCTGCGCCTGCGTCCACCACGTCCACCGCTGCCCGCACTGACATTCTACACAGATAGGTTGTTTGTTTTTTGTGGATTGGGTGTGGGAGTGGACGGAGAGGATGGGTGGGGGGGCGCAAGCAATAATGTAGATACAGATAAGTGGATTATTTTTTTTGTCGATTGGTATCAGTTTTTTTTGGTGGGTGGGAACACATAACGGGTGTTGATCGGTCGTTACGTTGTTGTCGTTGTTGATGTTGGTTGATTTTCGATTATATCATTTGAGTTTGTTATGATATATTATTTTTTCAGTTTCGTAAATATTTTTTTTTTGAATAAGAGAAAGCAAATCAAAGTAAATTAGTTAAATTTTTGGCATCTGCAAGTATATAAAGTAGAAATGCTTAAGTCAACAATGATCATTTGAGGATCATTGCCAATTTTTAGCAAGGTGGTAATAAGGATATAGATAAAGAGAGATCTTATAGGTAGTTTTGGTAAATATTATATATTAATAAATATATATTATATATGGCACACACACAGATGGTTCACGACGGCGAGAAATGTTGTCTCCACATGGGCAAATTTCTCATGCCTTTCTCATTCTCAATCAGTTCAGTTTTGGGGTAATGTTTAGCGCTGGCTAGTGGAGTGGACTGGTTGATTGGTTCTCAAAAAGACGTCGTCTATATATATATAGGACATAGACATTATATAAGTAAGATTGTAGTGCTATATTTTAAGAATTGCTTATTACTTTTTGTTTGTTTCAAATAGGTTTTGTTTAGGCTAAGCCCATTGGGCTCTTGTGTTGGTCATTATTGCTTATACGCGTATTTCGATTTCTGTTTATGGTAAATCTGTAATTTGTAATTTGAGCGATACTTTCTTTCTTGTCTGACTGTGAGTGAGAGTAGTAGTAGTGCTGCCTGCTGCCCCAGACAAGTTAGGAGGAGTATATCTGAAATTTAGTGCACGTTCAGTTTCATTGGTTTACATAGAGCAGTAAGGTAACGAATTTTAATTGGATTGTGTTCAAAAAAACTCAAACATAAACAAATCATATTGAATACAAAATGCCTAGATATGTTTTGGTTTTTTTTTTTTTTATTGTTTTGTAATTTTGTAATGGTTTTTTTCGCAGCTTCTGGCACATTCAAAACTTACCAAATGGTCTCCAGCTTTTTGTGTTTAGAATGACCAAAACAATCTCTAGCAACAATATTGAGCTTATTCGATTCTCTGCAAAGACATTTCACCCTTAAGAATTATTCTAGCATTTTTGTTTGATTTTTTTTTTAATGGTGATTGTGTGTGGGTAGTTTTTTTGGTTGTTCTTAAGTGAGACAGCAGATAGGAAGAAATAAGAGCCATTCAACTCAAGATTATTCGTTCGGGGCGAGAGGAGCTTCAAACAGTTCCCTACTCTCGAGATTGTAAAACAGAATTATTTAAGTGTTTTGATAAACTTTATAAAAAGGGACCAATACTTTTGGCTTTATGTAATAATACATTTCTTGTACACTCTTATTGAAGAGGAGGAACAATCTATCAGACAATAAAAAAATTTGTTTGATATATGGTTTATTGAACTACTTTGAATGGCCAAAAATGGTTTCAAATTGTACATTCAAAAAGAAAGAAATTTATAAAAACTTGTATGATAACAAATGTGCAAAAACATCTACATCTACATATTCAAAACCTATAAATATTCTATATAAGGTTTGAAAGAACCTTAGACGACCTTTTTAAGCGCAGCCACAGATCGTTGGACCAGATAAGATAAGAAATTGATAAGCAATTCTAAATACTTCGTCGGACTCAGTCAGCTAAAAATGTTAATGTCAGTTTATGTATTATCCCTGCTTATCTCTGACCGCGACTGCTTTTTAAAAAACATTTTAATGTTTACAGACACTTGTTACACGCTCTCAGTTGCCCTTGCAACTAAGCCAAATATTTTGCCCCCACTGTACCCACACCCACTGCAATCGACAGTCGACAGGACATGACTGTTCCAAATGCCGCGGTGGAAAATAAACAACACCAACCCACACACAGACAGATTTTAGTTCGCGAAATAATTTTCTGTATGCACGCAGTCAAGTATAAAACTATATGAACAAAAAAAAATTACCAAAATCAGCACGCAGAGCTGTTTCGACGCCTGATCTTTTATTAAACAACAAAATTAGGTTAAAAATCGATTTAAGACCACTTAGTATGCATCGAGTGCACATGTGTGTGTGTGTGTATGTGTGTGTGTGCCCGAGACGACGACTTACATACAAACACAGAATGCACGTACGTACACAAGCGCGCCTGTGGGTGTCTCTATGTGGGGAAAAGAAGTATACAAACGTACATATGAAGTAACTGTTTCTTTTTTTTATCGCAGCAAAATAATCGCATTTGTTGGTTGGTACAAAAACCAGTGGGTCTTAATTTAAACGATAATTGCCTGATTTCGGGCACTCGAAACTTACATTTTTCTGATACGGCGCCTCGAGCATCGCCTCCACATCGAAGTCCTCGGCCATGTTCGAAAATGTCTTAGGTTCTATTCGGGGTGCTCCGTGAAAAAAGTCCCCTGCTCGGTGTCTGGCACGTTTTAAGAAATCAAAATGTGGTGGAGACGCACAGCACAATTCGTTGAACCACTTACGAACTCCGTCCTCGTCTTATGCGTTTATAAATGTACAACTTTTATTAATTTTCCAAAAGATTTTCTTCTCTAGCGTGGCTTGTTTTCGGCTTCAGGGTTGTCTTAAAAAGTATCGATAGATCACTATCGATAACATCCACAGACTGAAACTAATACAGAAGACAATAGTGCATCGATAGTGTTTCAACCGATACTTCATAAAATACTGTTCATCCCGTGGAGCATGAGAATCAATGGTCAAGTCTAGGTATTAAGGGAAAAATAAATCTGGACTATAGTAACAAATTAAGATATTGTAAATCTCTATATTTTGTTTGTTTATTATTTTATCACTTCTTGTATTTTATTTAATTAATACAGTCTACAGTTTTAAGTATAGGGGATAACAAAGCGTTGGTATAAAGGTTACAATACAATACAATATTTCTATTCAGTTACAGTTTAAATTACAGCAGACTTCGAAGGTGTTAAATATATCTTAAAGAGAGATCGTGTGGGTGGTATCTTTTGAGTCTTCCCCTTCTTGGTCTCCAAATTAGCTTCTTCGCTAGGGAGTTAGGATGAGTGCCAAGGCGTCTGAAGTAGCTTTCAGCATGGGTTCGACAAACATGGCCCAAATTTAAGGTAAGTAATTTCACCAATTGTTGATAGAAACAATTTTAGGCCAAAAAGTTTTAAATTTAATAATGACTAGAGGCTTGGAGGGAAAATTTAAATATCAGGTTTGCTCTGGGATTATTTGGTTGAAAGTTGTTTTGCTGTCTGGTAACACTATCTTTGTATATTTACATATATAAAACACATATATAAATAAGACAGTGGTATTTATAAAATATAGTAAAATCTGAACAGTTTGAAAACCTTAAAAAATCATTAAGCTCTACAACTTCAAGGTGCGTGGGGGAGGTTCGAGCAAAATATTTACGGCATACACGGGAGTCGTGTCATGATAACTTCAAATAGAAGAAAAGAAACGAAAATCAACAAAATTCCGTTGGTAAACATACGGAAAATACGAAATTAATGCGCCAGCATGCGACCAGTTGATGGCCACTTCCCGTATACAGAAAACCTGGTGAAAACACTTCTGAATGGATTTAGGTGCAATTCGCACCGATAAGCGAGAAACTAGCACCTGCTGTTGAGTCATCAGCTTTCAGCCAAATTGGCCAAAAAAGAAGGCCAGCTGTCGTTAGAACCACCCAAATTGCTGTCCAGGTACCAAGAGAGCGCCAGGTGAGCCACAGGTGAGAGGCGGAGTCTTCGACGAGGATGGCGTAAGCCGATCCAACGAACCACCACCCCATCGTAGTATAGTCGTTACGCGTCGCTGACTAGGTGTGTCTGAACTTCGACTAACTTTCGTCTACGTTTGCAGAGCACACACACACGCATCCAGTAGTCCGAAAACCAGCATATTTCGACAATAGCACCAATGGAAGACTACAAGTTCCTTTTCAAAATCGTCCTAGTTGGGAATGCGGGCGTTGGAAAAACCTGCCTTGTTCGCCGCTTTACCCAGGGACTGTTTCCACCGGGCCAAGGAGCCACCATTGGCGTGGACTTCATGATCAAGACGGTGGAGGTCGAGGGCGAGAAAATCAAGCTGCAGATCTGGGACACCGCCGGCCAGGAGAGATTCCGATCCATCACCCAGAGCTACTATCGATCAGCCCATGCTTTGATATTGGTCTACGACATCAGCTGTCAACCCACCTTTGACTGCCTCCCGGATTGGCTCGCGCGAGATCCAGGAGTATGCGAACTCAAAGGTGCTTAAGATTCTGGTCGGAAACAAGACGGATAGGGATGATCGCGAGATTCCCACGCAGATCGGGGAGGAGTTTGCCAAACAGCACGATATGTACTTCCTGGAGACATCCGCTAAGGAGGCGGAAAATGTGGAGCGGCTGTTCTACGAGATAGCCGCCGAGTTGATAGGTCAGGCAAGGAGTAAGGATGGCAGCAGTTCGGCTGCGGCGGCGGCAGCTCAGCGACAATCTGAGGGCAGTTCCATTGGGCTGGGAAGCTTCAGTGCCAAGGCGCAGAGCAATTGCTGCGGAGGACTCGCCACTGGCGGCGGTGGCTCCAACTCTAGTCAAGCGGGCTGAGCTATATACTGAACTGGAAACTGAGCAGCTACATATAACTAGTTTAGGACTAATCGTGATATTCCATTGATCTTTTATTACCATCAAGCTCTCCAATTCTAAATCCTATTATTCATTTGTTATACTTGATTTAACCTAAAATATTTAAGTAACCAATTATCACGATTGAGATATAATAC
Source organism: Drosophila eugracilis (assembly GCF_018153835.1). Taxonomy (NCBI): domain Eukaryota; kingdom Metazoa; phylum Arthropoda; class Insecta; order Diptera; family Drosophilidae; genus Drosophila; species Drosophila eugracilis. Next base: position 440,922 of record NW_024573661.1, on the reverse strand, counting down.
CAAGGTGCAAACTAAAGTAAAAAATTCAGAAGCTAACCTATAGTTAGAAGTTCTAATCGTGATATTCCCTTTGCTATATTCTCTAAATTTGTTAATTGATTTTGTTTTCGATTACTTTTACAGAGAAAAGTATTTGAAAAAATCTTCGATATCACTAAACTAACAAAACAAATGATTATAGTACAAGAAAACCCCAAATATTTTAAGTTAACAATAGAATTTTATAATTACCAATTATCACGGTTAAGATCAACTACTGATATGCAAGGTAGCAGCATTTCTACAACCAGTTAAATCCCATTACTTGATATTCTGTTAATCTTTTACAATGTATTGCTTTTAAAAAGTAAAAAAAACTAGCTCTCCCATTTCTAATTTTTGAAACAAATATTCTATAAAATCCAATTTTTTGTTTAAACCCCAAGTATCACGATTAAGATCTACTCCAGAACTAGCTGTTAATGACTAAGGATGCTAAATATTTGTGTTACAAGAACTCCATTGGAGGTGTCGTTTATAAGGGCCTGATTTTCTTGATTAGTATTATATTAACGTATTGATCCGGTAATGGGTCGTTTACCAAGTGAGCATCACAGCCAAAGCTGCGAAGAATTTATGATATCAACAATACTATGCACACAATTCTGTTTATTTTGATTGTTTCCTAAGGAGTATTGCATATTTTATACATTGAATTTTTTGTATACATATACAATTTATGCATATTTATTTGCAACTATTTTAAAATATTTTTACGATTTATGTGCAATCATTTGTAATGCAATATTTGAATGGTACTCGTAATAGTGTTTAAGGTGATTTTATGACATTCCAAAAACTAAGATTTAGAAACTATGAATAGACCACAAAGCTAAACGAAAAATAAAAAACTAAATAAAAATAAACTAATTTTGAATTGGTTTAATAGATGTTTTAATATTAAGTTAAGGGTTTATTTCTCTGTTGAGAATGGAAATGGAGTTCATTCATTAAAAATCTTTGCTGCTTAGAATTCTTTTGGCTTACTAAATAAATTTGGTAAAGAGCTATTTATTTGCCATTTAAAGATCTTCTCAACTTTGAATTAAAAGCGTGATCTACATTTAAAATGTGAAAGTATAGTAAATGAACTTACTATCCACATTGAGTAACTATCTTTAGCAATAATATTTGAATGTTTAAAGATGCGGAAATAGAAGTTATCGGAGCATAATGGTAACGTGGAAACTCTGCATTAAGACTTACCATATACCTTCAGAAAGTATTACTAACAGCATTTTGACCTCAAAGAGCTTTAAAATAAATATATTAATACTGAGCCTCAATAAATTTCAGAATATAGAGTTCCAATGCCGTCATATACACTGAAACGAGCAAATATTTTCTTACCTGTCCTGTATCATTTTTACAAAGATATGTCGTTTTATAGCTTTTATAAAATAATTTAATATTATATAATATAAAACCATGAAGTGGCGATTTTTTATTTTTAGTTTATTATAAATAGAAAATACAACATAATGTTTTGCATATAATCATGCGGTTTTTACAAATTTTTTTTAAAGAGTCATAATAATGTTTACTTTGAAATAGACATTGTATAAAAAAAATTAAAATTAAACATATTTTCTAATAAGTAATATTTATATTTAAATGTACTTCTAGTAACACATTAACTAACATATATTGCACAAGATATATTGCATACAGTTTCGTTTTATTTTAGTCATATTGCTTAATAATAAGTTATTAATTACATAAATTGTATTCATTTTACAGTTTCATAACAATGATTTCTTCTTATTAGAGTATACATTTTTTAGATAAAGATACTTTTATAATAAGTAAGGTTTGAATTTATATCAAATGTATCTTTAATTAAAGAGATATAGTCACGTATTCATAAATCCATATATCTGCCTTTTTAACAATCAACATCTACTTATATTATAAGCTTAAACACGTCAACATATGTATTCGGGTATGCATGTTATTTGACTCATTATTTAAGTGATTTTGCCGACCGACTCCAAGATTACTCCAAAGTCAGCAATTTTGATCTGCTGCGCCGCAATGGATTCTCACACAGATAAATTTCCCTCACCCCACATCTGACGGATACTATAAACATCAAGCCCGCTAATGTAAACATCAATATCCGGCAGAGCCAAATCTGTAATCCAATCCTTTATGAAATTGCAAAGTCTAATTTAGAGATTTCAGCATCTTATTTTTCGACTCTCTGACTCAATCTATAAATGAATTTTTCGGAGATTATTGGATTCTAATCTCTATGCCGGAGTCATTTTTTCCATTAAAAAAAAGGGTGGTCAATAAATTGTGAAAGTGAGCAGTGAACCTCAAAGGTTGCCACTAAAAAAATGGTAATAGAGAATAAGAAATTAAATTTAGTCCAGAAGCCATTCATAAAAATTCAATTTGGTTAGAAAAGCTGTCTGTAAAACAAAAAGTCCAAGTCTGAGTCCTACAACTATTAGAAATTCATTTGAACCAGAATTGAAAGAGTTGAAGATATTCTATGGAAATCTAGGACAACATTCCGAGTAAATCCAAATATTTACCCAACTCAAGATGGAAGACAATCTACGGACCCATAAGAACACTTTTTGTGGATTATGCACAATAAGCTGTTTCCAGGAGCTGTTTCCACTGTACCAATGACAACATTGTACTTCAGTGGACTTACGCAAACATAAAGTTCGGCACAAATCGGCCAACAAAAATCAGATAGCCCAAACACGGCGAAAAATCTAAGTCTCCACAAGGCAATTACAATAGCGGATCAAGTCAACGAAATACTGAGGGCCTGCTCAATAGGAAAGACTGAAGTGGTTAATACGAATCTTCTGGACCATGTCGAGGTCGACACGATACTGGCGAAGGTGAACAGCCTCCCTTATCAAAACGTCGTTGAGGCAGTCGAATTTTCCATGTTTACAGTCCTTACAAAGGGAACTACTCTTTTGTACATCTAGGCGATGTCCAAGGTAGTGGACAGGAAGTACAGATTGATGAGGATCTACCAAACGATATCCGATGGAAAGCACGTTGTTTTGAAATACAACGAAGGACCGCCTAGAAACATACGCCCTCCTCGGAAATTGTGTATCCATTGGTAACACAATAGTCTGCCGAGTAAAGGACTTGTTCAATCTGGAGGAGGACAGTTGCATACCTAGACTGTTGAAAAGAGGCCAAGCCGAATGCGACTATCTGAGGACCAACCAAGAAACAGTAGATCTAATCGATGAATCTAGCACACCCTTCTTAACCAACTTTAATGGAACAGTATCCAGAGCAGCCAAGAAATACCAACTAGAGGGCTCATACGTCATACAATTTAAAAACGAAATGATCACAATCGGTGACCGGAACTACAGCAGCTACTCATCAACTCACCTGATGGCAATGCCCGCCGTGCTAGCCCAGGTAAAAACAACGGGTTATGAGCTATCACTGAAATATGAATATAGTGACATATCCATAGTACCACATACTCCTATGCACATGTCCACACACCTCCAGTTTAGTCATAAGCAAGATATAGATTCCTTTTATGTAAACTTAATCGACCATGGAAAATGAAAATATAAACTTTCCCAGACCTTTATAAAAACAGACAGATCGCAGGTCTAAATTCTTTTTCCACACTGCGACTGAAAAACAAGAGAGTCTTATTACTCCGACTCTTAGACTAAACATTCACACCGAAATATTCCATAGACGATCAAGGTTAAAGTAGGAGTCCTGTTACGGACAATTGAAAAGAGAAATCTTGTATTCAAGAGTATCGAACTTGAATACAAGAGAATAAAGCTTAGATATAAGAAAGTTCTCTCAGAGAACATAATAATTGTAAAAGCCCAAAACCAAGGCTTCATAATAAATTAAGACTTAAGATAAAATCAGTTTAAGACAGCTAACGCTCGAGGATAGTTATCATTGGTACAACTAAGTGAAGTTTATAAATCTAAGTGCACTACTGTAAAACTCAACACCCAGTGAAGTTCAGTTTGAGATTTACCAGACTCTAGCCTAGACTAAACATTTATAACGAAATTTTCCACAATCGATCAAGGCCAGAATAGGAGTCCTGTTACGGAGATTTAAAAAGAGTAAATCTTGTATTCAAGAGAAGTAAACTTGAATAAAAGAGGGTTAAGCTTAGCTTTAAGAAAAGTTCGCTCAGAGAACAAAACATGTAAACATGTAAAGCTTGAAGCTAAGGCTTAATGATAAATTAAAGTAATAGAATTAAGTCGGTTCAGTTTGAGACTTATTACGTGCCTGTAATAATAATCGGTGTATTACGATAATAAATAAATCGTGTTAAATGATTAAATAAAACATATTTGTTTTTCTTTATAATTTAAAATTTATTTAATTGGCGCAGTCGGTAGGATCCTGATTGAAAAAGTCTTTTCCCTTTCGGTACTGGTCACCTCAGGATATACTAACCAACTAGTTAAGCGCGCGATAATCGACATAAAAACCTTAAGTGCTAATCGAGTGAAGGTGGTAACAAACAGTTTGATAAACCACTGTGACTCATGCGAAACGTCATAAAAACCTACGAGTAGTCGCCTAATCGCAGCTACACAAAATAAATCAAAATTGATAATAACATTTACGACATAGCCCCTACGAGTAGTCGGACAAAACCTCATTCAGTGATAAAAAGTTTCGTAAAATGGTGAAACAAAAACAAGTACATTGTGAAACAAAAATTTCTGTTTAAAAAATCGAAATCTGATAAATACATTTTTTCAAAAGTATTCATAAGAACGAATTTAATTTGCATTGACGTCTTTTCCAAATTGGCTGCATTAGCCCGAGTAAAGGGAGGGAGAAAAGGCTAGAATCTAAAAGAGCCATCATGAACATATTTAATAGCATAACCCTCCGCATTTAAAAATTGTTCAAAAACAGGAGTAAACATTTTCCTAACTACTAGTAAAACAGTATGTCAGATGTAGAAATCATCATTATGAAGAGAGTTCTTAAGAAAGATTTACAAAGTTCAAAACGATTTTTATGTTTACAATCCTAAAACCGAACATAACACCACTAACAGAGCACCAGAATGCTGACCTTTTTCTATATGCATGTTATTCAACCCATGAATATTCTTAGCTTATGAGTTAGCAGAATCTCCCCTTACTCAACCCGAGCTCTGTGAGAACCACATTCGGGCTACTGTAAGGAAATGAATCCACTTAGGGTCCGATCTAGACCGAGCCAGTTGCTAAGCAAATTCTTGTCGTTTCAGATTTTACTACTACGACTAGTAAAATTAATAAATAATACCACTTGGCAGCGATCACAACAAGAACCCAAGACCAAAGACCATTGGTACCCCCATGCAACCCAAAACCCCAGACTAGTAGAATAATCAAGCTGAGTCTAGCTGAGTCACTTCCAAACGTCCAAAGACAATAAAAGTTTAGCTTCAAAAACAAAAGATAAAAATTTTTAAAAGGAAATCTATAAAATAAAAAAAAAGCACATAAATTCAAAGGGTAATTAAAGTTAAACTCAAAAAATAAGACCCCAATACTATGACTGTTGATCGTGTTTAAACTTGATCTAAAATTAAAATTTAGCAATGTTACTAATGAATATGACTACAATTATTGTTGATTTTAGAGTTTAAACGTTTGTTATAACTTATTAATATTTATTAAAAATGTAAAAAAAATTTTTTAAACAACTAATTATTAAATAATAAAAAACCTTTACCTTAAGTCTTAGTTATTCTTTAAGGCGGCTGACTAGATTTGAGCAAAAGGATGTCCACTCCAGTTCAGAGGTCAGGTAGCTTTTCCACTTCAACTTAAAGGGACCACAAAGAGTACTAAGCTTCTCCGCCCACAAAATATTCTCCTCAATTACTTTGTGAGTTAGAAATCGAGCCAAGGAATGGTCGTTATCGGAAAAATAAAGTTTTCCAATATATTTAAGATGAAGATCCAGGGCTAGACTATGAAGCTTAGGGCGGCTGGAGGTGGTGGTATCGGTGGATTTCTTTACGAAAGAGGCTTGCAGCTTGCCAATCTCCTTAAATTTCTGAATTCCCCAGACTTCAGCCATGTAAATATACAATAATCGTGTCCAAGTTTCATGTTCGCCCAGGAAATCCTCCAGGCGACCTTTGGCATCGGCAACCATTTTGAGTACTTGCTGTCTGCTTGATAGGGAGGCAGTAAACTGAAAGTCGAGGAACATCGCCTTGGAAGTAGTTTCTATCTCTTCGCCTTTCATTATCCATTTCTCAACTGCGGAAATCCGACCGCCCCTCCGGAAAACCATAACCTTAGACTCTGTCATATCCACCATCAGGCCCCATTTGATGCAGTACTTTTCCAACTGGTTGATCATAGTTTGAAGAGCGTTTTGGACTGTCAGCAAGGATAGCTATTTTATCGGCATACATTAGGATGCTTATTTGTCGGTCATCGATGAGGAGTCCCTCCTTCAGCTTCTCGGGAAGATCGTTCAGATATAGGGCGAATATCAGCTTTGTCAGGGCTCCACCGCCGTTTTGAAAGTTATTCAGAAACTTGTCTCTGTAAAGTTTCTCCCTTAGTATATAGCTTAGAAAGGTGATTATTTTTGAAGACACTCCCAGTTTCTGAAGCTTGGCCCATAAGAGAGTTTTGAGCATTTCTGAGGATACTGATTCGAACTGAACAAAGTACGAGTAGACCCTGGTTCCCTTTTCAGCCAACTTAATACTGGCAATAGAACTCAAGTTGTAAACAAAATCCTTCTTGGAGGACTTTCCCGAAAAACGTATCTGGCTATTACTTAGGATTTGGTTCTCTCGGCACCACCTCGTCAACCTGACCTTTAGTATATTGAGTAGAATCCTTTTCAGTTCCGACGATGACACCTTTGACACAATTGAAGCGACGATCTTCTTTGTAATTGGCCCTGTGAAAAGAGTATTGCAATGATGGGTAATATCGCCAACGAAGTCTTTCAAAGTGCTTCCTGAAAACTCCGGCCAGGATCCGTGCCTGAGAACAAATGCCACTTCCTTAGATGTAATGGCAGAGTCCAAAGAAGATTCACTCAGTACTATGCTGGAATCGAAAGAGACACCGCTGGTTGTTCCGCGCATTGGTGAAGTAATGGCCACCTGAGAGTGTCCCAAGAGATCAAGGTTCATCTCCAGGCAGATGGGCAAATGATCAGATCCATGCGCCACATTTGGCTTATCCACTTTAAAATCCACCACCGATGCCATGAGATTCTGGCTTACGGCAGATATATCGATGGTCGAGTTTCCCACGGTACTGAAGTAAGTGAAGCTTCCCTCTGGGTCGCCATTGGTCAATCCATTTAGAATCTGAAGTTGGTTATCAGTGCAAAACGTAAAGAACTTGCCTCCTCGTTCCCACTTTTTGTCCTTGGAAAGGCGTCCATTCGTATTGGCTACGCAGGGATTGGGCTTCACCGCCTGTTTGATCTCACCAATTCGGATGTTTACGTCACCCAAGACAATGGCATTCTCTATGGGAACTTCCTTGCTGTCAAAAGCTTTCTTCACTGGCTCGAATTCTTCCTCCCAGCCTATGGTATGTAGGTAGAGTGGAACTATATTTAGTTCTTTATCGCCTAAACGCAGCTGAAGAATCTTTAAGTTTTCTCTTTCAACAATTAAGTGCGTTATCCCAGAATCCTTGAGTGACTTCCTAATGCCTATTATGCATCCGCCGATTCCTCTGCCACGACGAAATACTTTCGTGGCATCCTTCCAGTGCAAAAACTCAAAATCGGTCTGATTTTGCTTAAATTCATCTGCAGATAGGGCATCCGGTAGTGTATGTGTCTCGAGTAAAATGAAAATATCAAAGTTACGAAGATACTTTATGAATTCATTGTCCTTCTGTTTGCCCTCAAGACCCCTAATATTATATGAGGTAATATTAAGGCAATTACTTTCCCTTCGAGCGGTCATATTTATGCCGTTTTATTGAAGCAGTTATTAAAATCGCAAACTAAACACAATTATGTACATATGTACATATGTATATGCATTCATTCAACCGGAAAAACCACTGATAAGCTTAAGGAATTTAATGCACTGGTGAAATTCAGTTTGAACCGCGCCCTTTTTATTTTAATTAGATTTGCGGAACTTAGCACTATTAATATTTATTCACGTCTTTAGTTTTTTTTATTTTATATATTTTGTATATTTCTTAAACTTGGTTATCCGATTTGACACAACACAATCCACTTCTTTTTCGCGAATGAATTCCCCGACAGAGTTCGTCGATCGGTTCTGGTTAGAGGTATCGATATCGATTTCTGATTGGAATGAATCGAAACCTGGCTAACGCGTAGAGATACTTTCCATTGTAAAGTAATAAAATCCTAAAGAAACGTTTTACACAAAATCTTTAACAAATTCTTTAGGATTTTATTAGTTCATTATGTCTAAGAATCAGAATGAAGTTTGTTGGCCTAAGAACAAATACTAGACATTTTATATTATTATTTACATAGCTCGTGTCATTTATTACATAAGAAGAAAAATGCATTTTTGACATGTGTATATTAAAGCTCTTATACGTAAAAAAATGCATTAGATAAACAGCTTTGTTTTAGTTTTCTTAAAAACTACTTAAAAAAGACTTTATATTGACTTCCATTGGGTTCAGACTTTTGAGGCATTTTAAAGTACCTTTGATTTCTATGCATCTTCACCTAAAACTTATCAAATATCCAAGGAAAACACTAGCAATTACTTCAATAACAATATTTAATTAACTAAACAGCCTCTCTAAAATACAAATTCTTAAGTCTAAGCCTTTAACAAATCATTGGTTACCTCCACGCCAAAGAAAACGGCGGCGGTGGAGGGAAAGGCACGTAGTAGAATGGGGAGAATTCCGCGGAACAGAGCTTTGGGGCCCTCTTTGGCCATCAGCTCCCTGAAAACGCTTCGAATGCCGTGCTTGTAAGTTCCCTCAGGTGCTGCAATTAAGTCATTTATTAATCATTGCCAATAGAGCATATTGCGATTGGATGACTCACCCGACTGTAGGCGACTTTTAAGTACATCGAAGGGCACGGCCAAGGTCCAAAACACAATGCCGGCCATTCCGCCAGAAATAATCGTTGATGTGGTGCTAATTTGTCCTGTCTTGGACTTCTTTCTGGCCAATTCCTGCAGGAACTCATATGTGACAAAATAGAACCCGGTGGGGGAATCTGGAAAATATGCATAAATCATCCTATGAACGGGGACTTCTAAGATTTAATAAATAACTAACCTCTTAGAATGCTCGCACAGGTCCCCTTAAAGAGGCTCCTTATCCCACCCTCCCTATAAAGCTTGGCGGCTGTGTCCATGGTTCCGTTGTAGAGTATCGGTCCATTGGACACGGTTTGTGTCTGGAGCAGGACTTTTATTCGGTCGGTGGGCACTGTAACGAGGGCGGAACAAAGTCCGGCCAATGCGCCGGCAACAAAGATTTGAGGATAGGTGAGCTTGATGTGTTCGTCCGTTTGGAACATTCTTTTGCCCGCCGCATAGACAGCAAAGTCCACAGCATATAGGGGAGTCACACCCACAAGGGGAGCTGATATGCCTCTGTAGAATCCTCGAAAACCCTCCTGGCGAAAGATCCGAGCGGCACAATCTATAACTCCCTTGTAACGAGGAGGTTGTCCTGGTAAAGGAGTGGGCATGGTTTGAAGACGAACCTGTACGTGAAAACATTTTGCTTAGAACTTCACAAAAACACCAATATTTCTAGCTTACCTTTATGGTGTCCAAAGGATAGCCGACGAATACATTGCACATACCACCTACGCCTCCAGCAATGAACGACTTAACGGGATTCGATTTCTTTACCACGGCGATCTCCACTTCCTCCATGGCGGGATTTTAACTTTTTACGTAAACCAAGTGGGAATTCCGTCAGCCTCTGAGTAGATCGCACGTGTTAGGGAGATAGCTGGTTGCAGGAGCACGCTATCGATTTGTTATCTGCTGACTGAGCGGTTGCTGACCTATGATAATGCTGTGTGTTTCTTCCAAATAGCACGGGAATACAACTTCCATGATCAAACGATGCTCTTATCTATTTCCAAAACGTATTTCATTTGTCTTCACAAAATTACAGCGGGAACAGCTGATTAGCTTTCATGTTCGCATAACATTCGCCTAACATCGCTTTAACATTTAAGTACCAAATGCAATCGTTGGTATTTTTTTAAATATGTAATCTTAGTTATACTTGAAATGGAAATACACATTACAAAAAGATAACAAAAATAAATTAATTAATTTTTTCAATCTCATTCGAATTTTTTTGAATTTGTTTTCGAGTTACTTTAAAAGAGTTTACACACTCACTAATTATTTAATGAATTTAAACCTAATAATTATGTGGTAAAATATGTTTTACTTCATTTTAAAATTAATTCAAATTGCACCCTGTTATAAATTGTCACATTTTTAAAATATTAAAATTAATACAAGCAGAAGCGAGCACATTTTAAATTTCCCGTTCGATGACACATCTTATCGGATATACATAGATATCGAAATTCTCGACAATCACAGCGAAACGCGGGCGGAGGCCACACACTTTTTAACAAAATAAATGTAAAGTAAAAGTAAATGGTTAACAATTGTGGCTAGCAAAGGTGGGTGGCCAAGAACCTTGTGGCAAAGTGTGGGGTGGGCCGAAAAACGTGAAATAATTTTCCCAGCTGCTGTTGAAAGCAGCGAAACCTCTTATATTTGCTGACCTGACACTGACGAAGAAGAAGAGTAAGGCACGGTGAGCAACAACAACAAGAAGAACAAGAACAACGACACTAGCAGCAGGGCCAAATTGTTGCGTATTGTTTTTTGTTTTTTCAGTAGGGATTTTGGGTGCGAATTTCGTGAAAATAGTGTGGTTGCAAACATACGCATAACTTATGTCTGATAAAAGTGCAAAGGAATCATGTATCAGTAAGAGTGCGAGCTGCAGCAGGCGTATTTGCAGGCGCAAGAGAAGAAAGTGAGCGAAAAAGCAACCCGAAGTATATATTCTATCACCAGGCAAGCAACGTGCTTTGTTGAACGATGTCCCATGGCGAGGATGTGTTAGACAACTGGGAGGAAATCGACGAGGCGGGGGTGAGTATCATCTTATATTCCGTAATCATTTGCCCTAATAACTAAAGGAACCCCATGTTTTATTTCCCAGCTCTCCATGACTTTGCAAACAAAGCTACAAACGAGCGATCCACCTGCCCAAAAGATGAAATTGCTCCAACGGCCGCAGACCATCCAGGAACCCTCACAAATCCTCAGCAGTGGCGGCAGCGGTGGGAGCGGGAATCCCCCGCCCCGGCAGATAACCATTGCCCGAAAGCCACAACCACCGCCAGCAGAGGTTGATCCTTCTGCCCAGCAGCAGCCAGTCATGATGGTACTGCACAAGTCCTCTAATGAGTACGATTCGGCCAGCTATGCCACGCCCACCACCAACCAGACCGTTAAGATCCTGCGACGGCCCGCCCAAGCGGAGGAGCGGCGGGATACTAACGGGATGCGACCCAAGCAGCCCATCAAGACGCTCAAGCAGCGCGAACAGGAGTACGCAGAGGCCAGGCTGCGCATTCTCGGGCGCGGCCAAAAACCCAGAGGATGATAAACCGTAAGCTTATAAAACTTATTTATATTAATTCTCCTTAAAAATGCTAAGTCTTAAAAACTAAACAATTAAAAGGGCGTTTCCTTAACATTATTATTACTAATAAAAAAGGGCAGCTATTTGCTACTCGTTAGACAAAACTTGATATATAGGCAGAAATGATCATGGTATATATTTAGGTTAAGTATTGGCTTTAGTTATTTTCAGGCTGACTAATACTATTCACTTGATTTCCTGATGGGGCTGATAAAATGAGATGTTCCTATAGTGGAAACTGTTTTAACGATTGTTGAAAAAGTCACATATATTGAAATATATACTATAATTTAAGACGCCAACCCGTGCGTTTTCATATTATTTTGTCCTATAAAAATTGTATGACTAACATTTTGCAGAGATTAAACTTTGTCATGTTATGTTGATAGTCGTTGTTGATGGCAAAGGGACATGAGTTTCTATAACTCACAAGCTAGGTAGTTTCGAAATCGCACTTTAATACCTATTGTGGTACAGAAAGCATCATTTTACTTACTAATAAAAGGTTGCCCTTAAAATATTATCTACTGAGTATCTATCTCATCTATTATTTAGTATTTTTGAATTTAAGGCACGTTAGAAATCTTACCATTTATTTAAGTTGAATTGAGCTAAAGTAGTTACTACTGTAATTATAATTGTGTTCTATTTTTAGGGCCACTCCCAGTTCGCCAGCTGTAAATAGCAGTGCTCCGGCTGCCCCGCCCTCGGTTCCTCCTACCAATAGCACTACTGCTACTCCCCCTTCTGCCAGCAGCAACAACAATGTTATCAACAACAACGGAAGCCATCCAGCAGCGGGAATGCATCGCTCCAGCTCGGCACCAAAAATGTCCCAGGTGACGCCGATGTATAATAACTACAACAGCTACTTCCAGGGGCCGCACAATCAGCCGGGCCTGAACTATTACTATAACCCGCAACAGCAGCAGCAGCAGCCGCCGCCCTCGATTCCGTCGCATTATAACCAACGGTTGCCGCCATATGGTGGCGGAGGATCGGGGCTGGGAGGAGTTGGGATGCCCGCTCAGGGGCCGCCTCAGTCGTCTCCCAATCCGCAACAGAGCTGGTCACCTGTTGTGGGCGGATCAGTGTCCGCCGCACTTCTGCGCCAACAGTCACTGCAATCGCCGCAGCAGCAACAACAGAATCAGCAGCAGCATGGCCAGCATCCGCATCCGTTCAACGACCTAGTCCTGCGCTTGCCCAAGGGCCCTTGTCCGAATGGTTCCATTGGCTTTCAGATGCGCCGGTAACAGACTGCAGCGATGGAGAGCGGCTTGTCTATTTCAATAACTTCTTATTCTTATTTTCATCTTGGTACATTGATTCCAAATGCATGTTTCTATATATAAAAGAAAAAACAACAACAACCGAAAACAACAACCCACGAGTCATTCTGAGATTCTTTGTCGCTAAACATTGAGCTCAGGTTCGATGTGGTGCAAATTCGTTGATATATCCACTGGCTAAACCTGAAAATCAACATCTATGTAAAACAAATTTTATGACGGACTATGGTAGATATTTTGTAAATTTACAACTCACACCACACAATTTTGTATAATGCATACTAATAAAACAAAACAGTAATTTTTAAAAGTGATGCAAGCAAAGAAACTTGAATTTTAAACACGTGAATATTACCTATAGTATGGTTTTTAGGAATCTGATGAACATCCTATTAAAAGTGACTCAATTGGCTTTATTGTATTACGATTTCTAAAGTACATTGATCCCTCGAATTACTGAGCTCAAGATGTGATCTTGTTTATTGCCTGGCGCTGTTCAATACCTAATTAATCAGCGGATGTTGATTCGAACTCGTCTTGACTCGTTTTCGACCTCATTAATGCCATGGTGGTTTTGTTGATCACATAACTAAAGAAAGTGTTTTTTTTTACATTTCAATTAATTCCTTTTCAGTTCTAATTTTAACGATGGAGTTATTTTTCCCTTTGAGAGGGAGCCTAAAAAGCTTTAAGCTTTCATTCTAGATATGTGTATGAACACACATATGTTTAGGCTAAGCTTTTGGTATCCAGCTGATCTTTTATGTGGCATAAAAAATAAGAGTATAAACATAGAGGAATATTTCCAGATCTTTCGGATGTTCATTCGCATTTTAAAAATGATCGTGATAAGCGATGCAATTTGAGTTACAGTTACGTTTACCCCCAGCGATCGTTGAATTTCAAAGGTCCCCAAAGGCTATCATCTTGTTTTTGTTATTTATTCGCAACTCTTACAGTTGCCCTCATGGAAAACAACAAACAATACGATACACAGAAAGAAATGCGACTGAAATTGAAACTGGGTTTATTTTCAATTTAAATTATTTTATTTTTTTATAAATGTTTAAAATATCATATCATTTAAGTGCCATATCTAAGAAGTTTTGTTATCACAGATTTTTCTGTCTGTATAATCAAATGCAATCATCCCACTGGAACCGCTCTTATCAGTCCCTGGAACCTGAATATAAACATAATCGCACGTCGGAAAGGTACATATGTATGTATGTATGTACATTCATACATATATTCATATTCAACACATACATACATACGTCTACCTAGGCCTAGGCATTTGCTACCAAATTTTAACTTCGATTCCAGATTTTAGTTGGAAAAGAGGCGTCGAACCGAGCGGTTTGAATTGAACCGAAAGTCGCTGGAAGCTTGGAGAGCTGGAAACATAAACTCGCGTGTGCTTTTCGTCTCAATCTTACTCTCTTGATCGCCGAGCTCAACACGTGGGCGAGCATTAATAAAGTAGTGTTATTGCTTTAGAAACGTGATTAGTTCTCAGTTCTTGTTGTTTCCGAAACAAAAATATGTCGCATCGCGTTTTGGTGATTGGCAGCGGCGGTCGGGAGCACGCGATTTGCTGGAAGTTATCGCAATCCCCGAAAGTCTCCAAAATATTCGCATTGCCCGGCAGCCATGGCATTCAGCAGGTGGAGAAGTGCCTGAATCTTGAGTCCCAGACCTTGGATCCTAAGGATTTCGAGGTAGGTTCGTTATCCCGACCTTGGAATGACCTTCGACCCCCGGCTTATTGTTAATAAAAAATGCGAATGTGTGTGCTAATTGAGTTGCGGGTGAAGATTTAGCAAAACAGTTTATTTTTTTCCATTTAATTTGGTTTGGTTTCGTTTTATGGCCACAAAGATACGCTTTTATGGCTTCTGATCAGAGTAAAATATGTTTTGCATGCTGGCCAAGAACTTTAATGCTCAACGGCAGCCATAAATCCGTAATCGAGACTCTGGGAAAGCGTTTTATTGCAGCCAATCTCCGATTGTCGCTGTGCCTTAACCCTTAGGCGGGCCACGGGGGCTGCGTTTGCAAGCTCAGCTGATAAGTGATTTGGGTAGTGCATGTCTCTGGGTTAAAGCTATCACCGGGCTGTCTGATTATGACTTATAAAAATGTGTATGCTCTTAAAATATTAATTGCAAACGTTTTTCTTTTCTACATTTACAATTATTTTATAGTAAAATATGCATTATATGGATTTACTTATTTTTTAACTTATATATTTATGTGTAAAGTAGTGTAAACACCTCTTTTAAAGATCAATTCAAAATACATACAAATTCAAAATTTGTGGCCCGTTAATAACATATTTTAACTAGCATAACAAAAACGGTTGTTCCACTCAACAGAAAAGTGAAAATAAAAATTGGTAAAAATAAGAAAGTGCCACCGAAAGTAAGAATGTTTTAGAAACTTTTGAACCATAAAAAATTAAACCTTATAAATGGTTTATTATTGGAATAACACAAATATTACCGCTACAGAAAGTGAGATTTCCTTAGAAACCTGTTCAATAGCGTTATCTAGTCAATTTGGCTTAATTAATTATAGCAAGTAGCTGCATTTAAAAACAACGATGATTTCTTCAAAACAAAAATTCTTTAATTTGGGTTCTTCCATTTCGCTAAAGCATTTAACATTGGGATTAAAAAAAATTAATTAAAACGCATTTACGACCCCATATTTTATAAATTTTTTTTTAGATCAGCAACCACAGCTGGTAATTCGATTAAAAATATGGAAATTTTAAGTGCTGGTCATTTACTTCAATTAGATATAAATTGGATCAACTAAGTTAAACATATGCGTTTGATTTTTGATCCCAGTAACAAATATGAGGAGAATTGCTGAACGCCACTCTAAACAAATGGTGAAGTCAGAATTCGAAACTTTATAAACAAATTCAAATGTCCGAAAATGTTTATGTCGTGATCCATGAGCTCCAGTTGACAAGTCAACAGACCGATTAAAAAATGGCAATCTTTTTTGTCGTTTAAGATTTTAGCTTACGTTTGCTTAGCACTTCTATTTATTGCTTGTGGCTTAATTAATTGTTTAGATCAAAATTCACAGATTCGCCTGGTGGATTCCTAAGAGCCCCTA
Source organism: Drosophila eugracilis (assembly GCF_018153835.1). Lineage (NCBI taxonomy): Eukaryota > Metazoa > Arthropoda > Insecta > Diptera > Drosophilidae > Drosophila > Drosophila eugracilis. The sequence continues at coordinate 424,775 of NW_024573661.1, read as the reverse complement.
CCAGTCCCTTACCCCGCCAAAGACTCTCGACCATCGATCATCAGTGCTTCAGAGCGCCTCGTCTTTGTCGCAGAGATCGCGACGCTGTCGTGGGCGGATGGGTGAGGTATATAGTTTTTGGAGTGGTGCTCGGTCGGGATCTGGGAGTCGTGTGTTCCTGGATATTGCGGGTGTACACATTGAAGGCAGCTGCGTCGTGTTCCACGGTCTTGAGCTCGCCGGTGTAGTAATCCTTTATCTGGTAGGGATGCGTTCTAATGTACTCCAGGGCGCGGAGTATATAATCCGGGACCTGGGGAATGTGAGATCCCACGGGATGATAGCCGAATTCATCAGCCACATAGTTGGTACTGATGACATTGCCCTCGGGAGAAATGTAACTGTTCCCACCTTGGACCGAAACACCACCCAGTCCAGCTTGAGAGGCGGAAATTCCATTGGAAGTCTCGTAGGCGTAGCGATAATTGCCATCCCGCTCCACTTGCAGTTCGTTTTGAAGTGTCCGTGTGTTCCGATCCGAATCAGGAATGTAGGAGGATCCGGCCTGCACCTGCATCACGGCCAGAGCAAAGATAAAGTTCACCTGTGGGTAGACAAGAGACAGCGATTATAATCCATTTTCGGGGGAAATCCCAGATTGGCAGGGAGATTCTTTAGGCTTACAAGCAAATACATGATGTCGCGTTCGAGTTTGGTTCTAAACTGCTTGGCTGTTTCGCGGACGCTTTCGTTTTTATATCCATCCGCTCACCAGCGGATTTTTTGGCAATATTTCGCCTCGGAAACCCAGTTCCGAGCCCGCCGTCTCCGCTCGTCATCAACGCCATCTTCTTCATCTACATCATCGCTGTTGGTTGCCTTAGTCAGTCATAAATAAAATGATTTTATTTCTTATAAGTATTATTTTATATAGGTATCAACGACGTTATTTGTCGTTGTCGCCGCTGCAATTCCTAAAGTGTGGGATGCTAAAATCCAGCAAAACGGAAAGAAGAGTAAAAACTTAATGAAACATTCGTGAATGGTTATGCCCTAACCGAAGGTTGGGGCACTTACAATTTGATGTGTATTGTGGCTGATCTTGAAAGTCCCATATTGCCTTGCTTGACTTATATTCTCAAGGAACTCTAAATACCATGGCGATCGTTGAACTGCTCTGTTGTTGGCAGATGTTGTTAAGATCTGTAAAGCCTACGTTTCAGTGATTGATAAGATAAATCAGTAACTGTTATAGAATGTTAGATAATTCCGCTTCTAGTCTTAACTGACATTAGATCATTCTATTTTATGCACAGTTTAGAGATCCAAAAGTGGCAGCTATACCCTTGGTTGATCTTAAAGGAAATGACTTTCCAGTTAAAGGAACGTTTTATTACTTTACAACTTAAATGCCAATTTTGGCATAATAAAGCTTAATTAGTTCTTCAACTTACGTGATCTGCTACATTCTTTGTTCTCCTTATTGGCATGGTTATTCTTAGAAATTGCATAGTGCGATCATTAAGCTCAGCATAGTTAGTCTGATAAATGATCTTTGGACTTTTATCATCAAACATATAATTCAATATCTTGGCAGAAGAAGCTGAGACGAAATTTCCTGCTTCATCCCAGCTATCTCCCGCCTGATGGTACTTTTTTTTTTTTTTGATTCGAAAAACCCGTCCGACTAATTCAGCTAAGCGTATCTAATTCCTTACTTATCCGCAAACAAATGTGGCAACATTCTTCTCCAACCTCACCGCCCCCTCCAGATTGCGAGATCCCATTCTCCCGCACTTCATTTGCATATAATACCGTAAATCATGAGCGCACTCTGTAAAGCATAAAGACGAAAACGTTCTAGCCAAATTTGGGAAGAGCCAGTCGGAGAATGTGAGCCAAAAATTAAAAAAAAAAAAAAATACACAGTATTAAAAGCTGTTGATCTTTCTTTTTTCTTTGTTCGTCACATCTGTCATAAGGTCGGCACAACCTTCGTTACGGGAAATTAAAACCTTGGCCGGGTTTGCCAAAACTCTTTCCAGATTTGGAAAGCCCAATAGCTCGATAAAAACGTCATGCCGTGTGAACGTTCTTGAACCCTGGGAAACGAATGAACCGGATGGGGATGGATGGAAGGTGGGGGTCAGGAAATCGGGATGAGTTCCGCAGGTGCTAAATGGTCTGGAACGCAGCCGAGTGCAATCGCGCGACACGTTTCACCAGCAGCGCTGGGGTAATCCGCGCTGCGTTGGCGCCAATTCGAATTAGAGCTGAGTAACGATATCGACAGCTTGAAAACCGGACCAGCGATCGAGCTGGGATTAACTTGGTTTGTTGACATGGCTGACATAGCTGGCGCCTGAGTCAGTCTCTTCTCGATCTTCAGCATCCGCCAAAATGTGAAGACAATGCACCCGCAGACCCAGTTTAATGGGCAAAACAATTAGGAAGGCATTTAGTATTTTGGCGACAAATTGACGATGGAACCGGTTGAGTACTTAGAGGAGTGTTATCTCCCATTTGGAATGTGGTTACAAAAAATCAAAACAACGAGGATCCCAAGAAGTGGCTAACGATCGTGACCCGGTTTGATTGGAAAAACCAATTATGATCTCAAAATTTAAGATTGTTTTCGCAGACGAAAAGATAATAATGCAATTTTCAAGATTTTCGATCTCCATATCATACGAAATAAAAAAAAAAACTTTTTAATATATTTTTAAAACAAATTGCAGCAGTGTATTGTGATTACGATTTGGTTGTTAATTAAGTAATTTGATTTTAACTTTGCAAATTTAAACAACGGTTATTTGATGATATTTCATCACAACAGGATTATCGGGGCCGGGGCTGGTATTGTTATCGATGAGCTCGACTAATCCCGAAAAATGTGTTTATATATTTTATATCCTAATGAATCACTTAAGAAGATCTTACTAAATAATTTTTATACCTTACTTAGTTTTTGTATTTATTGTTATTATTATTTAATTAACTTATTTTTATAAATTTAAGGGCATTGCCAAATGGAGTAAGGAAAATCACATCTCTCTAGTGGTAGTAGGACCCGAAGATCCCTTGGCCTTGGGATTGGGCGATGTTCTACAGAAGGAAGGAATTGCCTGCTTTGGACCTGGGAAGCAAGGTGCCCAAATTGAGGCTGACAAGAAGTGGGCCAAAGACTTTATGCTTCGTCATGGCATCCCAACGGCCCGTTATGAGAGCTTCACGGACACGGAGAAGGCAAAGGCATTTATCAAAAGGTGAACTTTGATATATAAAAATAAAAATTTATATAGATTGAAAATAATACTTTCTCTACAGCGCCCCATATCAAGCTCTGGTGGTGAAGGCAGCTGGATTGGCAGCCGGAAAGGGCGTTGTGGTGGCTGCCAATGTGGAGGAAGCCTGCCAGGCGGTGGACGAAATCCTGGGAGAACTGAAATACGGAAAGGCGGGTGCCACATTAGTGGTGGAGGAGCTGCTGGAGGGCGAAGAGGTGTCCGTGTTGGCCTTCACCGATGGCAAGAATGTCCGTGCCATGCTGCCCGCTCAGGATCACAAGCGTTTGGGCAACGGCGACACTGGACCAAACACCGGTGGCATGGGTGCCTACTGCCCATGTCCTTTGATCACTCAGCCAGCGCTGGAGCTGGTTCAAAAGGCTGTGCTGGAGAGGGCAGTCCAGGGTCTAATAAAGGAGCGGATCACCTACCAAGGTGTCCTTTATGCGGGACTCATGCTGACACGCGATGGTCCCCGTGTCCTGGAGTTCAACTGTCGGTTCGGTGATCCCGAAACCCAGGTGATATTGCCACTGCTCGAAACTGATCTATTCGAAGTGATGCAGGCCTGCTGCAGCGGACAGCTGGTCAAAATTCCACTGCAATGGCGTGATGGAGTAAGCGCCGTGGGTGTGATCCTAGCCAGTGCTGGCTATCCGGAGACCTCAACCAAGGGATGTCATTATCTCGGGTAAGGTTTTGTGTTTCGAAACACTTTTGCAGTTTCTTAATTGTTTTTATAATCCCTTCAGGACTTCCGGTTGCCAATTCCCCAACCCAGTTGGTCTTTCACAGCGGTCTTGCCGTAAACCAAAAGAAGGAAGCCTTGACCAACGGCGGTCGGGTCCTTATCGCTATTGCTCTGGACGGCAGCCTGAAGGAGGCCGCTGCCAAGGCCACTAAGTTGGCTGGCAGCATTACATTTTCGGGCTCAGGAGCTCAGTACAGGACGGACATTGCCCAGAAGGCATTCAAAATGTAATTACAAGCGAATCATCCATCATGACTCAGTTTAAATAAAGAAAGATTAGATTGGAAAAAATATTAATTTGTAGATTTCATCTTGTTAAAGTAGATAGTTTTGAGCTCAGGAAATTATGATACTAGTTACCGCTTCAAGGTATTAATTTCCATATTGTCATCGAATGTTAATCCGGGATTCAAAGATAGAAGATGTTCAATTAAGGAATGTTTGATAAATTCACTTCACAGTTCAAATCCTCACTCATATATATATATATTTAATATCACTTTTTATCACATTGATGATCTATTGTCTTACACCATTTTGCGTTCCTAGAGCTACGGCAAGCTCCCCGGGGCTGAGCTACAAGGACAGCGGAGTGGATATTGATGCTGGCGATGCACTCGTGCAGCGCATTAAGCCCTTGTCCCGTGGCACTCAGCGACCTGGTGTCTTAGGTGGCTTGGGTGGCTTTGGAGGTCTGTTCCGCATAAAAGACCTTAGCTACAAGGAGCCAGTCATTGCAGAGGCCGTCCAAGGAGTGGGGGCCAAGATTCACCTTTCCCTAGAGCACGAACTATACGAAAATGTTGGCTACGACCTGTTCGCCCTGGCCGCTAATGATCTTCTTGAAGTAGGTGCCGAGCCTGTGGCATTCCTGGACTACATTGCCTGTGGAAAGCTTCACGTTCCATTGGCCGCTCAGTTGGTCAAGGGAATGGCCGATGGCTGCCGAGATGCGCGGTGTGCCCTAGTAGGTGAGAACATGACTGATCTCTCTTTAATCCTGAAATATTCAATAAAAATTTTTTAACAGGTGGTGAAACAGCCGAGATGCCCTCTCTATATGCGCCCGGTCAACATGACATGGCTGGCTATTGCGTGGGAATCGTGGAGCAGTCTAGGATCCTGCCCCGTTATGACCTTTATCAGCCGGGTGATCTTCTCGTATGCTTGCCATCATCTGGACTGCATTGCGCCGGCTTCAATGAGATACTCACCCAGTTGGCTGCCTCCAAAGTAAACATGAAGGAGCTTTCTCCTATTGACGGTGGCGAGGACGGCCTGACGCTTGCCCATGTGCTTGCCACGCCCACTCAGCTGTATGTCCAGCAGTTGCTGCCTCATATTCAAAAAGGCGATGAAATCAAGTCGGTGGCCCATGTGACACATGGTCTTCTAAATGACGTCCTCCGCCTGTTGCCAGAAGGATTCGAGACCACTTTGGATTTCGGTGCTGTTCCGGTACCAAAAATCTTTGGATGGCTGGCTGGAAAGTTGAAGCTAAGTGCACAGACACTCCTGGAGCGGCATAACTGCGGCATCGGCATGGTATTGATTCTGCCCCAGTCGAGTAAACTGTGGCGGACATCCTTGCCAGGAGCCAAAGTGCTGGGTGTTCTGCAGCGGCGGTCAAAGACCAGTGCCTCTCCCGTCCAGGTGCGCAACTTTGTGGAGCAACTAAAGAAGGTTACCTCCCCCTTTCGGTGGACTTGGCGAACGGCAGTTGCCCGAGGAGCTCAAGGAACTGCCTTCGAATCTGGGTTTGACAGCTCCTCGTGAGGACTGCTTCGAAAACGCAGCAGGACGTCGACTTACTCGCATTCCCAGTCACTACAAGGATCCCATTCTCATCTTGGGCACCGACGGCGTGGGGACCAAGCTGAAAATAGCTCAACAAACGAATCGCAACTCAAGCGTGGGTATCGATCTGGTGGCCATGTGCGTCAATGACATCCTTTGCAACGGAGCCGAGCCCTTAAGTTTCTCGAGTTACTACGCTTGCGGCCAATGGCAGAAGAAATTGGCCACGGAGGTCCATTCTGGAGTCCAGGAGGGTGCCCGGCAGGCCAACAGCAGTTTCATTGGTAAGTGGTAAATAGAATTTGGATTATTGTTAAACTAATCCTGTGTCTAATCCCATCCAGATTCGCACAGTGCCGCTCTGCCGCTACTGTATGATTCGCAGGTCTATGATCTGGCCGGCTTTGCTTTGGGCATTGCTGAACGTTCGGGAATACTGCCCCTTTTGGATGACATTCAGCCGGGTGATGTGCTCATTGGATTACCCTCATCTGGTGTTCACAGTAATGGATTCAGTTTGGTCCACGCCGTCCTTAAGCGAGTGGGTCTGGGTCTCAATGACAAGGCGCCGTTTAGCGTGAAGACACTGGGCGAGGAGCTGCTGGTACCCACCAAGATCTATGTGCAGGCTTTATCCAACCTATTGGCCCGGGGTAATCACGGCATCAAAGCATTGGCCCATATCACAGGAGGAGGCCTCAGTGAGAACATACCCCGAGTGTTGCGTAAGGATTTGGCCGTTCGCCTGGATGCCAACAAGTATCAGCTTCCACCCGTCTTTGCCTGGCTGGCAGCAGCCGGAAACATCAGTTCCACTGAGCTGCAGCGCACCTACAACTGCGGATTAGGAATGGTTCTGGTGGTGGCCCCCACGGAAGTCGAGAATGTCCTTAACGAATTGCGTTATCCCCAAAGAGCTGCTGTAGTCGGCGAGGTTATTGCTCGCAAGGATGCGAAGAAACCGCAGGTGGTGGTCCAAAACTTCGAAGCATCATTAGCCAGGACTCAGAAGATTATCTCTCTGCCGCGGAAACGAGTTGCTGTTCTCATCTCTGGGACCGGCAGCAACCTGCAGGCACTGATAGATGCTACGCGGGACTCGGCGCAGGGTATCCATGCCGATATAGTGCTGGTTATAAGCAATAAGCCTGACGTCCTGGGTCTAGAACGTGCTGCCGATGCTGGGATTCCCAAGATTGTAATCTCCCACAGAGATTTCGCCAATCGTGAAGTATACGACGCCGAGCTTACGCGAAATCTGAAAGCGGCTCGCGTGGATTTAATCTGCTTGGCCGGCTTCATGCGCATCCTAAGTGTTCCATTCGTTCGAGAGTGGCGGGGACGCCTCATCAACATCCATCCCTCCCTGCTGCCCAAGTATCCTGGACTGCACGTTCAGAAACAGGCTTTGGAGGCGGGTGAAAAGGAATCCGGCTGCACGGTTCACTTTGTTGACGAAGGCGTGGACACGGGATCTATTATAGTTCAGGCTACAGTTCCTATTTTGACCGGTGATGATGAGGATTTACTGACGCAGCGCATCCACAAGGCTGAGCATTGGGCTTTTCCAAGGGCATTGGGTCTCTTGGCCAGCGGAGCAGCTCGTCTGGGTCCCGAGGGAAGTCAGTAAAATCTCTCTTGATTATCAAGCCTGCCAGCTTGAAGAAAATTTATCTGTGGAATATAATCATCTTCTTTCATCTTTTTCGAATTAGTTTTAATATTAATCTCGAAATTTTATAGAAATCTACACTAATTAAGTCGTTTTAATAGGCTAAGACTGCATTTTGTTTTCTATACTCGTACATCACTGATATTGACAACAATTGTATACCCTTTTTATGATTGCATACGAAGAGTCTGAGCAAAATATGAACTTAGTCCTAATAAAGAAAACAAATATTCTGATAACAAAGTTTATCTTATTATTTGTTAGCAAATTCTTGCCCTTTAAATAAAAACTATTATTATCAATATTTTCAACTTTCTTTTAATAATTACTACAATAGGTTAGCATCATAGATAGCAAACTATTTCATAGTTATCTCTAATCTATACAAATAAAACGTAAATCACACATTTTGTACACATTTCTCTATTTCTAATATCACATATTGACAATCACACAGTAACCTTTACAATAGTTTGGTTAAAAAGGAAAGCAGACTTGTACTATTACTATCCTGACTATCCACTTTGCTGCTGGCTTTGGCACTTAATCCGGGTCTTACTATGTTACGTTGTAATTCTGGATCCTTAAATATACGTTCCGCCATTCTGTCGAGGTTCAGGCGAAAGAACTGATTCTCCAGGATGGGAACTATGAGATTGTACTTATCAATGAGCTTTATTCAGCTGGTTAACTTCTTCGTGGTGCTGCTGGGTAAAGGTTTGCCAGGCGGCTATGTGCTCGGATAGGTGCAGAGGCCATTCCCCGTAGTATATACGTTCCTTGCGTAGTTTAATCTTAAGCTCACCTATCGCATCACGAATGTCCTTGCCGAGGCTGATCCATTCGGGCGTGAAGCCATTGTCCAGCATGATCTTGTTTAACTTGTGGGTTGTGAAGTCGAGATAGGGATTCTGCGATTGAGCCGAAGACAGGGGTTTTCCTGCCCCGTTGAGATTGTTAAAATCGCCCTTGGACATGGCTTCCTGTATGAGATCCTCGACAACCCGATCTATGCCGTACTTTGTCTTAATGGCATGTCTGCGAAAGTGATTGCCGCCCTTAGACATTATTGTTTTCTCTCCAGCAGCTGACTTGTCAATGCGGTGCTCCAGAACGCGTTCCTGAGCCTTCATGGCACGTACCTGCTGGTACTGCTTTTGACGCTGGAAAGGATTACCCACGCCGATTCCTTCATTGGAGAGATATTGGCGATGCTGAGGCGCCGTGTGTTTAATATCGAACTCCATAGCCTCTTCTTCGTCTTCCTGGATATTGCGCCTGCCTTTTGCGAACTTTTCCTGCAGCACCCGAAAGGCCTCGTCCACCTGCTGAAAGCGCTCAGCGCTGGCCTCTTCTGTACCCGAATCGGGATGCACCCGCTTCACAAGATCCAAATAAGCATGGCGGACCGTGTTCTGATCGGCTGATTCATGCACACCCAGGATGCGAAGGCATTCCTAAAATTAACAGGATGGATATTGCATAATAGTTGGAAATACAAGCGATCTTGCTAGCTTCAGACTCACTATATAGACCTCTTTCCGCTTGAGGTGCAATAAACGACCGAATCGAAAGGTTTCTGAACGACCAAAAAGATTTCCTGCCAGCCACATTTTCACAGCTTTTATTTAAGTTACTTTTGAAACTATTTCTGAGTTTGGCAGCTGACGTTCAATGCATTCCTACTATTATAAGTGTTTGTTTATGTTTTCGAGGCGATCAGCTGTTGATATGTGTTTGTAGGAGTAGTAGTATTAATATACCGCACACAAAAAGGGAATACATTTATTTGGTATTTTTATATTTATGGTCACACTTAGAGATGGTTAAATCCATTTAACCGTTGAAATTTAAATTACAAAAAGATTTTAAATGTAAAATTTTATATACTCAAATTCGTTTTTTTTATATTAATATCTCTTATTGAAAACATAACCATGTTTACAACTACTTACCATTTTATAAAAATACTCAATTTCAATTTGTTAATTATAAATAACTTTAAAAAATGTAATTATTTAAATTTTTAAAAAATTTTCTTTAAGAACTTTCGATCTTTAATATTTTATTTAGAATAAAAGATCAATATCGAAACTCCAAAATATGTTGTTCTTGAAGGTAAGAAAAACTTTTAAAAATGGTTTATAGATGCCTTGATAAGTCATTAATTGCGGGTTATAAATCTTGCCTTTTTAGCGGTATTTTAAATTAATTCAATATTAATAAGAATAATAATCTAAACATTTATGAAAATCAATGCGATAATAAAACCATTTATTTAAATTGTAAATGATTTCTAGAGTATTATGAGAAAAAATGAGATTCCCGGCTCTAAATATGCTACTGGGTGTTCAAGCAAAAACAAAAAATTAACCAATTAATTAAAGAGAAATTACAAGCATCCGGGGGGCGTTCTCAAGCGAGAAGAAAAACGATCATTTAATGTGCAAATAATGATGAACGTGTGCTTGGTTTAATATTGAAGCGTGATAATTTTAGTTTGTTTTATTAGTTTAAGTTAATGCGTGCTCGCTCTCAGTGAATGCCTAACCCAGATCCAATAAAGCAAACTTCCACACTTGATGCAATTAAAGTCTGGCGATGACCAAATCTGCCGTCGAGCCAAACTCATCTGCAATGCAAAGTATTATTCATGCTCTACATAAACTGCAAACAAAAGTTTATTCTAGGTAATTGTGTCATAATTATAAAGTTATTTAATTGCATGACCTACACTTCAAAAGCTTAACGAGATAATAAATAAATCTTGGCTTATATTTAAAAAATTAAAAAAGTTAAATCACACCTTTTATTCATTTTATTCATAAATACTTTGCGCGTATCTAAAGAATATATTTGATAAAACAAACTTCAAAGATTTGAACTCGTAATTATAATTCAAACGATCTGGTGGAGTTATTGGCCTGACTTAAATTTGGTTACCGGTCTGGGCAGTTGTTTGCGTTATGTTTTCTTTTCCTAGCATCCCGTTTGGCCTGTTTGATTTGGCCCATTAGCATATATACGAACAGGATGCGGCACAGGTTTGCTCTAAATTCTTTTGGTTAACCATATAGAGATTAATCTGTGCCATGGTTATTACTCCATTCATTGTCATCCACAATATCGGGCGTGTACAGATCAAATATTTCAAGGAATTGGGCTAACTTCTTGCCCATGTAGCCTCCTAGTAGAATGCCAGGTATGACAGTGAGCATAATTCCGGCATACATGTAAGTTTTACTCCGTTTCGGAATTTTGTTCAGTTCTTTAAAGTCTTTCAAGTCGTCTCCACCAATTGGCATTTTTAATATTTCTATTCAGATAGCTGGCAAAGTGTGTGTTGGGAAATCGAATACAACATTATTCTGATGAAAATGTCAAGACTTTCTCCGACCAAAATCGGACAGGCACGCCCCAGAACCTAAACCTAAACTGGGACCCAAAACCCTCATCGGAATATTCGAGTGTGCGCCCTATATGGCACTTCCGTTCTGCTGGCTCAACTGGCTGATTTTGTCAGCCGTCTGATTGTCCCTCTTCAATTGGCTGGCAATTGTCTACTTTTCCGTCTAAGGAAGGGTATTGCCTTTAATTTTAATATCTGACCTGGAGAGTGTTGGAGCTGATTGCCGAAGCGTAGAAAGGTAGGAAGAATCATGTTTTTCTTTGTTATAAACCGAAAATAGACGCAATTTTAAAGGTAATTAGAGTATTCCTACTTTTTATCTATCAAACAAAAATCCTCTGTTTCTTCTTTTTCCAAACAACCACAAGAAACTTTAATTGCACTCATAAAATCATGATTTGTTGTTTTGGAAAAGGAAGAAAAATGAACCCCTTGTAGATGGATTGATGCGAGCCTAATGGAAGGTTTACCCTATAATTATATCGGTCTATTTTGGTGTTTGTGTGAATTACATCGTTTTATCTAATTTATATCTGTACAAAAGTCAGCTAAATGATTGTTATCACACTCATACTAACTGTTGATGTAGTCATGTGTAATTTCCAAAGGAAACGTGACTTCTCGATCGATGTAAGCCAGGAAGTTCGATTCTGGAAAAGAAACTTTATTTAAGATATGTTGAACATCATCATTCGTAACAGTTTTTATTTCATTCTTATGAGTAATCATTGCTGGAAAATGTTTATGCTGAAAATAAAAATAATGAGAGAAGAAAGAACGAAACAAGGCCAACAAAACATAGAAAAGGTTGTAATTTGTGTCTAAGAAACCCTAAAAGCATAATCACTTAATTTTTTTATGGTCAGTTTAGAGGTGTTATCAACGTCCTTGACAATAAATGAAGTTTTTTTTAAATAAAAATAAAACCTAGAAAATAAGCCTGGGTAAAACCCACAATTAAAGGCACATGTTCTGCCCAATTCTGTAAATTTTCTTGGGAACAAGTGTCCTTTTCCAAGTAGGTTACGGCAGTGACGTAAGGTTGTTTAGAATTCTAGGATGCAAAAGGCCAGACATTAACGGTTGACTTAAAAAGGATTTTCAAAAATACATACATATGTACGTTGAAGAACGATATTTTTATGACTTCCTCCTGTTCCTTTAGTTTTTGGTTAGTCATTAGTAGGTTCTATTTCCGTTTGGCATTTCGCACGTTTTGGTCATTTTATGGCTACGTTTATTACTAAAAAATAATAATAAGCAAAGAAAGGCCAGTTGATAGCCGAGGAGTGCCAAAGGACTTCAATAGACGAACAGTGGCAGTCCAGAAACGCAAAAGGAGAATGTGCAACAATCCCACTTTTATGGCCCACTCTATTTTACTGGTTAGCCCTTTTAGCAAGTTCGTTGCCTGAGTCTTTCGATGGACTACCGCTTCCGTTACGCTTGAATGTTTGAAAACAGTTAGCAATCCAGAATCAGGAGGAGGGTAAAACCCACTTTCGAGTACACATGTCCTGGATAATTAAGTAAAGGATTTCCCAGGAAACAAGGATGGCGCAGCTAATCCTGCCAAGACAATATATAGCTCACGTATTTTTGGCAAATTCAGTTAGCTAGCAATTCTGCGGCGAATTCGCAGTGCCGGCTAAGATTACCGAGCCGCCTTTTTGGCCGTATGCAACGGCGGCGAATTACGATCGGATGCCGGTTTTTTTTCTTTACCGAGCGATAAACTTATGTATGAAGAAACCCATGAAATCGGAAGCTTTCGGGGCTTCAGTATGCCTTCGACTGTGGCGCGTTGTGGACGTTGAGATTCTGCGGCGAACCCGAACTCTTGACTAGTGTATGTATCGATTCGGGTTTTTGTGAGTGAGTTAGTGAGTGAGTCTGAGCGAATGAAAGCCGTTAAGAAGTCTAAGAAAGAGAGAGAGAGAGAGAGCGGGATAGGCAACCATAGGAAAATCTGTAAAACGGGCACGTTGAGCTGTTTTATTTTCCTCGCCAGTCTTACATTTCTACCTATTGCCGATCGCCTCTACCTCTTGCGCTAGCTCTAGCCGTAGCGCTAGCTGTAGCTCTACCTTCTTGTCTGTTTTCTGGCCCGCTCCTCGCCTTTTTCTTACCTTTTTTTGCTGTCGTGTCTTGTGGTCTTTTGGGTGAGCGAGTGTGTGTGCGTGGACTGAAACTTCAGGTGCAGGCCGCGTTGATTTTGCTGAACAAGTTTCAGTCTGAGTTTGGCCTTCGTGTGGTACAGTACATGGTACAGTAAACGCTCGCCGGACACACAAACACATATCTCTCTTTGTGTCCTATAACAATAAGTGCTTGTGCAGTCTGTGAATGTATTTGCCTCGAAACTGGAAACTGGATTTTATTCAATTGTTTTGCCCAGAAATGTGTTTGATTTCGTGCCTGTGTTTGTTTCTTGGCTAGCGAAAAAAGGATTTCTGTGCATTTTAATGGAGGCGCGTGCTTGGATCGTGTGTGTGCTCTGTGAGGAGGAAACTGGCCATTAAACTCGAGCATTTCCATTAACTAAATGCATTTTAAATAGAAAATAAAAAAAGTGGAATGGATGAAGGACCGATCTTTAAAATCAGTGAATAAATAAATAAAAACAAACGCATGAGTGGAAGAGATACGAGGAGCAGTTGCAGGAATTCCTTGTTTATTTTTATAAAATCAAAGCTAGGAAATCCCTTTTAAGTGGAACAGTATTTTTTATTCAGAACAATGCCGCTATTATTATGCTTTCGTGTTGTTTTTAAGCCAAGCAAGTTAGTTGAACTTCTAGTATAATTTGTTCTCCCTGTTTTCTTAGCTTCTTCTTATTGTAAGCCGTTCGGTTTTTACCAGTCCATTAACTTGTCTGTGCCTTTTGCACTTTACTTTGTTAACTGACATTAGACTACCTGTGCGAGTAAGTAGTCCATCCATGGGGAGTAACATACTCCGGTACTCACTTCACATGCCAGCTGCGCATTTACGCTCCCATTAACCGGGCAGAAGTATCAGACATATGGAAAAAGTGGCCAACACAACTACTTTTGCGCAATGGCCAAAAGAAACAACCACAAAAACTTACCAAAAAAATATATAATAAGGGTTAAAGTTGGACCAGCAACAAGTGCAGCCAGTTTTAAGTTAAGTAACTCAAAGATCGACCAACAACAAGTTTGTGTCTCCAGTCATTTGTTTGGTTTTTCAATCTTAGAGAAACCAAATCTGAAATAGGAATACTTTCAGCCCTATCCCTGGCCAGGTTTTCACCTAATTACCATAAATATTTCTTCAAACATTTTGGTGAGCTGAAAACCAAAATGTTCCCAACGCATTTCGAAGACGTGACAAGAATTCTTGAGTTGACTTGGCTAAGATCTCTTCCACGGCATGCATAATTAAACAGACCCAGCCCCATTATACAGACTATAGATAGTCAGACTAGCCGAACCGATCATAAATAACGTTTATGTGACGCGTTTTCATTTTTCTTAGCTTTTATTTTCAAACTTTTAATCAACTTAAATATCTCCCAGCAGTGCAACACTGGCCTTGTCCATTAAAAAGTTTAAATAAATAAAAAGAAAAGGCACCGAAAAAGTTGCCATAAAAAACTGACACCGCCGTTGTCGGGAAAGGGAAAAAAACGTCGTCGTTATTGTCTCTGTTGTTGACCTCAAGGATAACCAGCTGACATGCCACATAAACTGGAATACTAAGCATTCGCGAACGATACATATCGAGCCAATATAGTGGTTAAATTTATATCCACAGCTGCATTCATAAGAGGTGAGTTGCATATTGAAACGACTGCGAATAAGCCAGAAAAGAGTGGCAATGCAAAGCAGTCTCTGGACTGTAAGTAACAGTTGGGGGTTATTATAAGGTCTGAGAGAGAATAAGTGCCCTTTGGTCGAGAGATGACGTTATGTTCTTCAGCTGTGAAGCTGACATCATTACATTCCATCACTTTCAACTATCAATCAATAAGCAATAATGAAATAAAACCCCATTTCAAGACACGCCTCATTTCGGCTTCAGTCATTGCGCAAATATTCGATTATATATAGAGATATAAACAAAGCTATGCTTTCGTTTTAACCAACGATTTGCAATTAAACATCGCTTTAATTGTGTTTAAATAATTGATTGATTCCGGCGATTGAGCAAGCAATCGCCATGTCGAGTGTGGTTATGCTGTGGGCCATCGAGAGACTTCAATATGGATTTCCACTTATCCATAAAAAGTAGCACACTCCCCCAGCAGCAACAATAAGAACAATTTCTTTTACTTTCTATTAAACAAAACCCAAAAAAAAAGCTTCGATTGTCTGTCGGCCGTGTCTGACTCGCCTTTGTTGTCACATTCATTCAATAAAGGCCAAGTCGACTTCTTGGTTCCCCCTCAACCCTCAGCCTCAGCCAAAACTCCATTGGAACGACGAAAAGCGAGAGCTATGGAAACAGTTAACCTCAATTTCAAGACGCACTCGGAACGCTTGTGTTGTTGTTGTTGTTGTTGCTTAATAACAGAAACCGAAACAAACCATAGAAGTAGTAGAAAATTTCACTCAACTCAAAGTGAAAAGCAGAACAAATGACGTGCAAGGCCCTCTCATCAGATCTGTAAACAAGCCACAAAAAAGGCAATGTTTGCTCTTTAATTCGTTGCTCATTTTTTTTTTTTGGCAAAGCTATTTGGCAAATATAAATAAACTCGTTTCTTTAATGGAAATTTGTGCCATGTTTAAGGAATCTGTGGAAAGATGAGTTCTACTTAAGTCATTTCCATAACTTGGCTAAAAGTATCGAAACAAGTAAAACTTGTTTTAGCGCGTGCTTTATGGCTTAAGTCTACGATGGCTTAGTCATAATTTGTAAATTGGTATTTGGCTCAGAGCATCTAAACGGAAGTTGTGGTTAAAAGTGTGTTAAGAGCTAAATAGAGATTGCAGTCTCCAGAAGTGAATGCAAGTTTGTTGCCTAAGTCTTTGGATTTACAAAGTCGTGCTGGGGCTAGGAAAACCGTTTTAGATTTGTAACAGTTGTGAATTTGAGGTTTATAGAATCCTGTTTAAAGGGCATTTAGGGGATTAAATGAAACCTTTGGATTATACTATTCCCAATTTTTCTTAACCTAACAATAGAGCATCGCTCAAAGTCTTTGGTTTCGATTAGATGATCTAATCCCCCATTTCGCAGGAATCAACCCCAGAAAGAAACGCCACAAAGTCATCTATTATTTGGTCTAAAATTCTTTGATCTTTTTCAAAGTCTGATAATTGGCAGCTGATGCCAATGTATGGGCAGGTAGATACCTACAACACACCCTAAAAAACAAAACAACAGAATCTAATTCACAGGTAAAAATCCATTTCCAAATCTCCACTGAAAGTGCAAGAAGTCAGATGAAATTAAAGAAGGAAAATGTAGTTTAGGGCTGATGGGTCCTTCGTATGATTCACAGGAATGACAAATCTCCTGCCGCACATCAAGTGTCAGTTGGCCATTAAGATGGAATGGAATGCCAGGGCGTTGTCTGTGTTAATCTGAAGAGAGATCCATCAGCTGGCTGATCCGAGTCTGGACTAAGATCTTTTCCGACATGCGACTAACTTATTATGGAGCAAGATTAATATGTACCCTGCATGTCTGGCGTCCATCAAATCATTAAATAATTATAACAATTTGATTGGGTCAATAATTTTCTAATCAACAAAACTCTTTCCGTGGTAACGAAAGTTTTCGTTTTTGTAAATCTTGATTTTCAATTTTGTTATTTTCTGTTTTTAAATTCTCAACTTCCGTCTCAGCGGCAGTGAAAGTGCCAACGAATGCCAAACTCATTCTAAAAGCGAATTAATGGTCATCGCAGCGCTCTCTATTTCTCTGCGGCAAAAAGCAGCTTAATCATGTTGAAAAGCAGTTGACAATTTCATAAGTTTTCCAAGGTGGGCGCTTTCACGGCGCCAACAGCTAACAGCCAACAGGCATCTGCCATTGCTCGTCGATTAGTTACAATTGCCACAAATTTTCTTTATTTCTCCGTCTCTCGATCTCCATGTTTGTGTGCGTTTTCTGTTTTCTTCTTATGTTTTTTAATTGTGAGAATTGTGTGGAAAAGTGGAGCTCACTCGCCGGGAAAAAGCGAAGCAAAACAAAAACAAAAAAAAAACATTTTGACGCTGTCATTGTCGACAATTGTTAAAAAATGGAAAAATTGTGATCAGGCTTAGTGGGGTGGAAATGCCCAGTGGAGCCGCATTTATAATCAAGCCAACTTATCGGGCTTAATCTTCTTTCTAGCCTGCAATTCTCCCAGACTATCTTGGTGCCTTTGAGCTGCCGAATCTTCAAAATAAAATTCACATGACTGCCTCATACACACACACTCCGCATACCTACCCAAGCTCAATGATCCCCTCCACTCTTGACTCTTGGGCAGACTGCCTGACTTTTGACTTTGGTGTGCACTCGGCTCTTAACCTGTTTTTTAGCTCGGCTGCTCTTGCCTTTTTGGCTGCATTCTTGACGGCTTCGCGTCTCTCGGCCACGCAGCTCGGCAAACGTCTTCGGTTTCAAAAAGTCGCTAACCAAAACAGAAAACTAAGAAACTGATACTGGTGCCCCGAGGGTTTTTGTGTGCGATAGTGATACCCTTGGGGAAGGCATCTCTGGACTCATTTGACATGGCCAAAAGTTAGAAAAATCTTAAATTAGTTTAAATGGTAGAAGAGAGGCATTTTCTGTCTCAATATTTCTGTCCATTAATAAATTATCCAAAATTAAAATGAATGTTATAATAACAATGAAAACTGTTGAATATTTAAGAAACTCATTATTATTTTGTGGATTTTAAAGTCCAAAATTAGTAGTTATTGTTAGAGAAATTCGCTGTCGTTGCCTCGGATGATTCAATTTCTTTTTTAGCCATCTTGATAGCACTGGAAGATATCACGGGCGTGCCATCATTCCCGGGACGGGCGGTTGTTATTTTTTATAACCCGTTGTTGTTGTTTTTGCCTTCGGTTTGATGAGCGGCTGTTTTCATTTTGGCATTTCGGTGGGAGTATTTCTGTTTTGGCTGAGGTGCGGCTGGCTCATTGCATTTGGTCTTCTTTTGCTGGAGCAAGTCATTCGTCTTGAGTTACAAAACCATCAGCTTGCGGCAGTGGAAAAACAAAACTTTTCCTTGTCTATTTACGAATTAAATATTAATTGCACTCATCATCCACTTCGGACCCCCGCAGCGCTTCTTGGCTTGCTTTTTATTCACTTGTTCGGGCTTGTGAAAGTGTGGGCCAGTGGAAATCACTTGACCATTTTGTGCCCAGCTTTCGACGGCTTCAGCATGAAGAAACATGAAAACAAATGAATGAATGTGCTGCCAAAGTTGCAACGCTTTGCTATTGCTGCTGCTGTTGCTGGCGGTGGCGGTGGCAAGTTACCCGAAAAAGCTAACTACAAATATGAGGATAGTGAAAAGTTTATGTTGCCTGGCTATGGAGTTTCTATGGGAAAATAAAACAAGTTTATTCATTAATTTTTACACAGCCAATTTGCTTGGCCATAACATTAGGTGACCAATTGACTCACCACAGATAGCCCTTTATAGCTCATTAAACGATTTTATTTTCTTTGACCGATGTGGACGTCATTAAAGTCTCATTGGTTTCGCCGCAGCTTTGGCCACAAACATTTCATGTAACCCAAATACCAAAGCATTCAAAAAAGCAACAAAACGAAAAAAAACTTACATGCCACAAGCCCGAAACTAGTTCATTGGGTCCCTCCACCGATCCGCCAGCTGCCCAGCTGGTTTTCCTCCCCGATCTCCTCCAGCTCAGCTCCCTGCGGCTTCGGCTACCTGACCATCGAAATTAAACACAAATTTTTATGTTCAGCCAAAAGATCAATAGCTGCAAGAGGTAAAAGAAATCACGAAGTCACAAAGAACATAAATTTACATAAAAATCTGGTTTCTTCTGAGAGTGTCTCTCCTTTTCCCTCGAGATATTTTCGAAGTTCCATAACGGGTGGGTCATGGAAAGCTTCAGCCCAATGAGAGTGAGTCTGATTGGAGAACAAAGAAGCCGCATATCTGAGCTCAGAATAATACCCATAACATTTGTTTATACTTATTATTGAAAGCTTTTCTTTATACACTTAAAAGTAAAATCAGATTAGTTAGCTTAAAGTGATTAATATCAACAGCCTTGATGATGTTAATCTTTGAGAACATTAGCTTAAATGCTTCAAAACATTAATCCATTTAGCTTATATAGATCTGGGACACAAATTGGTCAATTTATTTTGATTTCCCACGTAAAAGTAGCAATTAAATTAAAAGAAACCAATGCTGTATTTATTATACATTAGCCTGTCTAGGCTAGATCGATCTACTCAACCGCTGATTGCTGATTAATGTTTCTCTGACTGAGCTCAATTGACAGGCGACAGCACCCATCTAATTGAAGAAAAACATTGAAGACTCAGCCGTTCTCCATTTCATTTAACCGCTTAGACTCTCTCTCTATTTGATCCTCCATCGCTGTCCCAGTTTTCTCACAATAACTTCCTCTCCACTCCTTGGCCACGCCAACAGCCGACTGACACCGAAAAGCCAACTCAATTTGTTAAAAAAAGGTAAAAACCAATTGACCTTCAGGCCAAAAGAAATCAAAGTAAAATAATATTTGGTCATTTAGTTGAAACGTGTTTTTCTCCATTGGCCAACATCGTTTTGTGTGGCCAATATTGGCATAAGCGAGGAAAACACAAAAACAAAAGGAAAACCAGCCACGAAAAACACTGAAAATGCTTTGCAGACAAGTGCGCAAGTGAAAGTCCCCGACATGGCTTTGGTGGAAAACATTGGGCTCGTGTGAAGATGTGGAAATGGAAAACTTAAACGCTGACTCTCTAAAAGGCAAACAAACCGGCGCCGGCAGCAGCTGCATTTCCAATCACCAAAATCGAAAACCAGCAGCACAAAAAGTTCACCAGAAATAATGTAACCCGTTTGACTTTTACCATTTGCTCAACTTAGTCATCATTTTAAGGTTTTTCGTTTTGATCTTGCCAGTGTTTTTGTGCTTTGTTTTCGCTGGCTGGCTAAATGTCGAAGGTGTCATCAATAATGGCTGAACACTGAGCCATCGGCAAACCAGTTTGGTCACAGATCGTTCAGTTTTCTGGTTTGCTATTCAGTTTGCATACACACATGTGCTTGCCCAGAAAATATTTGAATTTTGATTGCGACTGACGCGCAGCCATTAGTCTCTTCCACACTTCGGGTGATGCAGATTTCAGATTTCCATTCGATTGCGAAACCAGCAGCTTCGATGCGGATGGAAAAGGTTTTTCATGTTCAGTTGCTCAACTCTTTTGTTCTCTGCGGAGCTGATGATGAGTGGTTCTCTTGCCCCGAGGCTGTCAAGTTCGTTGCCTAAGTCTTTCGTTTCTGACGGGTAATACTCTATCTAAATACCTCGAATGGGAGATGCATTACTTTGAATGTTCCAGTTTACTGGTATTCACACATAACCCTAACATCTTAATGAATAAATTTAGCTTAATCTCTAGCTTAATCAACCTTTAAACGGTGTCAGTCATGGGAGTTACGAAAACCCACACATAACAATTTCCCATGCCGCCCATTTTAATGCTAATTTGTGGTGAATCTTTCGAAACGATTGTTTAACCATAAGATGAGCTTAAGAAAGACACACCGATAGCAAAGCCAAATCAATGGGCAATAAAATAGAGACACTAAATCAAAAATAGCTGCTTCCTAGACCTTTCACTCTCGTCGGTCTGCTGATTATTTACATGCTAAATGGAAAGTAATTTAACTGATTTTATTACTTATTGGCCAAGTCAGCATTTGCATACGGCGAATGTAATCGGTTGCAGTTTGCAGTTTCGAGTTTGAGCAAAGAATTGGAAATTTGTTTGCCAACTCTTCGGAAGCCTCTTGTCTTGGCTTCGTTCGTGCTGCCATCATTAGCTGAGATTATATAACCTGCTGGCCAAATATTTTCCAGGGTGTTGACTTCTGGCAACTTTGAGTCTTATTAAAGTATTCCCGCTGGTTGTCAATCATGAATTAGGGCCCTGAATTAAAAGATAAATACAGTTATATAACTTTTAGTTGATAGATAATTTTGTCAAAGATTTATCAGATATTAATCATAATATATATTTATTCTTTAGGAAGTTTAAGCTTATTAGTCACCTTTTTTTTACATTTATTTCTTGTGAGTTTAAAATGCTTTCCATACCATTGTTATTACTATCTCACCTGTAAATTTAAATATTCAATTTTAATGAATCTTCAGCAAACACCTTTTGCGAATAATGATGCTGTTTAACCTTCAATGGACTCACAGACTTCACAGTTAGCTGATGACAATGCTGTGTTTGGTTAGGTCAAAGCCTCCCACCAACGCCCACGTCCCCGCCCAGTTTTCCTAGTGTGTGTGTGTGCGCTTCATTAGACATCAAAGTAAATAAATGTTGGGTTAAGGCTTTATAATTTTTGGCGCCTCTCCGTTGAATGCTACTGGCAGGCACAGCCTAGACCCGAGTTAACTTCAGTTTTACTTGGCTCACACCCACACGAAATAAAAATTTTTATGTTGTTGGCCAACAGCAGCAGCAGCAGCAGCAGCAGCAGCAGGAGCAAATACAGTTAGCTATCGAACAAGCTAGCTGTTTGACGGCTGCAAGTTGCTTTCTGGGCCAAACCGCATAGCCAGCTAATTGCACAAAAAATGCGGCATGCGGCATAAGGCATACAGCATGCGGCTTGCGGCTTTTCAGGCACCAGCTGCATTTATGGTTTCAACTTTAAACTGGGAAAACTCAGACTCTGGGCGAAGGGAAAACCACGCATTGCATAATTCATTGCCCTTTTGCTTATATTATTAATTTTAATTGCGATTTCTGAGCGCCAAGAGAAATAAACATAAACAAGAGTTGCCATCGCTATTTTTCTTAATTAGCGCTGAGTGGTGCGTGCAGTCTTAGCTTACTTGCAAATTATTTTTTCTGTCGTTTTTTTTTTTTACTCTTCAATAAAAGCCGCCAAGACCTGAGTCTGGGGGTTTAAGCCGCTTTTCAATGGCTTTTATTCAGCATTTTTGTTTGTGTTTTTTTTTGTTTTTTTTTGGGCTTTAAACCTTTCATTCGCATGCAACAAAGTTATCTAATGTTTCGACGTTGTGTTGATGCTGATGTTGGTGTTGCTGTATCTCATTGCAAATGAAACATGTGGCAGGGCGTTTGCCTTCGCGTTTGACTAAATTTTAAGCCGAGATTGAGATTTCTCTCAGAGACAATTTGCGGAAGTTGTTAATGGACTTGGTCTGCGACTGGTCTGTGTCCAGAGACTGTGGTTTCGTATTTCCAATGCAGTTAAGAAACAGAAACACACACACTGCCTTATTTACACTTTGTCAATCAGCCCAGACTAAGGCAAACAAAAGACTTAAGCAACAAACTTGAAAGTTATGTCATGAAATATGAAAACTGCAGAGCCTACTCAAAGCTATAAGAGATCAAATTAACTTGTATAGTAAACATAATCTTAGTAATGTCTTTGTTAAACTAGACCAGGTCACAGACTTCACCCCCAAATATACTGGCCTTAATCCAGCCTCCACCCCCTCCTAATCAAGTTCAGTTAGCAGGCAAACACAAATAAAAACTGTATCAACATGCAACTGTACATCTTGTGTTAGCTGGTCTATAATTACTTGACAATAACGGCAACCTTGCGCCTCGATCTCCGTTTACAAAGCGCAAGTGGAAGGTGACGGGGGGGGATCCCCACCACCAGACCCCCACCCCAGAGACCCCGCCGGACACCTCAAACTTTGCCTTTGGATCTGAATGAAAAGTCACACACACAGATCACACGACTGCAAACAAGTTTAGACGCAATCGTGATAAATGACAGACAAATCGGAATAACCTTAAACTTTGCGTTAGTCTATATAATAATTTTTTCTAACCCAAATTTTGACTTTTGGCTTTGGCTAACAATTATTTTTTGAGTACAACAAGCTAGTCATGTGTGTACTTGTTTAGGTCATTAAGGTCGTTTTTTTATGATTTTAAAACAAATTTTAAGTATGAAGGGTAATTAAATATGTAAGTTAGATATTTGTTCTGCCTCATTTCTCAGTTCATTTTATTAATAAAGCTTTGACTTAGTCAACATCCGTATGGGTGTATTAGGAATTCCCCATCTCTTTATAATTTATTCCCTCATCGTGAAAGTCATCTCCCAAAAATTCCATTCTCGAATAGAAGCAACGAACATTATCGCTATTTATGGCCCACCAACGACCTCGAGGTGTGCGGGGTATTAACTAAGTCTATGCAAATTCTCTTGCAAGCTGCCACCTTAGGAATTCTCGAGAAACTTTCTAAAACCGCATTCACTAAACGCGTTTGGCCGCAGAAACACGTGCTTAGATCAGAGTTTTAGCCGGAGACTGAGTCAGCTTGGCATAAATTTGCCAATCATTAGCTTTTATATTGGATATCTGTATGGGTGTGTGTGTGTGAGTTAGGTGTGAATGGGACAACCGGTTTTTATGATTATTTCGATTTTCGGTGGCCAGGGCGAGGCCGTAAACTAATTTACGCCGGATTATTGCTGATATTTATTTTCACTTTTTTTTCTGATTGCAGGATTGGTAAGAAAACACTGCGCTTAACTGGGCATTAAATCGGGCCAAAATGAACCAAACGACGGCAGCCAATTCGCATTGGCTGGCCGCTTTGCTGTCGTCGCTGCTGCTTTTAAATTTGCTACACTTTATCGGAGCCGACGAGGCGTTTTCGTGTCCAAATGGTAAGTTAGCCCATATTTTTTCTTAGTTCAAAAACAAACCAGAAATTAAGCACGGATGCCGAATTGCATTTGAAACACGTGCGAGTCCAGCGGACGCAGGTGTGGCCTAAAAAAACGGAGCCAAAACTTTTCGCATAAATCAAAAGCGAGTATAATTGTGGCCAAGGCACTTGGAAACCGATTTGTTTGGGTGTCTCAAACTGGCAATTACCTATGTCTTTAAGAATGCCGCGGCTCGCCTGTTCTAAGCGCTGTTAATTGCGAAATTGATTGTCTTTGATTGAAGCGTGGTCTGATAAATCGTTTCCGGCTGTTAACGTGTCGAAAGAGATATTCTTTTTATACAAAAAAGCAGAAGATGCATCAAGAATTTCCAGCTGACCTAAATTATCTAATGATGAGGAAGCTCTTGTTGAATTTGTTTTTACCTCATTCAATTACTATTAATTTCACGCTGATTTTCTTCTGAGGGAGTTTAGATGATAGATTAACGATGACTGGCGGAGTTTTTCAAGCATAAAATATACAATTTCCTCGATGATAGGCAGATAAAAGAACCAAAAGTTGATCAAGTAAATCTCTTTCATGGAATGCCCAAGAAAACTAATTTATCATTCTTAAACATTTCATGTTCGTTCCTTCAAAGCTTATCATAATCTCTTGTTCTCAAAAAGAATGTAGTTTTTCAAGATCAATGATTATTCCCCAGTGTAGGCTTAGCCATATTTGTGTCATAAACATAACCCATACATTTGTGCTATAAAAATTCTTGGGCTAATGACAAAATCCACTAAAGCCAATAAGCAACCTGCTAAACGAGTTAGCACTTAACGAAACCTACAAAACACAAACTGACAAGAAATGGAATTCAGTGAGCTGAAGAGTTTGCAGAAAACGTACAGACATGACGGAAGTTATGACCAGGCTAATCAATCAATTTACGAAGGGGGAGTCGCAGGGTGGTTTAGTTCGGCCCAAAAGCCTTTCACTTGGCATTGCCACCTACAACACCTAAACAAAAATAAGTAAAGAAGCGAGACGGTTAGCCGATAACGGTTATTACATATCCCAAACTTGTTTCTCTTCTCGCCCATTACCATTTTCCCTGGTTCGTAGAATGCCATGACAGCATATATAGAATATATATATACTCCATATGAAGAATTTCCAACTACGGACTTGGGCCCCACACAAACGAGATTTCTTAACGGTTTTCCGCTGGCTTTGCAGTTGCTTTTGCTGCCTGCTTTTTCACTTGCCCGACTAACTTTGCACAGGGAAAAATGCAAGCTTAAATTATCATGATGGCTATTAATAAAATTTAATATTAGTTTTATGATTTGATGTTATTAATTTCATTTTTCATAAGCCAAACTATTGTGGGAAATCATACAGTGCTGAAAGAACTTTAAATGTTGGAAAAACTTATAACTTATGATTAAGATTTTTAGAATAGGCAGAAAATGTTATTCCCCTTAAATTGAATGCTAATCACGTCGTAAATTGATATATTACTCATCTGATTAGGTCATAAATTTTGCCCTAAGTGTACTTCTCCTCGATTCCTGCTTGTTCCCGCTGTGCCACTTGCTGTCGCCGTCTACGAGGTATCCAAGTCCATCTCTCAACTAACTGCAGCTTGCTGTGCTGATTAACACTTGTGCAGAGCCAAACAAGTTCGTTGCCTAAGTCTTTTATTTTTTTAAAAATTATTTTCCAAGCACACTCAAGTTTTCCATATGCAGGTGTCTGGGTATCGGTGACTTGTTTTAGGTGCAGTCGGTTGGGTTTCGTTGCACACAGGCGGTCTCGAAAAATAGGCCAAACTCTTGCCAGTTATTGCAGTTTTTTCCTCCATTTAGCCGTTGCATATTGATCGATGTTAATACCCCGACACCGACATGGTTATGGATATGGGCTAAGAAGCGATGTTTTTGATTTTATGACTCAACTAATGGAATTATGATGCTGCGCCATAAGTCGAGCTGTCAGATGTGAAAGATCTGTGTGTGCGTGTGAGGTGTCAGGCAAAAGTGAAGATGATATGGTGATTCCCAAGTCAGATATAGAAGCAGTGGAATATTTTACCTAAAATTATTTAAGGTTTATCTATACTTTAAGAACAGATTCTCAGTTTATTAGATATTAGATAAAGATAGATATACATTTAAAGTCAAAAGAAACAGAAGTAGTAAATATGAAAACTAAGAACTGAAAGTTCACAAATAGTTAGGCCTAAAATATACAAACCCCAAAAACTAAGATCCAAGATCTAAGAACCAATTAGAATCACTTATGGACTTCCATTAATATTTTACTAATCTCAAAGAATTAATTTCTTTCCACCTTCCAAATGGCCATCTCCAACGGTCCAAAAAAAAAAATCAATTTTGTCCATTTCCGCGAGCTGACCGCCAGTCCGAACAGAAGTTCTACCGCCATCGGGCATTGGCGGCCACTTAAGAATCCTAAGGCCTAACGGTAAAAGCCTCAAATTGATGATGACCAGCCCGACTTAACTGACAGACTGACAAACATGGCTCACGGCATGGAACGGAGCAGAGTCGATCGCGAAGACTTAGAACAGCAACAGCAACTTCCACATTTTTGGACACGCTTGAGTAAGCGCTGGCTAGCTGCCAAGAGTTTCAAGCTAATTAAATGAGCATCTCTTTCTGTCGTGTCGGTGTGTTCTTGGCGGCTTCTCCTGCTTCTCCATCCATGCGTACACTGGCAGAAAACTGAGGTGATAAGAGTTTCTGGGTCGGCAAGCACGCACTTGGATTAGAGCCACCAAAGTGATTTATGATAGAGCGACAATGTGTTATTGTTTTTGTTTTTTATTTATGATATTGAGGCATTTAGTAAATCATAAAGCGTGAAAAAAGCGTGCGCTTAAGTCAAATTAAACAAATTTTTGTTCATATGTCGGTGGGTTTGGTGTTTCGGTTAGAGGAAGTCAACGCTTTTTCACTTCACCGACTTCTGTGTGAACTTAGTAGGTGATGTTAAAATAGTTAGAGTTACATCCAATCAAAGCTAATTGAGTAGTTACAAAATAGAAATTCTTAGAACTTTAAGCTTTCTACGCACTCTCTGAAATTGAGATCTCATTCTTTTCCTAAGACCTTTTCTCGTAGAGATTTAATGGCTGAGATTGCGAGTTACTCGCCTCGGCAATGGGGTTAATGAAATGAGCACACTGAAGAAGATTTATTGCAAGCCTCAGCCCAGGTTTCACTTTTTCTTTTAATTTACTTTTCTTACTTACTTCTTTCAAGTTAAAGAACAACAAAAATGTCGAAAGAGTGGGCTTGAAAACAGGGCATGGCATATATATTTTTGAAAATTGGGTAATAAGTACGTGCGGCTTAGCAAACCAGATATAATCGGCGTAATTACATGATTTACTGAAGCGATTGAAAGGAAGGCAAACCGGTTTCCTGATTCAAAATCAAAATATTTGATTACAAAAATAAATCAAAACAACTAGAAAAACCTCTAAATTTGAGTTCTCACATCTTAATGTAGAACTAAGAAATATTACCCACATAAAGTCAGTTAACTAATGTAATAAACCATCATTACTTTGACAAAGTGAAGAATTACAAGAAGTATATACCGCATATATATATATGCCTATATTACTAGGCATGTAAAAATCTCACGTAGCTATATATAACTAGATTAGTTTTTACGTAAGAAATTCTCACATTATTAATTTGGTATTGTTTCCACAAGATCTTTTCGTATGCTGCAATGCTGCTGGGCCTGCCCAGGAAATTATATATATAGACAATGATCAGGCATTGTCGGGGTATATACTTAGACAGCAGAAAGAGAGGGACTGAGGTAATGAGAGAAAGACAGAGCGAATCACTTGGCCAAGTCACGCAGCACACATTTGCATAGGTAATGGGGCAAAAAGCTGAAGAAAAACAAAACTTCCTGGCAAGAATTTCAAATATCTGGCACACAATTCAATAAAACCAAAGAAATAACAACTGCAAAAGACAAGTTGAAGAACCGAGAACCGAGAACCGAGAGGTAGAGGAGTAGGATGAAGACCGAAACCGGCTAACCTTGTCCAGTTTGCTGCGGCTGCGGCTGGGCTGCACCCAAGTCGAAGACCAAAAGAATTTCCGAAGCCAATTGGCAGTTACGTGGCTTTAATTGCTCACAGCGAATCGAACTCTCTGGCTGGAGTTCTGTGGCTGTCACGGTGACATGGCCACAAGGTGGGGAATTTATCACAGACAGCGAAAGAGACGCTATTGGCATTGGCCGTCATGTGTGGGGGAGAATTTATCCGTGGCCATTAAAAACAATTACACGGGCCTTCTGTGCTGATTTAGATTTCCATTGAAGCGTGTTAGCTAACCCAGAAAGATGGCCAAAAGAAGTCCAGAAATGTCCAAGACTCCCCCTCTGTCGATCCTAAGTGGAACACCTTACAGTTACCTGTGGTTATTTTGGCATTCAAGCATGGCTAATACCAAATTGCGCTGCGGTAAATGGGCAGACAAATAAATAAATTCGAACAAATTGTATGGCTTATAGCGGTTCTCTCAACCAGTTAGCCAAACAAATAAGCCGCAGAAGGAACGTTAAGCTTTTTTACAGTTGGTAAATTGGGTGGGATTGATGGTGAAATGGGTGATGACCACAAGCTTTGCGGCTAGCTAGCTGACTGATCGAAGATTTTTCTATTGGCTTTGGGTCAAAGAAAAATGATTTAGTGGGAAAACTAAGCCTACTTGTACAAAGACATACATTAGCTAATCTTGAACTTTCCATCTTGATGAATCACAGTTTCCACAGCTAATTTGCAAGTTTTCCCTTGGTTTTCCAATGGCGACACTTTAAGTAGAAATGCGTGACTAAAATGTAATAATCCAGAAATTGTCACCTTGGTTTCCTTAATTAACTATTACTCAGAAATGCTGTTTATGATTGACCATGCCTTATCGACAGGATGCAGTTTTCCATCCAAATACCATACTAGTTTCCTTCAAATTGGACAAGGAAATCGTGAAAGTCTCCTTTGAACACCCAAACAAATCGGAGTATCGTAGCCAGTTGGGAAAATCTATAACAACTTGCCGACCCACAGAAAACACCAAAGACAACATTTGCCGATCACTTTTGTATGTGACTCTTAAATGGCAGCGCGTGCCTGTGCACATTGAGAAAAACAAACTAAATTGTTTAAATAGTTTTGGTTTTTGATTTGGTTTCGCTGACTGCAAACAAAGAGCGAGCTCCGCAGCATATTTTAGTCGATTTGATTTTAAATGAAAGCTGTCAATCAAGCTGACTTTGAGGCGGGCCGTGTCCAAGTTTCGCGCGCGCAACTTTCCCATTTTAGCAGGAAAACTCTTAGCATTCGGAGGAAAACGAAAGCGTCACAGCCGTCACAGTCTTAAAGCTAATCTCAGTTGGCCCAAACAACTTAATTATCCACTGGTTCGCTGTTTAAATTCTTGTTCTCAACGCCGAAACTCACAGAAAGTTTTTAGATGTTGGACATAACTTATGCAAAACGAGTTAAGATGCTGATTGGGGTCACCATCATCTCACACACATCGCTCTTCGTTGACCAGTTGATGGTGATATTTAATGATTAAGAGCATTCATTTTAATTTCCACGAAATCCCCTTGGTTTCTAAGCAGCTTACTACGACCATAGGTCTCGTATTACCGCTGTGAGTAAATTAATAAGCATATCTTGATTTAAAATTATAAGAAATGTTCATTTCAATATGAATTTGTAGACGTCTTAATGAACGTGCTGTGCTCTTCTATGTTTTTTCCTTATTTATCTTGTCCTATCCTAGTCTATCCTTGGTGACGTTGCTGATCGTGCGAACAGGACACACATAGGGTTCGTCAGTATGATCTTTATGCAAAAGTAAGAGAGAGGAATGCGTTGTGCTTACAACTAACTGTGTATAGATAGGTTAGTGTGACTGGTTGTAACATATATTAGTGTGACCGCCTGCTAAATTTATTTACATTTTTATTCTATTTATTTCCGTTATTTTATTTATATTTTATTCCGTTACAGAATAGTTGCCTAAGAACATTATCTTAAGATTCGCTGTTAAGATATTAAAAATAATCTAGATATAACCAAATATTCATGATTAACCTTGACTAACATACGAATTCCTTTTCATTATTTTTCAGGCTGGGAACTGCGCGGCTTAAATTGTTATAAATATTTCAATATAAAGCACTCGTGGGATAAAAGCGCTGAACTGTGTCGAAGGTGAGTGGAATCGCAACCATAACCATATGATAATTTCCCTGGCCAAATGAGATGATGGGTGTTCTGTGAGGAAGTAACCAAGTGAGCGGGGGAAGCGCCGCCAACTTGTTCCGCTCTTTGTCATCAATCGAACCGGAGAAGGTGGCAAAAGCAATCAAGTTTTGTTTTTTATCGGGCAGCAACGCTTGAGCAAATGCGCTACCTGTTGTTCTTGATTGGAAGACGGATAGATGGTGGGATTGACGGATTGACGGGGGATAGATGTCTAGAGATATATATGTACTTCTGCCAGCAATTGCCGTTACAGCAGCGCATTGCATTTCCGTTGCCGACAACTAACTGTCAATGCCAAAGTGGTCAGCAGGCAGAGCCAAAAAAGCGCAAAGAAGTAAAACAAGTTGGCTGTGCTGACCAAGTTTGAAATTGCTTTTCAGCCCGACTGGGCAGGGCATCAATATCCATACTCCGATCGATACTCGGGTGATTCATAATTTTGTTTTCTTCGCCAACTCTTTTTACCGCCTTCTCCATTCGAGCGAAAAGAAAGTCGCCGAATGCTTCCGGCAAAGCTGTTCTTCCAGGCATTTTTTTTTTTTTTTTGGGTGTTAACCTGCACCAATGACCCAAATACCTGAGCAGCGATCACCTGCCCAAGAATAAGCCACCAGCCCCCCGCGTTGAGCCTCGGAAACTGAGAGTGTTTTGATAATAGAGCTTGGGATTTCGGGACCGGCTTAATGAACGTGAGAATCGTGAGCTGACCCACAGGGCGATGTGGGGTGAAAGTTTCTCCGGTTTTCGGCTATGGCTTTACGCCTCTGGCCCTGGTACGATTCGTTTCGTGTGCGGTTTTTGTTAGCAGCAAACTGAAAATAAATGAATAGGTATTAATAAAGTTATTGGCTCCCGCGGAATGTCAATGCCCTACGCAATTTCTCTTCGCTGGCGAAACGTCAACGGCGTTAAATGACACTTAACTATGCCCGGCACATCGTGACTCTGAGACAACCAGGCTGGCTACTCGAAGACCACTGCTCCTAATGTAATTTACATGCCGTAGACCTCGCCCCAGTCAAGTGCTCAGTGCTCATTTGAATGCCACTAACGTGGCCAGAGTTCAACAAACGTTGGCCGGCAATTGCCAGCCATCCGCACTAACACCTATCTTTCTTCAAATGCTCGGTTTGCCAAAAAGTTAGATACATATGTGTGGTTCATGTATTGCTTGTATCAACACGGGGCGATTGCGTTGACAGGTGTCGTTACCCAGTCCAACATACTCAGTCAACATCCATTCAACTGTGAAATATTTTAGTGTTTTATTTAACTCTGGTTTCGGTGAAATTTCTTTTTGGCGTGCGCAGCATGCGAAATTGGGTAGAATGAAGGAAAGCCTCTGACAAGGCGTTAACATTTTAAGTTAACGGAGTTTTTACCACAAAAACTTTAGGTTAAAAATGCCTCGAGGAGGAAATTAAAATGTGTCCGATTTTTAAGGGAGCGGATTTTAGGTTTTAGAAGTTATAAAAAAAATATTTCCAACTGGATATATTTTAAGCAATGATAGAAAGAAAGAAAATATTCTTATTAAAAAACTGAATTTCATTAAATAATTGCTTATCAATTTAGAGCTGTTTGTCTTCCAGTCTAGGAATCCACAGAGTACACTACAAATTTAGCAAACTTCCAAATGTCTTTGGTACAAATCCCGCTAAGTGGAAACCCAAACAGATTGAACACTTTTTGCTTACCTCCATACACACCCAACCCATATATAAAATGCCAACCGAGCCAAAAAAACAGAAGAGAAAAAAATAACAGAAAATACAACTTGCGGAGCCGCGTCTGAAGTTTTCACTCTGGTGTGGCACGCAGCAATTGTTGATGGCAGGGAGTGTCTCTCATACATAATTTTGTATGCTTTTTCGATTTATTTTTTGGCATGCCACAGCTGCAGCCATTTGCCAAAGGCAACCACGTCCCACGCGGCGAATGCGTAATGTCGCAATGTCTTTTTGAGGGAAACTTGTTTTTCTCGCTGGGCCCGCAGAACTCCAAATTATGAGATCGAAATCAAAGTGAGTTTAGCGATTGGAAATGAAAGTTTTTCGTATAGTGAGCCCGATTTCCCCCGATCCACATGCAGCAGCACATAATTGAGATAGAAGCAGAAAATAGAAAGTAAAGCGCAGCTGCATAATTGAAGTTGCATTACGCCCGGCAACGGAAGCTTGGCCAAGAGCGGCATACTAATCGCCCATATCCTCCCCATTCGACTTTACTTGGTGGAAAAGTAATATAATTATCGATGTTTATATTCTTATCTGCTTATTTACCTTGTTGGTGTGATTTTTGTTATAATTTCAAAAGTTAATTTTGTTAATAGGAGCATCCGCTGAAAGGCTTTTAAAGTTTTGATGAAGTTATCTTAGTGAATTATCGATTATGAACCGATTATTGAAATACGAATCTTAAACAACATTCTTTACGTTACGTTACGTTACGTTAGTCTTAGGTACAGATCGATAAAAAGAAACTGCAATTCATTATTTAGTAAAAGTAAATAGGTTTAGCCTGGTTTATACTAGGAAAGGCATTGGAATATCATAAGAGTATTTATTATTAATAAGAAAAAAAATAAACTTGTTATTAAAACTTAATTTTCTTCCCAGATACGGTGCTGACCTTGTAGCCATCGACAGCTATGCGGAGAACAATGAGACTCTGTCCATCGCCCGGGCAAGTGATCCCAACCAGAGGGCTTCGGACAAGTACTGGCTGGGTTTGGCCTCCCTCGATGACCTGCGTACAAACACTTTGGAGTCCGCCTCCGGAGCTTTGATCTCCCAGTACTCTGGCTACTGGTCACTTCATCAGCCGAATGCCGAGTCCGGAGAGTGTGTGGCAGCAGATTTCGCAGGAAAATCCCAGAGCTGGGATCTGGGTACCTGTGAGTCCCTGCTTCCCTTCATGTGCCGAGCCCAAGCATGCCCCCAGGGAGCACTCCACTGCGCCAACGGAAAGTGCATCAACCAGGCCTTCAAGTGCGACGGCAGCGATGATTGTGGAGACGGCACCGATGAACTAGACTGTCCTGCCCAATGCCACTACCACATGCAGTCCGGCGGAGATGTGATCGAGACGCCCAACTACCCCCACAAATACGGAGCGCTGAGCAAGTGCAAGTGGACGCTGGAGGGACCACTGGGAAGCAACATCATCCTGCAGTTCCAGGACTTTGAGACTGAGAAGACTTTTGATACCGTGCAGATCCTGGTCGGCGGTCGCACCGAGGACAAGTCCGTGTCACTGGCCACGTTGAGTGGCAAGCAGGATTTGACTACGCAACCATTTGTTTCCGCCTCCAACTTCATGATCGTCAAGTTCACCACTGATGGCAGTGTGGAGCGCAAGGGTTTCCGGGCCACCTGGAAAACCGAGGCCAAGAACTGCGGAGGCACTCTGAAAGCCACGCTGCAGCGCCAAATCCTGACCAGCCCTAATTACCCGAAACAATATCCCGGCGGTCTGGAGTGTCTGTATGTGATCAAGGCCCAGCCCGGTCGCATCATCTCCATCGAAGTCGATGATCTGGATATCGCCGAGGGACGCGACTATCTGCTGATCCGTGATGGAGACTCGCCCATGAGCCGCACCATTGCTAAGCTGACAGGAAAGACGGTTCAGAATAACCGGGTAATCATCTCTACAGGTAATGCCTTGTACTTGTACTTCAAGTCCAGTTTGGGTGAGGCCGGCAAGGGCTTTAGCCTGCGGTACATCCAGGGCTGCAAGGCCACGATCACTGCTAGAAATGGTACTGTGACCTCACCCGCCTTCGGATTGGCTGACTACCCCAAGAACCAGGAGTGCTACTTCACCATCCGCAACAGTGCCCGTGCTCCGCTCTCCTTGAAATTCGACAAGTTCACTGTCCACAAGAGCGACAACGTCCAGGTCTTTGATGGATCTTCCACCTCCGGTCTGCGTCTGCACTCTGGCAACGGATTCACGGGCCCTGCGGCGCCCAAACTAACTCTGACTGCCTCGTCCGGGGAGATGCTTATCAAGTTCACCTCGGATGCTCTGCATAATGCTGCTGGGTAAGTACTTTTAACTTAATTTAATTTAAAAACTTAGCAAAGAAGAATAACTAATATCTCCTCTTCCGCTCAGATGGTCGGCTACCTTCTCGGCCGATTGCCCGGAACTGCAGCCCGGAATTGGAGCCTTGGCCTCCAGTCGCGACACCGCTTTCGGTACGCTGGTCAGCTTTACATGTCCCATTGGACAGGAGTTTGCCACCGGCAAGACGCGACTGGTTACTGAATGTCTGCGCGGTGGCAACTGGAGTGTCTCCTACATACCTAAGTGTCAGGGTGAGTCCGAATTCATAGACTCCATCTGAGTAGTAAGCTCACTAATGGTTCGTTCCAATCCACAGAGGTCTACTGCGGTCCTGTGCCACAAATCGACAACGGTTTCTCCATTGGCTCCTCGAATGTGACCTATCGCGGTATCGCCATGTACCAGTGCTATGCCGGCTTTGCCTTTGCCTCGAGTGCACCGATTGAGAAGATATCTTGTCTGCCAGATGGTCGTTGGGAAAGACAGCCCCATTGCATGGCCTCCCAGTGCGCAGCTCTGCAAGAAGTGGCCCATGCTAACGTTACCCTCCTCAACGGAGGAGGTCGCAGCTATGGAACCATTGTTCAGTACGAATGTGAACCGGGATACGAGCGTAATGGTCATCCGGTATTGACCTGCATGTCGAATGGCACCTGGAGTGGGGATGTGCCCAAGTGTACGCGCAAGCGCTGCTACGAGTTCCCGGAGATTGCCAACGGATTTGTGGTAGACTCTAGCCGAGCCTACCTGTTCGGAGATGAGGCCAGGGTGCAGTGCTTTAAGGGATACAAGCTGATCGGCAGCAACATCATGCGGTGCAGCGAAGCCCAGAAATTCGAGCAGCCTCCAACCTGCGAAGACATCAACGAGTGCAGCTCCTCACAATGCGATCTTACTACCACTGAGTGTCAGAATACGAATGGCTCCTTCCATTGCCAGTGCAGATCCGGATTCACGGCCACCACTGAGTGCAGACCCGTGGGTGATCTGGGCTTGGGAAATGGAGGCATTCCTGACGACAGCATCAGCACCTCGATTAGTGAGCCTGGTTACATTAAGACTCAGCTGCGTCTAAACACGAACGGCTGGTGTGGTGGCTCCTCGGAGCCAGGTGCCAACTGGATCCTTATTGACCTCAAGGCACCCACCATTCTTCGTGGATTCCGGACCATGTCCGTGCAGCGTCCCGATGGCAATGTGGCCTTCAGTTCGGCGGTGCGTCTGCAGTACACCAACGATCTGACGGATGTCTTTAAGGACTACGCCAATCCCGACGGAACTGCTGTAGAGTTCCGCATCCTGGAACCCACTCTGTCTATCCTCAATCTCCCTCTGCCCATCGAGGCTCGTTACATTCGCTTCCGTATTCAGGACTATGTAGGTGCTCCTTGTCTTCGCATGGAACTGATGGGTTGCACGCGCTTGGACTGCGTGGACATCAACGAGTGCAGCAAGAACAACGGTGGCTGTGACCAGAAATGTATCAACTCTCCTGGAGGCTTTGCTTGTGGCTGCAACACTGGATACCAACTATACACATCCAACGGAACTGCTGGCTATCAC
This sequence comes from Drosophila eugracilis, assembly GCF_018153835.1. Taxonomy (NCBI): domain Eukaryota; kingdom Metazoa; phylum Arthropoda; class Insecta; order Diptera; family Drosophilidae; genus Drosophila; species Drosophila eugracilis. The sequence continues at coordinate 389,047 of NW_024573661.1, read as the reverse complement.
ATTGAGCGCTCCGAGTCCGGAGAACGGGATGGAGACACCTACCAGCGCAACAAGACCTGTGTTCCTCTGATGTGTCCTGAGTTGGAGGCTCCCGAAAACGGACAACTCTTGAGCGACCGGAACGAATACCACTTTGGCGATGTGGTACGCTTCCAGTGCCACTTTGGTTATATCATGAGCGGTAGCTCGGCGGCTCTTTGTCTGTCCAGCGGTCAGTGGAACGCCAGCGTACCAGAGTGCAACTGTAAGTTTATCTTTTTAGATTGATTTTTTACCAACTAGTTTTAACTTAACAATGATTATAATTCCAAACTTTTCTATTTCAGATGCCAAGTGCGTTTCCTTACCTGATGATAAGCTGGAGGGCCTGACTGTGGCCCGTCCGGATCCCGAATCTGTGCTAGTGCCCTTCCGTGACAATGTGACAATTACCTGCGGATCGGCAGGACGCCAACTGAGAGCCACCGCTTCATCCGGTTTCCGTCAGTGCGTGTACGACCCGAAACCGGGTCTGCCCGACTACTGGCTATCTGGGATGCAACCCTCTTGTCCAAGGGTGGACTGCTATTCGCCAATGCCTACACCTGGAGCTGAGTACGGACAGTTTGTGGACACGCGCTACCAGAGCAGTTTCTTCTTCGGCTGCCAGAATACCTTCAAGTTGGCTGGACAAACCGGACGTCACGATAATGTGGTTCGTTGTGGAGCTGATGGAATCTGGGACTTTGGAGATCTTCGCTGCGAGGGACCAGTTTGTGAGGATCCAGGCAGGCCTGCTGATGGTCGCCAGATTGCCCGCAGCTATGAGCAGAGTTCGGAGGTGTACTTCGGCTGCAATCGTCCTGGCTACATCCTGATCAACCCCAGGCCTATTACATGTATTCGCGAGCCTGAGTGCAAGGTCATCAAGCCTTTGGGCTTGGGATCTGGCAGGATTCCAGATTCAGCCATCAATGCCACCTCGGAACGACCCAACTATGAGGCTAAGAACATCCGTCTCAACTCTGCCACCGGATGGTGTGGAAAGCAGGAAGCCTTCACCTATGTCAGCGTGGATCTGGGACAGATTTACCGAGTAAAGGCTATTCTGGTTAAGGGCGTGGTGACCAACGATATTGTGGGCAGGCCAACAGAGATTCGATTCTTCTACAAGCAGGCCGAGAGCGAGAACTACGTGGTGTACTTCCCCAACTTCAACCTGACCATGCGAGATCCGGGCAACTATGGCGAGCTGGCCATGATCACGCTGCCCAAGTTTGTGCAGGCCCGCTTTGTGATTCTGGGAATAGTGAGCTACATGGACAACGCTTGTCTGAAGTTCGAGTTGATGGGTTGCGAGGAGCCAAAGCAGGAGCCTCTGTTGGGTTATGACTACGGATATTCCCCTTGCGTGGATAACGAGCCACCAATCTTCCAAAACTGCCCACAACAACCAATTGTGGTGCGCCGCGATGAGAATGGCGGTGTGCTGCCTGTGAACTTCACCGAACCCACTGCCGTGGATAATTCCGGATCCATTGCACGTCTGGAGATCAAGCCACAAAACTTCCGCACTCCTAGCTACATTTTCAAGGATACGGTTGTGAAGTACGTGGCCTTTGATTACGATGGTAACGTGGCCATTTGCGAGATCAACATCACTGTTCCCGATGTCACACCACCCCTACTTCAGTGCCCCCAGAGCTATGTGATCGAGCTGGTCGATCGCCAGGAGAGCTACACTGTCAACTTCAACGACACTCGTAAGAGGATCAAGGCCTCGGATGACACCGGAGAGGTTAAGCTGCAGTTTAGCCCAGAAAGTGCTACGATTAAGATTGGAAACTTTGAGAATGTGACTGTTACGGCTACCGATAAGTACAACAACCGTGCCGCCTGCCACTTCCAGGTCTCCGTGAAGGCTTCACCCTGTGTGGACTGGGAGTTGCAGCCCCCTGCTAATGGAGCCATTAACTGCTTGCCCGGAGATCGCGGAATCGAATGCATTGCTACCTGCAAGCCAGGTTTCCGGTTCACGGACGGAGAGCCCCTGAAGACCTTCTCCTGCGAAACTTCCCGTCTGTGGCGTCCCACTTCTGTGGTGCCCGACTGTGTCTCCGAGAATACGGAGCAAGCTGCCTACCACGTAACTGCCTCGATTACCTATCGTGCCAACGGAGCAGTGGCCCAATCCTGTCTGGGTCAGTACCAGGATGTTCTGGCTCAACATTACAGTGGCTTGAACCAGTTGCTGTCGCAGCGTTGCTCGGCGGTGAATGTCAACATGAACGTGACCTTCGTTAAGTCGGTGCCCATGCTTCTGGAGGAGAATGTGGTCAAGATGGACTTCATCCTCTCCATCCTGCCAGCGGTGCGTCAGCCTCAACTTTACGATCTGTGCGGCTCAACCCTGAACCTGATCTTTGACCTGAGTGTGCCCTATGCCAGTGCTGTAATTGATGACCTCCTGAACATTGCCAACATTGGCAACCAGTGTCCTCCTCTGCGCGCTCTCAAGTCGCAGATTTCGCGTGGCTTTAATTGTAACGTAGGTGAGGTGCTGAACATGGATACCAGCGATGTGCCACGCTGCTTGCACTGTCCCGCCGGAACCTATGTGTCCGAGGGTCAGAACAGCTGCACCTACTGCCCGAGGGGCTACTACCAGAACCGCGATCGCCAGGGAACATGCCTACGCTGTCCAGCTGGAACTTACACCAAGGAAGAGGGCACCAAGCTGCAAGCGGACTGCATTCCCGTTTGTGGTTTCGGCACTTACTCGCCCACTGGATTAGTACCCTGCCTGGAGTGTCCACGTAATTCCTTCACCGCCGAACCGCCAACGGGTGGATTCAAGGATTGTCAGGCTTGTCCAGCTCAGACTTTCACCTACCAGCCAGCTGCTTCCAACAAGGATTTGTGTCGCGCTAAATGCGCTCCAGGAACTTATTCCGCCACAGGATTGGCACCTTGCTCGCCTTGTCCACTGCATCACTACCAGGGTGCCGCAGGATCCCAGAGCTGTAACGAGTGTCCGAGCAATATGAGAACTGATACTGCTGCCTCCAAGGGACGCGAACAGTGCAAGCCGGTGGTTTGTGGCGAGGGCGCCTGTCAGCACGGAGGTCTGTGTGTTCCCATGGGCCACGACATCCAGTGCTTCTGCCCCGCCGGATTCTCCGGTCGCCGCTGCGAACAGGACATTGACGAGTGCGCCTCCCAGCCGTGCTACAATGGTGGTCAGTGCAAGGACTTGCCTCAGGGATATCGTTGCGAGTGCCCATCGGGATACTCGGGAATCAATTGTCAGGAGGAGACCAGCGACTGTGGCAACGACACCTGTCCAGCCAGAGCCATGTGCAAGAACGAGCCGGGCTTCAAGAACGTGACGTGTCTCTGCCGCAGCGGCTACACCGGAGATCAGTGCGATGTGACCATTGACCCGTGCACAGCGAATGGTAATCCATGTGGAAATGGAGCCAGCTGCCAGGCCCTGGAACAGGGTCGCTACAAGTGCGAGTGTGTGCCTGGATGGGAGGGCATCCACTGCGAGCTGAATATCAACGACTGTTCGGAGAATCCTTGCCTTTTGGGAGCGAACTGCACGGATCTGGTCAACGACTTCCAGTGCGCCTGTCCACCAGGATTCACTGGTAAGCGGTGTGAACAGAAGATCGACCTTTGCCTGTCCGAGCCCTGCAAGCATGGAACCTGTGTGGACCGACTGTTTGATCACGAATGTGTCTGTCACCCGGGCTGGACAGGATCCGCCTGTGACATCAACATCGACGACTGTGAAAATCGGCCATGCGCCAACGAGGGAACCTGTGTGGACCTGGTTGACGGATACAGTTGCAACTGCGAACCCGGCTACACCGGCAAGAACTGCCAACACACCATCGACGATTGCGCATCGAATCCGTGCCAGCATGGAGCCACATGTGTCGACCAGTTGGATGGATTCAGTTGCAAGTGCCGACCTGGTTATGTGGGTCTCTCCTGCGAGGCTGAGATTGACGAGTGCCTGAGCGATCCTTGTAATCCCGTGGGCACGGAACGTTGCCTTGACCTGGACAACAAGTTCGAGTGCGTGTGCAGGGATGGATTCAAGGGACCTCTGTGCGCTACCGATATCGATGATTGCGAAGCTCAGCCATGTCTTAACAATGGACTCTGTCGGGATCGCGTTGGTGGCTTTGAGTGCGGCTGTGAGCCGGGCTGGAGTGGCATGCGCTGTGAGCAGCAGGTGACCACATGTGGGGCTCAGGCTCCTTGCCAGAACGACGCCAGCTGCATCGACCTCTTCCAGGACTACTTCTGCGTGTGTCCCAGTGGAACTGATGGCAAGAACTGCGAGACCGCTCCGGAACGCTGCATTGGAGATCCTTGTATGCACGGCGGCAAGTGCCAGGACTTCGGATCCGGCTTGAACTGCAGCTGTCCTGCGGATTACTCGGGTATCGGCTGTCAGTACGAGTACGATGCGTGCGAGGAACAAGTGTGCCAGAATGGAGCCACCTGTGTGGACAATGGAGCTGGCTACAGTTGCCAGTGCCCACCTGGCTTCACCGGACACAATTGCGAACAGGACATCGTGGACTGCAAGGACAACTCCTGCCCACCGGGCGCTACCTGCGTGGATCTGACCAACGGCTTCTACTGCCAGTGTCCATTCAACATGACCGGAGACGATTGCCGAAAGGCCATCCAAGTGGACTACGATCTGTACTTCAGCGATCCCTCGCGATCCACTGCCGCCCAGGTGGTGCCATTCCCCACGGGAGAGGCCAACAGCCTGACGGTGGCCATGTGGGTGCAGTTTGCCCAGAAGGACGACCCCGGCATTTTCTTCACCCTTTACGGAGTGGAATCCGCTCGCATGACCCAGCGTCGACGAATGTTGCTCCAGGCTCACTCCAGTGGAGTTCAGGTTTCATTATTTGAGGATCAGTCCGACGCTTTCCTGAGCTTCGGAGAGTACACATCCGTCAACGACGGCCAGTGGCATCATGTTGCCGTGGTCTGGGATGGAATCTCCGGACAACTGCAACTGATCACTGAGGGACTGATTGCCAGTAAGATGGAGTACGGAGCCGGTGGCGCTCTGCCCGCATATCTCTGGGCAGTACTTGGACGCCCTCAGCCATATGGACTTAGCAACGAGCTGGCCTACTCCGATTCCGGCTTCCAGGGTACCGTAACCAAGGCTCAGGTGTGGGCTCGTGCCCTCGACATCACATCTGAGATCCAGAAACAGGTGCGCGACTGCCGATCTGAGCCAGTTCTCTATCCCGGTCTCATCCTTAACTGGGCGGGATACGAGGTGACATCTGGTGGAGTGGAACGTAATGTGCCATCCCTTTGCGGACAACGCAAGTGTCCTGTGGGCTACACTGGAGCCAATTGCCAACAACTGGTAGTCGACAAGGAGCCACCTGTTGTGGAACACTGCCCCGGAGATCTGTGGGTGATTGCCAAGAACGGATCGGCAGTGGTTACCTGGGATGAGCCACACTTCAGCGACAACATTGGAGTGACCAAGATCTATGAACGAAATGGACACCGATCTGGAACCACCTTACTTTGGGGCACCTACGATATTACCTATATTGCATCCGATGCAGCTGGTAACACGGCATCCTGTAGCTTCAAGGTTTCCCTGCTAAGTGAGTTCTTGGACCAAACTAACCCATTGAAGATTTATTAATTTCTGTATTTTTATTTTGCAGCCGAATTCTGCCCACCATTAGCTGATCCTGTTGGGGATCGCAAGTGTGCAAGGACTGGGGAGCAGGTGGTCAGTTCAAGGTTTGCGAGATTGCCTGTAATACCGGCCTGCGATTCTCCGAGCAGGTTCCAGAGTTCTACACCTGCGGAGCCGAAGGCTTCTGGCGTCCCACACGCGAACCGTCAACGCCTTTGGTCTACCCATCCTGCTCACCTTCGAAGCCAGCCCAACGAGTGTTCCGCATCAAGATGCTGTTCCCCTCGGATGTCCTGTGCAACAAGGCTGGTCAGGCGGTGCTCCGCCAAAAGGTTACCAACTCAGTGAACGGCCTGAACAGGGACTGGAACTTCTGTTCTTACGCCATCGAAGGAACCAGGTTGGTTTTTGCCTAACAATCTTTGGCATTCCATTTCTCACCCATAATGTTCTCCGAATCCTAGGGAATGCAAGGATATCCAGATTGATGTGAAATGCGATCACTACCGCGCTGCCCAGAACAACCGCGTTCGTCGCCAGGCCAAGGATGGCGGAGTCTATGTGATGGAGGCCGAACTGCCAGTGGTCAAGTAAGTAGTTGCATAATTCACCCAAGAGTCCCACACCGCGCGCCGGTCTAGCATGTCCTGATCCGCCGTTTATCCATGTACACTGTGTATATGTTATATGTGTTTTGTGTGTTCGTTAACCAAATTTGCAGCGAGGATGATGACGATCTGACTTTGACGGGTCGCCAGGGACGCCAACAAACTGGCGGCGATACATACACCCTGGAGATAGCCTTCCCGGCTGTAAAGTATGTCTAGCACTCCTTTGTTGGTTCACCTTTCGAATAACCAAATCCGACAAACTGCACCCGATCTGCCCAGCATCAATCTGCACCCAGTACTACCAACAACCGTCTCAGTCTAATCCAACAACCATCCAACCAAACCAAACAACTTAACCTAATGCTTGTCTAACCTCATATTACATGTCTTTGCGTGCTAACTCAAACTTAAAGCTTACTTCTTAGTGTCCAGACTAGTGTTGGGTATCAAATGATACTCAACCTGCAATACTTTATCTGGACATTAACCTTCGTTAAACACTTTGACTGTGCCATTTTTCCATAACTAATTCACCTTGTTTTTATCCCTATACAGTGATCCAGTGGTGCACACTTCGACGGGTGAAAGATCCAGTGTTAAACAGTTGCTGGAGAAGCTGATCCTTGAGGACGACCAGTTTGCAGTGCAGGAGATCCTGCCCAACACAGTCCCTGACCCAGCCTCTTTGGAACTTGGCTCGGAATACGCTTGCCCCGTGGGCCAGGTGGTGATGATTCCCGACTGTGTACCTTGTGCCATTGGAACCTTCTACGACAGTGCCAACAAGACGTGCATAGCCTGTTCCCGCGGAACTTACCAGTCAGAAGCTGGCCAGCTGCAGTGTAGTAAGTGCCCGGTAATTGCCGGAAGACCAGGAGTGACCGCAGGACCTGGTGCCCGTTCGGCGGCAGACTGCAAAGAGCGCTGCCCTGCCGGCAAGTACTTCGATGCTGAAACTGGACTGTGCCGCTCCTGCGGCCATGGTTTCTATCAACCCAATGAAGGATCCTTCGGCTGCGAGCTGTGTGGTTTGGGACAGACAACGCGCTCCACAGAGGCCACTTCACGCAAAGAATGTCGCGATGAGTGCAGTTCTGGCCAGCAATTAGGAGCCGATGGACGCTGTGAACCTTGCCCACGTGGAACCTACCGTCTGCAAGGCGTTCAGCCGTCTTGTGCCGCTTGTCCTCTGGGCCGGACCACGCCCAAGGTGGGCGCCAGTTCTGTGGAGGAATGCACCCTGCCAGTCTGCTCAGCGGGAACGTACCTGAATGCGACGTTGAACATGTGCATTGAGTGCCGCAAGGGCTTCTACCAGTCGGAGTCGCAGCAGACCACTTGTCTGCAGTGCCCGCCCAATCACAGCACAAAGATCACTGGAGCCACCTCGAAGAGCGAGTGCACCAATCCATGCGAGCACATTGCCGAAGGCAAGCCACACTGTGATGTGAATGCCTACTGCATCATGGTGCCGGAGACGTCGGACTTCAAGTGTGAGTGCAAGCCAGGATTCAATGGAACCGGAATGGCTTGCACGGATGTGTGCGATGGCTTCTGCGAGAACTCTGGGGCCTGTGTCAAGGATCTGAAGGGTACGCCCTCTTGCCGCTGTGTTGGCTCCTTTACGGGACCACACTGCGCGGAACGCTCAGAGTTCGCTTACATCGCCGGTGGCATTGCCGGAGCAGTGATCTTTATCATAATCATCGTTCTGCTCATCTGGATGATCTGCGTCCGATCGACGAAGCGTAGGGATCCCAAGAAGATGCTGACGCCAGCAATCGACCAAACCGGATCGCAGGTTAACTTCTATTACGGCGCCCACACTCCCTACGCTGAGTCCATCGCTCCCTCGCATCACAGCACCTATGCGCACTACTACGACGACGAGGAGGATGGCTGGGAGATGCCCAACTTCTACAACGAAACGTACATGAAGGATGGTGAGTAATGCTTAGACTAAGTAGGTTGTTAAGTTTAGTTAAAAGATCATTTAGTAGTAAACTAAAACTTGAAACGAAAGGAACTACCTTAAAATGTAAAGACAAAAACAACCAAAAATCTAAAACTGATAAGAAAACGAAAGGGAAGATGTCTGATAACAAGATCTAAATACAATACAATGCGTGCAGATGAAGACTTAGACCTATAAAATAATACAAAATATATTATTCAACATATTTTTAGTTCTATTTAGCCTTAACCTATATTCTTATTCTTAACATCGGTTTTCTTTAACCTTTATTAGGTCTGCATGGCGGCAAGATGAGTACATTGGCCAGGTCCAATGCCTCGCTGTATGGAACTAAAGAAGACTTATACGACCGACTGAAACGTCACGCCTACACGGGCAAAAAGGGTAAGATCCACACAGATATCCTTGTACCTAATCCTTATTAATATTTAAAATATTTTTCTTGCAGAAAAGAGTGATAGTGATAGCGAAGTGCAGTAAAACAACGAGTCGCGAATTAGAAGAGATAAATTACGGATAACAAAGCTGCTTTAATGTAAAATGTGGTCATAAATAACGAAATGGGAATCAGCAGCAAATCACTGTCAGAACAGTGATCGAACACTGCCCCCACAAATACTCACTGGAGAGCCTTGCATTGAATCAACGTAATAGCTGCGACACCGCTTTCGATCCATCTACAGTCCCAATCTCGGATATCACGTGACTTAATGCAAGGCTCCAAGAGCTGCTTGAAAATGCGAGTCGAGAAGAGAAAGCTTAAATTAGTAATTCCCATATGTGCTCTTTAGGTATGCAAACTACATGAAATTAAGTCGAACTTATGAAATATTGTTTTAATCTTAAGTATTATTTACCTAAACAAGAAACACGAAAATACCATGCTCGACACGGTACCAAATTGCAATACATATATACTTATATATAAACATAGATTTTTCCAACCATATACATAGATTGTCCAAGCTTGTTGAACAAATTCGCGAGTGCTGTAAAAAGCAAATCAAATATAGTCGTTATTTTGTAATTTAATAAAAACAATTTAATTATTATGTATGACAATTAATTTTATAAATTTTCTTGTATAAAATAAAAGAAAAAAACGAATCTAATTAAATACGAGACACCAGATTTTGTAATTTATTGGTCCGAGGGCTCGACGATGCGGTTGAATTGGCTTAAGAAGGTTCTTCCACGTCGCTGTTTACGCGCCAAATCTTTGTGTTTTTGAAGGATGTTCACGATATTTGGTAACTTCTTTTTGGTGAGCCTTGGATTTTTGGTCAAGTACTTCAGGGACTCATCCACCCGCAGTGTGATCTTCGTTTGGTTGGCAAAGATGCAATCGTGCAGTATGTGGAAGTGGTCGGTTGCATGACCGGCAAAGGCAAGGATCAATAAGGACAAGGGAATGGTTACACTGCCCACGCAATAACTTTCGTACTTCACATAGTTGAACTCCGACATAAGCCCCGTCCCGATCAGTAGTATCCGGGTCAGCGGAATACATATGTGCTCGATCTCCTTCCAAACGACATGGACGGCAATCTCCAACAGAATGAATGTCACGGCAAGCTCATAAATCCGCTTAAGGACTACCGGCATGATATTGAGTTGCCTTGGAATGAAGCAATTGTCCCATATTATATCCATCGCAGCCAGAGACACTATCACAGTAGGTAACTTTAGCTCAGAAAGATTCGAACCTTTTGAAGATAGCGCCATATAGTGCATCACGTGGAACAAGCCAGCGACGAAAACACATCCCAAGGAAGTCATTTCCAGATCTTCTACACTTATAATTTATGATCAAAAAATAAATCTGTTTAATCTGTAATTTTCAATGTCAATGCTAGAATTTCAAATGTTACTATACTCGGTTTTTTTTCAGTTCAGTCAAGATATCGCCTGTTTGGTTTTATTCACAAGTACAACTTTTTAACTTACCGTATATAACGTAGAAAGCTCTTGAAATGCAGAGGAATCTACTAGTAACATAAAATGTAATATCGCCTAATAAATTTTTTTAATTTGAAATAACATAATGAGACTTTAAAATGGAAGACTCAATGTTCATAAAAAAAACAGTTTATTTAAACCACTTAAATTAAAGATAGAAATCTACGAAAATTCATTTCCGTTACGCATCAGTCGATTATCGTCTATCGATAATTATTTGCCCAACACTGTTTAATGTACCCACCACGCCACCTATTGGTCATTTCGAAAAAGGGTTAAGTAGTCGGCGCTTTAATTCCAATGCATTTATATAACTTATAAAACTGAAAATCACAGCTTGCTTCGAAGGCATTTTTATTTGTAAAATAGATTGTTTTTTGGCAACTCGGTGCCTATGTGTCAGGTGATTTTGAAGGGTTTTGTACTATGTGTACATATCTACCGGGGTCAAATCTGCTCGTTTACATATATTCTAATTTCCATTTTTGAATTCGTGGTTTATTCCTTGCGCGACAGGTAGATCAAACCGAAAGCCAAGGTGCAGAATAGTATTGGATAGCTGAGCTTCAGGATTTTGCGACTGATGAAACGCTGCAAGAAATTTATTGGCTTGCCAGTCTGCTTTTTGGCCAGACCATTTTCCTGGTCATCTCCAGGTTCTTCATCAGTTTCCGTTTCCTCCTTCATCTCATTTTCATTTGCACACTCGCTTTCGATCAGGATCTGCTCCGAAACAATGACGTTTTCTACCGCTGCGGCCTGCATAAGCTGACGCAGCAGCTGTACATTATGCTCCGGATCGAATAGTTCTTCCAACGGAACCATGAGGCGTTCGCTCTCCAATGATCCATCCAGCGAGGGTTTCGGCGGCCACTCCCGTCTCCAAAATGATGGATAGGCTTTCATCCGCCGGGCCTTGAAACTTCTGGACCAATATTTCTGGCTTTCTCTCCATGAGAAAACTATCATCTTTAGTTTCGCAACCCCCACTTTTAGCCATTTCGAGTTCGTCTATTGATGATTCGGGTACAGATTTCTGGATAACAATGGACATCGACTCCTCTAAAGCTATTACAGATTCGGGTACAGTTTCCTGCAGTTCCTGCATGGGTACGAACTCTTCTGAAGACCCTGGGAGATCGATTTTGGTGTTCTCTTCGGCTGACTCTTCGGCCAATTGCTCAAAAAGTTCAGATCCAACTGATTCCTCTACCTCTACATATTCCTCTACCTCAGAGGATTCATGTACCTCTGGAGATTCATTTTTATTCACAGAATCTTGAATATGTAAACTGTCCACTGTCAGTTCTTCATTGGTTGGTCCTTGCTCAGGATCATCGAACACTTCAATCTGCTGAGTTTCGTTTGCAGAAAAGGTTTCTGTGTCCAAAACAGAATATTCGAGGCCAATCTCTATGGCTTCATTTTGGTCTTGCCCTTCTGAGTGGTCCTCACATTCATTAACCTCAGATTGTAGCTCCGGGCTATCTAGGCCATCTAAGGCCACCTCAGCCTCCATTTCGGCAACCACACGTTGCAGTTCCTTAAGGGTCTGCTCCTCAGCCCGTCGAAGTTCCATTTCGCTATCGGTAACCGAAATCCTATCGAGAATAGTTTGGCTGGGTCTGGCTAGAACTGGCGTCTCCAGCTCTGTCATCGAACTATCCAAATGTATGCCAGAATCGTCAGCCACATGAAGATTTTCCGAAGAGGTGTGATCTTTGTGCTGGTGAATTACCGTGCTGTACAGGCGGCTGCTCCCACTGGGGCCGAAATAAATGGGGGCCGGAATCTTGGTCATCTTCGTTACCGAACTGCGCGAAGGCCGCAGCTCAGTCTCCGATGATGTAGTTGGTTCAAAATCGATGTCGACGTCAGATTTTAAATTTATAGGCCGACTTTCTTCAGAATTTTTCACATTTTTATTATTCTCAGTCTTCTTCAACTCCTCCTGGGAGGGAGTTGCTTGCATATCACAGTTGGCCATCGTTGCTATCTGGACGCTCAAATGAATTTAACTCAATTTGGAACAACACTCCGGTAGGTTGATTTCTGCTCGTACTTACCCTTAACAAATTTTAGCAAGACTGACTGAATTTTACCCGGTTAACTAGTTTCACTGATGTGTGTTCAATATTTTCGTTAAGTAATTCCCTTATTTGGCGGATCAAAATGTTCCCTAGCGTAAGTGTTTCGCCTAACTGAGACAGGTCAGTTAAATAAATTTGACATTCGACGCCATCTGCTTTTTCCAGAGTCATGGCCAACTTTATTCCTGGCCTAGTTCGTGTTGGAAAATGCGTCTTAAATGGCCAACTGAGTTGGCAACTCCTTTATTAACTAAGTGGTAGCATTAATATTTAATTTGGTTAGAATTGATGGCAAGGAAAGGATTTAAACACTGAGGACAAGTTCAGTTCAGTCCTGCAACTCCACCTTCGTCTTAAGATAGTCGGACAGATCATTGTAGATCAGGGGTTTCACGCGGCCTGTTTCGGGTTAAACAGAAAAAATAAGATCGGTTAACTTGGAGAATCTCCTGTTCGGATACACTTACTATTGCACTTGTACTGCAGGTTGGACCATATAATCATCCTCTGCGAGAAGCAGAACACGCCCAACCGTCCGCCCTTCAGCGTGGAGTCGTAGATATTGCCCGAGTCGAAGATCTGGCGGTTGCCCTCGTACATTCTGTAGAAAGAAGATTGAAGACATGGGAACTCTTTTATGGCAGTCAGTGCCATCACTCACTGCAGACGGATGAGGCCAATGGCAGGTCGATGCACCAAAGACCAGCGGTAGGACGTCCTTTCCTTCCAGGCAATGTTTTTCGGATCCTTCCACAGCAACCTGGCTTCCCCGTCGGTGTTTCCCTCGTGCCACAAACTGTTCCTCATCATTGGCCCAGGACCCTCGGTACTGTTAACCAGCTTGATCTGGACGCCCGGTGCCGCGGAGGCAGTGAAGGGCGATGGCTCCCAGTAGGTTTGTGTGCCCTTCTTCCACTGGACCACGTAGTACTTGTAGCTGCTCTGATAGCTAAACACAAAGCCAGCGTAATCGTCATCTGTGTCATCGTTGATATAAAAGGTTCCATCGAAGTCCACGCCTCCGAAAGCATCTTTGCCCACCGCTATACCAGGATCCGAGTTGAGGGTCTGGACTATCTCGGTGCCGTTGGCATGTACAATCCAATTAGGATCTGCTTGGGATATACCTTTGGGATCCAATGGAATGGTTCGAAGGGTTCGGAAGTCCGTATGATGGATTACGGAGTTATTTGGGCAGTTGTCGATGGCATTCGGTACCCCATCAACATCTTCGTCATCCTCGCAGCAGTCGCCCTTGCCATTGCGATTGAAATCCTCCTGTTTTGGGTTGTTGGCCAGCGGGCAGTTGTCCTTGTAGTTGGGTATGCCGTCGCCATCCATGTCGTCATCGCACTCGTCTCCCGTTCCATCCTCGTCAGTGTCCAGCTTGGTCAGAGTTGCTAACCATTGGGCAGTTATCTAGGGAATTTGGGACTCCATCGTCATCACCATCTATGTCCCTGTGGCAGGCATCGCCCACAAAATCCATGTCACGGTCTTTTTGGTCGGGATTCGGGAGATTAGGGCAATTGTCGCAGCCATCGCCTACACCATCGTTGTCTACGTCTGACTGACTAGGATTCGGGAGCTGCGGGCAGTTGTCCAGCTCATTTGGTATGGAGTCGTTATCGATATCCCCGTCGCACACGTCCCCAAGACCGTCCCCGTCCGTGTCTAGCTGCCTGGGATTGTACTTGAGGACACAATTGTCGCATACATCGCCCACCTTGTCTCCGTCCGAATCCACCTGTTCGGTGTTGTAGGCCAGTCGGCAGTTATCTTGGTCGTTCTGCACATTGTCGCCATCAGCGTCATCGTCGCACCCATCGCCATGTCCATCCAGATCGGCATCCTCCTGCCCCGAATTGGGCAGCATGGGACAGTTGTCTCGCTGGCAGTGCAACTCTGGGCATCCAATCGCCTGATCCGGCCACCCATCAATATCGGAGTCCCTTCCGCAAAGCAATCCGTTGCCCGCCCATCCGACATTACAATGGCACTTGTAACGTAAGTTATTCATCCGCAGGCATGCGGCATTGCGATCACATATGGTTCCATCGGGACACACGGACACCGACAATGTGTCGAGACAGCTATAGGTGCCGTTGGTCACATATCCTTCCTGGCACTGGCATCTGTAGGAGCCCTAAGGAAGACAAAAAACTCAGAAATAACTCCAGGAGAAGATTATCATGAGAATATCAAATAAGCTTTTCGATAAAAGCTCCTACCGATAACAGTTTAGTTATCGGCTATACATATGTATATCTATCAGAAACTATCTAACTACCATTCATAAGATATCAGCTTCTATCGAACCTTAGGTTGACCAACTGATGGATTTGACTTACAATCTCGTTAATGCAGGTGGAGTGTTTTGGGCACCGGAAGAACCCAGTGCGACACTCATCGATATCCAGACATATTTGCTTTCGATAATCCACGGAGTAATAGTCGGAGTAGTAGCCATGAGCGTGGGTTCCATCGAAGCCGACTGGACAGGGGCTGCATTGGAAACCCGGATCAAGATTGGTGCAGATCGTTAGATCATCGCAAGGATTGTAGACTTGGCACTCGTTCACATCCCGGCAGCTGGTGCCGTTTACCTCGTGACCCAATGGACATGAGATGCAGTGGAAATAGGGCGGGTAGCCAACCTGCAGGCATTGGGCACCTTATTCGTTGAAAAACAATCGCAAAAATAATGTGAGATATAGGGATTTAGGTATAAGGTGAATGTGAGATATCATACGTCTTTAAGAGAAAGCTGAAAAATATCTATCCACTTAAGATCACAAACTATTTCCAATTGTTATAAAGATTTAATAAGGGGTTTGGAAACCTTTCTGATCGGACCACTATTAAAATGAGTTTCTATAGTAAATCAAAAAGCATTTTAAGAAGAAATGTTACTCAAACAAACAGTAATACATATTCGAATTTGCGAATTCCTAACACATTTTTTGTACTTCCCAACCAGCTTCTATATGAAATCATAATCCGATGTGACATTAAGATAACCAACACTAAAACTCACCGTTGATCTTTGAAGGCATGACCAGAAAATGATAGTGTATAAACATGATGCGATACAAAGGCATGTGGGATTTGGGTGATGATTTCGAAAGGGCAAATAAAAAATATGTGGCCAATGATGGAGTTTATTTATTAAATACCAAAGAATTACAGCATACATTTTTTTTTTTTATTAATATTATTCATAGTTTATTACAATAGTTGGGAGATTTCAGGCGGGGAAAGCAAATTTTGTTACACGTTTATAGACTCCACTTTCTGGACATTTAATTGGGACATACATATATAAATCTATTCTAGTTTAAAATTTTTCAAAAATATCATCTCATATTTATATTCATTCGTTGGTAGTGCGTTCTGCTTTTTAAATGGATTGCTAATACTATGAATTCCGCTGTTTGCCAATCGTAGAGCTTACAACTTATGACTATTTAATATAGTAGTAATTCAATATGTGCACTTTCTACGTTCTGTATTTGTAATTTAGGTGTGTATCATAATCATATCTTAGCCGAAACGTTGCAATTGTATCTCCCTCTGCGGATTAGTTCGTTACCACCGAGTATTTGCGGGCCGTGTACTGGCTCTGCCTCTGATAGTGTTGCACATTATGCGAGGGCACTAGAATGTTGCCTAATACAAATGAGAATTGTTTATTAGTAAGTGGTTAAGTAATTGGTGTTGTGTCCCATTCGACTTTCCTAATTAAGTCCACCTACTGGCAACAGCGATTGCCGTGTACTTTGTACTTTTGCCGCCAATCAATTAGACAACTTGTCTTATAAGGCCCCAACATTCCAGCACGCCCAAAAGTCATCGCTGATGACCCTGCCTCTGGATCGCCACCAACCAAGCTCAACTCAGCCCTGATTAGCCTTTTTGTTTCACACATTCGCGGGAAGACTAAAATTACCCCTGGTACTGTATAATTTTCGAGGGTTTTTTATTCAATCAAAAGGTTCGGCGAGTCCTCAGAGCCCGAATTAAGCCGAAGTGAGCATTAATAAATCAAACAATCGTGTGAACTGAGTGCGCTACACGGAAACGGATAGGGCATACGGATTGCGATAAAAAGGGATACGACGGGATTTGTCCATGTAGAAAGAGCAGCATAATTTGACTTTTAATTTTAAAATTTAGGGATTTCGAAAAAATATATTAACTTTTATAGCTCCAAAATAAATCAATCAGCTGACAAATAACTTAACCCTAAAAATTCACAATTAAAATGTTATGTTATCATTTAAATATTTGTTAATACAAGCTGGTTAATATTCAATTAATCGAAATTTCAATCAACAAACCACAAAACATCCTAATTTATGTCCTCCCAAATATCCCAAAGTTTCTTGTTTACTAGTCCCGAAACTTGTAATGAAATTAAAATGTTCAACAACTCCAGCATTTCCGTCTTTCCCTGTCGTTTAAGAACTTCAATATGTCTTCTCTGGTCCCATGTTTACCAATCAACCCACTCGCAACTGAGCTGATGGCACGACAAACGCAAATTAGCCATAAAATCAACAAAATCCCCGAAAAGACAAAACTCCATTTAGGGAGGGGTAAACAGAGGGTTAGCCCATAGAGGTCCATTCCAATTGAGAGGCTCCGCTCCGACTTACCTGAGGGGCAGGGTGTGTCCAGGCAAGGATTACGTAGCGAACATGTGCGTCCATCACCTTCATAGCCAGCTGGACAGGAGTCACACTGGGCTCCATTCACGGTATCGTGACACTGAACGCCTCTGCAAAGGGAGACACAGATTGTTGTTAATGCGATCGAGCAGCAGTAGGGGGAGGAGGATTCGAATGGGTTGGGATGGGACAAGATGGGATGTGTGTGTGTGTGTGTGTGTGTTTGTGTTATCCATTCTGGTCATATTGTTTATTATTATTAATACAGACAGCCAGGAACAAACAGCAACAAAAGACTGTTAATGTTGGACACAGTCGAGCATACAAAGGCATATTTATTAATGGTGTTTAGTAAAAAAAACGGCTACACACAAAAGCCACTGAGCTGAGGAAAGAGAAAAGGAAAGAAAAGGTTGCCCCGCAGAGGATTTGAGGGTCACAAAAGCACCGACAAAGCGCAGTTCGACAAGCGACAAGACATGTGCCAGGGGCTCCTCCAACTCCTCCGCCTCCTCTGGTGGATTTTCGGATGGTTTACCCGCAGGAAGACAACGGATTCCGAAAAGAAAACAAATTACAATTACAAGAAAATCTTATTAAAAGCCAGCAAAACACAAATAAATAAAGGAAGGGGGCATCCCGAATGTGTGTAGGCAGCGCGGATGGCCAATGGCCGATGGCCAAAACACAAAAAACATTCAAACTGCATTGCATGCATGTAAATTTCACCGACCGTTTTCCTTATTTATGCTCCAGAGTGTGGGATTGCTTATGGCTCTGCAAAATATTTACATATCATGACATGGTCATTAGTTCGCTTCGGTTCGGGGTTACAGTTACACGCTGTATTGGCCCATCGGCCAGTGTTCCGTCTTCATCTGCATAGTCCATCTATTTCCATCTGGAAGTCTGGGTTTTCCACTTTGTCAGGACATAACTCATGGCAGTCCAATTTTCTAGGAAAATCACCCATCAGCTAGAACTACCGTGCCCAACTGACCCAGAAGCCATAGTTTCAAATTTTTTATGGCTAAGCACACAGTGCGTTTTCGCCTGCCGGAAGTCTCAGTCTGAGTTGGTTATAGACTTTGACTTGGCCCTGGCTTCTTAACTTGCTTTTGCCCCGAGGAGCAAACAATAATAATGATGAAGCAAAGATAAAGGGTTTGCAGCCACTGACTTCGTCTTAAATACCCTTAAAAGAATCTTGTAATGAAGAACATTTCAGAGTATCTAAAGAAAACTCCCTCATAAGTTTAACATTATTTCCAAACTAATGAGAAAATCTTTGCATAAAATTATCTTTTGACATTCCTTTAACAAACACAATCCCATAATCACCAATCTCGTTTTAGACAGAGTATTAAAACAACATTCGGTTGGCTAGAAGATATCCGAGTCGCAGAAAACTTGAAGTATTGCTTTTGTTATTTCTCAGCGCTGTCAGCTGATGAGATCCATCAGCTTGGGGCCCTCGAGTTTGGCATATCCATGGTGGGCAACAACACACTTGTCCCGATCCCGGGAGTGTGCGTCAATTTGGGGTTTCTTGTGTGGAAGCATTTCGGGGTTTGCCTCTAACTGGCTAGGCGCAATTAGCAAAAAGTGTTAAGTACTTAAGTGGCAAGCGGTCCAAGTCAAGTCCCTCATCCAAGCTGGATGGATGCTGCGTGGGGGTTTTCACTTTCCGGCTACGAGGTGTGTTCAAAAAGTAAGGTGACTTTTCAAATTTCTCGGGCAACATATTTTCGATTATCGATTTTTTTGTTTTGTTATATTGGTACACTCTTCCCTAACATCTGTACCACGTTTCAATGGAACATCCTCTTTTGTTTGGTTGTGAGAGGCGTAAAGGTACAAGTTGTTTTGCGAGCTCGGCGATTTTTTGCTATCGAAAAATATGGATCAAAGGATTTGCATCAAATTTTGTGTAAAAAATAAAATTAAGTGCTCTGAAACACTTGAAATGTTGACAGTGGCATACGGTGAAACTGTTCTGAGTAAAAAAATGTGTACAAGTGGTACAAACTCTTCCAAGATGGCCGGGAAGATGCCAATGACCAGCCTCGCTCTGGACGCCCAAGCACGTCAACAACTGATGAAAACGTTCAAGCAGTGACGAAAATTGTTTTGGAAAATCGTCGAATCACTATCAGAGAAGTTGCTGAAGATGTCGGTATATCGCTTGGCTCGTGCCATGAAATTTTTCAAACGTTTTGGGTATGAGTCGTGTCAGCGAAGTTTGTTCCGAAATTGCTGAATTTTGAGCAAAAGAACCGTCGCATGAGCATCGCTCAAGAGCTGTTGAATGACGTCAACGACGACCCAGATTTACTCAAAAGGGTCATAACTGGTGACGAATCATGGGTATATGGTTATGATATCGAAACCAAAGCCCAATCGTCCCAATGGAAGAGCCCAGACGAGCCAAGACCGAAAAAAGCAAAAAATCGCCGAGCTCGCAAAACAACTTGTACCTTTACGCCTCTCACAACCAAACAAAAGAGGATGTTCCATTGAAACTTGGTACAGATGTTAGGGAAGAGTGTACCAATATAACAAAACAAAAAAATCGATAATCGAAAATATGTTGCCCGAGAAATTTGAAAAGTCACCTTACTTTTTGAACACACCTCGTACGTTCCCATATGCCTTCGCCCGAATCTCTTTGGCCAAGCTCCCTCTCCTGACCGTCACTTTGCGCTTTTCTGCTTTGTTTCAGTTCATTCGACCATATTGTCTGGGTCCGCTCTGCTCTGCGGCATCGTTTGAGTGCTGGGAAAATATCCAGTCAAGCGCAACGAGGAACGCATTAGCATTTCAGCCGCCTCCATCCACCGACTGGGTTGGACCCACGACGTACCCAGGCCCATAGCCACTTGCCTTGTCTTGACTGCCGTTCTTTCTGGACGTTCTTTTTATTAACCACGCATTCATAATTCATAATTCCAATTTGCTGGCTTCGGCCCCGATCTCCTCCGAGTTCGAGTCCAGTCCAAACACCGGCCCAAGGAGCCTTAGAAGGAATAGAGGGCAGGTCCCAGTGAAGGAGCATGGCCTGAGTAATGTGTGAACATGGCTCTGAAGCATGCAAAGGCTTTTAGCCACATTGCAAATGGGATGGGAAGCACAATAGTTTTGGAGCCAAAAGGGATTATAGTGGTACATGTTCTGAGTATTTGAATATTATAATACTTAGGTTTTGTCAGGGTTTACCAATCACATATTTTAGATATCCCTTTGGCTCTTTTAATGGTCTATTAGCCACTCGCATCGAACGTAAGACCTATTCTTAAGTTCTTCCTTACCGCTCAGCCATTAACCTCGCCCAAATGGCTTCTAATGGTAGCGCATGCCATGCAAATATGCTCTAACAACAAGAGAGCCAAGAAACACTTGGCTGCCACTCGAAGGAGAGCTCCCTTTCTGGCCGAGAAGTGCACCCAAGCAGTGCCACCAACCATCCTCAATCTTCAGTGCCACGTACTCCATCCCCCAATCCTCGAATGTGGCGCACGCTTTGGACAAACTGCAGCTAACCGCCATAAAGCGGCGTTTATTTTGCCACAGGCCACTTATCTGTGAGGTTGACTGGGGCTCCATCTGTGGCTCCATCTCTGACTCCGGCTCCTCTAGCTTTTCAGCTCTTTGGCTCGGGCCTGATCTCGACTTGGCTTGGCTTGGCCCGGCCCGGCCCGGTCTTGTTTTTGTTTTCATTGCTGCGCCTGCGCATTGCCAAGACGAGCGGCGTCATAAAATGTTTATGCGGTGATATGATATTGCAAACTCTGACGTGGGCTGTTTGTACATAACTAACCTATTAGGGCATTAAGTTAACAGTTCGCATTAAAATATATCAGAAGCCTTAAAACTTAAGTTTATAGTAAACATAAACAAGAGTTAATGCAATTGAAGTCAGTAAGTTATAACTTTACTTCTGGGTTAAGGGAAACTTTCTAGTGTCTCTTCCTTTAGGTATTTCAATTTTAAATCGACCCCTGAGTTTAACATCATGAAATTTGACTGTGTATAAACGAAGCCCGACTGGGAAATCGCTGCCAGTCGACTATTAATTTGAATTCAAGCAGTCAAACGCTGCCACAGAGCCGCAGCAGAGTCAACAGCCACGGCAACCGCGCCGCAGTAACAACAAAAACGACGACGACTTGGAATCAATGGATCCACTTTTTCCGATGCGTAGGCGAACTTGATTCACACTGAGATATGCGTTCCACCGAACTTTGATGTTTCGAAGCTGTGAACCAGCTAGCCGCTGCTTCCACTCTTGGCTTTTCCTGCTTTTACCTGTGGCCGTAAACGTTTTGTTGGTGTTCGGTGGTTGTTGGTGGGGCC
The DNA here is from genome assembly GCF_018153835.1 of Drosophila eugracilis. NCBI lineage: Eukaryota > Metazoa > Arthropoda > Insecta > Diptera > Drosophilidae > Drosophila > Drosophila eugracilis. Next base: position 367,706 of record NW_024573661.1, on the reverse strand, counting down.
CCCTTCAGAGGAGGAGGAGGAAAACTGTGGGGAGGAAAACTGAGATTCTGTGGGAAAGTTTTCTCAATCAAATGGAATTCTGTCGCTGGAATTGTCTAACATGCTCGTACACATGTTGCAGCTGCCATCGGCCTAGGAATCACACTCCAAATCTGTATCTCCGATCTCTAGATGGTAATACTATCTCCCAAGGTTCGGTGACTGCAGCTTGATTGCACTGATGATTATTTCGTCAAATGCATAATTTAAATTGAACAACAGAAGTGTGCGCAGTGAAAACTTTCTGGGCGAAGGCGCCCGACTGTCAACGGCCTGGGGCTAAGTTATGATTGGGTTTTCAGGTGGTCAGGTCAGCACCACCTGAGATCGTACCTTGGGAAATGGAAAGTGCTGGGCGAGCACGAAATGAGCACACAGATATTGGTTTAAGACAAAAAGAGTAGCAGGGATAAAAAGTGATCAGGAAGAATGGGTTATAAAAATATCTCCCTGAAATTGCAACTGAAACTGAAAACTCATGGAAACATCTTCAAATCTTTGTAGAGCCTTATTTTGACCTTAAGAACCAAGCCCTTCATGTCCAAATCCATTATACAACCCTAGTCAATAGGACCTATATAATACCGCCATAAAACACACACGATAGCTGCAACAACAAAGGATCAACAGGTGTGCATGTCATTAGCACAAGTTTTACGGCCCTTTAATAGAATCGATAGTCTTTGAAAGAGCCCTAAAGAATGAGAGTCCGAATCAAAGTGAAAATAAACAAAGCGATGACCAAGTTGAGATGACATTTGGTGGGTTCTAAATTAAAATGATTGGGTCCCTGGGCAGCGGGATTGGAGTTTTGGTTGTCGGTTTTGGGCCTACCACACACATTGACCACATTTCATCGATAATGAAAGATGACAGTAACGAGTCGGCGTCGTGACAACATTTAAGGCAATTTTATGCAAATTAAAATACGGTCAGCCAGGGGCGCACCTTGCCCGCAACCAAAGGTAAACTGAAAGTAAACAAACCGAAGCGATCCCTAGACACCTACAACACACACAGTTCTTAGTGGGCCCAGAAAGCCCGGCTCTTACCAATAATTTACTCAAATTTATGGCTTCTATGCGCGTGGCCTGGAGAGGATCGGCGCTTTCTTGGGGTGACTGGTCAGGGGAAAGAATAACAGAAATCACTTTAAGTATCTTGACACAATGAAGTCAGTCAGTCCTCAGAATCGACTCCGGGTTATGCTGAACTGGGTGCGGGTTCTTTATTCTGGCTCACATTTAACTAATTTATGCGGCTGCTTCAAGTGCCATTTGTGGTCCAGACCTCACAGCTTTGGTTTGTGTAGGGCGGCCAAGGGTTTTGTTGCATTTTGTCCAACAATATATTCTTGCCCAGTTCCAGCTCCGTTACATCGCATAACTTGTTATAGTTTTGTTTAACATATTTATGACTGGTTGCAGGTGGGGAATCTGGCCGAAATAATGTTTTTATTAGGGTCCCCGGCAGTGCTGTGGGTCTTTTGCATAATTAGTTGAGTTTGACACAAATTTGGCAGCAACTTGATAACCAGCGCCAGAACAATATTTACCACTTTATTGATTTTCGATTGTGACAAGCTCTTCCGGTTCCAAAATGACAACTTGATATGGGCTGTGGGTGGTTTGTGATGTCTTTTTCAGAGAAAGGTTCCCTTGCCCATCATATCAGCAGGCGATCGAGTTATGAATTTAAGTTCAGGTGACCAAATTTCTATTTCCAATCTAGTGCCTGACCTCATTAACAATCTTAAACAGATCAAAAAGATCATTCGATAGATAAATCCCTTTCTGAAAGGCCGTTTGAATATTTATCTAAGCCCGAAGCTCGATTATGCTGACTTGATAATGCGTAAGAAATGGAAAATCTTACAGTGTAAGAGGGGATTAGGAAGTCTTCGCATTCGAATTGACATATCTACGATCTACAAAGCTTATCAGATGGGTAGAGGTGAGAAAACAGGTTCCACAATCCCTCCTCTCACATGACTCACAGCCATTAAGCCCAATCCACTTAGTCTGTTCTGGGTAACCAGCTTATGTCCATGGACTCCTTACTCTCGTTTATTCGTAGAATTCCCAGAGTAAATAAAGGCCTAAATGTGTCCTCTTCTCAATGGCCATCACGTGCTTATCAATCAGAGATAGAGATATGCATATGGATGGTTCCAAGGAGCTTGGGAGCCTGTCAAGGAGGCGCTGGGTTGTTGTTTGACCAGATCATCAAACCATAAACAACATCAAATTGCCATTAAGCCCAAATGCAAATAATTGCACAGTCAGGACAGGGAGAAGTCTTTGGGATGGCGGCGCTTTTCAAGCCCTTGGAGTCCCAGCATGACAAATACAATTAACATGGATGCGATGGCCACGCCCTTGACGCCATTAAAAACTCCACAAGCCGCGTTAATTTTCATCGCACAAGCGCACGAAGGGCACACGCACAGGGATATAGGAGTATGTAACTATGGTACAAGACACAAGGATGCAGGACAGACTTACGGATAGCACATGTGGTGGGCGCAGGTAACGCCTGGTTTGCAGGTCTTGCCATCGCCAATGAAGCCAAGGGGACAATGGCCACACCTGGGACCGACCGCTGAGTCCAGGCACTCCACTCCTGGAAAATAGTTATACAAGATCAGTAAGTTGTTTAATTTAAAATAACTATATATTGTGATAAAATGTATAAAATCATTATTAAATTAAGGCCAAAAACTTTGCCTTTTATGTTAACTTTTAACCTAATCTCCTCCGTTTTGGCCAATTTCACTTACCAGGATAACAAGGATTGGCGGAACGGCAGTCGGGCTCGATGCGTAGTTGGTTGTCGCTGTTGATGGGGTTCTTGCAGCCGGCACAGTTCTCCAAGAGCATTCGCAGGTAGGCAATCTCCTGGCGCTGGTGGGCGACGTCTTCGCGTAGCAGCTTCACCAATGCCAGTAAATCGCTCATTGAGCGTGCGAGGGCGTCTGTTTGGAACAATACAGAGTTACATACATAGTTACAGAGTTACAGTTGAGATAAGTCGGGTTCAGTCGGGACTTTAAATAAAGCAACAATAATTCACGAACACCCTCCACACCCTAACAAAAGCTGGCGAATGTGTGTGGGAAGCGTTCAAGCGTCTGACAAGATTAAGGTCTAACCGATGCAAAAATCGCACTCATTTCAACGTTCGGAGAGGAGAGTGGGACCCGGACCCTCTGATTGCAACCTAATCCGCTTTGTCGCTCCAATGGATCCAGGATTTCGAACAGCTGCTAATGCGTTCGGCGTTTTAGTGCAGCCTAATGCAATGGAACAACAAAGCCGAGCCACCAACTCCGATTTGGTTGGTCCCTCTCTCTCTCTTGAATCCCTAGAGATGAGTCACTGTGCTGATTAATTGGAGGAAATGGCATAATTCGGGTACTAAATATATGCATACTTTCTGAGTGGGTTGGCTTTGTGCCATAATATTGTTTTTTATTTAATTATTTATGCATATGACTAATGTTGGTGAGATTCTGAGGCAGGAAATGAGAATGACCAATAGGTCGGTCATGGATTATATTAACTTTATCTATCTAAATAGAGAAACCGAAAATTATAAGAAGAGTTTTTGTCTTTTCTAGACTTGAATTTCCTGATATGGCAATATCCTTGCAAATAGCGATATATCGCTTATAGATCTGTCATCTCTAGGCCCCTTAACTTGTACAACAGCATGTAAGACACATGGCAACAACTAAACTAGTTCAACATAGTGCTCGGTTCTCTGGGCACATCTGTCTGACTTTGTCCACCAGGTTTACCAAGCTGAGTGCCTGAATGAGTTTTGTCAACATTGAAAACGCCGCCGCCTCAACGCCCAAACGCATCCGTTCCGACTTGGTACGGAGGCCTCTCGTTCTGGTCCGCTCTTCCATCTCGGGTCCTCCATCTCGGGCCCCAGCAATCTCGATCTCGTTTTGGTTACATTTGGCAACCTTCGCTTCTATCTGGTTCGTCGGCGGCGTGGCCACGTAATTCATTCATTACGATTTGCCGTTGTCGTTGCCTTTGCCTTTGCGATTTATATGCCGCCCCGTGCTCATGTCAACGGCACTCAGAGAATAAAGGCTTTCGTTTGGCAAATGAAGCTAATGCTAATTACTATAAACTGTTTTTAAGTAGTAAATAGGAAAAGAAACAGCTTCTTCTTCTCATAGTTAGATATTTTAAATATAAATTTCACTTTAAAATTCACTAAAAGAACCACAAAAGAAAAATCAACTTGTAAACATGAAATTTTCTTCAATGTACTATTGAGTCCGCATGTCTCTGTGTAGATTGTGTGGGTACAGATCGGAGCTGGCTACCAATTTGGTGTCTTTCCTCCGAGCCAGATAAATAATAATTATGCCGGCTCGACACCAGGCAAAGCTCGAAAAACGAGTGCACAGCTTATGCACGGCTTTGTCATATCTCGGCGTTCATTAGTGTTGTGGCTCTGTGGGCGCCTGGTAAGCCCCGATCCTCGCCAAATATTACCCTTTTCCTATGAAAACTTAGCGGCGACTTATTGGCCAAGGCAGTGACATCGATGAGGGTACTTATGGCTATATTGCAGAGGCATAGATACTGTATGGGTTGTTATTAATTGCTTGCCAGATTTATAAGGCATTAGCGAAGATACTTTACGAGTTGGCGACCTAATGAAGATCACAATGCTCAAGGACAGGCAAATTGGTAATCGAGAGTGGTGTTACAGGGGTATTAACCTTTAAACTGGTTAAATGTTTAAGCCATGCTTATAAGGAAATACTTCCGATTTGTGTTCTTGATACTTGTAGATTTCTAGATCTAAACTATTTGCGTTCTGGTTTGACATCCCACATATTCTTGGCCTTATAGAGAACCCCTTGAAAGTAATCAATCAAAGTTTATGCTTTTATCTTGACAGATAGTTTCCCTCTTCATATTCAAAACAATTAATATAAAATGGAGAAGCCATAGTTGAGATACTATTTACTTATAGAACTACTTACTGATCTGATATAATATTCGAAACGCTGGAATCTGAGAATGCCTTCACTGCTTTTCAAGGCCTCGTTCATTCACTTGCACATGCCATTGAAATCTCAAGCCCCCACTCGGTGCACCAATCCCCTGAATCAGTTCCCCAACCCACACACACACATACCCCATTTCAGGTTGCTCCACAACATTCGCTTAATTGAATTATGTTCCGCGAGTGACATAAACGCCAACTGACAAAAGCCAAATAATTTCATCAAAACTAGCATCTAATCTAGCACCAGCCCAACCCTCGGAGCCGTAGGAAGCCCTCGTTTTGGATGGTGGCCACGCCTTTGGGCCAAGATCCGTTGACTGCCGCGAGACTACCGACTGACAGTTGATAACCGACTAAGGAGCAGATGGGTGGCTGGGCAACCTACCTTCGCAATCGCCGTTCAGAATGGGAATGTCGCCGCGCTCCACGTTAGTCGGTACCTCCTCGTGCCTGTGGTCCACAGCTCCTTCTCGGGCGATCGTTGGCTCATAAAAGCCGCGTACGTCGCGCTTCTTGTTCTTCTCTGCAACGATTGATACACGGAGAAAAAAATACGAGTTTAGATATTATTATAAACTAGAGAAAATAAGGTAAGAACTTTCTGGGATAACTCACCACGCTCAGTGATCTTGTTGCGCAGCATGCGGCGATTGCCCCGCCGGTGCATGCCCTTCTGGCAGTTGGCCCTCTGGAGGGAGTGCTCCATGTCCCCGTCAAAGTGGAGGGGATACTTGCGCTCACGGAACTGTCAAAGAATTTGTTCACTCATTTTCAATCCCACTTGCGACTGAAGTCCATCCACTCACCAACTTGATCACCGGATCGTCCATCTGGGTGTACAACTTGGCCAGGTTCATGTCAATGTCGTGATGCGTGCTCGGCTTGCAGTCCACATGGAGCGTAATGCGATTCTTGGAGAACTGCAGCGCCAGCGATCGGATGGTGCTCGTTTCGTTGATGTTGGGGATCTCGAAGTTCCTGGACTCGGTAATACCATTCGCACTGATGTCCAGGGTTACCCGCTGCTGTTTGCGGTCCAGGAAGAAGGACATCTTGTGCTTCAGCATGGGAAAGTCGATCATGAAGAGGGCTTCTATGGATATATGCAGCTTTCGACGAGGTCTATGTGGCAAGGTGGCAAGGATCAGTAGTCAGTCGGTGGGTTTGCTATGTAATTCTTACCGTATGTGGCGCGTTGATATGACAACATCTCCCTTTCGGATAAACTGTTCCAGTTCAGCAGAGGCAACTGTTTAGGAAAAATATAAGATAAAAATTTTTATTATTTTAATTAGGTGATAGAATTAATAAGGTATAAGGGCTTTAGTATACAAAGTTATTAAATATTTTCTGCATTTACATTTTACTCAAAGTTAAACCCTAAAAATTCCGTGCCTTATCTCGTTCAGTTTTCGGTGATCAATTTTGAAACTGTTAAGAACAACTTCCGTTCTGCCGTTGCCACACATATTGATTACCAAATAAACAACCGAATACAAACAGAGATAAAGCCCAAATCATCATCGGGTCATGTTGGTTAATCTCTTCAGGCAAACCGAGTCTTAGCCACTTGCTCTATTTGCCCACAAACATTGGCAATCGGTTATTTCGCCTGCCAGAGATTACCACACCTCGGACACGGAACATGGAACTATTTGTTTTGGTCACCCAAAGAGATTGCCTCTAATACTGCGGGCCGTGTTAACCCAAATAAATCCATGAGCCGTATTTGCACAATCCCAAAGAAATGAACAACTGCTTGCCCGTGGGGCAAAGGAATCCATCAAGACAACTCTATATAGAATTTCACGCATTTGGTCGGCTATTTGTCATGCTGGCAGCGACCAACTTTTGACAGGCTCATGCCAGGTGACCTTCACGACATGGATATGGAAATGGACATGGACATGAACACCGGGACACATGGGCATAAAAGTCGCGATTTCCACTCGCAAGATGGTCTGGCCAGGGCCCACGGCTCGTGATCGGGCTGTAATATCACCATCTACGGACCCAGGAGGTCACCAACTCAACAACCAGTGACCCGACTGACAGCTGGCGACGTTTGCATTGGGATTTCAGTCCGAGATTTACATAAATCGCCAAGTTGTTAACCAAAAGTATGCCTTTCGGGCGTTTCTCGGCAAACATTGTCGATGGAGCCGTTGCAGTTGGTAAGCTTAGCTATCCATACACTGTACATTTACTATAAATCTATTCCATTTACTATAAATCTATTCACTATAAATCAAATCTTCTATTGTCAATCAAAATCGTGTGAATAACGTCAATTAAAGCTGTTAGATTGGCAACTAAAAGTTTGTTTTATGCAAAGTGTAAAAGAAAAGATCTTTTTATACTAAATGATTTCATTACAGTTTGACTTGATGTTAATACAGTAATACCCCAAGATAACAAACATTAAGGTAAGATGGTCTATCACAGTGTGTTTTCTTTAAGTGCATTCGAAAAAAAGAGTTGGCTGGAATGCAAAGAGCGGAGATGGCGGGGTGGATGTTTGCACCTACCTGGATCGAGTGAGAGTGATGCAACCTCCACAAATGTCAGCGCCAAGGCGGTCAACCCGATTAGCAGCACGCGCGTCCAATTCATCGTGGCAGTTGTTGGTGTTGTCTTCTGTGCTTTTTCGAAGGGTCGGGAGGGCGGTAATACGGGGCGGAGGGGATGCCGGCTCCTCACTCCAAAATCTTTCCGTCCGCTGAAATATAAATAAAAGAAAATGAAACGATAAAGCGGGGAAAATAAGATCTCGGTCCTCAGCCGGTGGTTGTTTATTTACGTTTAAAAATAAAACGCCCAGCGAAAGGCAAGGCATGGAGGGGCATAAAATAAAATCGCATAAAATAATAAATAAAATTCAAATTAAAGTTGTTTAGCTAGAAAAGTATTAGCCATGGCAGACTACAGAAGGAGAGCGATCGATAAATATTTTGCAGCATTTTTGAAATTTTTAACAAGCTGCTGGGCAGCATGTCTCCTCCTTCCTTCAACTCTTGATGCACCCCACTTCTCCGGAAGTACTTGGTCGGGTATCATCACCACCTAGATATAGCTGCTTAAATATATTTGTATAGTTCCCCTCTTAGATCTCTCATCTCTTTGGCCATCTGTGGGCGTCATCATCATAAAGCATTCCGGAGCTTAAGTTTTATATTTCTTGTTGTAATTTTCTCGTGTGCCCATTGTGGATTCTTTGAGCTTCCTGAGATTTATGTTGGATATTTGCAATCATTCTTTCTCGCATGCCTCCTTTAACTTAAATAAATGTTTATTTAATGTTGGTGCTCGGATTTGTATTTTCCCGGCTGTGTTTTCAGGTGCTTTCCCAGCGGAAGTTCCGCGGAAAAGTTGATGGCAACCCAAGAGGTGATGAATTTTGGAAACATTTCTTGGAAGGAAGCTATAATAGCCATTACGTAATCAAATTTATGATTTTAAAAACTTGGTAAAATGATTATAAACTATTTAATTCCATCTGCTTTCTTTATAAAACACCATTAAAAACTTCTTCTTTGATTCTCATAAATCTAACTAAGAAAGGGAGTGCAGTAGAACCTCCTTTACTGATCATAAATTCCGCCTTTAACGATCAGAGAAACTAAATTGGATGTAGAAAGAACCTGTTTGTGGAAATAAGTTTGATTGGTCTTGAAACAAACGTTAGTCGTAAAACGAATTGGAAAATGGGTCGAGGATCTATTTACCACCTACCTATCCCCCGAAATACCCAGTTGCAATTAGGCATTTGGCTCATCACTTGAGCAGCCACAAATGTCAAGAAGCGCCATAAACTGAATAACACACAAATCCAATTGATAGAGATTTCCAGGCTGGCCCCGGAGTTGATCCTCCACCTAACTCCCAGCCATTACACAACTTTCATGGTTAAATAAACACAAGAAATGTGGCCGAGATGGCTGGGTTGTTGGCTTTGGCCCGAAGGTGCCCCAGGAATGTGGTAACGGTCGACGATGAGACTCACAGTCAGAGCCAGGCCAAAAGCAAATGGTGTTCTGGCCATACACGACACGACGACAACTTCTCCGATACTGGTCCAAAATGTTGACTGACAGTTATGGATTTATAGTGGCAGTCGTTATTGCTGTTGTTGACTTCTCGTTCTCTTGGCTACAATGTCACTGAGTCACAAGTGGACACAAGCTGTAGGATCTGTTCCGTTTATGGGTGTAATCGCAATTACCAGAGCATGGGTCTCTCCAAGTAATAAAACTGGGAGAAACGGTGGCAGATCACTTGGAAAACATACTTTAGCTGAAAGCATTCGAAAGTATTTTAGGGTTTTTATTTTCCATTCGACAGATGGTATCGGAGAGTGCTTTAGTACTGGGATTTAGATTAGGCAGCTATATATGTAGAAGGCGCCATAAGGAAGTTAGAAAAGTGAAGATTTACCACCTTTTCCAACTCAAACCGCTTATAAACACAAACTTCTTTCAGAGATTCCTTAGGGTATAAGAGAGTTCCCCACATAATCATGCAAATAAATCTTCTTTCAGTTGAAAATATAATTTATCTACGGCAGAGTAAACAAAAATCCTTAACCAGATTTCAATAGATCCTCCCAGACTTATATAAAATCTCTACCGATAGTTCTAAAGGCATCACCCATTTCAAATTCTGTGAAAGGTTATCAAGAACTTAACCCAAGCGTAATGCCAGAGATCTGTGCCAAGTGTTCATTGAAACGTTTATTAATACCCAGTTAAGTTGGCCGCTGGCTACCGAATCGAAGAACATTTCCCACCAAATGTCAACCGAGTAATCCGCCTCGAACATAAAGAAAAACCAAAATCAGAAGTGGAAACACCTCCAAATGTACACCTAAACACATAATCCTCAGGCCTGAAATTTATTAAATACTTTTTAATGCCTTTGGTTCGGTATAGATCATGCTTGGGCCGAGCATATATCTTTGTCCAGCGCCCACGCAGTCGTCAACTCGAGGCCCCAAAAACAGAATCCCGCCATGGAGACGCCACAGAGTCAACATCAACATCAGCCGCATCGTCAGCATCGTGAAGACGACGCCACATCTACTTAATAAAGCGGACAAATCAGAAACAAAGTCCGTCTCCATAAACCGACGAGTACATTGATTGACATTTAATTAAGCAAAGGCAAATGCACACGGAAGCCGCAGAGCGATCAACCGGCAACCAAAACCGCAACTGAGAAGGGTTGCATGGCTAAGGGGCTTTGGGATGGGATCGAGATCGGGATTGGAATCTTCACCCACTAGCCGGGCTAGACCACTGACTGATCTAAACCGATTGAACAAGTTTAGCGTCACCGGCAAACGACTGCCATGTCAGTGACAAAGGCGTTTCTGGTCTATCATCAAAGGAAATTTGATGCTTATCGGAAAAGTCATTTTCATCAGATTAAATGGCTGGCCAGAGAAGCCGGCGAAAGGGAAACGAGAACCCTGGGTAGCCAGTTGCCAACGAGGGTTGATCTAGGTATACAGACTAGACAAGAAAAGGGGAACGAGAAAAGTGGTTAAATAAATATTTGAATAAATCTAAAATTCCATACTTTGCTATTCGAAACTAAAGGCTTATAACAATACTTTGGCAGCCTTTGATAACAAGAGCTAATTGCATAGGGAAAGGTAAACGACAGTTGCAAAAATAAGTTACTTTAATTATCAGGTAAAGCAAAAAATCAAACGTCGTGGTTAGCTACCTTGAAATTATCGAAATATCTATCTATATCTAATGATAAGTATATATAAAGTTATGTCTGTTTTCTGCAATTCGATACTTCATTCTTAAAGCAATGCCAAAAAAGGAGAAGTATTTATTTGGAAAGACATTTAGCAAACTTGTTTTGCTGACTTCATTTTAGTTTCAATTGCGTTTCAGAATTCAGAATTTACTTGTCAAATAAACAAAAAAGCTCATTCCGATTTTTATTTACTAGTTCGCCAGTTTAAACTGATTTTAATCGGATGGAAGATGGAAAATCCAGGTGAATAAGCAAATAATCTACTTGTGGACGCCTTCAAAATCGCAAGACCTAACAGCTCAATTATTTTTAAGCCATTGGATGATTCAATGATACACTCTTAAGTCGGCCCTCGCATGGCATTAGAAATTCAAATATTTTGACTCTTTTTCCCGATCGCGCCAGCATGCAACCGTAGTGTCCACACGTCCCCCAGGGCGTTTAAAACGGCGCAAAAATTAAAACGAAAAGAAAAACGCTCGCGAAGCTACTGCGCATGCGCGGCGGCCAACTGAGCGGCAGAGAGCGGCACGGCGCAGTCGCGTGTGGGCAGGACAAGTTTCGCTGCCGCCGCAGGCGTCGTGTCACTGAAATCAAATCAGCCGCGCTTAAATGCTCAGCCAAAAACTTCAGTTCGAGTTGGGACTCCGCCGAATGGTTGGCTGACTAGCTGGCTGGCAAACCTGCTGTCAGTTGCTGGTTTGACATGGAAAAAAAATCTATGCCGGCGCCTACGCATCACGAGCGTAGAAAAGAGTGAAAAATCGAGAGAAAGACCCAGCTAAGCCACTTAGGGAAATTCTTCGCCGGATTTTCATTTGCAGCTAACTTTCTTCAGGCTTTGTTTAATTTTTTTCCAGGCACTCTATAATTGAAGGCAGCCAAACGCCGAACTGAATTGATTTCGAGCAGCCTGATAAATTGGTTTCATCATAATAGACTTTGTATAACTTCCGGCGCAGGCCAAACATTTTTCGATCGTTGTTTTGAAAGTGTCAAGATTAAGATTGGAGTCAAAGTCGAGTTCAATAGTCTCCAGCGGCACTTGACGTCCTCATTTTATTGATTTCTGTATTTGTATCGACTTGGATTCGGCTTGGCTTTGGCCTTTTTGTCCGATTTTCTCATTCAATTCAATTTTTGACTATTTATTTTCCACAAAATATGCAGTAGTTGACAGCTTTGAAATGTGGCTTTTTCAGGTGTTATACGGTGTCCTATTTCAAAATATCGAAAGGTCTGTCAATTATAATTCGGGTGATGGAGATTTCTGGTATGGTAATTGCCACCTGCCAAGTTGCTTAATAGCAACAATGATTCAAATTGTATGAGAAACCAAATTCAAAAACTAAAAGTATGTTTTGAGTAATCTTGTCCTGGATATCTTAAATCTAATGCTAATGTTTAATATTCATGCGGTAAACATGCATGATGAATAAATTCCCAATCATTAGTAAGATTTAGCCAGAGGCTAGAATCTGTCCCAAATCGTATTATATTGCCATCAAGTTTTATGAACAACATGCTATGTATATAGCCGCTATATAATTAAATGATTTCTGTCAGGTGTTTTGAGGACCACGCCCCACTATCAGTCGTCTCAAAAATTAGCATATCCTCGCAGAATATTTAAATATGAAAAGTCTTCATTTGCCAGATTATAAATGATATTTTTCATGCCCGGATAAAAGTCTACATTTTGGCGCATCTTTGTTTTGTTAGCGATCTTGTCAAATCGTTTGAGAATGTGTTTAATCTATCATTAGGCCAAAACCGAAAACCCATTAACTTATGTTGATGAACCATTAAAACGAAGTCGCGTCTCCATTCGACTTGGATTAGTTTTGAAGTCGCCAGTCCAAACAGTCAACACAAAGAGCCCTAGAGCTCCTATTGTGATCAAGTTGTATTTGAATTGCAAATTCCGTCTGAAGTCAATACAAAGCATTAAAATTTGTTAGCCTGATTCCCCGTATAAGGTCGGATATTGGCGTCCGAATGGCTTTCCACTGACGATGCGCTAATTTGCTGGTGCAACAATTTTCCACTTAATTTGCATTTGTTTATGAACTCATAACTCGCTGCCAAGCGGAAATTCCAATACCAACAATGCCAATATTATTTATGTTTTAATAATGTCAAACTGAAGCTCTATATATGGCCAGATAGGTATTACCATGTCTAAAGAGTCATATGTATGGGTCAGAGGGGTCTCAATGTTTGGACAGAGCCAACAAAAATACAAAACTCCAATTTTGAATATTTATTTAGAGATCTTTTTGTCACCCGACCGAATCGATCTGAATTAACCACAATGGGGAAGGGAAAGTAACTAGAGAATGGGGTAACTCCAACGATTTCATACTTAAACTAAACTTTATGTACCAACCAATATCAGTAAAGTATCTTCCAAAGAGTGTTTACTACCTCTTATTCTCTAATACCCCTTCAGGCCGCAGCGCCACTGCCTCTGAATAAAATATTCAAATAATAAAATAACCGCAAGTCAGAAATGTCTCTCGAACAGGCAGTTATAAATTGTTATGGGGATCTCTGCTGTGGGCGTCTTTTAATTGAATCGCTTGGAATAAAGTAGCAGAGCAGATCGTAGCTTAGTAAAGCAAGGCAAAAGTGATTGGGAAATCGAGCCAAATAAAAATTAAGTATATAAACCGTTGTTGTTGGGGAATGTGGCCAGCTTCATTTGGTCAACATCATTAACAATCTCTGGGCTGCCGTTTGAGACAACAATTCATATTTGGTTGAGACAAATATTCTTTACTCCGACCTTATATGATCACATAATTATAGTTCTCTCAAAGGCATAAACCCCAATCTGGTCGTTTAAATATGTGTGGAAAGTCCGGTAATTAATAAATTATGACTCGGCTGCGGTATTAATGGCGCCAATGCAGATAAGATCTCAAGATCTCCCATAGATTAATGTCGCTCGCTTTCTGCGGATGCCACAGGCCGATTTGGCTGCGAGATTGCGGTTGTCTTGGGTGTGGCTAATTAATATGTATCGATGGTATTTGAATTACAACAACAATTAGCATGATTTATCATCTGATATAAAATGGCGGTGAAATGAATCGGAATCTAGTGAGGAGCTTATACAAATTATTCATAAATTGGCCTCTCAACAAGGTGGTTATTATCAAGATGGATGAAAAATTTCATTTGAGAGGGTGTATCTTAATTTCCTTCTTTTTAGGATTTAAAAATGATATTGATCTTCTTTGTTAAACAATTTGGCTTAAATTATATTCTATTTACCTACTATTTTGTGCCAGATGTTGAATCCCATCTTAATGTTAAATATATATAAAATACAAACTATTATATAGTGGATTATAAAGATTCTAAAAATGTCTCAAGCTAATTCAACATTTGTCACTCTATTTTTAAGTTAAATCCAGACATTTAAATATGGAATGCGCTTAGCACCTGGCCACTTTGGCCCACTCATTACACGAAATGACCAGGCTAACCCAGATTTTGACCGCACAAAGCTCATTTATAGCACACTCTTGAGCGCCTGTAGCCCGGAGGTCTGGCCAACCTTCACACTTACCTCTTGGTCAAGGACGTTGCTCGTGAGGCTGAAGAAGTGGATCTAAGTGAATTACTCGGCGGGACTGACAGCTACTTCTTGTTGGCTTGTTTGCGCCACTTGTGGCTGTCAACGCGCAATTTAGAATGGAAACGACTTGAGTTATTTTTACGAGAATTTCCACACTTTTCCGCCGCTTCCTGGACACCCGCACAGACACTTTTATTGCGTACTTATGTATGTATTTCTGGCGACCGAAAGATCAAACAAATCGCAGGCTCTTCACACTAAAAGAATCGATAACGAAACGGATGCATTAGATAATTTAAACCCTTTTCAAAATCCCCCAGGTAAAAAGTGTGGATATGGAATGGGGACACACGCGAAGATTTCGTGGAGCTGATTTTATGGGATCGAGGAGGCAAACACGCGACGCCGATCCTCCAGCAACGGCAACTGCTCCACAACTGACTCGCCCCGTTCGTGCCAATAAAAATTAAAACACTTTTATGCTATTAACGGCGAGAAGGCGAACGCGACGCGATCTTGGACACCTTGGAAATGGAGGATGCAGCTTGAGGATCGATCGGTGTTTTGTATGGGTTTCGGAATGGCAAGTTTGGTGATTTGAAAAGCACACTGAAAAACCGTCACAGATCTTAGGGCATAATCCCGATAAATAACGATTTATTTGTATAATCAACACCTGGTGATCACAGATCTATGATCAATAGATCTCTAATCTGTGATCACTAATCGAAGGACCACGAACACGTACCGTCTTGTTCAACGTGCCAACGCGAACTGAAACTGAAAATTTGAAAATGCAAAGGGAGTGATCGAGTCGCAGCGTCGACTGAAGCAGTGGCAGCGGCGGCGCAGTCGACTGGGGCGGCAGCGACAACTTGTTGTTGCCTTTCTGCGGCTTGTGTTTTGTTCTCAGCTGTTGACTTGTTGTTGCTCTTGGGAGAAACGCTGCGCCGCAGCAGCAGCATTTTGTCTTCGTTTGCGTTTCTTTTGATTTGATGCGTGAGTAAGCCGAAACGCCCACGTGCAAAAATTTGCGTAAACATCGACAGTGTGGCCAGAGTGCCGGCGAATAATTGAGGAAGTGACTGCAAAGTGGTAACGGGGCTTTAAGATATGATAGCTTCCTTGGATTTGAAATCAACTTAACAAGACGTAATCTAATATTTATTGCGCACTCAATAAATATGACAGGAAATTAAAATTATAGACGTATTGAATGAGCCTGGATAGATTTCATTGTAGTTTTATATATTTTTATCAATATGGTTATCTTTAGACATTGCAAATTATTGCAAATTTCAGAAAACACGAGCAGGATGTATGTACATAGTACTTGGAGGAGAGATATATTGGGAAAGTAAGACAAGCATCAAGTAAGATAAAGGATTAACCTATTTTGATTTTAATTACTTTACCGTTTTGCAACCTGTCCTCTAAAATTTGCTAAGCCTACCAAAGCCTTCAATACATAATTTACATTATTTTCCCCTAGAATGTTTTCACAGTTCATATACTCCTCAGTTTAAATGGGGGAGTTTCCCACTTAAGCTGCCCCAATTTAGTATACAGTTTGAGCCATTAAACTGAAATTCAATTCCAAAACATGCTTACATTGTTGGCCTGTTAAGGGCCATTAAATGGGATTCATGTGAACCCTTTTTTCGGTAATGCGTCCAGCCTTGTTTTTAACCTCCTCCACGGCACCATCGCGATCCTAAAATCAAAGGGAGACGGAGTCGGTGCCAGACTTTTGCTCTTTTGAAATGAAGATCGTAAATAAACGGCACGCTCGGCAGGCATTTAAAACAACCGAACTACTCGTAAAAGCTAGACCCCAAAATGATATGCATATGGCACCTATTAATGGCTACTTATGCAGTACAAGTGTCTCCCGTTCCGGAGGGATGGGGATCCCTAGATTTCGTTGACACGAGACTGATGCGTAACACGACAGTGCCATCGGTACGGTGGCCAAGGGATGGAGTTGGTGTCGCAGTGCTGCGACCTGTTCGTCATTATGTCGCCGGCATGTCAGCGGACAGTTGGCCGGAGAGCATTATGCAGATGTGCATATATCATGGGCTTGCGGACACACCCCGAGATGCTATCCCACATCAACGCTGCATATTTTTCCGCTTTTCGGACAGCGGCGACCACTTGCTGAAATTTCATTATGTGCGTGATTTATAAACAAGCCTTGCTGGCCCCGCACCCGCACCTCCTCCACTCCTCATCAACCGAATGAATCCTCCTCAAGATGTTCGCTTGTTCCCAGCATCTTCAGTGGTTACGAGGTAAGACGTCCCACGCACTTTTTGACGGCACAACCAACAGCAATATCATTCCATCTCCTCCGTCCAAGCTCCCCGCCTTTCCCACAGTTGCAGTTCATTTCGTATTAATCATAAAATTGTATTATTAACATGTTTATTTTTCGGTCTTCAAGATTCGATTACACGCATTCTTCCTGCTCTTTATGTGGATCGATGAGTGTTTTCTTCGGCGAACGTGACTTTGTTGCACAGTGTAACGAAAGTGAGCCACTTTCTAACTCGGCGACTGGGCGGGGGTATCTATGTTGGGCACTCAATTGCATTAAAAAATATTGTCATTTTATGTGTTTGCCGGTTAATTGGGTTACCTGGCATGAGCCAATAACGCCGACCAGGCCAGATGCCGTGCACCTGGGCAATGTGTGGGCGTGGATGGGATATGGCTGATTGAAGTTAACTGGCCAAGAGACAAGAAAGTTGGTCAAGCTTCCTGGGAAATGGCAAATAGGAGAAGGGCTAAGGGGTAGAAACAATTTTATATTATTACTGAAGGTGATAATTCGATTTTATAGCGACTTAAAGACTTTCAGTGAATAAAAACTATAAATCTGAGTCATTGCAGGATAAGGAACTCTTATCTAATTAAAGGTTTTAAAAGGAAACCCATTTAACACAAGTTACATATTTCCACCTTTAGTGTTAACAGGTCCTCAAAACTTGATTTTCAGCAATAAAGTCCAGCAGAACTCCTTCCTTCCGTTAACAATATAATTAAACGTAGTTAAAGGTCAATTCACTATCTTATCCAAAAGTAAAACTGGTTTATCCGCATACCCAAACTAAATTATTCAATAAATATTTAAGAGACACGAGTGTATAATTAACTTACAGGGCTCGACCATAAACCATGTGATTAACGCCAAGTTAACAAAAGTTTGAACACAAATAAAGCGACATTTTCGGCCTTTCATAGGGCTGAAGATCAGAAATTCGAGTGGCTGTTTTGATGTTTTTTTTTACAATTTTTGAACATATTTTTATTCCGACTTCGTTTATAATTATTTGTTATGAATAAATTATTTTAAATTAAGCAATAATCTGACTAACTAGAGTATATCTAATAGTAAGCGGTATTACATCTTAAGCGTATTTCCTAAGCGTCAGCTTTGTTTTCCAAACATTTGATGGCCCAAAAACGAAACGAAGTTTCTTTCCTGCTTTGGCGTTTGTTGTCTTGAAAACATTTTAATTTGTATCTAGCTAAATGCAAATGCCAAAAGAATTTATGATGCAAATTCCAAACTAAGCTGGTTAGCAAATTAAATGCCCTTTGTTCCAAGCCGACTTCTCCTCCAGATGAACAGTAGCAGATCGCCTAATTCATCCAGTTGCTCTCGGAGCTCTATTTGATATTGTTTACTTAACCACACTGGTCATTTCGATGGAGTCGCCACCACTGAAATTACATATATATATATATTTGTTTAGACTTGGCTCTTCTTGGTGCTCCGATGAGTTGACATAAAATGAAGTGCGGTTGGGGAATGGCTTTTTGAGTGGATCTTTGGGTGTGGATGATCTTTTGGATGCATTGCAGTTATGTAATCCTCCATTAACCCACATGGTCTAGGGCTTGATAAAGTTGGCAATTTCAGATAGGTTTCATTTGGAGAGAGAGCCTCTTTAAGGCTATTACGTAACTTGCAGGGCTCAAAAACAATAAGACTCGCCTACTGCTTGCAGATAAAAATTTGAAAAAGGAACTAAAATGACTTTCAGTGTATGAATGGAATACATAAAGATGTTAAAGGAATTTTAGGTTACTTGTTTAAAATCATGAATATTAGTATACATAGCCTTATGCTAAAGTAAAACTTTTAACCACAACATAAAACCCAAGTTTTTATGACCAAACTCAAAAATGGAAAGTGAATCTGTAGAGCACAATAAATCATTTTAGCAAAGAACGAGAATGAGCATGAATATTTTAGGGTGACAAGAAGGTAGGAAAGGGTGTAGAGACCGAAATTACTTCTGGCGGGACCTGGATTGATCCTGGCACCTGATAGTGACGGCACTGACGCTGGAATCATCTTTGGACTCATCATCACTGGCCAGCGGAGCGATGGATACTGTCAAAGGCGGAGATGGGGGAATAATAGCATCACCATTTCCCACGGCTGCAGCAGAACCATTGGAATTGGCAGTGCCCTTCAGGCTGACAACATTGGCCAACTTTGTGGTGGCTGCCACAGCAGCAGCTATCACTTGGCCACGTCCGTTGATGAGAGAATTGTTGGTCAGCTGCTTCTGCATCAGCTGATTGGAGGAGTCCAGGCGGTTGGACAGGGATGTGTGCCTGTTGTTCACAGACTGCAAAGAGGAGAGTACTAGAAAGTGAGTATTGAACCTTTTTAGGTAGTTTTTAATTCATTGCTAATTTTGCCTTCAAAAGTTTGCAAATTAACTTGTAAAATTGGCTCAGTTTAAGATATGTTAGATATGTCATTCCATATAGATATAAACCCACCGGATTATTGTTGTTCATCCGCCCGCGAATGTTGTAGAGCCCGTATACCAACGGATTCATACAAGAGTTAGTCGAGGCGAAGACGAACAACGCCTTGCGGACCAGGGGATTGATCTTGTCCGCGGAGTGCTTGTCCAGCCAGTACCAGATGGAGATGGTGTAGTACGGCGTCCAGCAAATGATGAACACAATCACTATGGATATGGTCATCTTGAGGGTGCGTTTCTTAGCCCTGCTAAGGACATCGTCGTTGGAGCGCCGAAAACGCTCAGCGATCACGTCCTTTAGGACGCGTTTGCTCTTCCGATAGATCTCTAGGTATATGGCGCCATAGCAGTAGATGAACATGATCAGGGGAAAGGCATACATGCTGAACATCGAGGCAGCCTGATACAACTTTTCGTCAAAGTCGCTCCTGAACGAGTGGAAGATGACGCATTGGAAGTAGCCTTTGACGGTGGGATGCTCCTCCAGGTGGAAGAGAATGGCCTGCCGGAGACGCATGTTAATTATGTTGTCTTTCAAATGCACTTTAAAAAAAAATGTTGTGTAATTTGGAATTAATGAACGAAAGAATGAAACTTCAATGGGCCAATAATACTTTTTTTATGCATATAACAATGCTGATAAAATATCAATTATCATTCCTAAGTTTTGTACAAATAATTGCAAATCAATTAAAAAATTCGTTAAAGATCTTCTTTGATTCAGAAATAGAGCTTTTTGAAGTACGAGTATATTGGAACCTTTTCATATGAGTCTATTACTGATCTGACCAAGAAAACTCACCTGGGGGATGCTGCACACGACAGAGCCCAGCCAGGCACAGGCCAACATGATGCGTCCCCGATTGTAGGACCGCTTGAGCGGCTTCAGTATGGCAAAGTATCTGATGGAGACAAGAGGAAGGAACCAGGTGGTGAGAAAGCCGTCAGCCATCGATTGACACTTTGAGCCACCTTATCTGGCTATCAATTTGGTCCATTAGCGACAGTCAACGGAGCTGCGGACTCACCTGTCTAGCGATATGCAAACCATCACGTAGCTGGACAAGTACAACCCGAAGACGCGAAAGAAGCTCATCAGGCGGCACATCAGATCCGTGGAGAGCCACTGCACCGTCCAGGCCCACACGATCTCCATCGGCATAAGGAGCAGCGTCACCATTAGATCGGCGATGGCCAGATGCATTAGCATGATATCAATCCGCAAGGGACCGCGCAGTCGCCGCTTGGTCAGCAGATAAAGCACGGTACTGTTGCCAATTGTTGAGATCACAAACAGTATGCTGATCCAAATGAAAGACACATGAAATACAGGGCGATGGAGGAGGGGGAGGTGGATGGTGGTGATGGTTAGGAAGCGATTAAATTGGTGAGTGGGAAATTAAAGAAGTTTTCCCGAAGGTGGGTGTCTGCGTGGGTGCCGTGTGCTCGAAAAGTGGGTCAGCGAAGTGCAGTTAGGAAAGGTAAACCCGTTGGGCGAATGAAACCAATGAATCGTCGCTTGGATATCAGATGTAGAATCTACGCTTTGAGTTAATACAATTTATGTCCTTTAACTATCACTGTAAATCACACAGAGAATCAGTTACTCACCTCGGAATTACCCATTATGTAGACCATTCAAGAACTTAATCACATTAATAAGAATTACGATTTTTTAAAGCTTCTCATGATAAGATTGTAAAAGATGTAAGATATGAGATTGCTATTCTCATCTTTATCTTTACCTAAGACTTTATCTTTAACCCGTTAAACTGAAACTGGCTTAGGCATCTTAAGAATCTGCATGCTTAATCTCTTTCTATATCTTATAACTTAATTTTGTCAGGAAATCACATCATAAAAAACAATAGTTTCTTATACAGACAGACTAGTTTGAAAGATATACCTACTAATAAATAGAAAAGTTAAGTAATTACCCCCATTTAATTCTTAGCTATATGAAACACTTTCTATGCCTTGGCTAACAGTGCGACTCTCTCAATCGACTAATCAAATCTCAGGCATTCTGAAAAAGTGAACCCTGCAATGAACCGCGAAGTTCAAATTCCAAGTGAAAATGATTGAATCTCAGACAGCAAGCCAGACAGCGGAGGAGAAACCGGAACTGATGACCCCAGTTCATCTTAGTATTTATAAAAAAATGAACGATCCAAGCAGCGACACCCACACCTGCGCACCGATTGTTTAATTTAAACTAAAACTAAGCTAAATGTTACAGATAGTAGAAGCCAAAGTTGATCATTTGTAAGATCTGAATAATATTCGTATGAAAATGTGGGAGTAGATCTCTTTAACCAAGTTATAAAATGGGTAGGGTGTATTTGTCAGTGTTCCACTCACCTGTAGACTGTGATGGACAATCGATGGCCATCATTGAACTCCATATCCTTGGTCAGGTGAATTGTTCCATTCATGTCGCTCACGTTTAACCAATTACTAAGTCTGCGGTGATCACTCTCTTCGGACACTTTCAACATTTTTAAATCGGGATAATAAACTAAAATTTTTTCGACTTAAGGTTTAGCCTTAAAAGTATAAAAACAGAAGAATTGCATTCGATAATTATCTTCGTATCTTTTTATACATTTTGATAAACATTTTTTTATTTTCAGTAATTTGTTATAAATTTAATATTTTAGAGTGTATTTAGCTTGAGAACTGAATATAATATATATTTTAGTTTGCTCCAATTACTTTTTTCTATAATTATTTTAATAACCTTCAAAGCTTTATCAATTGGGTCTGGGGGCCTGTCATTTATTGTATGAAACTTTTATGTTTTCGTTTGGCTTTTTTGTTTTCTGTCGGCACATTTGAGATAATCCAAACATGAAGAAAACACAAACAGAAATCCCCAGCTTCTCGTGGCAGACACTCACTCAATTAAACGAGTCAATTACACTCAATTTGATAATCAACACTTTTCCGATTCGGATTTTTAGGTTCAAGAACATGTTTATTGTGTTATTGTTATGACTTTTTACGTTTTGTTTGCTGCCCCGTTTTTTAGGTGCTAATTCTGGCGATAACCTTGAACTAATTACTCAAGACCCGTACTAAAACATTAATGTTTCCAGTTGATAATACGATTTGCAGTTATGCTGAGTTCTCCATCTCCGTGCATTTTCTAGAATCGAAACAACAAACTAATTATCATGGAGAGCATCTTGCGCTCTTGCTGTCTTATTAATCTGTTAATCAATTGCGCTCAATCGAACGCAAAGTTCACTCAATTGAACGGCAATAGAAACAAAAACTCCAACAATGTGTTCTCACATTAATCCTTCAGTTGAATTATTTTACGGGTTGTTTGTTTAGACGCGCCGCGTTTGATGCCTTTGAACTTGGCATTTTAATGAGCTCAAACAATTGTATTTTTCCCAAATAAAGGAGCAACAGAAACCGAATGGCGCGAAATAAGGTTTCAAAATACTTTTATGAACCTTGAAACCATTAAAAAATATTATTAGATTGTATGATGATTAAACGTTGCACCTCGTAGATTCCCTGGTTTACCTAAGCGACTGCTGGAACCCCTCGAAGATTACTGAAAGATTCAACTAGTTTCCCCCAGCTAATCGATCGGCTAGTACTATATACTTTTTGTAGGCGTAATCATTGATTACGAGACAGCGTACGTGCTGTTTCATTTAATTTCTTCTATATACAACTATATTTCTTCATTCTGTTTTCCTTCCTTTTTGATTTCCGTTTTGTTTTGCGTTTTCTAAACACGCGGGCACACCGTGAACTGGCGTGTACTATATAGATATGGGAGATTTAGACCTGAGATGTTCGAATTCCTTTCGGAATTTAGTCTTTTTTGCACACACCTCCCAGCACCGACGAATATACTGCTCGCCCACGCCCACACGCGCGTAATTATCGCTATCGATGACACGAAAGCTTCTTAACGGCACACGGTACTGACTAACGGTACTTCAGGTTTACATCGATCGACGAGCAGGAACTGACTGAAAGTACTGCCTGGGATGCTGATGCCGCGAATTTGAAATCTCGACAACAACTGATAACCCAACTGAAAGAAGATCGAATCAAGTAATAACTTTCGGAATCTCGACCACAAAATACCCGGCATGTTAAAAGTTTCGAATTTTTGACGATCTATAGGGAAAAGTATAATTCATACATACATATGTACCTGTAATAGGTGTTGAAACGATATGAGTTTATGAATGTGGGTTGGAGTTATAGTGTTTTAAACTTTGTCTGGAGATCTGTAATATCTAGCTGTCTGTAGCGGCTTAGTTCGCCAAGCCCCGTTGCAATTTTTTTTAGACTATTTCAGCATACCACTACTTTCACGTACAGGGTAGACAAGAAGTTAGGTACAGTGATAACAGCGGGCGACCCCAATAGGCAGCGGATTCTACACATGTGTTTTTGCAGGTCCCGCCCGCATAAATTTCACGATTATCAATGCGTGTACACGACTCAAAGTTCAAACGGTGGTCCGTCTGATCGCCAAATGTTGCGATCCCTTATCTGCCGTGTGAGTCGCATTTCAGCCAGAGCAAAAAAATTAAACTGGTATTACTTATAAGCCTTATCGACGCGTCTGTTGGAGCTTTCCTAGTCGCTGGAACTCAGTGAGCTGCGCAAAACACTAGATTATCCTTTTTTCTGCAGTGACACACCTCCAATCCGATCCCGGCGAGCTTCGACTGGCATCTGGCAAGTCCACTGCCAAGGTTCACAATTTAACCTCATGCCGGCCGAGCGATACGCAATTTGGCAAAACGCTTCATTAAATTTAATGAGGCCACGAGAGCGGACAAAAGGATTTCAAGTTCACGTTCAGGCGCGCACTGTTGTATGCTACGATTGTGGCGTGTGCGCGGTCTTATCAAGATGCACCTGGCCCACCTGATAAGACGGCAGTTCGTCGGTTCTAATGAGCGTTCATGTGGCATATGCATTAACTACTAACCTGCACATTCAAGTGCACCGTTTATTCAATAAATTATTTAAAGGTACTGAAATTTAATCCCGAAAATTATGCAGTGCCGGTGTTTCTAATACAAACAATATGGTTGCCTATAATAAGAATCTCATTAAATTATTAGTGTAAAATAGATATAAATATCTCTGACCTAAAGGGTTAATTTTAAAGTTGCTTAGATTAATATTTATTTATTTATATTTATTTTAAATTTTTTATTTTACTTGATAAATAAATAATTGCTATGGCAAATAATTAAGACTGCTTGATTAAAATTCAAACTTTTATTTCGACTTCTGAGCATAATTCAACTGCAAATTATTTTAATGTTGAATATCGCGTACTTTTTAATACAGATGAAAAATGCAGTTACGTTGAAGTGGCCAATACTTTTATATTTTTTAAAATTCAATCTATTCTTATATTCTGCTTAAATTTAGTTAATAAACTCATCATGTATTTTTGGCCTCTTCTTGTATCTTTTCAGGGATTATAGTTATTTAAAAAGCTTGCAGGCACCCAAGTTCCTTATATGCAGTAAAATTAGTAAAATGATAAGTAAGTATAAAAAAGTATAAAAAAAATGGAGAAAGTTTTTAAAAATTTTGTGGAAATGACCATATATAATAACGGCCTGTCAAAATATACCGCAGCGGTCCATAACCAGTGGATTTGTATGGAGTATTTAATTAGGTATTTTTAAAATTGTCGGCAGCGGGCACACTACTCCGTAAAGTTCCATGTGTCCATGTGTTTCGCTTTCAAATTATAAATGAAACACTAGCGAAATGTTGAGAAAATCAAAGAAACAGGCCGAGACGATGGCCGAAAAGGTCAGCAAACTACTTGCCCATCCGAACGAGAGCGACAGCGAGGAGGATTCGGACTTTGACGTGGCCACTGGTCCCCGTCTAGTGGACTTTGAGGAGGAGTACGACCTGCCAGATGCAAGGAGCACCGACTTTAGGAAGAGGAATGTGAAGCTGCTGTCGGAGCAAAGTGATCGATACAAGGGCAAGATCAGCAGTCGCAGGGAGCTAGATGAGGATGATGAGGACCAGGAGTTGTCCTATGAGGAAAGTGATGACGATGAAGATAATGGTGACTTGGAAGACTTTAAACAAAAATTGCAGTCTGAAGAAGCTGTGGACTCGGAGGAGGAAGCTGCGTCTGGTGATTCCGAATCCGATAAAGCAAATGAAGATGATTATTCAACAGACTTTAATAAAAAATTAAAGGCTGGTGATTTCAATTTTGATGATGAGGAGGATGATTCTGGGTCTGCTGAAGAGGACAGTGAAGAAGAGAACGAAGACGATGATGATGATGATGTCGAAGACGACGACGACGACGATACCGACGATGAAGATGCAGAGGAAGACACTATCAAACCGTCAGATGTAATGTCCAAAACCAATCATCAGGCTGAACTCCAAAAAGGACTCTGTGTCCAAAACCAACTCCGCATCTGGGAACGTCTATTGGAGCTGAGGATAAACACCCAGAAGTTCACCAGCAAAGCAAATCAGCTGCCTGCGCCTGAGACATTAAAGAAACTGGGTTCCGAGAATGATGAACTGCAATCAGTGTTAAACGAGGCCCAGGAACGCTCCTCTAAGCTGTTGGAGCAGCTGCTGGCCCTTCAGATGGCACTCCACCAGCAGAACTCAGAGATGAGAAAGTCGGTGAAGCGCAAACAGTCGTTGGATGATTCGGGTACTCCTGCCAAAAAATTCGGTTCCTTGCTGCACAACAACTTCCAGCAGGTGACGGGGTATCGCAATGAAGTGCTTCTGAAGTGGGACGATCGAACCAAACTCCTGACACCAGGAGCGGGAGTAAAGCGTAAGTCCATGCAGGAAGACTACGACATTATCAAAAAAATCGATAGCGCCCTGGCCAACCGAGAAGCCCTTGTAGAAAAGTCGCAGACGCCAAAGAGCAATCAAGCGGAGCAAAAGGAAAACGAGCCGGTACAGCGGGTTAAACACATTTACGACGACAGCGACTTCTATCACCAACAGCTTCGCGAGCTCATCGAGTACAAAGCCAGCACCTCGTCCAACATGAGTGAGATCACCAAGCAGTTTGTGGAGCTGCAGAAGCTGCGCCAGAAGATGAAGAAAAAGGTGGACACTAGGGCCAGCAAGGGTCGCAAGCTAAGGTAAATATAAGAAATTAAACATTATTTTTTTTATGATAGAATGTTAAACATACTTTTAGATATGTGGTGCACAACAAACTCATCAACTTCATGGCGCCGAATGAACATAGCGACTGGACGGAGAGCTCCAAGTCCGAGTTGTACAAATCGCTGTTTGTCTAGAAAATATCTAAATATAAATAAAGTAAAAACTATATTATGAACTTATTAAATAGGAATAAAAAGAAAAATATTGCTTTGTTATTTTAAATTTGTTTATACAAATTTATAAATTCAAATTAAAAGAAAAATCATTTTGAATTTGACTTTAATTTATTTCATATATTTATTTATTTATGTATATTTTCATTTGTTGTTTACTTTTAACTGCTAAATTTGTATGTTCAACATTTTCATTTTCGTTATTAATTCTTATTTGCTCTCAACTGGGTTATTTATGCAGCAAGTGCATAACAATATGGCTTGAATATAACCGCAAACGTTCGAAATTACCGCTTCATAACCGTTTCGTTTAGTGGGTGTTTGTGTTTCGGAGATTGTGTTGCTGTTATGTATTATCTGCTGGCTTCATTCGAGTTGCGTTTTTAATTCGATTCGATAAATATAAATTAATTGTAATAATTTGTTAATGTATTATACTAGTTGTCCACTGATGCACATACTTGACTGTTTTCTGTTTCATTTTTGTTTTTAATTTACTTTGCTAGTCTCGTGTTTTACTTGGATTTCGTTCCATTTATAAAATGTTTCTCTTCGTTTATTTTAGCTTTATACTCAATATTGGTTTCTTAGTGTGTTCGTCGTCTAAGTCATTGTTAGTTATGCATACGTTAAATTTTATATTTATAAATATCATGTATAATGTTAGTAAATCAGTGCATAACTGCAATAAACGGGAGCATTGTGGGGGAGTTGTTAGATCGAATGGGGTCGAAATACATTTCAATAAATAATCATTTAAATGTTAAGTCTAAGATTTAGAGAATACAAAAGTTTCTAAAGATTCCTTCTAAAAATACTATAAAAAGTTCGAGCACATTTACAAAATAATCTTTGTGACACTTGTTCGACAGAAATGCTTGATTCTTCTTCTTTGGGAAAATAGGTTACTGGGAGTATTCGTTAGCAAGCTCTTATTAAAAATTAATTAACAATCAGCAGAAAGTGTATGAGCACGTAATATCATCATTGCATATATATACTAGATATAAATATATTGCACTTTAATGCACACGAGAATCAATCGATTAAGACCTACATAAGTGCCACAAGGACGCGAACAATTTTGTCGAAAAATACTGGGCATAGGTTTATTCTGCATTCGATTCGAATTCACCAAAAGACGCTAAAACACATAAATGAGAAAAAAAAATATATATATAAAAGAAAGGGGAAGGGAAAGGATAAGGGTTTCTCCTAGCGCTGTCCTTGTATACAAACTACCAATATAAAGATTACAAAAATGCCACTGACTAAATTCTCTTTCGTCGCCTTTCTCTTCGATTTTTTCTAATTGTTAATGGAATTTTTCAGCAACAGGGGCAGCCCAGTTTTGGTTTTTGATTTGGAAACGAGTATGGTGGCTGTTTTGGCTCCACCAGAGCCGGTTGCAGCAGCAGCATCAGCGGAGGCAGAATTGCGCCTGGGAGCCGCCTGCCGCTGATGGAGCTCCTGGAGCAAAGCCGAGTGTTTGCCCAAGGCCTTCAGCTGGGCCGTGTTCTGGGTCTCGTAAAGCGACGACTGCAGCTGGGTGTGGATCGAGGTAACATTGGAGAGAGTGCTCTCGGCCTCGGCTGTTGGAAAGTTGCTTAAATAATGTTTACTAGTCGTGCTTCCTGTGGTTGTCGATGATGTCGTTGTAGTGTTTATCATTGTAGTCTGTTCCTGCGCTGAAACCTGTATAAAGGATTAATTAGCACTGGACAATCAATGACAATGTAAGTCACACCTTTCTCATAGCCGCTAACTCTGTGTCTCAAGTGCACTTGGCGAGTTGTATAACACTCTCCATATCCTTCTGCACCCCATACAGCTCCGAAAGTTGCTTGGCGAACACCACGTTTAAGTCGCTCAGCTTGGCCAGCTGTAAAAGATATATATATTTAAATACGCAGTAGTAAATAATTTCAAAAATATGGTTTTACTAACCGTCTGATCATTGGACTTTTCGCGTAGGCTAAGGTTGGCCGACTTAAGCTCAATTTCCTGTTGCAAGAGTTCCTTCTGCAATTGTTCTGTTCGCGCTTTGAGCGAGGCCACCTCTCGACGTAATTCATCTTCCGCGGCACCTCCTCCTCCGGTTGCAGCCACACCACCTGCGCCCGCGCAAATCTGCTCCATATCCCGCTTCAGGCGAATGTTCTCCTCCTTATAAGTGTGCAGTTGGCGCTTCCATTCGTCTACGTTAGCAGTTGATTCCTTAAATTATTCAAAAGTATAAATAACACAACATTACTCATCCGAATTTAAATACATCTTAAAGTGGGGATATGTGTAACTACAAAGTACAGACTACATTTGTGGAAAATATCCCAAGAATTTTATGCTTTATATCCTTGTCAGATTTACGATGAAGTTCCTGTATTCTATTTTCATTAAATACGTTATATACGATTAGCTCACCTGCAGAGCACTTGTCAGGCGTATGTTATTGTTCTTCAAGGTGGCCAGCTCGATTTCCCACTTTTTGGCATTTGCGCAGCTAAAATGAAGTCGGATTATTAATGCCTAAACCGTTGATAGAAACTATGTTGCTTACCTTTGTGCCAGAGCCATTTTCAGGCGCTCGTTTTCGTACTTCAGCTGCTGCTCTGCGGTGGCACCCGCTCCCGGTCCCGTGTGCATACCTACAATGCTGCCTCCCGATGAGATGGTCACTCCCCCACCACCCACAACTGCAGTTCCGCCCGAAGTGGGCTGAGGCGAAGGTGTGGCCGATCCGATATCCGCCTTGACATCGCTGGTGTTCAGCAGCTTGTGGGAGGGACTGTCCGGATTGGCGTTTTGGGTATTCGTGTTGCTCAGGTTTGGCGGCTCCACAGTGTGCGGATCAATGGCTGTGTTATCGTTCTGCATGGAGCCTACAGCTCGTCCAGAAATGGGCGATGTGTTGGCCGAGGTGGTGGGCGTAACGGCATTAGAGCCGTTGGCCGACTTCATGGCATTCTTGGTGGCCTCCTTGACTTCCTGGAACTTCTCCACGAACTGCAAGTGAAAGCGGTTATTTAAGGAACATATGGGGAAAAAGACTGGCCACCTACCTTGGTCAACTCCGCCTCTGAGGCAAATCCTAATCCGTACACCGTATTCGCCCGCACATCGCTCCACTGACCGAACTTTTGGGAGGTCTGGGTGAAGGTCATGTTGGGCGTGATCGTCGAGTTAATCACCGCTTTGGTTCCCTCGACGCTAATGATGCGGTAAAGATTCCTCGAGCTGTCGTAGAAGAAGCTCACGTTGACTGCCTTCATGCTGGCCGTGATCCAGGTCCGCTTCGTCTTCGGATCGATGTGGAAGACGTGCGCCTGGCAAGTGAAAATCGGTTGTTCGCTGTGGGCCATAAAGGGATTAAAATGGCAGAGGAGTGATTAATTTAAAATTCCATTTCGAGGAGGTAATAAATGGTGCCCCTGTGTTAGCGTTTGCCTATTAGAAACCTGTAATCGACCAGGGTGTGAGTTGAACTAGTCCTTGGACTACCGTGTAATATTAAAATGGGAAGTTTAAACTTAATCTGCTTTTTACTGAAGTTATTCATATATATTCTTTGATTATGTGGATTATATTATTTATTTCATTTATCTTGTTTTTTAGCTTTACAGAATGATCTTTTGGGGGCTTTATGGTACCAGTTACCACAGTCAGTGCCTATATACTTCCTTATCTTTTACCTTTCCGCCGACATTGTCCAATGAGTTCTAATGTCTTCCCGTTATCTCAGGCGACTGGCGACCGCCGACTAAATTGCATTATGTGCTAAGCCTTTTCGACAGCCTTGCTTTTGATTTTGATTCTCGGGCGAAAAACACACGCACACCTGCACATCCACACATCTGTACACACCTGCACACCCACATAATTGGCCAGCCCACGCTTGTGCGTGTGTGCTGTGTGTATGTATGTTTGTGTACATATTTACGCCGCCCGCTACACACAGAAAGCCAGCAACAACAACAAAAACAGCTAGTACGGCGTCGATTTTTCCCACACTAAAACTGGATGTTTGTGGCGCTTCTGACACGCCCTCCGGCCTTACCCCATTGTATTCGTTGGCTTCGGCGCTGGCTAAATGTTTTACAAACGGGTTAAACCTATGCTAGTGGCTTTTACTGATTAATTCCACGATTAAAAAAATAAAACACAAACGCCTAGAGCTGGAACCAAAATCGATGTTTGTGATACTATCGATGTTTTATAAATAGAACCATCTGTACTTGATCTAAAAAATTACACGATATTTATCGAATATATATATATATATATTTGATGCAACGATTTCTAATGATATGTTAAATGAATAAGTAATTATAACTGAAAACATGGTCAATAATATTTAAAATAGTATTTGTTAATTGCCTTTGTTAGCATATGGTTTTCACTCGCAAATAAAATTAAAAACGTAAACAAGAATTCGAAATGATTAATTTGTATGTCAGTGCTGCCATATTGCTCAAACAGTTTTTCGAAATAGTAGCGTTGCCGGAACGATCAGACAGTTTCGACTTTTGTTCCCAGAATAAGCTCAAGGAGTAAAAATTTAAATTTTTTCGTTGTAAATCCTTTAACGTAAATTATTATTCATTTAACATCTTTTATCGGAAAAATTAAAAACTGGAATGATACTGTCGACATTTACGTTGCTGGTTAACACTTATCTGATAAACTAAAAAAAAATTTTTGATTTTATTCTAAGAGCTTTATCTACCAACAAAAAATGTTAGCATCCTAATGCAACAATTATACAAAGAAAATATAAATTATTAAAGTTAAAAAAAAAGTATAATTTTCAATGCAAACTTTTAAGAAATATTCAGGTTACTTGATACAACTTTAGAAATGTTTTTCGGAAATACTCATTTTATGAAATCTAAAACAATTGTTACTTTGTTATCTTGCGATTGATTTTTAAAGAAACGGAAAGAACTTTTTCGCTAAGTGATAAACGAACATTTTTTCTTTACATTTGCTTTATTAAAAGTTTTAATATAAAACCTATAAATGATTTAATTCATTCTCTGCCTATCGAAAAACAGGTGTTCTACTCTACATCCTACATCTACGTCTAAATAGTGTTGCCGAATCTGCAAATACAAAAACAACGTTTTATCTCACTGAATCAGTGTGACCGCTGGAAAGTACTAAAAATATACTGGCTATGAAAAATATACACACGCGTACCAGCAAGAGTAAATTGGGGAGAAAACCTCTTTGGAATTTGGTTTAATTAATTAAAAGCCGTCGGAAGGACCTATGCGAAGGGCAAGACGCGGCCAGAGTTGTTGTTGCTGCTGCTGCCCAGCCGCCGTGCGATCGATCGGGGTACGTTTTACGGCGGAACGAGGAGTGGGGAGTGATTTTCTCGCAGCTTTTTTTTCGCACGAACGCCGTCCCCCAAAACGGAATTTTGAGGTGAAAAAGTGATTTAAACACAAGGAAAAACGCAGTAAACCCGCACCTGCTGCTAGTTTAACCCTGTTACGGGCATTTGTGGTTGCAAAATGCGACAGCGACACACCTAGGCACAAAAAATATGCCAGTTATGCGAAAGAGAAAAAGTGCTGTGCCTGTGTGCGTATGCGTGTGAGTGTGTATGCCGTGCATGTGCCTGTGTGCGTGTGTGTTGGTGTAGAAAACTTGTTATCAATGCGGCGCCTATGATAAGTCTCATTAGACATGTTTCTCCCACTATGCTGGGCATTCCAATTGGAGTGGCGAGCGAACACCAGTGTGTGTGTTTCTAATAGCCGGACTCCACTGGCAAACTTTTTCACATCTGATCAAATGAGCTTGCACCTTGAAGGAGCTGCAAACATTTCAATGTATTTTATAGCTGGTTTTTACGCCGATAATGTATTTTATCCTAACAAAATAATTTCTATATGAAAATAGTATTACAGTTAATGGCTCTAAGGTGTCATTATGCTTTATGGAAAAAAAGAATCGGTGCACTTTCCTTACAATCATATTTGGTTCAAGACATAATGTACCTAAAGTACCATATGTAAGGCATATGTGTTGCGGCCTTAACATCTACCTTGCTCTCTCGCACAGTCTGGCGGCCCCAACTAAATAATGTGGAACATGATGTGCGACGTAATGCCCACGATATCCGAGGATAGCATCTCGCAGCGCTCCTCGCAGTTCAGCGGGGAGGACGCGAATTTTGAGCAACTGATGGTCTCCATGCTGGACGAGCGGGACAAGCTGATGGACAGCCTGAGGGAGGCGCAGGAGCGGCTTGGCGAGACCGAGAACAAGCTGCATGACGTCGAGAAGGAGCGGGACAGCTTGCAGCGCCAGATCAACGCCAATCTGCCGCAGGTACTTTGATTCTTTGTTCATATTTTTTGGAATACTGACCATTCGATCTGGATTCTGACTCCAGGAGTTCGCCACCCTCACCAAGGAACTGACGCAGGCTCGGGAAACCCTACTGGAGCGGGATGAGGAGATCGGGGAGCTTAAGGCGGAAAGAAATAATACCAGGGTAAGCACTGCCCGGAA
Source organism: Drosophila eugracilis (assembly GCF_018153835.1). NCBI lineage: Eukaryota > Metazoa > Arthropoda > Insecta > Diptera > Drosophilidae > Drosophila > Drosophila eugracilis. The sequence goes on along the minus strand of NW_024573661.1, from coordinate 334,611 downwards.
ATCTATTTCTGTATAGCGTCGTCCAGGTGACAGGAGGATTAACCGAAAGGCGGGATGACCCTTTTAGCTTGCTCTCTTTTCTCTCTTTTATCTTACCAAGTTGTAACATTTGTAGAGCTTAGGTAGTTATTATTTATTACCTTAACGTTCTGACCAAACTAACACATGTAGGTATTTTAACAATTACCTGTAATCTGAGACTAAAATCTTTTTCACTGATTTTCCTGGAACTCAAAAAGTTATTGATAAGTGATATTAGTCATTCTATTATTGATATTACGAGAAACAGTTGTAGGTACTTTATCTTGCCAAACCTTATGGCGTGCTTAGTCTATTTTGTCCAAAGAGGCGTAGTTAGGCTCTATGTAATTATCTACCTGATTGCCCATTTGGTTTCGTTTTATGAGACCTATAAAAATGCTATAGATCGATTAGTTTACGATTTTGCAATATTTATAAGTATTTCCACTCCACAATGATTTTTAATTTTTTAAATAGTAACTACATTAATGTGAATTTCCATGTAAGCTCTCCTTTTTACTGATGTTAATTTAATAATTCCAGCTTCTCCTGGAGCACTTGGAGTGTTTGGTGTCCCGCCACGAGCGTTCCCTGCGTATGACCGTCGTAAAGCGACAGGCCGCCGCCCAAAGCGGAGTCTCCAGTGAGGTGGAGGTGCTCAAGGCGCTCAAGTCGCTGTTCGAGCACCACAAAGCACTGGACGAAAAGGTTCGCGAGCGCCTGCGCCTCTCCATCGAGAAGAACAACATGATGGAGGAAGAACTGAGCTCTGCCAAGGAGGAACTGGCCCAGTACAAGGCGGGTGTGGTGCCAGCGGGCGTGGGCAGTGGTGGCGGAGCGGGGAGTGCCACAACCGCTGCTGGAGGTGGAGGCACCGAGAACGGGCTCAAAGAAAAGGTGAGTTCCCTACTTTGAAGCGCATTCAACCATGTCGGTCATAACATCCATTTTATTTCTCCAAATCTAGGTGGCAAGCGTTGGCGGATCTGGTGGCGTCAATGGCGAGGCAAATGAGCTAAATGACTACGCAGCCAAGACCCACGAACTGCAAACGATCATTGAGAAGCAGGTGAAGATCGCAGATGCTAATCCCAATGTGCAGCTGATGAATATGTTTTATGATCCACTTTCTCTTTCAGACCTCTGAACTCTCTCAGTGGCAGCGACGCGTCTCTGATCTGAACAACAAGATCAGCGAGCTGGAGGAGAATATGTCGCGAGTGCAGAAGGATCACTGCAAGGCCCAGGACCAGTGTTCCAAGCTGCAGCGAGATCTGCGCGAAAATGTGGCCCAGAAAGAGGATCAGGTGAGCTGCTAATTCATAAAATTCAGTCTTAAATTTATGCTAATATCTTTTGATTTCCAGGAGGAGCGCATTACCACATTGGAGAAGCGCTACCTGAATGCTCAGAGGGAGTCAACTTCGTTGCATGATCTCAACGAGAAACTCGAGCAGGAACTTCGGCACAAAGAGGCACAGCTCAAGGTGGGTAGACGAAACTATTACTGGGTTGATGGTCAAGGCGGGCAAATTGTCATTATTATTAATGGGGGATCGATTTTTTTGAATATCAAAAGTACGAACTTAAAATTAGCTTCAGCTGTTGGCTCCATTGTTAAAGAATTGACGTATGTCAGGCAAACAGACAACTAATTTGTAGTTTTGTCTTACTTTTACATTATGTATCTTTAAAGCTTTATAAACGAAACTTTGCTAGTGCTAGTGCGTTTCTGAATTTGTTAGTAATTATATATCATCTATATATATGTGCCTATATTTCTGTTATATGAGACAAAAAAATCGATCCAATATACATTTAATTGTGCCCTAGCCTGCTCTTTCATTAAGCTCCCCTTAAGCGTGACTAATATATTGCATTTACATACGCAACAATTTTCCCCCGACAACTAATCGAACAAACCCGCCCTGAACACACGAACCAAAATCAATCCTTGCCACATGATCAATGCCGTATCCGAATCAGCTGCACGAGGAAAAGATCGGGGCCATCGAGGAGAAGCTGGAGCTCTCCGAACAGAAGCTCGCCCAACACGCCAAGCTGCAGCCTGACATGGAGGAGCAGCTAAAGGCACGCATGGAGGCATTGACTAAGGTAGGAAACAAGGTATGCACTCGAACTAATATGCGCGCCGGACAGGTTCCATATGACAAGTATCAACAATTATTATCCCGTACAACCACAACTCTATTTTGTGTAATGCTCTTTTCTTTTGCCAACTTTCCACTACAAGAAACCACCAACAACTTGAACAACAAGTCTGTCTCTATGTACTATATATACCTACAATTTCTCTATCTTTACTGCACCAGAACTTTTTACTCTTACGCACCCTAAAACCTATTCAAAATCAGACCAAACAGGCCTTTTTGTATACCAATCTCAAAGGTTCTTCTATAAGTCTTTCAATTTGTCTTATCAGTGAAAAGTTTTTAATTTCTTTTGATTATTCTTATTGGTATACAAAAGGGCCAACTCACATTTAGCTTTCATTACTAAAACCCGAACTAACATCTTTCACTGCCACTGATAAAACCTTGTGAACAAGTTCATTAAACTCGCTGGCTCAAACCATTTGCAGGCTCAAGAAAGACACGGTTCTGCGGAAGACCGCATCCGTGGATTGGAGACGAACCTCGACGAGAAGACCAACGAGGTGGTAAGACTGAACCAGCGTCTCAAGATGAACGAGGAGCACAACCTGCGGCTCTCCTCCACGGTGGACAAGCTGCTCTCGGAGTCCAATGAGCGACTCCAGGTGCACTTGAAGGAGCGCATGCATGCGCTGGACGAAAAGAATGCCCTTACCCAGGAACTAGAGAAGGCGCGCAAGGTGGCCGAGGAACTGCACCACGAGAAGAGTGAGATCATGAAGGAGCTGTCGAAGACACGGTTAGAGATCGAGAACTTCAAGCGCCAGCTTCTGCAGCAGGAGATCGCCTACAATATCCAACAGACGGAGGCGCTCACCCGGAGTCTATCGCCCAGTAGCGTTGTGGACGCCAGTGGAGCCTTTAGCAGAAGCAACTCGCATGCCAGTTTCGAGACCCACTCGCTGCGGCGTCAAAGCAAGCAGCGTTTGTCTGAGGAGAACGCCCTGGTCCGCTCCATGGCCGAGCAAGAGTGGGAAAAGCTGCAGCAGGCGGCGCACGCCCAGCAGCAGGCCTACGAACTAGTGGCCAGCGCTGCGGAGTGCGACGACTCAGATGTCCTGTATGCGGCAGCCACGGCTGACATGATGTCTCCGTCGGGTCACACGGATGCCCAGACCTTGGCCATGATGCTGCAGGAGCAGCTTGACGCCATCAACAATGAGATTCGACTGATCCAGGAGGAGAAGCAGTCGACGGAGGCACGGGCTGAGGAGCTGGAGTCGCGTGTGGGCAGTCTAGAACACGTTAACCTGCTGGCTCGCGGTCGTTCCATGGACAGGCAGAGTCCGCCCATGAGTGGCCGGAGCACGCCCAACAGCCCGCAAAGGGATTTCATGCAGAAGTATCATACGGTGAGTGGCTTAAAATATTTACCAAGGAAACGATATTCATTTTTTATCATTTAACTCACAGCTCAACTTGCCCGTGCTGTCCAGTGATGCCTCCCGCGAAGAGCTTCATGGCGGCATGTCTACCACAGGTGATTCGAGTTCCGGCGGAGCTGCCTCTCCACTGACTGCCAGGTCTATGCGCCTGGAGCGTGTGGCCCAGGCCTTGGCTCACAGCCAAGAGGAGCTAAGGCGACGTTCGATCGGCTTAAATCCCAGTGCCCCGGTGGCCACTAATCACAGTGGAGGTCACATGCCACTCAGCAGCCATAGCTACGGGCTCTCGCCGCTCAGTTCTCGTTACGGCAGCCAAGAGTCATTAAGACATTACAATACCATGGGCTCTATGTCCATGCTGCAGACGCCTACTTCGGGTGTGTCTAGGGATGCGGCAGCTGCTGCTGTGCAGAAGAAAAAGGGCATAAAGTCCTCGCTGGGAAGGTTCTTCAGCAAAAAGGAAAAGGTCAAAGGCGTGAAAGATACGCTGCCTGACGGCTCGCCCAGCATGATGTCCATCGGCAACCTGTCGATCGGACTAAGCGAGGTGGACTCCAATTACGATGCCATGAGCATGACTGGGGGCATGATGCCCCGCATTGCCAGCTCCCAGGGATCCAAAATAAGCAGCGTTGACTACGGCAGGCAGAAGAAGTGAGGATTTATCTAATATAACACTATTTATGAATGTTTATTAATAATTTATGTCCTTTTCAGAGAACACGACTATCGCAATGACTTGCTGGGCGAGGCCATGAAGGCGGGCACTCCGTTTGCTCTGTGGAACGGCCCCACCATTGTCGCCTGGCTGGAGCTGTGGGTGGGCATGCCGGCCTGGTACGTTGCCGCTTGCCGGGCAAACGTTAAGTCCGGGGCCATTATGAGTGCGCTAAGCGACACGGAAATTCAGCGGGAGATTGGTAAGAATCTTGGGTATCCTCATTGCATTCTCTGGCTAACTTTTTTCGTCGACAGGCATTAGCAATCCCCTACACAGGCTCAAGCTTCGTCTTGCCATTCAGGAAATGGTTTCATTGACCTCTCCCTCGGCGCCACAAACCTCACGAACCACTCTGGCGTTTGGTATGATTTCATAAAATGTGTATTTGAAAATCTCAGGTTATAGTTATAAATATGTATCCGCAGGCGATATGAACCATGAGTGGATTGGCAACTACTGGTTGCCCGGACTGGGTCTACCGCAATACCGCACAACCTTCATGGAGTGTCTAGTGGATGCCCGAATGCTGGACCATCTCACTAAGAAGGACTTGCGCGGTCAGCTCAAAATGGTGGACAGTTTCCATCGGACCAGCCTGCAGTTTGGCATATCGATGCTCAAGCGCCTAAACTACGATCGCACAGAGTTGGAGCACAGGCGCAAAATGAGTGAAAACGGGTTGTGCGATGTGCTGGTCTGGAGCAACGAGAGAGTCATTCGGTGGGTGGGCAGCATCGGACTGAAGGTAAGTGTCGTCTCAGGATCATCGACTTTAAAGGCCTTAATAAACATGATTTTTCAGGAATATGCCAACAACTTGCTCGAATCGGGAGTGCATGGGGGATTGATGGCCCTGGACGAGGGTTTTGATGCCAATGCCATGGGTTTGGCCCTCCAAATACCCACACAAAATGCTCAGGTAAGCCAAACGAACCCACTTTTTAGATCAAAATCAAAACTGAATAATTTTTCTAAAAGGCTCGCCAAATACTCGATACGGAGTTCAATAATCTGCTGCAGATCGCCACAGATCGGAGGCCGGAGAACGAGCAGCGAAGCGCTTCCTGATGCAGCTACAGTCCGCCCACGTCCTCGGTGGATGAGTGAGCTGCTGCTGGAGGGCAGGACACATACAATAGAAGCAACCTACAACAATAAGAACGTAAAGACCAGGGGCAACGTTTCCTAAACCGTAACAGTAACGACAAGCAGAACTAAAAAAGAGAGAAGGATAGATATGCTAGCAGCAACTACGCCACAAAACTCTAACAAGAAAGACGCAACGCAAGAGACTCCCCAGCATGATGCACGTCTAATCCACATATTTAATATATATAAATACACGCATAGTCACATAATCCATAACAAGACAATGTATACAAGACATAGCACATACTCTACATAGGATATACGTAGTTGCATTGGCGCCGAGTCGCTGCTGCTGCCGCTGCCAGGGGTGTACAAGTTTTAGAAGCTAATCAGTTTTCGATTGTAAAATTATTATTGTTTTTTTTTATATAGTGTAATTGGGCTTGCAATAGACTAACAGTATTTTGTTTTAGATGATGCAGCAGAGGTGGGCAGAGAGATGACAGCGTGCTTCGAACCAAATTCGTAACCAAACTTGTTTGTTATATAATTTTTATGGCATTTTGTACAGTTTTTAATTTAATCCATTTTATTAATTTCTTTAAAACTTTAAATTAAAACAACTAACATACGCTTTACATATGACATTATCGTGTTTCTGTTTAGGTTTTTGTAGAAGGCAGATACGGCGTTCCAATTGAGTTTATAAACTGAACAACATGCACAACAATCAGGCATACATATATAGAGTAACAGCTGCATATATATATACGATTTATATATATTAAAATAAATCTAATTATTAAACATTATGAAGCATACGTGTAACTAACAAGAAAGTATTAAATGTGAAGTGAACGAAGGGGAAGGGAAGAGATGTAGAAGTCGCAAGCGCCCATTGAAACCAACTATTTACATACTTATATATACGAGAGATCATTTAGTAATCGAAAAAGCTTTAAAGGCAAACTAAACCTAAACCAAAACTCAAATCTTAGCCTTTGCACAAGCCATTAATAGAGAATTTCTTTGCTCATTGGCTTGAGGAGTTCGCATTCGATCTTCAATAGCGAACAAAGTCTTTAAATACTTTTAACGATCGATCTATTCACAAAATCTAAAAGCATATCCATTGTTTTTCAAAACATAAAATTACAAAACCTAATTGAAGTTTAGTTGAAAGTGCGGCCAGTTGAGTCATGATGAGAAGAAGGTCTTTCTTTTCTGTTGAATTCCCCCTCCTTAAAACTAACCACTCTATTTAAGTTTCGCATGTACTTACTTTTCCCTATATACATACATATGTTAAAGCACACAAACTGCCACATAACAACACGTACACAAGGAATCATCCACAGCATCTAACAATGTTGGTTATTGGGGTCTTATGTACACTAAGTTTAAGTTTTTACTTATTTGTACAAAAAACCAAAATCGCAACTAACGCTTGTCTTTAAGTTGAAATAGAGAAAATACAAACAGAAATCAGTAAAAATGAATACCATATACTTAAATTAATTTATAAAAAACTAATATATATATTATAAAATACTAACAATAAAAGAATACTTAATGAAATTATTTCAACTGTATTAGCAAAATTAAAAAAAAAAAAAAAAGAAAATGTAACGCGTAAAGAAACTTATAAAAGCTCTAAAAAACTGAAAACTTATTTATGTATGTAACTGTAGCATTACCTAAGGAAATCCAAGAGTAAAGCAAATATTTACGATGTGTAACCTTAATTGACTAACTACTAATCCACAATATCTAAGTTAATTTAAAAACAGGATTGGTTTAATTGTTGACTTTTGTTGAAAATTCCACAAAAGGAAGAGTTTAAAAATAAAAACCGAGCGTAACTAAACTAAATGCATAACCTAAATATAAAATTGATTACCTTACACTTATGTAAATATATTTATACAATATTGTGAACATGAAAATTGAATGCAATACAAGCAAATTAGGTAAAAATTCCGGTTAGGAGTTTTTTATATGTACCATATATATTTGAAAAAAGGAAACCAGCAAACCACAAAAACAAATGAAGAAAATATAACTACAAATTAAAATTTATTACAAAAAAAGCAAACCAAACATGCTTTAATATAATGACTATTTTTAAGAGGGTTATATAGGGAAGGGGTCATTAGCTCGACTGGTGTCTTGCAACTTACAGCTTGATCAAAGAGCATGTTAATCTGAGGAACTGAAAGATGGAATTGCTCTTGGCAACATTTGTAGTGTAGATTGGACTAAAGCAATTTTCCATCTAATCACCGCAAATATGTACATATATTTTGATCACTTTATAGAGTTGGGACAGGCAACAGCATGCTTTGATTTCAATGCGTTCATTTCAGTTTCACATTCGTTTCGTCAAAGGTTTCCTCTTTTTTTTTTTGGTCTCAAATTTTGTTGTCTATGCGAAGAAGAAATGTTTTTTAAGTCAATCAAGACATTTCGTTAGTACATGCGATACTGTTAGAAACTGTTTGGCTCCTGCTTCAAAATTCCACGTTAATAGCACGGAACAACCGGCTGCTTTGGCAACTAGCCGACTCAACAATCACTCGCCCTTTTCGGGAGAAGGGACAAGAACAGCCCTGGACAAGGCCAGCTTAGGACACGGATATTGAAGGGGTTACTGAACCGGGTGAAGGGAAAGAACAATCATCTACTGAGTTGAGGGGGGAGAACAGGAGCAGAAGCCAGCAGTATGACCACCCAGAGCCACACGCCGACCGGATTCACCGGGAGTCGCAACAGCTATTACAACCCTGTCTCGAAGATCCAGTCGCTAATCCACAACCTGGACGCAGAGCTGGTCCAGCTGTGCAAGCAGTGCTCTGTGAACAAGCCGCTGAGTAGCCATAACAACAACACTTCTTATGGAAGTCACTTTGGCTCGACCTTCGGAGCGCTTGGTGGTCTTAACTCTAGCTCCCTGGGTGGGGTCGGTGCGGCCAGTCAATACCGTCCCGAGAGTATTAACAATCTGCTGGCCCGCGCACGAGCCGTCAATCCGCCATCCAGGACCGCCAGTACCAGTTCGCCCAGTTCGCAGGAAGCCCAGAAGCGTCAGATGCGCAATGTCTACCGAACCCGCGTAATCGATGCCTATCGAAACCGGCGGATCTTCACTGTATACGGAAACTATCACACGGTGAGACGGGCTCTGATGCGAAGGGGCTGGCTTGAGAAGCTGCCGGCCTCCCGTCACTCCAAGTTGCAGAGCATGTCCGAAGACGCTTTGCTAGAGCACGCCCGGCGGGGCAACGACTACGAGACGGTGATCATCTCCAAGATGATCAACCACTTCCCGGCCTTCTTCATCTGGCAGGGTAAGGGCCAGCGCGACCTGTGCGCCGAGGTGAGACCCTTCCGAAACCGGGTGCGCCGCAGCCAGTTCCTAGACTTTTCCACCAAGGTGGGTCTAGTGGGCTGCGCCGAGCAGGAGCGTTGGTATCGCGAGGACGGTGTCTGCGGGATGAGCTATCCGCGTTTCTACCGCCTGGGAGGGAACAATCTGGAGGAGCGCATGGCCTTCATAGAGGACTACCAGCAGACGCAGGCCCGTTCCCTACTGCGCTACGTGAGGGAGCACCAACCATCGGAACTCATCAGTGATCATGGCACTATATCCAGCACTACCTTGGACTTTGCCCTCGGGAAGGTGAAGAGGATGGTACGCAACGCAGAGCACTACTCCTTGGACGACGCTCGAATCAAGCCGCCAACGCCTGCGGAGATTGTTGAGAACCAGACCTTCATGGTTCAGTCTACCGATGTGCTCAAGTCCAATGCCAAGTTCAAGGTCAGCGAGAAGGTGATGACGGAGTACGCTCGATTGGCTGGGTTATATCTCGATCAGATCGAGTCCCTTCGCTCGGACTACCGGTGGGATGGCTGCCGCAACTTGTGGATCCTTAAACCTGGATACCAATCGCGCGGCATCGGCATCGTCATCCGCAGCTCCCTGGACGACATTCTTCAGTGGACATCCAACAACCAGAATAAGAAATACATCGTCCAGAAGTACATAGGTGAGTGGGGCTATCGTGGCTAACAAGTTGGTTTTCTAGCACATAAAAGGTTAGCCCTCATAATATTTATCGATTTTCTCCCTTTCTTCTTTTGCCAGAGCGACCCTTGCTAATATACCGCACCAAGTTCGATATCCGGCAGTATATGCTGCTGTGCATCACCGACTCTAAGGTGAGCATCTGGACGTACCGGGACTGCTATCTACGCTTCAGCTCTCAGGAGTTCACCATGGACGACTTGCGAGAGTCCATCCATTTGACTAACAACTCGGTGCAGAAGCGGTACAAGAACAAGAGCAACAGGGACTCTCGGCTGCCGAAGAGCAACATGTGGTCCCTGGACCAATTCAAGGCTTACCTACGCCAAATGGGTGCCCCGGATGGGTCGTGGTCCAAGACGTACAACGGATTCAAGCAGAATCTGGTGGCAGTAGTGATGGCCAGCTTAGACGAGACAGAGCTGTTACAAAATGCCTTCGAGTTGTATGGTTGCGATTTCATGATCGATGAGCACTACAATCCTATTTTGATCGAGATCAACTCGACACCGGATCTCTCGCCATCCACTGAGATCACCGCCAGGATATGTCCGATGGTCCTAAAGGACTGCATCCGTGTGGTGGTTGATCTTCCTAAGAACCCCACTGCCGCCACCGGGCTCTTTGAGCTGGCCTTTGAAGTTAACTACAGCATCAACAAGGGAGCCGACGGCAAGCCGCTCGAACTGAATGGCAAACAGATGACCATTTTCGAGAACATGCCTAGACCCCGTAATAGTCCCAGGACGCGGCTATTTCGGAAGATTTTGAACAACGTGAAGACTTCTACCAGCAAAAAAATGGAAAAGGCCAAGGAAGCTCCAGCTAAAATTGTAAAGACCTCCAATGCCAAGATCTCAAAAAAGAAGGTATGGTATATTCAAGTTTAGTTTAAGAGTTTTAATTGGAACTTTTATTTTTTCTTTCTTCTCTTCACAGAAACATGGGACCTCAGCGGAAAATTCAAGCGTGTCCTCCATGCATCCCTCGTCACAAAACTTGCAACCTAAGGTTATTCTGAACCCAACAGCTCGCGAGAACCTGGCACTTCAATATACCGCTCCAAAGTAATAATAAATACAGAACTAGTTTTTTAAAACTTGTAATAAAAAAGTTTACTAAATAAGTAAGAATATTTAATATTTATTTTACTTCCCTTTCTTACTTTATTAGTATTATCTTTGTGTTAGGATATATATCGGAAAACTGAATGAGTTTTATTAAAATGCAGTAAGTTATCTCCAAAACTGTGTGGTCTAAACTTCCAAAACTATGAAAAGTGAGTTAAACTAATATCATTCATTAGTTATTATAAAAAGGAATGGTTTAGCATCTGCCTTAAAATGTAAAGACCTTTAACGACTACTAGCTACGATTTCCCAAGATAAATTTCCCGATCAGCCATACTTTTACCACCAATTCCCAAATTGATTTAAATTTATTGAATAGCTAAAACATTTAATAGAATACAATAACATCCACTAGTTTTTATAAAGATTTTTCGATTAAACTCTTGTTAAAATATGTATAATCATTCGTCCTGCTACTTGATTATTAATTGAATTAAATGCAGACCTATTTAATATTTGATTTTAAAGGCATCGTATTAGTAATTTTTTAATTTAAACATAACTATCTCAGTTTACTAAAATATTAATCTAATTAAAATTTTCTCAAATACAATAAAATGGTAATATTAATTAGTTTATGACTAGAATTTTGAATATATTTAAGAGAATATTATGGATATTAAACTTTACAAATTAAATTAACGTAGATGTTTCAAGATAATAATATTAATTCTAATAATTAAACAAATATTTTTTTACATATAGTAATATTTTTCACCCTATAACAATTAACGTTTTTAAACATTGTTTTGTCTAAATACAAACGGCAGCCTATTCACAGGGAAAACGAAGTCCCTCCAAGGTCAGGTAATTGGTATTTATTTATATTATTTCATGGAAAGGCAAGAGGCTTAGTTTTTAGTGACCAATCAAAAGCAATATCTAATGTCTTAGCCTACCGGAAGTGCTGGCGTGGGCACCGTTAGCGTGGAACTGTTCAGCTTGTTGGCCAATGCGGTTCGCGGACTCATCATCTGAGCCTGGGAGAGCTGAAGTTCGCTGGTAGCCTGCTTTAAAGCCGCCACTATGGGCTCTCCTCGATGCAATGCCTGCACGGATATACTAACAGGTAGCCGTGGTCCATTTGACTTCCGTCCAAATGTTTTGCCAATGCACCCAATAGTGCTGTCGATCTCGGATTTGGTGCGACTAATGCGGCGCGTGGGCAAAGTGGGAGCAGGCAAGGGCACTCCTTTGGATCGGGATGCAGAGTTGGAGGAGCTGACCGTTGTGGCTGCAATGTTGCGCAGACTTCGCCATTTACGCTCGCTAATCACCGGAGCAGTGGACACAAAAGCCGCTTCCTGCCGCGCATCATGCAGAGGCTCATTTCCGGTGGCAGAATAGTTTTTAATCAGGATCTTGAACTTTTTCTCTGAACTCTCCACTGGATTCGTGGAACTAAGACGGGGTCCACAGCTACGCTGCCGCTTGGGTGGTAATGCGGTGCTAGGGATGGGTTCACCCGGAAGAGAACCTGCCGTATTGCGTTTGTGGGAGGCACTGAGGAGCTGGGTGATGGAGCGGCCGGCCTTATTGAGGATAAAGGGACTCGGTGATCCCGTTGGAGGAGCCGTGAGGACAGCAGCCACTGAAGGCGACTTTTGTAGCTGCTGACTGCATAGGCTGCTTCGGCTGCTGCTCAGGGGCTCTACCATGTACTTCTCCATATACTCGGTGGCATTAAAGGTGGGCATGGCGCGGTGGATACGAGAAATACTCGTCGCCGGATGAATGATGGCCGAACGCTGGCGGTAAACGCTGCTGGTGGCCAGCGAGCGCTCCTTTCTCTGCTGGTAGTAGTAGTGACCATGGCCACTTCCATGGTTCACCTTTTGCAGTACCTGCTTGCCTTTTACGAAAAGGTTAAGGCCCATGTAAGCGGGAGTGGGTGGCACCACCTGGCGGTATGCCAGCTCAAAGTTGCCCATGTCCGCCTTAGGATCTGTGCGGCGATCAATAACAACTGCAAAGGGTTGACATGTTTAATATGATTTAACTTTATCCCCTTCCTTGGACTCACCCTTGACGACATCCTCCAAGCATTGCGGGCACATACGTGCTGTCACACTGGTGGTAGCTCCCAAGTCCGGACTGGAGTTGATCTCTATCAGCCAGGGGTAGAAGTTCTCGCAGATCATAAAGTCGGCACCAAAGAGTTCGAAGGTGTTTGGCCGTCTGTCCATGTTCTCCTGGGATGCAAGCATGCAGCCCACGATGGCCTTCCGCATTCCAGGGAAGATCCGCTCCAGCCACATGTTGTACTTGCCAATTTGGCGTAGATAAGCCTGGAAAGAGTAGCAGTCCCACATGTTCTCACTTGGCAGTCGCTTGTCCCGCTTCCCGTTGGTGTACTTCTTCTGAATGGCGTAGTTGGTTAGGTGCACAGATTCGTGGTGGTTGCTCAGGCTGTACTCCTGCGAGCTGAAGCGCAGGTAGCTCTCCCGGTAGAACCATACCACCAGGGGCTGGGGAGTGAGGGAATAGAACGGATTATGATTGGCTACTTGCAGCTGATGGAAGGTAGCTGATTTACCTGGGTGTTGGTTATGAGAAACCACTGTCGTATATCGAATTTGGTTTGGAACAGGATCAATGGCCGTTCTGGAAATACAAAATAAATAAATCAACGAAATACAATGACTTTTCTTTGTCGATGTATTAATCGTATTTAAATAAATTTGGTAATTAAACCATTTCTGTATTGACAATCTTAACTTCCTACAAACAGTAGTAATAAGAATATTGTTATATTAATGCAATATCCAACAAAGTAAACAGGAAATAAAAGCATACATATTTAAGACAAGTCAAGTAAAGTAACAATAGGAGTGATTCCTTCCACTTTCTCCACATGCATTTCTTTGCAATTCCATTTCTATATTGACTATCTTAATTCCCAACAAACAACAAACAAAAGGCATTTACGGTTGGATTAAAAATCAATTCTTGGGCAAACCTGTTGCAATTCACGAGGCAGACAGACGCCGTAAAGCAAATTGTGATTGCTGCCAGGAAAGGAGCACGACAACGACAGCGGCAAAAGCAATGATTGCGTTTTTAGGCCAAATATTTATGCATTTATGTAGGCCTGGGAGCCAAACGGCTCTTACAGGATATACGAGTGTAAGTATGTATATTGTATGTAGGAACCTATGTGGGTGCGTGTGGATACCCCAACATTCTGACATTCTGGGCCTGCCCTGAAAATGGGGCCCACACAAAGCAAAGAACAGCAGCTCGAACAACAACTTTGGCACCGTCCTGATTTACGACCTAGTTTCCGTGTGTTTGTTTATATCGTTTACTCGAAGGACTTGAAATGTTTTAGGTCTGCACTTAAGATGCTTTAGTCACTATCGATTGGTAAATGTAAATTTCGGATCTAGTTGAGCATACAGTTTTGCAAAAGAAAGTTTTAGTTCAGAAATAAGTTTAGGACTTAAAAATGTTTTGGCATTTGATATACATTTTACATAACTATAAGAATGTTTCATAGAATGGATACTAGACCTTACTTGAAACATAAAAATAACACACGGAATTATATTTCTTTATCTTTCTTGAAACTATAAGTGAATACCATTTTTTTTGGATTTTCCAATTATCGCTTATATAGGGGACCCATTTTCTGACACATAACTACTTTTCTTTGCCAACCACCTACAAATTTCAGATCCTCGAGGAGGAAAACTATACTCACTAGTTTCGAGCTCCTTTAGATTTACATACCTATATACTTCTGCACCACATAGCGGCTCTTGGAGGCAATCGACGGGTTAACTACGCCCAGTATTTTCTTGAGGTTATCCATGAGGATGATACCCCTACCGCGACACTTATTGGCTGGCTTGACTATCCACAGATTTTGATAACCATCCAGGCTGTATTGCGGCCAATGGATCTTCATCTTGTCCACCAGCGATAGGCAGCTCTTGACCATCGGATCCAGCCGCTGGCCACCATCGTGCTGAATCCGCCCGTCTTCGTTAACCAGCTGCTGGTGCTGGAAGAGAAAGGCGTCCCAGTCGTGCTCCCATATCTTGGGCGGATCCTCAAAGTCAATGTCGTTGTGCTGGCAGCTGTCAAGGAACTCCACCAGGCGCTTGTAAGCAAAATCTATCGAGGAGTAGGGGATTTTGCCACTGCAAGAGAAGACTGCCTCGGAGCCCTGCTTGTGGTACTTGCAGAGCATGGCTCTCAGAAAAGCCACACAAGCGGTCAGCTTGAAGTTCTCGATGAACTCGCCCAGTTCCTCCGGACTCCAGACGTTGTAGCACCTCGGGAAGTACATCTCGGCGGTACCTTCCTCGAAGAACCAGTGGAAGTCTCGCAGCTGACTACATAAGCCCTCCTTCGAGGTGAACGGTGCCCGATGGAATTTGTTTATGGTCATGCCGGGGTTCTTGGCCTGGTCGATGTAGTCGCACTTCTCTTTCCGGTTCGTCCAGAGAAAGTCCACAGGCATATGTTCCAGGAATCGGGACATGATGTTCCTTTCGCACTTCTGCACATATTGCCGCCGTGTTTCCCCTGCCTTCCTCTTGGGCAGTCGCTGGGTGAGATCCTCGTAGGTCATCTGTCCCGCCGGCATCACTTTTCGGTGCACGTCCAACTTTTCCACCCAGCCCCTCGTCAGGAGAGCGTTTCTCACAGAGTTAAAGCAACCGCGGATGGTAAAGATCTTATTCTGCTTGGCGGCCTCCTGGGCCTTCCGCCTCAGTTCGTTCATCCTCTCGGTGGTAATCCAAGTGCGTCTAGCCACGTAGTTGGTGGGTGCACCCAAAGGGCATGATTTGGTTGGGGGCGGAGCCTTTGCAGGCTGGTTCTCCTTGTTACTCGTGTCGGGAAGGGTGATGGATGAATCCTTCGTCGTGGTTGGTAGTCCCACCTTTGCAGGGCTCTCACTTTGGGCTGGCGTTAGCTGGATTATGGGGACCGTCAATGGTGGCACCACCCTGTTGGCCGGCGTGGGCGGTGGTGCAGCCGGTGGGGTAATTGGCTTCTTGGCCAATGTTGCACTGGCGCACTTCTGGGGCTGAACCCCATCCCTGTCCCTATTCGCATCCTGATCTCTGCTGCGATGCGGTTCACTGCTCGGACGCGTCTGCATGGCGGAAGCCTCGCCAGCCGACTAAATTCCAGCACTTGGCACTCGGACTGGGCCACTGGGTGAGTGGGTTGTTAATTCGCGGAGCTCCCTGGCAACCATTGAGCCAGAAAAAAGTTCACAAGTTCACTTCGGCAACGACTCTATTAATAGGTACATGCTCAACTTGGTTGCTTCCTGGGCTTAGCCTTTGCCTTTGTCCGGGATTCCACACTCGGTAAGACACTCAAAGCCATGTTCCGGTCTTTGCATTCGAGAAGTTCCATGAACTTAATTTAAGGAGTGTTTTTGGTAGTTTTGAAAAATTAAAGAAGAATTTAAATTATATTAAACGCTCTTTTCCATATTACATTGTTGAAGGCTTCTCTAAGAATTTTCAAATGTTTAAATTATTTAATAAAATGTTATAATATTATATTTGCAGCAGGTGGTCACACTAACATATCTATACACACTTATGCAGTTGTAAGCAATGTATTTCTCTCCCTTACTTTTGCATAAAGTTCATGCAAGCGAACACTATGTGTGTCCTGTTCGCACGATCAGCAAATGTCACCAATTCATGAAGAAATTAGCTTAAGATAGAAAAAGATAAAGGAAGAACAGTTCATAAAGACGCCTGCATATTGTGTACACATATGTATGTACATATGTATGTTCACACATGCATATATGAAATTTGAATATTATAATATCATACTTTTTGGCGACTCTTATCAAAAACATTTGGGTTCCAATTGCCTCATCAATAAAATTATTCTTATTAAATGTATTTATTTCAGTAACGCCTTTATTTTAAAAATATGTTTCATATTTTTTGATTTGTTAAATTAGAAAATAGAAATTGAAAATCAGAACTGACTCCACACATACCATTGCATACCATATTCGTGTTGTAGTTTTGGAGCATAGCTTTTGCACTTTTTACGTTGGGTTAGGTCGAATGGGAATGGGGGTTTGTGCTGGTTACCTGGCAATGTTGGGTGACATAAAAATGACCTTCAGAAATATGATTTTCAAACGCACCTTTAATGTGTGATAATATAACGCTTGAAAAATGCATCTAGGTTAGATGTTGTGATAAAACAAAGTAAATAAATTTACCTGAAGTATTTTTATGTATAATATCCAATTTAAGCTTTAAGTATAATGTTGACTATTTTATATTATTTTAAGGAATATTTTTGTTTATTCAATAGTATTAATTATTATTATTTCTTTGAAAGTGTGCGACCAATCCCATACCTTTCCCGTCGTTTTCAGGCCCTAAACGAAACATATGCTCCTCGGCACCGAATAATCCTCGTCATGTGAATGATGTTTTTGCACGATACCTGTTTGTTTTCTCCGGTTCCACGGAGCAGTGGGTGTCGTCGTCATCGCCGTTGTTTGGTGTTGGTGTCATCGCCGGCGTTGTCGTCACTGGGAAGAGCGTTGCCTACGTCAGGGCGAGTGGAACCTAGGGCCGAAAGAGTCGTTGTGGATGTGTATGTGAATGGGCAAGAAGAGGAGGTGGGTTGGACTGCTTGATGGATGTACTGCTGCTTGTCTGCGCAATTTTCGCAATGGCGAGGAAAAGGGAAACTTTTCAATTATTTGTAAAATAATCAAGTTAACTGCCACCACAATCAGAGCGGGGACTGAGCGATTATTGGGTTATGTTGGGGTTACCCGGAGGCCTTACGTCAGAGCCATGTGGTTGGGTCGGAGTCAGTTTCCTCCTCCCCCTCTGTATCTTAAAGGGTATCTGGTTCAAGGACAATTCAGCCGCAAAACTTGATTCGTAGCGGTTTTGGCACGGGTTTTTGACAGAGTTGCGGCAAAGTTGTTGTCAGTGGGACGCCCAGGACACGGCAACACCTTCGACAGGAGTCGGATGGATACCAGCCTACGGTGTCCTTGCGTGCCGACCAAGTTAAGAGACCGCCTCTCCTTTGTCTACTTTATTTGCATCGCATTAAAAATTTGCCTGGTATTTAGCCTCTCGTGGCTGGTTCGCTTGCCAAGACAGTTGTTCTTGCAACTGGGGCGGTAATTAATTTTAGCCGGGGCGGGGTGATATCCGGAACGGGTTATGGCCTGGTAATTTGAGGTAATGCGCCAGATTAAGTTTATTTACTTTGGAGGAGGACCCGCTTAAGAATTCCAGCAGATTTGGGTCAGGGAGTTTGACAAGACGAAATGATAGGCTTAAAGTTATTTATTTGTAAACTTTAAATAACAATGGTTGGCATAAATAGTAGAAGAAATGAGAGATCATATCGGATTCTGTTTGATTTAATCATTTTTAATAAATAATCAAGAACTTCTTGCAATGAGAATGGTAACACCTTGTTAGCTTATTTATTGGAAAACCTTTCTATAAAAATGTACTGCATTCTAGACTTTATAATAACTCTTTTTCGTTTCTAATGCAATACTTAAAATAAAGTGGTGGTTTAAAGTGCTTAAATATGTGTTATTAACTTCAACGCTGATTAAATGATCTCTTGTATTGATTTATATCTCTTAAGTGACTATAATTACAACTGAGATGAAATTAGAAATAGTAATTTAGGCCCTTGCTATGTTTTTAAAGTTTATTTATAACTATTTAGAGGATATTTTATATGTGGAAAACAATGTAATACGTATTAGGTCTTGTCGATCTATACTGTATTAGACATTTTGACTCTTAGGTTTAGTAAATAAGACATTAAAGTTATAAGGGCTTATAAGGGAGACTGTATGTAAATATCGGCTAAGTAAGGCACGACTTAAGCTTCCTCCTTTCCTTTATACAACATCATGTTTAAAGCAGAAACCATCTCAATGCAGCCCTTCAGAATATTTAAAATTGGAAGATAACACATAAGTGCAACCTTAAATTATTTCTTAAAACTCCCCGAATCCGGTCCTGGGCATCATAAAAAACTTTCGCCAGGATGCGTTGAACTCAAGGCAAACTCATTCAGTGGCCTCCGTGAACGAAGACTACTACGGCCAGCAACAAATATGAAAGCTTTTCCCCGCCGGCCAAAGAAGCTTTTCTCCAACATGGAAATTGGTGGCAGAGAATCAGAGACAAAGCGTCAAAGAAAGAGAACAAAATTAAAAATATTTAAGAGAGAAATAAAAAAGGCAATATTTGAAATATTTTAAGTAATTTTAAATATATTTAAGGTAACATAAAACATTTAATATAGAACTTGAAATAGAACTTTCTAATTTTGATATAAAAATCATATTTTTATTTCAAAAGTTATTTTTTTGATATTAATGTCCTGTCTTAAATTTAGCTGGAAAGGTTCGAATATTTATTCAAAATAAAATAAATGGTTTTCAAAGTACAACACATTTTTGAAAAGTGTTCCTCAAGAGCTTAAAAGCTAAAGTTGCCGACGAACGCCTTCGGTTGTCCATGCAAATATAAAAACCGAACCGTCTGGGAAATGGGAAATCATTCATAACGGAAAACTCCTGACGTGTAGACGTGAAAGTGCCGCGATTTCTGCGTTGATTTCTGTCGCGTCTTTCGCTGCTTGTGTTTTGTGTATTTTTATTGTTGCCATTATTCTTTGCGACTATACTGCCCGCTACTTAGTATCTGTTCGCGAAAAATAAAGAAAACTGAGGCGAATCGAGAAAAATAAACAAGTCAACTAAAATATCCCATTCATCTTGTTCTGCCAACTTATTTCTAATTGTGAAGCAACCTTGAATTTCCACCTTACGCTGGAAATTGCGAAACAAAAACAAAATTACAAAGCGATATTGTTTACCCAAAAACTAGTCAATTATCAGCGAATTTTGCCATTTGCAATGTGACTTTATAAGTGTGATCGCAGCTTTTTTGACGTTTCATTTGGCCAAGAAGACACGACTGGAATCGGTGATTATCGGTATATTCGATATACCGACACTTTAAAAGTACAAAAGAGGATTACGGATCGTTGTTTTGGATAACTGATCAACAAGAACAAATTGCTAAAAATGGGCACTATCGGTGAGTAAAAGTAAATTAAGGACAGCTATATGCTGATATTAATGCTGTTCTGTCAACTTTAGATCGTTTTTAGAAAAGCAGAATTAGAAGATTTATGTTTAAAATAATATTTTCCCACTGATCTTTATTTATTTCTGGTTTTAGTTGAAATTTCTTTGTTTTTTTTTATTCTAACTTTTGAAAAACGACATATTTTTTAAATGTGTTTTTAAATCGAACAAAAACTTTATCATTTATTAAGCTTTTCAATTTATGGTTTGTATGATATAAATTTGATCAAATGGACAAATCTAACCAAAATAATATATCTATGTTAATTATTTTTTTTGTTAGTCGAAAACATTTTAAGTTAGTTGTTACTTTTAACTTGAACCTTTGCTAAATCAATCTCCCAAGTCTTCTTGAGGCTGAGGCAGTTGCTCATCTGAGTACCATAATTGCCAATGGTTAGTTAACAAACAGTTGCACAATTTTGTTCTTTGATTGTCATCCAATCCGATTATGCTTTGTTTGCCCAGGCCAACTCCACACGAGCCGGGCTCAGCTGTGATTCAACCTATATTTATGTAAATAATCCTTCTGAAAGACCTCACACAACACTGCCGAGATTCTTTTCAATCGAACAGGATGTGGGAGTCAGTCCCCTTGTCGACGCCCCACACATTTCCATTTTGTCCTGCTGTTTTTCTGTGTTGGTTGCTTTTCAATTATCCTGGCTAAAAATAAATCGAGTAGCAACAGACCAAAGAGAGCAATCAACCCACATGGAATACCACTTGGATCTGCTTTCAACACCAGCCCAAAAATATAAAAAAAAAGGAGGAGAGCCAGCGACAAATGACAACGACGTCATTATCATAAACATGGTCTGCCCGGCCTGCCCGCTGAAATGCTATGAATTTTGTTTATCCAAAATGTATAAAATAAATTAGATGGCTGGGGATAGACCCTAAACTCATAATCGAATGACGCACGAGATTTTGATTTTCAACGCTCATAATAATATGTATGTATGTACATGTGTATGTGGGTGTTGTAGCCGGTCATTAGCCAGGTGGCTTTGGCTTTTGAGCGGTATCCTTGAGGCCGGCAATCCGTAGTTCACAATCCAGTGTCCTTTCGGGTGCGCCCACAAATGCGCTCTGATTGCCATCTCCCACCATCTCGGTGGGGCAGAGTGCCGGGCCCTTCTGCCTCAATGGGTTCATTGTGATGAGCCCCACACGACAGTTGCATACTCAAGTGCCACCTGCGGCCAGGACTTGCCTTTTTGAATGCCATCCTCGGGATGTGACTTGTGCCTGAGCGAATCGCATTAAACACGCTTCAGCACATGATGGGGCATGCTGCTCGGCACTGAAACATCCTCGAAGGACATTTCTTGCTGGCTTTGCTAAAAGTTCAGGGGTGAATAAAACCATAGATAACAGATATGACCCTGTGTCTTCATGGTAATGCAACATTATGCCCGGCACGAAAATGTAACGATTGAACAAAGGTCATTTGTAAAATATCTTCTTGCCCTTGGGCTTTTTCAATTTCAGATTGGTTTGAGTCTCTTGACTAAGCCACTTATTTTTCATTTTCATAGTTTTATATTCTTGGTAATACTTTTTGTTTTCAACTTAATGAATATCATTCCCTCAGCTCGTCTAAGTTTTGAGTATTTTTGGTATTTTATAACTTACAAAGAGATCTGGCCACATACTAAGCTTAAACGAAAGAGCTATTTGTAAATAAAGAGTTATCGATAGGTCAACTCTTAAGTCCGATTTGTCATGCTTCTTTTTGCAAAAAGTTAAGTTTCTCGGGATTTCAATACGAAAAAGCTAAAACGAAAGACTCTACAAACTGGGCTAATTTATAGTGTTGTTAAACCGATATGTCACAAGGACTTCTAAAGCTGGCATATCGATATTGAAAAAAGTTAGCACCAATACATCATTGAAATGACTTTCTTCCAATGACAAGCACTTCCTAAAACGTCTGGAAAACACCTGCCTTTCTAGCAAATACTGTCTTCATTTTTTTTTAACATTTTCTACCTTTTGTACTCCGCGTGGCTTTGACGATACTTAACTTTTTTTGTGAATATACAGCAAAATGCAAAGCGATAAGTAAGTGCTCCTCCAAAAACGAAGTTCAAAATCAAGCTAATTAGATTCCATGCAGAGACGAATCCAACCGCCACATGGGCATCACCTGCTGTGGCTGCCAACGTAACAATTTTCCGGGTCGCCGGTTCCACTGCCTGTCCTGTTTGGATGAGTTCAACCTGTGCAACGGCTGCTATGCCCTCGACGTGACCACCGAGGCACACAAGTTTGACCACGCGATGCGCTGCATCCTCACTCCAGCCAGCATGGCTCTGTTCTACACGGAAGCGGAGGTGCAGTCCGGAAAATATCCGACGCTTATTCGCTGTCCCTACTGCAAGATAAACAATTTCAACTTGGAGGAATTCGAGCAGCACTTGGAGGAGCTGCACCCTAGCGCAGATCCCCAGTTGTTGTCCTGCTACAAGCTAAATGCTTAGGGGACCCAAAATAGCTTTCTCAGAAGTCAATTGCCGAGAATAATGGCTCCTTTTAGGGCTTCTGTTTATTGGTAATAGAACCCCACAAATGTTAATGGGACGTTCGTTAATATTGATTACTTGTATAAGCAGCCGTGGCACTCCAATAAATATACATAGGTTTTATATTAGACGGCTTCCATTTATTGTCTCACTAAATGTTTTGACTTAATTAAGCGCGACTGACGTACTTTAAATTTACTAGGTTTTTGTGGGAACACTTTAGCTTCAGAATAGGGGCAAGTTTGAATAGGTTTTAGGCACTTGCAGTAGACGAAGTGACCCTTCAGATACTCGTCGAACTCTTCCATCAGGGATTCGTTTTGGAGCAACTCGCGGTAGTCCTCGACACTCTCCAGATTCACCGGATCCAGCTGGTGCATGTAGCACTTCAGTTTCAGGACCGTTGCGTACAAATAGTTGAATATATCGACGGCCATAATCTTGTGGTACTTGATGCTCCTATGAAGGCTATCGCCCATGATGAACGGGGTCTCCTGGGTCTTGTCCAGTTGATCGTAGGCAGCATAGAACTTTTTGCAAGTCTGATTTATTTCCATCAAGGAATTCTTCAAGGTATTGCTAAGAGAATGATATTATTATAATGTCTGATTTGCTCAAAGAATAGATTTAACATTCTTTAAACTAATTATTATTATTAAGATATTCTGACAGTCTAGGCTACTTACTTGGAGGCTCGCACTACCTCTAGTTTCTCCTCGTACTCATTGATAATCGCCTCCTCTGTGGATAAGGTATAAACCTCGGGATACCGACAGCTCTGTTCAGAACTGATCAGGATCAGATAGCGCTGGGTCAGCAGCCAGATCCGTTCGATGAGTGTCCTCTGGGCAATCATTTCGCACTGATACCGATCATAGTATTCCCCATATTGTTTCTCTAGACTCACAAGGAGTCCCAAAACCTCCGCCTCCAGCTCGTAGTGCTTCTTGAGCTGTTGCGTCAGATGGGGCTCCTCATGTTCCATTTTGCAAAGAAATCTGTTGGCTTCTGATTTGGGTTCCAACAACGGTTGAACTTTGTTTTCCATTTTGTTTATAGACTACGTGTGTGTGTGTATGTTGAATGTGTTCAAACTGCCTGAATGTCTGTGGATATCTCATAGAGCTGCCATCAAGGCAGACTAGATGTGTTAGTCCCTATGGGGTCTACTGGCCGGCTGATTTCGGCCATCAATTTTGATGCTCATCTCTTTCGTCAGTGGCCAATTAGATCTTTAAGGTTGAACTAATTTGTTTGGCATCGATTTGGCGTTCTCTAAGAATCGATGAAAAATCTCCTCTAATTAAGATCAGATGAAGACCAATGTCTACTTATGGAGAATTAATATTTCACTGAGATCAATTTAAAATATATTTGTCTGCCAAAAACATGTACGTAAAAAAAAGTCGGCTTCCCAATTGATGAATAACATGTGATAGCGAAATAAAAATAAACAAAATATATAATTCTTAGGGCGGCTAGGAGAAGCGATTAAAATCAGTGAAGCGGCGAGAGAAATTCTTTGATTGATTCGAATTTTGAGCATTTTTGGCTTTCGGATTGCATTGAAACGGAAATTAAATTAGCCAAATATTGCAATGCCGATGATTTTTCCAAGAGCCACCTAAAGTATCTTTGTGTGCACACAAGAAAATCCGTTGATATGTACGAGAATTTCTTTTTAAATGCGTAATTTTGTTGTTTTTTGTTTTTCTGTTTTGTTGGGCAATGAAGCGTCGACGCGGCATCATTAATGAAGTGCGAAGCCAATTGCCGCCTTCAACAATTTTAGATACAGGCAGTGAATGTGGTTACTCAGGCTGGCCCAAAGAATATTTAATATTGTATCTGTAGCAATATGGAAGGAAATTTGAACTCGAGCAAGTCAAACATTGGGCATTGCTCATCCCCAAAAGATTTTTCAATATCACTCAAATAAACAAAATTAAACATGTGAACGCAGAGTGCGCGAAGTGTTCGCATTTTTAATGCGCCCTAATTGGAAAAATGTGTTGAAAATATTGACGGCTGTCAAATGTAAATGGTAAGGTGAAAAGTAAAAGTCTGAAAATACATTTTGATGGAATGTAATACCTTAGAGAATAATTAAACATCGCCAATTGAGGAATTCATATTTTTTGGCCAACACATGGCTCTAATCCGCTGTCCGCAGTTAAAAAACCCGTAAAAGTCCAACAATCCTGATGCATTAAATTTTGTATTTTCGATACGAGTTGTTAAAAGATATAGCGAAAGATTTTTTTTAAAGAAATATCCACATTTTTGCACATCACGGCTGAACATTGTTTACGATTTCGGACTTTTAATTGCCAAAGCGGCACACGCTTCGTATGCGCGATGTCTTCTTTGGTGTAATGTGTTTCGGCTATTTTGGACCTGACAAGTGCTTCTAGTGTGCCCTCAAGATGTGTTTTCTCAACACCAATAGCCTAATGTGCAATTAATTATCGCGGGAAATTACAAATGCTTTTTAATTGTGTTCACATTAAGAGCAGAAGGTGCATTGAACCTTTCGAGAACAGAAATCTTACATTTTATCATTATGAGATGCTGAATTCGAAAGTGTAAGATATATTTTTGCTTATAAACATCATAGAAATACCTTTATTTAGGGTTAAAGAAATAAATACGATGTTGGAAATATCTCAATATGCCTAGCTAAATATATAATGGACATTAATTCTTATGTTTAATATATCTTTAGATAATAATTATTCTATTTATATTAGAATTTCTTATTAAAAATATATATATTTTCACAATGCACTTAAGTGGAATGGCCCCAGTGGCTTGGTTTGCTTTATTTCATTCCCATTTGATCTTCCACTGTCCGCATCTTTCGCTTTCTACGCGTTGAGCCGCCGGACAAGGTCGTGCCGTCTGCTGTCGGCGTGAGAAATATTATGGCTAACCAAAAGATACAAAATATACATATATGTGTAGGCATTCCCAATCCCCGCCGAAGATACATCTCCATCCATCTGCGAGAAAGGCGGACTGCACAGGTTTTCTCGACCAACTGTTTCTGTGCTCCGTGCGTTTGTGACGCGCTTTTTGCCATTGACACGCAATAAAAATATGTACTTAAAAACTGTAAGAACTCGTAATGAGCGCAATGAAGATTTGATAAGTTTATAGTACCTCTGATTGTTGTCTGGTGCAAGGCAATACTAATTGCAGGGAATACCTGACCTGAGGTGGAGATGGCCACTGATGGCGGCCACATCTTTTGCAAGAAAGGTCTGGCCAACGGTTTGCGATGATCTAAAATCTGTTCAGTTTGCCAGGAAAACGCAACCAGCCTTATTCGTATTTATATAAACTTAATTGAAAAGGAACTTTACATTATAAAGGCAGCTCAACATTAGATATTTATGCGAATAAAATAAGTCACGTTTTCCCTGCAAAATGGGGAAATTTTTTAACGACTCAAAGCATCAGTCAGTCCTTTCTTACAGAAGGCACGGCAGCCCACGGTGGCCACCTCTGCCTTAGGATATTCCACTCAAACAGGGCACGTGTAGATCCCATTGTTTCCATTGGACAGTTGCTGGACGACGGGTTGCTCCTCATCAGGCATTGTCAAGTCGATGATCCCTTCAGGTTTCCATTCCGTAGACCGACCTACGTTGTCCCTCTATTTTGAATAGCTTCCAGCTTAAGAGACTACACCTGGACGCAGACATTTAAGGACTGTTTTGTAGAGTAAATTATGAGAGACAAATGAATGTCAAATTGAAGTAAAACTCACAGGTAACTTAAAATAAGGGACTGCAAAACAAGGAATCATACAACAAATGTCTTAATAAAAAGAAAGTTACTAGAGAAAGCGCTTTACTGTTTAATATAAAACCTTTTACTATCATATCTTAGTTTTAATAACTTTATTAATACACTTAAAACTTACTTCATGGAATTAAAACTACCATCAAAAGCAGAGGATAAGAAGAGCATTCATATATGGCATTGGAATATTTTTTAAAGAGAAAGGCTTAGTGAAATGCGTGGGAACCACTGTGAACGCTTTCTCCTCTCATCCTCTGTATTCCTGACGAACGAAGAAAGCATTTTTATTTTCATTTGTGAAAATATACGGACGGATATACGTGTGTAGTATTTAATAAATTATTAATTTTGCTACGCTTTAGCCGCTCAAACATCACATGAATCGTCTATTTGGTCGGGCCAATAAATGTCTCTTATATAAATGGAAAATATTTTACGCAGATTGGGCTCTATCTGTGTGGGTAATCGAATGTGGTCTAACATTTTGATTGAACCTCCATATTATTTCCCTAATTAATGTGTCTTTTTAAAGAACATTATTCGATCATGTCTTATTTTGGAACTCGAACGATGTGAGAGCTTATCGAATGCAATCCTCTGGTTATTGATTTTATAATCACTTTAAAGAAGTCAGTTTCCACCAGTTTTCGGATATAGTCTAGACGCGGTGTTTATGTTTATACTAGATACACGTGATGATGTTTTTGCCATTGAGCTTTCCCTGGAAATGTTTTTGTTTTTGTCTCGTCTAGAAAATGTTTTTCCCCCGTTTTTCTTACTTCTTTGGGTGATTTTCGTTTAATTTTATTAAGAACAAAAAACAATTTGAGTGCATGGCATGACATTTTGTTTGTTTACCGAGTGTCTGAGTGCATTCAATTTTGGTTGAAAAATTGCAATGAAAAGTGTGACCACTGTTGTTATAAATTTAACATTTCGAGTCCATGAAAATCCATTGAGTGCCAGCAGCTGTATCTAATCAGTTGAGTTTTTCATAAATTTCAATGCTCTGAAAGTTTTCTAACGCCAGGCCATACATTAATCAATCCCAAATAGGTCAATTTGGAATCCCGCCTATCATTCGAAGAAGGCGACCTGCTGAATTGGAAATTTATTGCCCAATCTTTAGGATAAACAAATCAAATAGCAGACAATTAATCAGCGAACAATTTCCATTCCTAATATCCGCTTCCTGAGAACAAGGAAAACTCTTCTAATACCAATATTTCACTCATCGCAACTTTAAGTTGACGTCAGGTCCTGTTGGCCTAGAGAATTTCCCCACTCAGCTGGCTATGCAAATATTATTATTAGCATTACTTACAATTATTTACGAGCGTTTTGAGTGTTCCGCGAACACATATTACAGACCCACGACCACATGAGAGATATTAAACAGCCATTGTTTAACCCCTAGCCTCCTCCGCAGAATACTTTCGAAACATATTTATTTTCTTTAGTTTTTAAACTGTTTCTCTTTGGCCACCAACCGCCCAATGGCCCACATCGGTTTAAGCTGTATAGCTTACCTTCGGAAGGGGCAAACTTTTAAGATATTATTTATAGGGTCTGCCCAATTGCACATTATTCATTTTTCAACATTCTTCCAAGATTTCTCCGAATCAACCGGGGGCTTGATAAATGATCTTACGCAGGCACTTGCCTTGACCTTACCTTGAAAACTGTCAGCTACATGATTTTTTTACACGACGTGCTCAGTTTTTTCTGGCCATTGGTTTTCATTCATTTTGGTTTGCGCGTAATTACAGATTTGTTCGCCTCACAGGAGCCTATTTATAGGCATTTATTTTCCACGAATATATATACTTACAGATATAATGTGAAATAAAGGCGAGCAAATTAAATAAATCGTAAAGGCGGAACTATTAAAATAAATTATGGAAACTTTGCCGTGGGCGGTGACTTTCGCCACTCACTGTTCAGCCAGAAATGCTCTTTGGCCACAGCTAGCCAGCCGCCTGTCAAGCGCCACTCAGAATGAAGGTGCCTTGGAGAAGGTGCCGGCTTTTGTCAGCCTTTCATCCTGACCTGGCAACCTTTTTTCGGCATCATCAGTTACCACTTGCCACTTGCCACTTGCCACTTGCCACTTACCACCTGCCGCTCGTGCTGGTCATGTGCGCAAATTTCCAAGAGCAGCTGCCTCGGGCTGGTAGTCTTCTAGAGTGCTGCCATATATCAATATCTCGAGGACTGGGGAGGGGCGGAAACACGCCTACTTTTCTAAAAATACACTCCGTGGCCGAAAAGGAAAGGGGAAAGCAATAGCAAATTGAACAGATTTAAACGTGTTTTATAAATACTCGTACAAGAAAATATACAAAATTCGCATCATTCGTATCAAAAGTCATTCGTTCTCTAAGACGTAGGATCCATCCAGACATATAAAAAAGATCTCTTAGTATTATTTATTTAATTTTGGTTTTCGTTGTTTTGCTGTGCACATTAAAAACCTATATATATTTTATTTTATTTCTTTTTTGTTTATTTTGGTTTTTGTTGCCTCTGCTCTGGTTTTGTGGGCGCAGCGGAAATTTTCTTTCAAGTCGTTAATTTTTATTGAATTGTTGTATAATATAATATGTTATATTCTGCTTACGAAAACTTGTTCAACAGGGAGTGAGCAAGTGTTGGACAAGCCTTAAAATAAATATTTGGAAAAACACCTCTTACGTTCCCCGCCGATTCGCGAGTGATAAGATTATTCATTAACATAGTAAAAAATGGTTTCCTTTTACGCTAATTTATAACTTAAATCCTTTTCATATTCATATCTCATTTAATTGCTTCTACTTCTCGGATATAAGCAAGGGTAACATTAATCTTAAACATTAAAATCTCTATGAAAATCAATAGAAGTATTGGCTCTCTTCTTGCGTTTGAAAAAATCCACAAAATTACATTTTGTATATTGTAATAGAACTTTCTTGACCCAATTTCTTGCGTTTGTGTAAACAGTCATTAGGTATACAAAAAAGTGCCGAACACCGAGAGAGATATGAAGAAATTGAATTTTCCTGGGAAATGGAAGCACGGCAACAGATTGTCGTAGGTCCCCCCAACCCTATGAACACAGCACGTAAAAGCCATTCCGACTTTTTCAAGTTGGCGTAGGTCCTGGAAATCAACTTAAGTTTTCCACCCACATCAAAGAGGGGGCACTGATTGGGCAATCAGTTTGGATCAATTGTTTAAAATACTCGATTAGGAGGGGCTGGTGAGCGTAAAAGAGGGGGATTGGCCGGTCGATGGTCTCTGGTCTCTGGTCTCAGTCCCTAGACTCTGGTCTCTCGTCTCCAGACTGCCGGTGCCGATGCCCTGCCCTACCCCAGGCTGCCCGGGCAATTCATCATGGCTGGCTGGCTGGATGGCGCTGGTCTAAAAGTGTTTGCATTTATTTTGTAATAATAGGAAACTTACAATCCAATGGAGACCCAGAGGCAGCCTCGTTGGCCTGTGAGTGGGGCTATATCTGTGCCTGTATGTGGCACGCCGACCGACAACGACTTGCCGATTGACGTCAGCAATGCCCCCAAAGTCGCGCACAGTGTCGGGCGGGTTGCCAAGCAGGCGGGAGAACCGGGACACAAATCGCTGTTGGACTGACTGGCGGAGGAGGAGACCGTGGTGGACGGGGCGCACGGGTGCGAGTATGGCAGCCGAAACGGCATTTTGTCAGTCACTCATACGAGAGTTGGATGCTGCCTGCTGGCGAATCTCTTCTGCGCGGTGGCCAAGGCGAGCATATCGATTCTCTGGAAGCCCTCGAGTGCTCCTTAAAAGCTTTGGAGGCGGGAATATCATTAAAAAATAAATATTCAAAGAAAGATGTTTCTTAAGAAAATCAATACAATTACCATTTCTTTTGAATCTATTCTGTCAAAGCCTTACGATATGGATTTATCAGAATGGAAGTCAACTTTTAAGAAGCTTAAAGTTGGAGTTTTCATCTTGTAGAGTTATTTAAGAACGTCTAAACTTCTTATAAACCTATGTTTATGCCTTTGAAGGTATTCTAAACATATTTAAGTTTTTATTGGATATAAATTAATGATTTACAATAAGTTAATACAAACTTTAATATTTGAAATGTACACCCTTGGAGTGCATCTGCTGTTCGACTATCGTGATGACCAAAAATATTCTTCTATCGCCAAAAAAATGTTTTTCCTTTGGCAGGTCGAGTCTCCTGGCGGCTTTGTTGCAATTGCATTTCACATTTCACATTTCACTTGGGCCGACCGGTCCACAGGGGTGTTTGTTTATTTTGAGCCACTGTTTACACGACTCCCCTTGGCTGAGGCCGCGAAGGCAGATGATTTTCACGGATATTCTGACTTCCATGTTATATATTTAGCCCGACGAGATGCATCTTTGAGAATGCCTGCTGACCCTTTTTTGGCTCATTTGTTTGGTCTGCTATTTTTGGCAAGCCAAGTGTTTCGACCGCAATTGAGAATATCAAGATGAAATGGCCATATCATTTGAATTGAGTGTGCCAGGATGTGTGAGGAGGGGGAGGGGCATTCTAATGAGAAAAAAGTGAAAGTTTGATTTATGGCCACACGCAAGTCGCTGGGGCTCTTGAACGTCTGCTTGATAGTTTCCAACGATTTATAATTAGTTTCCCCTTAACTTGTAGCTGGCCAACAAGTTTGTGTTGTTTAGGGATCTGTCTCTGCGGTTGGGCACTACCCACCTCTGGCCACAAGCCAATCACTTCTGGAACGGAAATAGAAATTGCCTGGGAAAGAAACTGAAAAGAACCGCCTAAAACTTTGACTTGTGGCTGCCAAATTTACTCTTCAAACTGATGGCACTTTTTTCCGGGGGTTAATGGGCTCAACGAAGAGTCATGTTTGCTTTTTATATTAGTCAGTGCTTCCAGAAGTTATGCTATGGAATAAAAAACCATGATGGATATATGAACCTAAGCTAAAAAGTATGATAAAACATATAAATAAACGAAAGTTCAAAGACTAGTCTCAACGAGCAGACAGACAGGCGTGGATAGTAGTGGATCAAGAATATAGAAGAATAAGTACTTAAGTACATAAATTTTAAAAGTTACTCCACATATTAAACAGCACTTTTTGTTTTTGATAATCACATATTCTTAATTTACTGTATTCAAACCCCTTAAAATATATCTTAAAAATACGATTAACCAAGCCATAACCATAAGTTTAGGACTTATTAATTATCGCTAAACTGCTTACATATGCGGAGAACGTATTTGTCACGTTTCTGTCCCACATAGATTTGCGAAATTAAGCAGATCATTTAATATCGTATATCAACAAAATTTTACAAGCTGTCCCGTAACCATTTATATTTTATGCCCATGGCATCCTCCACCTTGAGAAGCGTTCGTAAAGATTTCGACCAAAAATGCATTTCTCGCATGCCAGAGCTTTAAGTATTTTCCTTTTGAGTCTGCTAGTAATTTGTCTTAAGAGGAAATATTTTTGAATAGATGTAATTACCAATTCACCAGTCCGCCGTCCTCCCAGTGACACCGAATGAAATACGAGCAAGAGGCCAGATTTTGATCGTTGAGTTTAGATGAAAATTTAGTGTCAAAAACGATTCGCGAGAAAATTGTGAGAATCACATCACGCCCTATAAATGTTTTGCTTGAATATGATTTGGCTCGCCTGGTGTGATTTTCCAGCTAACGCATTCTATAGATGCCTGTCTCGCTGTGTCCCATTCGGCTGCAAATCAAATGATTTTCCGCGATTTCCCTGGCTATAAATGCCATCAGCGAACGGAGGTAGGAGTGCTGGGGCTGGCACTACGCAGATTGCGGATTCCAAAAATCGGAGCAATCGTCAGTCAGTGACTAACTGCTGACGTCTTTGCTGCGCGGCCCCTATATAACTCATAGTGAAGACAGCCCGGCCCACCCCGCCGATCTACGCAAATTCTGCACTAACTTTGTCACAGACAATTTGGCGACAACATCGTCTTTTTCACTGGCTTGGGCGTGGGCGTGGGTGATTCCTCCTCCTTCTCCTTCCACAACCCCTTCGATATGGGAGGGCTGTAAAACGCTTTTCTATGTTCTGCTGGTGGATAAATTAATAATTCGCATTGTGGAACAACAAATGGACACATAAAAGCAACCGAAGCAGCACATCAAACGCTGGCCATAAATCATAACGAACAAAACAACCAAAAATAAATCCAATTAAAGAAGCTCAAAGTGACACTAGATGGTGGGTTCTACGTGGTTTCTGGTTGTGGTGTTTGAGGTGTGAACAGGTGGAAGAGGTGTTGCCATGGGCAGGGTCAATGCTAATAATATTTTCATATGCAGCTGAAATCGATTTTTCTTTTTTCGTCTCCATAACCTTGAGGTTTGTTTACTTTCTTAGTTACTTTACCAAAAAGGTCAAAGGGAATTTTATCTCAGAATAGTCAAAATCTGTTCAAGGGTTATGATAGTGGCTTAAGTATCTTTAGTATTACACTAAGCTTAATCTTGATTTTTTAAATCTAAAATCTAACTTTTATTATTTATTTGATCTTTCAGAGAAACGCTCATTCTCCTTCCGGCTGCGCCGCTCCTTCGGCGACGGCGGCAGCACAAACAGCCGCAACAGCAACAACAACAGCAGCACCTGCACCAACCACAACAACCAAAAGCGCTGCAGCACTCCGTTGACGCCGACCAGCACCAGCACCGGGCGACTGGAGGTGCCGGGAGCGGCCTCCGTCAGCCGTCGGAGCAGCATCTACAAGAAGCCAGACAAGAACGATGGCGGTCAGATCCACCTCATTCCGGACGTGGAACTCCCTTTGATGACCTTTGCTGATCAGTACAATATCGAGAAGACACTGGCCGAGGGATGCTTCGCCAAGATCCTGCTGTGCAGGCACAGACCGACCAGCACTTTGGTGGTCCTGAAGGCGGTGCATGCCGAGTTGACCACGATCAAGGAGTTCCAGAAGGAGTTCCACTACAACTACGAGCTGTCGCACCACCACCACATCCTAAGCGCCTATGCGGTGGCTTTCCAGACAATGGACTACTACGTGTTCGCTATGGAGCACGCTCCCTACGGAGATCTGGCCTCGAACATCGGACCC
Organism: Drosophila eugracilis; assembly: GCF_018153835.1. Taxonomy (NCBI): domain Eukaryota; kingdom Metazoa; phylum Arthropoda; class Insecta; order Diptera; family Drosophilidae; genus Drosophila; species Drosophila eugracilis. The sequence continues at coordinate 301,408 of NW_024573661.1, read as the reverse complement.
AATGGTCTGCACGAGAACGCCTGCAAGTTGATCTCCGAGCAGCTCAGCTCTGCCCTCGGATTCATGCACTCCAAGAGCCTGGTGCATCGTGATCTGAAGATCGAGAACATTCTGGTATTCACGCCGGACTTCACGCGTGTGAAGCTGTGCGACTTCGGAGCCACCACGAAGAAGGGTTTGCTGGTGCACAAGGTGAAGCACACGTGGACCAGCTGTGTGCCGCCGGAGCAGCTGGAACTGATCAAGAACGAACGGTTCCAGTGCCTCCCCGTCAGCGATTCCTGGCAGTTTGGCATCCTGCTGTACAACATCCTCACCGGTAATCCACCCTGGCAATCCGCGGACTGGGTGAAGGATCAGTCGTATGCGAACTTCATGAAATACGAACAGCGTAAGACGACCAAAGTGCCGGACAACTTTAGGCGCTTCTCGCCACGTCTTATGCGCTGTTTCCGAAAGTATCTGAGCCACGATCCCGAGGACCGCTGCAAGATCACTGAGGTGGCCAAGTACATGAAAGACCGCTGGGTGGAGTGCCGCATCTCCACCTCTAAGTCGGCCACGCTCATCTCGCCCACCAACCACGACCAGGACTCCTGCATCTACCTCAACCAGCGGGAGGGTCGTCTATCCGGGGATGAGAACAAGCTGCGCTTTAAGCGGATGATGTCCACCTATGGTCTGGACATCCCCATCGATCAGGCGATGGTGCGACGGCGGGTCTGGGACTGGCTTTCCACTTGCGATGCCAACTTTGATCCGGACGTGGAGAGTCTGCATGCTCTGGATCTAATGCAGTAGAGTATGATGGTTCTATTCCTTGAAGTTCTTCAAGAGGTTTGAATAACAAATCAAAATGAAAGAATAATGGACCTTATAGATACACCTCCGGAATTTTCGAAAGATTTTTGAAAACTTAACCCGTAGGATTTATACGGTTCAAAGTTAATAGAGATAAAATCAATGTGTATATAGACCGATATCGCTCAATAGGAGAGCGGAACAGGGTTGAATATCAACATCCCAAACGGAAACTGTTAGAATTTGTGGATCTATAAGATCGTTTTTGTAGAGCAGAGAAGCCACCCCTCGATGGGTTTTTCTGTTGTTCTGCGAGTGCAAAATCCCAGAACTGAAATTAATATAATTTTATATAGATGCAATTTGGTATAGCTAAGTAGTAAGAATTTGTAGGATAATGAAACCCAGTTTGAGAAAAAACAACACGTCTACGGATAACTTTCCAGTAGTGTTACCTTTCTAGTCTTCCGCTACGATGATTTTCTATATACTATATACTCTCTATATATTATATTATATATGTACTTAGTCTTAGGGTTATCTTTATGAGTGTACTATAATGTGTGATTTACGCGTTACTTACTTTATGTGTACGGGTTACAAACTAATGCAATTATCTAGACCTAGACTTTAAAGAGATTTAAGGAGTGCTCCTGATGCATTCACGACCAATTATTAGACGACTAAGGTTTGTTTTATATTTATAATAGACTATATAAATATATATATATGTATTTATGTACCTACCCCTACTATGACCCATTGATGTGTAGATGCCATTTGTGAGTATCAAAAGATTTGTAAATACTATTTAATTGCAAACGACTTTTAAAGTATATTTATGGTATATGTTAATACCCTGTGTGTACACCTACGAAATGCTAAAAATATAGAACCGACAACTGAGTTTATTTAAAAACGAATTGTTTTAATATTATATAACTGGCGATATCCAGTTTGGCTTCCACATGTTCATTAAAGATTTTGGCAACCGAAATCCTCTAAACAAATCGTCCGATAATACCATCGGGGGAATAAGATTTCTAGAGAAGCCACCTACAACTAATCGTAAATATTTATTATTTGAATTTAAATCATTTATTGTTGTTTATCCATCCTGCTGATGGCTTTCCACGCAGACCGATCAACTGTTTGGCTAATTACCTTGTGAAGGTCGCCTGGCCAGCCAGGTGATTTTCTTCGGATGCTTCGACATTGAATGTCACGGTTCCCATCGGGGCCAAATGGAGGAGAAGCCGGTGGAAAACAATCTAGCGGTTGTTTGTGCATTCCTCGTTGTTTGCAGTGGACAACAGGATGTGACGCCCCTGCCCGTAATTCTGTCTCTAATAAACAAGCGCTAAGGTTAATTCAACAAAGGTGAGGTTACGCCGTGTGTGTGCTGGGTGGGCGGACATATTGTTTGCCTTACGCACTCTCTGCTTCCCCTACAAAACGCTATTAATTGTATAATTCAGGCTCCCACACGATCGATTCGCCAATTGATTGATTAATGCCTACGGTTAACCTGTAATTAACTTGACCGCCTAAGGTCAATGTCGTTTCACCTTGGCTTTGTTTTTTTTTTTTATAAAGCATCCGAATTGAAGACATTATTTTACGAGGCGCATGCCAACACTTAAATGTGTTTAATGACCGAGCAAAGAGCGTGCTATAATGTTGGCTAGACGAAGAATGCGAAAGTTTTTTATGTTTTTAATACCTGAAATTAAGAAAATGTTTAAATTTTTGAAATTTTTGTAGGTAGGTTAAGATCTCTGCTTGTTTTGAACCTATCTTAAGAATATCCTTCTAGACATGGCTTTTTGAGTGATTTTTAAATTCGTCTTTTAGCTTACGTTGATGAACTTTACTAGAAAGTAATAACTCAACAGTAATCTTTTTAACAGTTAATAATCATAATCATAAATTTTTATTGTATTTATCACTTGAGTTTTCAACCTTGGTATCAAACATTTTGGTATAAATTATATTAATTTATTTCGATTTCCAACGAATTAATAAATACGATGATTCCCAAGTGAATATGCTGCGGCGATTAGTCTAATGCTCGACCGCTGTCCACGTGAAAAAGGAATAAATACCTTAACCACCGAACAGACTGGATGAACATAAATAACACGGGCCATGTGATGCGGCATATTTCCATGCCACGCGCATCGAATCCGTGAACTAAAAACCGCACATGCGAATAGTGCAGTCGGGTATCGAGTTCAAAGTGAAGCGTCTAGGACGATGAGATCGTTTATGGATCAATAAATATACAATTTATCCCATTTAATTAGTTGTTATTGGTGTAAAACTGTCCGAATATCAAAACATGTTGTGCCGCGCGCATAAATTCATTTCAATCGCTCCCAAAATAGGTTTTTACGATACCACCGCCAGCGCCCCTCGCCTCATCACGTTCTCCTGGTGTCCACGAGTAACTTGGACCCGTCGCGTCGCTGAATTTGAATTTGAATATCCCCCACTTACTGCTGTGGTTCTTGTTATTGTGCCCGTTCTTTTTCTCGCGGGACATAATTTATGGGTCGCATTTGCCTTTTTGGCAATATCGCAAACGGTCAAGGGGAAGAATATATTTCTCTGTGGACTTACGACTTTCGCTTTACTCACAGCTATCATTTGCTGTGACAAATCAGGCCAGCTCAAAAGTATACTATAATTTTGGGAATTATATATTCGAGAACTTGCCTTGGTCAACGCCCACTTTGTGGATGGATAATTTACTAACATATTGTTTGATGGTTGCGCTCAATCTTTCATCTCTACTCTACTTTCATTTGAAAATCATTTCCCATCGCACCATCTGAATAGTGTTATTCACAGGCTGAAAAGCGATAAATAAATATAGAAACGATTGCATTGGATTTTCACATATTCTGTTTATTGGTTGCACTCTGTTCCACGTGCCGGTTTCTGGTCTGTTGTTTTCCATCTCTTAGTAACTAAACACAATGGGAAGGGATTCCGGATGGATGGGATGTACGATGAATAGGCGCCGATGAAGGTGTTTACATACATGCCATGTCTAATGTCTAACGAACTTAGGTTTGTTTTGGTTGTTGGTAGGTCTATAAAAATGTCTATAAAAGTGCTTGCCATAAATCATAAAAATGAATGAAGAATTGCAGGAGTCGACCGCTTCCATAAAATCACTTGCTCTGCTCCTGATCATGCCGATTTCAGTGGAATATGCTGTTTGATTACCTATAAGTAAGAACAAGATTGAGAGATGGGTACATTTATAAACATTTCGCTGTTCAACCGCGAAAACTGTTTACAATTAAATAATAATAAAACGAATATCAATTAAGACGCGTGTGAAATACGTCAGACGGCATCCAAATTTAGTTAGCTGCTAAACGATCCAATTTTCTTTATTTGGTTTTTTCCGCCTCCGAATCAATCGGCGTGGGCGGTCAATGATTCACCCGGCGAAAACAAATCGCCTCCGACTGTAGAAAACTCGATTTCCGCGTACAGAAACCCGATAAATGCAAAAACCAAATCATGCCAAGCAAATAAAAGGAAACCAATAAAGCGATCAACTGATGAAAGCCAGAACGAACCTCGGAGCACATGGTCTTATAGATCTCATCGGTGTCCCAGGGTCCTCGCTCTGGCAGGGCAATGCCACGCCTTCGTAACTCCTGGACGCAGTCTGTCAAATCAAAGATGGGCAACGGATCGATGCCGGCCTTGGCAACCTTGCCAGCCAAATACTCTACGTAGTGGGTGCTAAAATAACATTGACATAGAGAGGAACATATATTAGGTATAAACTATTTCCTGAGCTGTAAAATAACTGGGAAACAAAATAACTAGAAGGTTTTTATTAATATGGCTGCTTTAAAATACTTTAAGAATTTCTTTCTGTTGGGGATCTTTGAAGTTTGTAGCGCTGGTAAATAATATAAGAATTTATGATAAGACGGTAGGATTACGTCCGCTTCCTCGAGTATTAGAATAAAAAAAGCTTATTCGCGTAGTTACCTGCTAACTTTACATACATATCTAACATCCGGACTTAAAACTATCGATTCTTTTGGTTCGGCGTTGCCAGATGCCGCGGGAGCAGTTCACTATCTAACGCCGGTCTTAAAGTAGGAGTTTAACTTTTTTTTTACTTTTTAACTAATTTAAAAACACTAGGAAGAAATTTTCTTCAACTTACCGACACATTCCAGCGTGCTTGTCTGGCACTTCAGTATTGCATACTGTGTCTACCAGTCCCTGTGGCGTCTCCTTTTGCAGCGGGATCGGACAGCGGGCCTGGGCACGGGCTTTAGATGAACTGCTGGACTCGTCCTTGAACTGTATAGGCTCCGTGTCGAACTTGACCTTCTGCTCCTTGAGAAGAAATTGCAACTGCAGGGGGATTTTGTCCCTCAGGTAGAAGAGACAATTCCGCGGGTGATGCGCATGTAGGCCGAGCTTGGCGCAGTACGAGGACACCGTGCACTTGGCACCCATCATGAAGGGTCGAGCACAGCCGTAGCAGAACTCGAACTTGCACTGGGTACACGTGAAATGCATGCAACCGCCCCTATGGAAATAAGCAATATTTTAATAGTAGTTTTAAAATACCTTTTGAGAATATGTCTGAGGGAATATATATCTCAACTAACCTGGCCAGTGAGTAGCGGAACTTGCACTTGGGACAGTCGATGCCATTTTGGGCCAAATGCTCTTGGACGCCCTGTGCCTGCAACTCGGGATCGTTTTCTCGCTTCCATTCCAGGTACGCCTCACAGCTGCTGCCCTCGTGTTGCCGCTCCCAGGGTTTCCGGCATTGAGCACATGTGACGGATCCACAGTCCGGACAGATAAGTCGCTTTTGCTTGGGTCGAGCGAAGAATCCAGAGGAGCATTGGATGCACCACTTGAAGTTGGGGTCCTGCAGCAGTGTGCGATCGCGCAACTTGCGCTGAAACAGCTCGTGCACGTCGCCGTCCAGAATGCTCTTCAGGAAGATGTCCAGGTTTGAGAAATACTCCAGGTGCTCATCCTCATGCTGAGACTCGTTGCTCAGTTCGGGAAGCTTGCAGAACGGGCAACTACAATCGTTGATACTGCGATCGGTTATCTGAAAACAAAAGTTCAGTTATTTCAGATGGTGATGCAGCTTGATATTTTCGTAAGGGTTTCGAATCGTGAATCAACCGTCATTCTTTGGTGCAAAAGTACTTAAGATACTTTAATAAAATTGTTCACTTTCATCACTCACCTGCACTGTGAAGTAGCTCTTGGCACATTGCTTGCAGCACTTGTGGAGGCACTTTAACATGGACACGATCTGATTCATGGGAAAACTGTTCATGCAGAGCTCACACTCCTGCTGGAGCATTGCAATGGCCTGATCCAGATCCGAGCACTCCCTGGCAGCCCACAAAGGCCACATCTTCTGAGAACTTCATGTTCACCAAGGTGGCGGCTATCTGAGCTTCAGCTATGTTGGTCACCAGTTCCTGATCGACGTACTTGCGGGCCAGGATCTAAAAGTGTAGAACAAACAAATCCAGATGTTCATAGAACTTGCTTGGGTACATCTCGACTTGTACACACCGCTGGGTCCTCAATAATCGGCTCTTGAACACTAGGATAGGCCCGGAAGACGGGCATACTCAGCTTACGCTTTAGCAGTTCTGCTTTCAGGGGTTCGGCCATGTCTGGGTCCTCCTGCTCCTCTTCCGTAGCCGAGGTCTCGTAGTCGTCGTCAGAGAAGCAGGTCTCATGGTACTTCTTCTTGGGAATTCGGGGCTGGGATCGGGGTTTCAATAATGCCGCTGCAGCTGCAGCTGCGGCTCCACTGGTGCTGGGTCCATCGGCCTGATTTGAGTTGAACCTGCTAATGGCATCGTTGATGGACTTCTTGGTGGTCGGGCTGCTCTTAAGCGGCACTCGACTAGCCACTGTCGATGAGGTCTGCTTCTGGAGGTAGACCTCCTGGATACGCTTCACCGACGAAATGCCCATTGGTGCCGAGAAGGACTTGGAGCGCAGCGGCACCTTCTTGTTCAGGGGGGTGCTACTCGCATTGTTAGTGGGTTCATTGGTGGGCTTGGGGATCTTACTGACTGTGGACTTGGCTGTTTTGGACGTGTTTGATGTGGTGGAATCTTTGGAGGCAGTTCCGCTGTTTGCAGTTTTGCTTTTCATGCTCGGAGTTACCTTTTTGGGCTCTTCCAGTACCGTCTCGACGGGCAGCTCCACGGGTCGGGATTCGGAATCTACAATGGGTGGTGCGGGTGTTATAGGCAAGGCAGTGGGTTCTTCAACGGGTTCCAAATCAATGGGAGGCTCAGCTTCTTGGGGGATTTCCAGGATAAGCTCTACAGGTTGTTCCGGAGGTCGAGTTTCTGAGTCTGTTATGATTGGAGGAGGTTCAATGGGTAGAGATTCCACTTTTGGCTCCTCTTGTATTATCTGAGGGGGCGAGATCAACTCCACTTCATGATTTTCCGGTTCAGGCTCCAGGGTCCTTCCTGTGGAGGATTCAATCTCAGTGTGTGCGATTTGATCAGATTCCTGGTTGGTGGGCGTGACTGATAGAGCAGGCGATATGACTGGTTTAATGTCTTGAGCGATATTTATGGGTTCTGCCTCGTCCTCATCAGCCATATCTTCATCCTCCTCCATGATGTCTTCGATTTCGGTACCTTCATCACCGGTTGAGGCCTCTTCTATATAGGAGGGATGCTCGTTGTAAGTGTTGCCCTCCTCCCCATCAAAGTCTCCCTCCTCCTCCTCCTCGCTGTCGTACCACTCCTCCTCCTCACCATCGTCATATTCATCCGAGTATTCGTCAGAGTATTCATCCTCATCGGTGGACTCGAACTCATCCATACTAATCTCATCGCGCATTTGTTTGATCAACCGTTGAGTGTCCTCAACCAGTTCGCTGAGGTTCTGTTTGGCCGGGTCACCGGAAGGAACAAATTCCTTCAGCACCACTTTGGACGTCTCCGATTCCGATTCGGAGCCAATACTGGCGTTGCTGCTGGTCCTGGCTATAGAAGATTCCAGCTGGGATTCCTCATCCAGTAAGAGTAACACTTGGTTCTCCGGCGATTTTGTTTCTGCCCGCTGGCCATCGCTATCAAGGCTATATAGCTCTGCATCGGAAGCGGCTTCATCATGGGGTCGTGTACCCTCGCTGCTGCTGAATTCGGGGGCATCCTCGAACACCTCGTCGGAGTCTGTGGGAGAAACAGCTACAGCGGTTACAGTAGGGCTGTGGACTTCAGGTTCTAAATTCAATGGTTGGACAACATCTTCGGAGACACTGATAGGTTCCTTTTCAGACTCCTGTTCTTGGCTAACTAGAACATCATCCGTTGTGGCTGGCTCTATTTTGGTACGATGGCTCTTCAGATGTTTCACTGTCCTCAATCGCAGTCTCTTCCCTTTCAATTTCTTCTGTCGCTGTTGGAGTTTGGTTGCTGGCCCTACTCTCACTTCGGAGACTGTTGCTGCTCAGGGTCCTTACGGGAATCTTTGAAAAGCGTTTGGGACTTCGTTTCTGGTCATTGGTTGCTGATGAAGTACTAGGCACTGTTTCGATATTTTCTTTGTCAGAGCTTCATCTGTCGCTGGTGATTGAGAGGTTGTGGAAGGGATAGTTTCTGAAGATACTTCTTCTGCTGTGAGCTCATTACTTGGTGGGGAAATACTTTCTATAGTCGAATTATCTAGGGGCTGTGTGTCAGCTTCTGTTATATCCGTTAAGCTAGGAGGCTTATCCAAACGTTGAGACTCTTCAGATTGTTCTGCATTTAAAGTATTGTTTGGTGGAGATACATGATCTGTACTTGATTCCCCTTGAGAATTTATATTTGTTTCATGTACTTCACTAAGACCATCAGATTCAGAGATCTCTTGGACCCCTTCCGGTTGCTTTGCAAAAGCCTCAACCGCACTTTGTATGACTTTATTTTCCGAAACATTTTCGGATTGTTCGGGGATAAGGTACATTACCATTTTTATCTGTTTGGGAAGTACCTAAACTTTGCTCCGGTAGAGTAGGGTCTACCAACACGTTTTCTCTACTCTCTGATCGAACCTCGATTTCAGGGGCTGTGACAGTTTTAGCTTCAGTTGCATTTTCAACTTTCTGAGAGATAGCGGAAGGAGAAATTGTTTCTTTGACAGCTTCTATTTCCTTAGTTTCTTTTTCATCAATTACATCAACTGGTGTAATGCTTGCTTTTTGTACTTCTTTGGCTTCATTTACTTTCTGATCGATATCTTTAGGAAGTCTTGTGCGGTTGGTTGGTTTTTGGCTTTGATCCCGTGATCTACCCTTTTTCGACTGCTGGGATCTCTTATTTCTTCGGTTGGCGTCTCTGCTTGTGCTTGGCTGGTCATCGATTTGGGTCTGTGATTCCGATACATTCGGCTGAGTACTCAGATTGTTATCGATTGATTTCTGTTTTTCGTTTTCCACTTCTGGCTGAGCGATTTCCTTATTACTAACCTCCTTTTCAACAGTTTGGGTTGTCGTTTCTAGTTTTGTTTCTTCGGTATTTTCAGTCTTCGAGGTTTCTTTGGCAGGTTCTTCCTGTGTTTTGGTTGCGAACTTTTGGTTCGAACTTTGAATATTAGCTACCTCTTCAGGCTCTATTTTAACTTCCTCTTTTGGAGCCATGTAGCTTTTGTATACTATCCGTTCAGCATCCTTAAGATCAGTGCTTTCCCACTCCGCTTCGTGCAACCGTTCAGAGCCACGATCAAACTCCAACTTGAAGTTGGCTATTTCGGTGGCATAGATAAAACTTGGTGGGAGCTCTTCGCGTATGCTAGCTTCTTTCAAATTAGGCTTGATGACTTCCTCCATGATGTACACTGCAGGATCGACACTGGGTGTGGGCTCCGGTTCAGGAACAACTTCTGGTTCAGGTTCCTTTGGCTGGGCTTCCTCAACTTTGACTTCTACCTCCGGCTTCTCCATAAGCTCTTGCTCAACCTGTTGCACCAAGTTGGGAACAATATCCTGAATGTGCTGCCACACAAAGTTCTTTACATCCTCCGAGGACTTATCCTCTACAGGAGGTCCCGAAGGTTTCAGCGTGCTAATAGGGCTCTTTGTGAGAATTCGCATTATTTCTGGATCCGTTTCGTACTCCAACTCTGGCTTGCCCTTGAATGTGTCCAGCATGGTTTCTATGGATCGCAGGACCTCCTGGTTCTGCTTAGCCTGATTCTGTTCCATGTTGCCGATCAGTATTTCCAGGTTCTTTAATGTACTGTCCTCCAACTGATAAGGACTAGGTGTGGCATAGGTGGACTTAACAGGGCTGTCGTCTGTTCTAAGTTGGTCAAAGGGATTGGCTTGGGCGGGACTGGGACTCTCTCCTGCCAATGGAGGCTGCAGGCAGTCCAAGGCATGAGTATTCAAGAAGTCATGGATATCTGTATTGGCAAATGAATGCGGGGAGAGAGAGAAGATGGGACATTATGGCATTGCGATTGACGGATGCACGATCTACAAACTAACCCGACTTGGTGTCTATGGTCGCGCCACTCTCATTCTCAACGCCATTCGGCGAGCCCCAGATGCGCATTAGAAATGGCTTGAGTTGCGTGCGATTCAGCTCCACCAGCGCCTGCTCCACATTACCTTGGTGCGCGGTCAGCGCATTCACGATGTCGTCCCGCAGGAAATTCCCCTTCGACGCCAGTTTCCTGTACTTCTGCTGCCTCTGCTGGATGCAGTCCGCCACTGCTTGCCAAACATTTCCTCCGGAATTCCGCAGTGCCTCCCGGGCCTCGTTTTGGGATACGGTTCCAATAGTGTTTTCACCTCTTTCCTGACCATACTTGGTGGACAAGCTCTGCACCGTCTGCACCAGCTTGTGCCAGTTCTCGCGCAGCCACTGAATGGGATGCGTGTCGGAGGAGCAGTACTTTAAGGCAGCTTCCAGTTCCTCCACAGTGAACTTGTACAGCTCCAGCTCCTTTAGGATGATGTGCATTTCCGTTTCCGGATCTCGAGCTGGTTCGTGCTTCACGCCGAATGACTCATGGGGCATGTCGAAGGGTGAAGAGGTTTGCTGAAATAAAAAGATCAAATTTATGGGCTTAGATATTCCCAATACTAAAATTCACAGCAACTTACGTGTTGCAGCATGCGAAGCTCGTTTATGAAGTTGGGTCGCTTGGTGACCAGACCGGCACTGTAAGGATCCAATCCAAAGCCATCGTGGTACCTCAGGTCATTGGCACTCCTATATCGTTCATTTTCCTGCGGCAGCTGGGAATTGCTGCGATAGTGCGGACGCCGCTCCATCTGATTTGCTTCTGGGGTTCTGAAGTGATCTGGCACAGCTGCCGGAGTCTCCTCGGGCTTTGAGTTAAAGGGCAGGGCGTCGTAGGTCTGCAATTACCAGTAAATTTATCCTATATTCAGATCAACTATATCTCACTAATTTACTTGTGTGGAAATGCTTTGAGGCGGTGGCGATGTTCCCATTTCCACGGCCGCAATTTCCCGTGGCGGAGTACCACCACAGCCCGTGGATACCTTCTGGGCCTTCTTGAGTACCTTCTCCGCCTGCGCCTGAATGCTCTCATCCAGAGTATTCCAAATGTTTTCAACGGAGTCTGGAACGATACGGATGAGAGCATTAGCTTTGGGGGTAAGGGTTCGGGGTCACCAATGGATTCAAATTAAACAAACTAAATGCGGCTTGGGTTGTGGTTCTGTTCTGTATTTGGTTTCCATAAATGCGTTAATCGTAGGCTTACAGTTGATGGCTCATATTAGTGTACTAACTAGGTATAGTCTTTGGCGGCTGGTCTAGGCTTTGGTGCCTTCGAAAAATGAGATTCTCTTTTGTATCCTACCTTTATGCAATAGGCTCTTGGCCAGCGAGTTGTCGGATTCGTTCTCCGAAGAAGTTTTCAGTGTAGACTTTTGCGGTGTCTTGACGGGAATACCCGAGGTGTTCTTGGAGCTGACAGTTGGTGTACTCTTTGAGCTCGTCGTACTGGTGGTATGGGTAGTCTTGGTAGACGCAGTTGTTGTTTTCTGACTTGGCTGCTTGATTTTTGACTGAAGGCTTTTGAGCGATTTCCGGTTTGGGGGTCACTTTAACGTTACTGGCCTTTCCAGCTGGTGGCTGTGGGCTTTCTTCCACCTTTTTAGCCTTGTTGGGCTGCGCTGGAGGTTTGCTTGGAGTCTTACAGCATATGGAGCAGATCTTGATGTTGGGCTCATTCACAAAAGTGCAGAACTCGCATTCCCATTCATGGTCTGGGGTAGAAGGCGGTGGGCCCAGGTCATCGGCCTCAATCTCATCAGGGACCTCCTGGGGATCGGGTTCTGGTCGGATCTTCGGCCTCACTCTCCGAGGCGGTAACCTCTTCAACCACTTCCTCATATTCCGAGGCACTATCCTCTTTAGCAGCTGTCACCACTTTTTGCACCACCGCCGCAGCCTGTGTGTTCTCGTCCTTCATTTCCGGTTTACGTTTTTGCTCTACCTTTTTTGAGGATTTGTGCTGATCGGCTTCCTGGAGCTTCTGCTGGATCTTGGCTTGAACCAGGGCCCGAGCACCCGATCCCTCGGATTCCAAATCAGAGTAAATGCGACTGGTTCTGGCCGAGTCTGTAGCTGGTTTGTTTCTGGTCAGTGTGCCATCATTGTCCCGCCTCTCAGGCAGCCACTCGCTCTGCACGGACTTAGCAATGGATCCTCGTCGATCCCGCATCTTGTGCTGCCTCATTCCATGCCTCTGATCTCCATCCAACTCATCGTTAGCTATTAGCTGTGATGCACTGGACAGACGCCTTTGGCGGGGCTGATGGTGATTCTGGTGGGAACGCGAAGCACTGGTCATGCCCGAGCGATTGGAGACCAAAGACCTTCTGTCATCCTGGTCAGAGTCCTCGTCATCTGTTAGTTCGTCATCCACGTAACTGTTCCTCTTTCGACGCAAGGACATGGATTTGCGACTGGGCGTTGGGGATGCGGCATATCGGGAACGTGAGGCAGCTCTGGAGGCAGCCGAAGGTGGCATTCCCATGACACCTGGGTAAGGAAAACACTTTGAAACACCGTTTGTTTATGTAAAGTTGTATTTTGTTCTACCTGGATGCATCATTGGATAGCCGGGTGCGCCAGGATACATGTTGGGCATCATTCCGCGCTGGGTCATAAACACCGGTGGCGGATAGTGCGGATGATGCGGTTGTGACATGTAACCCGGTCCCACATTGAGAGACAGGTTGGAGTTGTTAAACCGCTGCTGTGACCCAAACTGTGACCACTGGTCGGGATGCTGGTGCTGCGCATGCTGGTGGTGCGGATGTTGCGGCCAGCCAGGATGCTGCTGACTTTGTTGACATCCGGCGCAGTTTAGTTGCGCCAGGGATTGAGCCTGCAACAGAAAGTTGCAAACATAAAATCATTATTTCACGTAGTTATTTGGTAAATATGAGGCTGAATATATTGAGATGTTTAAAAGCCCATTAAGAAACCCTTTATGATGAATGAATCAAAAAGAAATCTTATGCAATGGTAGATATTAAGCTCACCTGTTGGATCCGCTGATTGGCCAGCCAGGCACTGCCGTTCTGGGTTTCCGCCAAGGGTCGACGGGGATTGGTGTTCAGGTTGAACACTGAGGTGCTCATCTGCCGCCTCTGGGCGCCAGCCGCCTGTCGTTGTTGGAGCAGCAAGGAATTGTGAAATTGAGAGTCATCCGAGAGATCGAAATGGGATGAGTTCAAACCGGATGACATGCTGCCGGAACGAAAATGCGAGGGCGATGGTGAAATGTTTGACCAGTGCTCGAAGCCGGCTCCATTCGACAAATGCTGCGGTGGGGAAATGACCAACGAGAAACAGAAAAAGAGAGAGAGAGAGGAGGGAGAAACGACACATGACGAGACGAGACAGTGACAAGACAAGATGCGCAGGAGAAAATATTATCAAGGATGGTCTTTAAAAACCTAATTATTAAATTTTTAAACGATTGTTTATCACTTAGTTTTTACCTAACCCAAATTTAAACTTTATTTAGAGAATATTTATTTTAAATCTAAAAAATTCTAACACGAAAATTTAATTTTTCCAGACCATTTGATATTATTTTTCCGAGCAAAGACACTACGACATACTCGACGATGAGGGGACTTGTACGATTGATATTCGGGGTCGGGCGGTCACTCACCTGTTCGCTGTTGGCGCTCAGATCTTGTCGGGCCTTCTGCTGGCGATACCGCTGCTGCAGAATGGCCATGCGGTCCAGGGTGGCGCTGGCCTTGCTCTTGATCTTCTCCAGTTGCACGGACGGTGGTCGTTGGATGGTGTCGAATACGGATTTGGGGGTGCCCGACCTGGAAGATCCCCCGCCCTCGCTGCGGGGTGGATCTGGTAGCGGGCGGTTGTTCATCTGGTTGGTGGCGACTGGTGGTACTGGGGGCGTGGCCCCGCCACCAAGCGATCCCCGCCAGCCGCCCAGCGACTTGTGCGAGGGTGTGGGCGAGGGCGGCGGCAGCATCTGGAAAAGAGTCGGGTTGGGAGCCATTTCGGTTTCGGTAGTCGGAAAAGTATTGAAAAAATCTATCTGGTTTGCTGGTTTGATTTTTGGGCGGGCGTTCTGGTTTTTAAGGACATTTTTTTATTGAAGCATTCAAATTAAAGATTACAAACTTGGTTCTACGAGTAGCCCGTCGAGGAGCTTTTCTTACGGGTCTAGGAGATCGTGCAGTGGCGTACCTGATCCTTGCGGCCCAGAAACGGTGTCAGCAGGCCGCGTTTGGTGCGACGGGGTGGTGCAATTGGGGGAGGTGCCCCACTTCCGGGCTGCACCTTCGGAGGAATCGGCGGTGTGCCCTGCTCCACGGCCTGAAAGGCTTTCGTATTAGTTTCATATTCTTTCTGGATAGGATAACCTTACCTTTCGCATGTGCTGCTTGCGCTTGGGATGCTTGTGGAACATGTCGTCACAGGAGGCGCAAAAGATTTGTCCCGCGCACTCGGAACAGGTCACCCAGGGATTCTGGGAACCACAGAGAGTGCACTTCAGCTTGTTGTCTGAAAGTTAGCAAAGAGTTAATGTAATTTAAGTTAGAAATATTTTTTATTCTAAGCAACACCAAATCTTAATTTAATGGTGGTAACCTGGTGTCTTGGTCCTGATCACTGTGGTCTTCATCGGTTCGTTGGAGTACTGCTGGCTGGAGAACTCAATGATCTCGTAGTCCGGTTCGGGCGTGCTCTTCGCCTTGGGCGGCAGAGCAGGAGCCTTGGGAAGCCCACCATTTGTGGGTGGGGGCGGTGGCTTCGGTCCAATGCGGTCATTAGCCTCGTTCTAAAAACGGATAATTAATGGAACCCGATATGGGCTGGAGCAGCGGTTGGCACTTACCACCCAAGAGGGCATGGAGCGGACATTCTTGCTAAGCAACTGTTGGGTCGTCATCCTGGTCGATTTTTCGTCTGGGTCTCGACGTCTCGTTGTCTTCTCGATATAATTGTATTCTTAGGTTATCTAAATACGTAAGTAAAAACATATAACTTAGGATAGGATTTCATAGTCCTAGCGAAGTAATATATCCATTGCTGTGTCTTTATTTATAGACAACTTAATCCCTGTGCCACACTTTCGCTCATCCGCAGCCACTTCAAACGACTTCAAATTCAATTAAGCAAGCTGCCAGAAAATGGGAATTATGAATGCATATTTTTAGCTGGCTCACCCAAATTCCGGAGGCAACGACCAATGCGGAAGGTGCTGGGATGCAAATGCAATTTCGTGGATGCTGTGCACAAAACTAAACGCTGCCCGAGTTCGATCGAGGAGAAAACCGCTAAATTTAGGCTAAAACATCTCTATGTGCATAGAATAAATGCAAAAATATATTTTGGCAAAAACATTTTCGGTCTTGTTTATTTATGAAATCATGCGAAAGAGGGAAGTGCCGTTTAGAGACTCAATTGACTCTTTCTGTCAACGCGGCTAAGTGGCTGAGATGCCAGGGAACTTGTTGACGCCGAGCAGAGAGAACTTATAAATGAGAAAGAGAGTTTTGATTTTGAGAATCGTTTGTAAAAGTTTCGCAATGAAGAGAATTTCGAGTAAATTCTTGAGAATAAAAGTGCATCAATAAAACTAACAGAATGAGAGAGAAAATCATAGAGGCTAAGTTCTGAGCGAATACTATATGTGTTTTGTAATGACGCAGGTGGCTTTATCTGAAATGCTGCCAAATTATTGATTTATCTTTTGTCCAAAACAACAAATAAAGGGAAAATGAATATATTATTAAGATAAATAAAAAAAATTAAAAAATAATTAAGTCAGCGATTCTGAATGTAATAGAAAGTATACAAAATATGTTAGTAACCTCTTTAGTTAGTTAATAAATGTTGTTTACTTTTATATCTCCTTTAATTGCAAATTAAGATTTTAACGATTAACGATGTGCTTTAAATATATTAAACTTAATTTCAAGAGTTCAATGGCTAAAAAACGACCATTGATGATAAAACATTTTCAAATAACTCCAAAGGTAAACTTTTTTATTCCAATTTGTTTTTTTGTAAAACCAAATTCTGGCAACATTTCCATAGTTTTCATGCACTAATTACTCGCTTAACGGTCCATTAAAAATGTCCATACATTTTCAAGACAAGAGGCAAAAAGACAATACAAAAGAAGAAGCAAAACTTTTCTCTCCCATCGCGTATACGCAACGTGTGCCTGCATTCCCGTGACTCTCTCACTCCATACTTTTCAGCCGAAATTGTGTCACACTGCGAAGCAATATTTATGAAAGCCGCCTGCAGTGGTTGCAGAGGAATGGGGAGAATGAGTACCAGTACCACCTCACATAGCAGATCCGCCTCCACCGCCACCTCCGCCGGCATCTTCAAGTGGCAGATGCCCTGGGAGGCAGCCACCGAGGCGAACGCAACGCTGACTCACAGACACAGTCTCACGCCGCGAAGGAAAAAGTTTTTTATTTTTATGAGAGAACTTTGGGAACTATTTTTAAACTTTTTGTTGGCTTGCCTATCTTTGCGTTTTTTTTAATACACACTTTTTACTTCTTTAAATTGGCGAATTAACTACAAAAGAATATATTATATTTTTGATGTTTGTATGCTTGGTTTTCCGTTCGATTGTTTATCCTGTGAAATGCCTTGAACTTTCTCATGGAGCGCGCTGTGTTTAAAATTAGCTGAGTTTTATATTTAGAACACTTGAGATCGATTTAATTGCGATGCGAATTGAATTTAGCGTTTGAACTTTGCGGATTGTTGGATTGAACAGAACAGAGCGATTGGGAACCGCGAATGCAGAGGTCACTTACATAATTCGATTTCACTTGACGCGTCTTGCCGCACTCAAAACTGCCACTGCCAGCTGGTAGCACATGAATATATATAGGAATATATATATTTTTCTAATGTCTAGCCACGGCACGACATGAAAGTTCTGCTACGGTCTCGTTCGGCGATCGTCTCCCAGCGAACTGAAATCTCAATCAGATTCTAAACAGCATTTTTACTGCAATCCTCGGTCCCCAGTCGTCGCGCGTCGAGTAGGAAGAAGTCAACGCAGATCTATATTCTCAAATTGTCTGGTTTTCCTCCATTTCCCTCCCCTCTCCACTCTCATCGCTTTCCTATTTTCAGTTTCAGCATTTTCGCGTTGTTTTATAAATACATCGTTTTCGAGCCGTATAGAAAGAACATTTTGACTGCGAGACGCCGTCGCGTGTGTGAATAACATTTTTTCGAATATATATCTTTATCTTTATCTCATTTTTGTTGTTAAACATTTTGCAGAACATACGGGTGTTATTCGGAATTTATTACTTCTGGCACTTCCTAATTTTTGCTTGATTTGATGAATGAAAATATTCAAATTGTAATATTCTGTTATATAATATAAATGTTTATCTATAAAACACAATTTTCATTATTTAAGATTCTATTCTTTGCCTTTCTAAGTTATGGACAGACTTGGAAATATATTGACTTTGATCCAGGAAAGTAAATCTTAAGCAAGGCATTTCCTTAAATCATTTTAAGGCATGTATTTATCCAAATGGCGTCTCAAAGAACGCTCTCAATCTCTCATCGGGATACACCCTTAGCGATAATTATGATTTATGGCAAACAAATATCCATGGGGATCTCCTGGAGGCCAGCCTTGAGCAAATTCTGCACATTCAGCGCGAACAATAAAAAAGAACATCCATAACTTTCGGATAGAACAAATGAAATCAACAATAAAAGTATCGGCACGGGCCACCTGCTGGCTGGCGGAGGTGCAAATCAAAAGGCCATTCCGTTGGAAGGGGGATATTACTGGGTACTATGGGAATTATGGAATTAAAGACCCCCCATGGGGGCTTGGATTCGTGTGGGGTCCGTTCGATAACCGCTAGCTGGTCTAAAAATAAATGCAATGCATATTAAATTGGCTGCGACAGAGTCAAAGTTCGATAATTGCAGACACGCACATTTTTGGCTATCCAACCATAGTCCCCGCCCACCCACGAAAGCAGACCGCCCACGTTTTGACCTTGCCTCAGTTGACGCAAGCCGATGTTTTCCCAATCAGCTGTTCGTCAGCTGTACGTAAACAAGTTAAAATGCCGGTTCTCTCCTTCAACCATTGCCAAAGCTTTCATGAAGCTTCTGCAATAGTACTTGTGTGTAGAAAATTTGTACCGTTTTCCTACTCAGCTTTCACTTGAGTAAAATTCGATGTAGATATTATGTAAGTATCCATGAAATCGATAACAGCTGCGAACGTAAAGCCCGACAAATGTTAAGGCAACCCAACGGATTTTCCGGCTGCATTCGCGCAATGTTCGCTGCAGGCAATGGACGCGTTTGGGAAATTCAAAGGAAAATATTTACCGCTAGCCACCCGCCATCGTATTGCGTGTACAAAAGGGGCGTGTGCGTGCGCCAGTGTGTGTGTGTGTGTTGGGCCAGGGGGAATTGAAAGTGTAGTTTCCCAGTTGGGCGCTCAAGGAAAACATGCAAAATACTAAAAGTTAAAGAAGTGCCTTTATAAGTTACCCATTTTCCTAACATTACTTGGCCCGACATTATGTCAGTCGTCCTAAACTTACGATCAAAAATATATAAACATAAACTAAAGGGTTCAGTGCCTGTTTAAATGCATGTTTAACAAAAAATTACATAAATTGATAGTTGCCTAAGAAGGCAATAAAGGCCAAGTTATGAGTCTAATTATGTGAAAAGGCATACCCCAGGAAAATATTCCTCTTGAGAAGTGCACGAAATGCGCCAAAATTCTGCGAAGTTCACCTTCACCCAGTGTACGAGTATATGACATGCATATGAAAAATCGATACTAGAAGCATCAGCAGTTGCACCGCTCCACCGTCTCTCCAACTGAGCCACGAAAAACGCAGCACCCAGGGGGAGGTGGTCCAATAAGCCCAAACATCAGACAGTTCGACAGGAACTGGGGCAGGAATCCCCTTGACATGGTTGACGCCAAGCCGCAGCCACCCACTCCGGGAGCGATGCCGGGAACGGGAACTGGGACGCCACCGGCTGGCTTTGCCGGGGAGCGGTCGAAAATCAAATTGTTCATGGAACGTACTCCCAGCATCGGGGCCCTCAAGTCCAAGTTCCTCACAGTGCTGGGCAACAGCAACGAGCTGCTCAACGGAATATCAAACAAGGTATGTGGTGGACTAGGGCTGGTAGCGTGAGTGACGTGATTATCATATGTTTAATGTTTACTTAAATAAATGTTTAGAAAATAATGTAGCCATAACAAATAAGATCGGAGTTAGCAGATAGACTCCGTCTATGAGTAAAGTTAAAACCATTCATAGGCAAATTTTTGTGGGTTCCAGATGATGGTTACAAACACGACTGACTAGGAATCACGCTCATCTCTAAGGTTGAGCTGGGGTAGCCTTGGTAATGAACGCGACAAGAGGTGCTTGGGGGTCGGTGCTGGGCGGGTCTGGCAGATTGTGTGTGGGTTCTGTCTATGCTGCAAAAGCAACTGACACTTTGATACTTTTGTTGTGCTGTTTGTTCTTGCTGTTTCCGCTTTGCTGCTGCACTCGTTTGACCTTCACTTGGAGGCCCCAATCTGCGTTTGAGGGATGTACGGGGTACCGGCTATGCCTGTGGATGGGGATGGAATTGAAAAAGGGAAATGAGATGGGGTATGAAAGGGGTACATTCTCTGCTGCTCCCTTTGTACTTGACTTTCTCTCGCTCTGAGCGCTGCAGCCTCGTCCTTGATTGAAATTAATTATATTTACACCAGCCAGAAAACCGGAGAAAGTGCTACATTCGATTTTTCTTCAGCCTTCTTTGTTTCGGATTATCAATCATTGAGAGTGATCTCTTTCATGGTCATGAAAGGTTTTTAAGTTTGTTTAGCTATAAATGTATCTATTAAGGTGGAAAGAAAAGCTTTTCTTGTAATATTTTGATTGCGATTCCCAAAAATAATATTTAGCATAACATTTTCTAAAAGCATAGTTAGCCTGAAGTTATAAGTTAAAACTGTAACACACACCCCAAATACATTTACATTGAAACGCACATCTGCATAGCACATTTGGTACACCGCACATGTTTCAGTTCCTTATGAAATGTGCCCTTTACTTTGCTTACTTGCAGCTGACCCTTAGCAGCAGCAGCAGTGATTCGGACTATTGTGATGATGACGAGGAAATACCAAAGTGTAAGTACTCCAAATCCTGCTCTGGCCTACATTATAATTGCAATCTGCAGTTGACGAGACCATTGATTATACCAAGATCGACTTTGAAGGGCGAAGAGTGAAGGCTCGCCGAGCGCACGAGGAGATTATCTCCGGACGATATCGCCAGCCCAATTTGGCGCCACGTAAGTTATATACCAGAAAGGCCAACATTTGATCAATTTATATACTCTTAATACTCTTTTAGGTCCGCGCTTGGAACCATCACGTGGCCGACATGCGGCCAGCAAACTAGGGGGACCACTCCGCTCCAGCTCCGGCTCTTCGAGCAGCTCCAGCAGCAGCGACGATAGCAGTTCGATGTCCCTGCCCGAGCACATGGCCAATAGATCCCATGACGTTAGCAGCACCACCCGCTCGGATTCGATAGAGTCACGGCACTCCGGCGGATATGAGAGGGCCAGGGCGATTGCCGGAGCTCGTCGCAGCGAGATGGACATGCAGAGGGATGTGCAGAGGATCGGCGAGGTAGTAGAGCCCCAGCCGCCGCACATCGACGTGCAGCCGCCCACGGAAGGTGGGATGGGGGGAGCGGGATCCGGAGGACGTCAGCAGTGGGGAGGAGGTAGCAACTCCATGCGCCTGCCGTCACGAAGTCGAGCCTCCAACAGCAGTACTTTGACCAGCCTGCGGGATGAGCCGGACCAGCTGTTGGCCAGTCCCAGCATGGAGTCCACGGACTGGCGGCATTTTATCCGCTCAGAATCGCAGAACTCGGTTCCGTCGTGGGCCTCTTCTATCAGCCTCGATTGTCGAGCGGGCGAGGAGCCAGTCAAGGAGTTTATGAAACATTTTACCGCTCTTCTTTTCGGTGGATCACCAGGTGCCGTCGATCTGGAGCTAAAGTCGGAGTTCGGGGTGCTGTTACGGCTAGAGATTGGCGGCTATGGTTCACCCGCTTCCTCACCGAGCAGCGTCACAAGTCCAAGCGGCTTGACTCGGTCACGTTCGGTGGTCTGGCCCAATATTTCGCCTTGGCCCTATTCGAGTGCAGCGAATGCGAGGATTATGGCCCGGCGGCGGTGCTAATGAACCTTTGCTTCCTCTTCTACCACGAAGTCGAGGTTCCCGGCTGCGATCCCTACCGCGAGTACCTGTTCTCCTCGCTGCGCCAACAGCCCATCTGGCAACAGGCGCGCTTTTGGAATGCCATCTTCCACGACGCCCTGCAGGCGGAACGTGAGCACCGGGGTCAGAGCCAGATGAGGCGCCAAAAGCGCCGCCAGCAGAAGCAGCAGCAGCGGCAGGCAGCCGGAGGAGCGGGTTCTGGAACAGGAACTGCAGATGTGGCATCTACCAAGTCGCAGCGAAAACAGGGCGGCGACTCCTCGTCCAGTTCCTCGCATCAGGCGGTACAACCGGCCGCTGCCGCGACTCCGGCCTCCACTGGTTCCAATCCGGCCAACAGGAGACAGAGCAAGACCAGTCTCACCCAGGCGCAGTCAGTCAGGGAGCAGGAGGACATTGCATTTCGGCAGCTTGGGTAAGTGTTTGTTAGTTTCTCGGTTTCCAGTTTAATATATAGTAAAGTAAAAGATATTTACTTAAAACACCACCTGCTGAATAGATCAAAATCTTTTAAAAACAAATATATAATTTAGTTAAATACTAAAAAAATGTGAACTTTAATATTAATCCACAGTGCCTTGACTTGCAACATGCACTCACTCGGCACATCCCAAGAACTGTGCCTTGATTTCCTGAAAAAGAATGTGGTGGCCCTCAACCTATCCAAGGGTAAGAGCAACTAGCATGGTCAAAATGACTGAATTGAATCCTACCATTTGTAATCCTTCCAGATAAAGCCAAACTTATCAGAGACAATATCTATCGAATGTACCATGAGACGCAACTTTGGGGAGCACGACATGCCTGAGGTGATCTCAACGATCCTAGTCCCTAATAACTGATATACCCTATGTTTAACTTGTAATTCACAGCAGTAACAATTGTACATGTACCTAACGAAATCGTGTTTCAATCTTCGTCTCAACTAAAGCTAAACTTTTGTCTTAAGTCAGCCGACAACTCCAAGCTAATCCTAACTTAAAGTAGCAGGTCAATGAAGTTTATATCGGAAATCTGATGTTTTTACTCGCGTTGTTGTAACCGTAAAGATATTACAGAGGTAAGGATTCTTGTAACTGGATTTGGTATACTCTATTGTTACATTGGGAATTGCCTGTTCAAAAGACATAAATGATTTCTGCAAACGTTCTTTAATTAAAGAGACCTGATTGCTTAATTCGGAATTGCATATCAAAAACACGTTCTGAATCAAAGCCAGTTACAAGAATACCATTACTGCAAAAGGTAAGAGAACATTTAAACAAATACTGATGTGTACATGTATCCATAAATTGTGATAATAATATTTTGTGATTACTTTATATAGACCTAAATATTAACGTGTACCGGAATTATGCAATGCAAATAGTTAAAATATCGCAGTTTAAATTGTTACAAATCAAAATCAATAACTATGCTATAACTATGTTTATGATGTAAGAGATAATATTTCGCAATTGTTTAATACATTCAAATCAATAAAAGTCTAATTAAATCCAATTAGATCAAGCAGAACCCGATCGATCCAACGGCTATACATAAGGTAAGAGAACGTTCTTACTCAAAGCTTTACTCTCACATATTAAATCTTAACAGCCGCCTAAAAGCAGGCAACGTATTTTTACTACATACCAAAAATCCTTTGACATTAAGATTCTTTTTTCCATTGAATTTTTCAGATTATCTAATGAAAAATTGTTAATCGAAAGACATTTGAAATACTTATATTCTCTTTATTAAAATGATGCAACACAAGAACATTGTTCGCTTAATTTCTTTTTAGTTGTTTGTGTGAATGAAAATATGTTAAAAATAAATTAAAAATTTCATATTGTTAGTCGCATAAATGTTCATGCTGTTCATTCTTTAAATATTGCACTACATAAAGGTTCTTGAATACTTTCCAGTTTGCATTTAATGATCGACACTCAACTTATGTTAAAATGTTTCATTATCCATGATCTGCATTATACGTTTAACAATTAAATTTTATTCATTTAGTTCTTTGTACAAATTGAACAAGCCAAGGCCATATGCAGGAAACAAAGAATTTTTCGGGCATGTTCTACAACATTTAAAAATAAAAACTAAATACAACTGACAGAAGGTAATGATCGTAATTACAGGAATTCATAATGAAATAATAAGATAAATATTATTAATAATAATAACTGATAGCAATAGACAAGCTAAAAGCTATAACAACAATTGCGTGTGTACGGTTTGAACTTTAATTTAAATATTTTCAACTTTTCTATTTTCTTATTTGGGCCAGATGTTCAGAACTCAATTGACGGGTCGGATCGTTCCTTTCGTATAAATATATACAATACACTTGAAAACCTAAGGTCGCTAGCTCTTTCCATATATATATATATATCTATGTACGCATATGTGTATATCTCTTGTAGTAAGGTAGGTGGTAGTTGGTCTCCGACACGGTTGCCATTTCCTCGGCTAGTGTGTTTTGTTGCGATCACAAGTGGGCCATAAGATTCCCCTGACTTAATCCACGATGATCTGGAAGGTCACAGACCCCTTGCGATCTCGGACACTGCCGCTGTAGTCGATGTTCTTGGCCCAGGCGCGGCACTCGACGTCCAACATTTGGCCCTTCGGCGGGGAGTTGAACTGGACGGCGACAAGGGGACTCAGGTAGCCATTCTGGTTCAGATACGGGTAGTAGTAGCTCGGGAATCCCTGGCTGGGGAAGTACCCGATGTTCTGGAAGTGCTCCTTATCCTTGCCCAAGTGTCCGTTACAGCTCACCCAGATTTGTTGGCGCTAATAAAGGGAGGATATTAATGGAACTTTGGTTTCCAAATATGTGCTACTTACCTCCTCTTTCTTGGTCCCATTGATAACCTTCTTCAGCTCATCGGGCATATCCTTCTGTTCCTCGTCATAGACATCCGGCTTCCAGCCATAGATCTTGTTCAACTTAAGGAATATACAGGGCTGGTTCGTCTTATAGCCGTAGTTGTTGGCCTTCGAGCAGCCGCCAAACAGTTCCGTGTTGACCACACACACATCCGTGGGATCATGGACCTGACCGAAGCCGCAGTGCTTCATCTCCCGACCCTCGGTGTGGTTGTAATCTGAAATGCAAGGACTATAAATAAAAGAGCCCGCTTTAAGGTACTCAATATTAGTTTGTTTACCTCGGAGGAAATCATCAATCAGCTCGATCCAGTAATCACTCTCTGCCGGCTTCTTGCCATCGAAGGCGATCACCGATCCACGCTCGGTCTGCTCGCTCAAGGGACGGAATCCCAAGCCGGGATTGGTGCCTATCAGCGATTCGTGCAGCTTCCACTTGGGTTCCGTTTCGCTGATGGTGGACAAAAGTCCCTGCATGCAAATGGTGAAGAGAGCGGCCAACACAATGTAAAAGATTGTGTAGAACAGCAGCAGTTGACCTGTGAAAAAGGGAACAAATTAGATGGAAATCTTTATATGGAATTCTGTTTAAGGTAATATTCATTTTTTAATTCCCAAAGCAATAACTAAATAAATTTTATGTTTGTTTTTAATACCCTAGTCAAACAATATTTTTTATCAAACGTATTTCTAAATAAACAAGATGAAACAGAACTTGCCATGCAGGAAGTTGAGTCATTTATAAGAAGAAAATGCTTTGATATTACTCAGAGTTAATGTTAGCTTTATATAACATAAAGAATTTATAATTTGTGAAAGATGCAACGTCTAAAAGAATGGCTTCCCCATACATCTGCACTCTTTGCATTCACCTTTTATATCACGCGATTGCGATTACGATTTGATTGTTTCTGTCAGTTGCGAAAATGGGGCTACAGTCTCATTGCGGAACTGGAAGAATGAGGGATCTGGAAATGAGACTGGGACTGAGGTGGACTGGGAATGAACAAGAGAATGGGGACAGGGCTTATGCAATCGAAACGAGCACGCAGCTAATCGAACGCTTACGACGAGTGCAGTAAATGAGACAAAACGACAGAAACAACAAACAGAGAACCGGGACTGGGACCGGCATTTTTCAGTATTTCAATGTCATTAACATTGTCGACTCAGCTAGAATTCAGTGGGCTGTTGATACTTCCCTGGGGCCGCCGGACACTGAATACAGAGCACCGGACATCGGGCGCCCGACTGGGCCAAGCCCCATAGCAATTGCATAAATAAACGACACCGTCGACAAACCGAAATTGACAGCGCACCCGAGAAAAAGCGACCGAATCGACGACTGTCCAATGGAGCTCAAATTTCCAAACAAATTAATCGTATGAATGAATATCGAATACAATGCACGGACCTTAAAGTACAGTAGGTAACAAAGGCAAGAGGAAATTGCTCGATAGGGGGTTGATATTGACTTGTTCGAACACCCAGTTGGCACCTTGGTAAAGGGTTTTCGAAAGTTCTAACCAACTGGTCTATTAAAAACTGCTTCGAGGCACTAAATCCCAATTTGGCTCATTCTTTTCAGGCCCACAATAATTAATCACTTTGTAATCGATTGTATTTACTTTCGATTGGTCATCGCTCTTCTATATACTTAGATTTCTAAAGAAATAAGCTTCATAGTAAAAAGAAAACTTCCAATGCCAAATTTATTGTATATAATCATATTGAGACGTAGTTGAGATCTTACTTAACTTCACTGAATAGATATCCGATTCGAAAAGCTTTTCTTATTTCTAGTTTTCTTCAATTATTTATCTATAAAGCCACAAGACAATATCTGGTCTTTACCGGCCACAACAGTCCATGACAGGAGTTAGCGATTGGTAATCGATGGCCTCTGCCGACCGTTCGTAATGACTCTTCCATATTTGAGTTTTCAGCTGCTCATCAAAGTTTCACAGCGCGCCAAATGGCTCTGCGGCTGCTTGTTGCCAAGTCCAAATGGGAAATAATTGCGTTCAAGTACAAGGAAATAAGTTTGGCAATGACCAGAGTGGACGCAGTCATAGACAAATACCAGATAGTCTGGTGGTATGACGCCAGTCGTCGCCCGAGCCATCAAACCGACCAACCACCCAACCACAGACCGATACCAATACCACTCGCCGCCTGGCAAGGTGGGACGACGCGACGGCCTGTGGCGCTAGCTACCAATATTCAATGTGTAAGGAATTGTGGTCTACACGCTTACGATTACATGACGGCCAAGTCCCCAAACATTCTTATGTCTTCGCTGGATGAGGCATTACAAAAACTCACCCAAGGAGGGACCGCCATTGCCTTTTCCACTGAAATCGATAAATCCACTCCACTTCATGGGATACTATACAGGATCTACGACTACATATGGCTATTGCATGTCAAGTCATCCAAACTACATTTGCAGTAAATATATCTAAAATCATGAATATATTTATTACTTTTGTTTGCTTTTCCCATGCCCCCAGGGGGTGTTGTTGCATTAGGGGCAACATCGTAAACTCATGGACTCTCGTAATTTACTTTTTATTACTAAGTAAAAACTTGATGGTATATGTTCTTTATTCTTTTTGATGGCAGCGAAACCTTGATAAAAAAGAAAATATTCGAAAGTGTTGGTCTAGAAAAAAGAACACAATTTCCAATTGACTTTATTTCAATTTTAGATATTAGCATATCTGATCATTATATATTTATTGCCAGATGCTTCTTGAACTTTGTTATTTTCTGCCTTGAAATATATTGCTCTTTTGAGATATATGCAAAAGAACCGAAAATAAACTTGCGATCTGGCACATTTCACGAAGCAGAAGAATCAGTCGGTGGAGTCAGACAAATGAAGGAAAATCCAATAGGACAATCTACAATTTCCAAGAAGGAATAATTTTATCCTGAAGGACGAGTAACAGAAGACCCTCTCCTTTGGCTCAAAACTTACTAAACACTTATATAAAAGTCAAACAAGATGTCGGCGGGAGGTATCAAGTTTATGCATAACAGTAAATGCGACTTATGAAGGAAACTTTACTTATATGGCCTGCCACCCGCACTCGTATATTGTGCAACAACCAATGGCAAGATGGAGGTGGAGTGGTGCAACTCGGCGACCAAGTTTTTATAATAACTGGACAATCAAATACAGGACGAGGGCTTCGCTTATCCACGTCCATCGCGGCTTGGTGTGGTAAACAAACTTAAAGGACCCGTGACCCATATAAATAGCGCCACTCCCTCCCTATTCCAATCCCACTCCACTTTTACTCCCATTCCCATTTCTAGCCCCGGAAAACCCAACCCAAAAGCACTGGAAACGCTAGTCGGTTTGCATGACCAACGATTGATAACCTCGCTCCGTCCTAGGCGACATCCAAGTTAAACCGCCAAGGCCGACGAAACTTAATAATTCAGTTACGTGTTGGACGCACATATGGCCAGAATCCAGGACACTAAAAACCACTAGCCAAGTGGCTTAATTTGCACATTTGGCCAGAAACTAAGCAAGTCCCATAGTTGTGGGAAATCGGTTAACGGCCTGCACATGTGCACCTACAGCTCATTTATGTAATGAGTGCGCGACAAGTTGACTTTGAAAATATCCCACGATCATGAATTGAAGTAAGGCATGTTTACCTATGTTAAGTTAAAATATACAGTCCTCTGTACTAAACTGATTTCTCAACTAGCTAATATGTATGTGTGGGAATAAAATACTCTTGTTTTGATTCAATTTCCATTATTAGTTATTAACGCCCTTCTAGGCTTAAAGCAAGAAATTCGATACCAACTTTGCATTAGGCTGATAGAAATAGGGGTATCAAATCACATTTGACTTGGGTTCTTTGCTGCTTTCTTCTGGTTTCCAACATACACCACTTCTCTCTATTTCTGCTAAAAAGTAATCTAAAGTTTTAAGATTAAAGTAAAAAATTTAGTAGAACTCACTGATACTTACAGCTTGACGAAAATGTATTGGATAAAATGTTTTAAATAATTGCTGTAGAATGAAAAACTATTAGGCAACGTAATTAAAACGAAGATTAAAGAATAATAGATTAGGAAAACCAAACGATTTGGCAGTAATTTCCAACGCAAAGACACAATTTTGGCCCATAAGGTACATGGAAAGCGAGTGCCTAAACGGAACTAAAGGAAAGCAACAATTATGACGCCACCGAGACGAAAGTCCCGGCCAAGGATAGGTAGAAAGAAATGAAATAAGAACAAGGATGCAACTTGTTGGTGTCTGTCATCATTATACTCATTACCCCCAGACCACATCCAGCCAGATTGAGTGGGTCACGTCACCTCCATCTCCCGTCCCGTTTCGCCCTCATTGCCAATAAGCCGTCTCCGTGGCGCCGCTTTATTTGTTGCTGTCCGCCGCACCCTTTGTCCATGCGTCACCACCACAGACAAAGACAGATAGAAACACACACATAGACACACCAGCACTAGCACACACCCAGGATCATTTGCCCATCTTTCTTTTGGCTTTCTGTGTGCCTAAAGCCTATAGCATACTTTGCGGCATTTTAAGTGAATTAATTTCACATGTTACGAACGAGGGAAAGCCCCGAATGCCCCGCCCTCGACAAACATTGCAATCGTTTAGTTTGCTTATTATTTCTGGGCCAGAATGAGGGTGGGACCCGCTTCTTCCTTTCAGCCAACATTTATTCGGTTTGGGCCAAATTGGAAATCGAAAAACTATTCAAAGTGCGTGGAAAAGGCAGCTAAATATTGATTACAAAAAAACTTTTTACTTTCCATTTGAATATATTAGTATAGGGTATGAGTTCTATAATTAGCAACAATGTTTACCTTAGCCTCTACGTATTTTTACTTAGAAATAATTAATAATGAAAGAGGCCTAGTAACAACCAAACTTAATGATAAACGAATATATTATTAAGTAAACTTAGGTTTCTAATCATTTCTTTGCTTTATTAGTTAAGACAAATATTTAAATAGAATATTTTATTAGTAGGCGAGATAAAAAACCAATTAAGCAAAAGACTAAATTTAATACTTTACCATTTAGTCAGAAATAAATTTCATTTAAAATTGGCTAGGCAAATTAGTTTCCTGGGCATTAATTGAATTGTGTATTTTATCGTTGACTTGGCGCTATCGTGACAATTAGTTAGCAGCATGTCAATGTAAGTAGGCGAGGGGCGTGGCGGGGGCGATTAATGGGGAAATCAGTTTCAGCTGGGGAAATGCGGTTCTAGCCGGTTTGAGCCCGATTTTGAAACTGGCTAGGGCACTGATTTGTCTGTCATTCCTGCTGCATTGCGGTTGCATTGATCTGATAAGCCTTGCAGTATTTTCTCTAGACTGAACTGAGACAAAATAATGATTTCTTTCAATAACACATTTTGTTACATTCATGATATATACTCAATTTGTTTGCTGTACAGGCAACTGCGCTGTACAGAATTAGAATGTGTAACAAAGCGAAAGCATTTCCAAAAAAAAAAAAGCACAAATAAACATAAACCCGCTGAACCGGTTCTCTGAGAAGGTTCATCCCCACCTAAAAAAAAACCGACCCGAACCTAAACAAGTTCTCATTGCGTTAATTAATGGAAATCAAAGCTTAGCCAACCGTCCAATGCTTTGCCTTCATTTGAAATCAGAATTTAATCGAATTCGCTCGGACGATCGTAAATCAAATTGGGGATTTCAATCGAGTATGTTTTTTGTTTGGCAGTGCACAGTTCTCTCGACGTTTGTTTAGAATCAGTGGAATAAATTTAATCCACTGATTGATACTTTTTTCATGGAGTTATTACCATTTAATTCTAACACTAATGCACGGCACATGACAAAAATTGCCGGGCTGTAAGTAGCGGTAAAGCCAAGGACATGCATCGGACTTAATGATAGAAATTAGCTGAAGGCAAGCCAGACACTTTAACCCATGTAAATTTTGTTCAACAAAAAGTTTTTACTAAATAGACATATTGACATCTGTTGTGCGAAGCAGGTGTGTCAATAGAGGGTTAAGTTCTTTTGGGGCTTGGCTCCCATGACAGGCAAATCGACACTTAGTCGAAAAATTAGGAATCAGCATAAATAGTTATTAGAGCTTTTTGGGGGTACACCTGGGGCGTTAATTTGGTAAATAAATTATACATCAATTTAAACATTTTGATAAACCTGAACCCAACTGGGCCAACTTAATTAAATGCAAACAAATGACGTAAGTGAAACTATTCGACGTGCCTCTTCGATAAGAATGGCAGTGTCCCCTTACGTGCTCTACTTAGGTAGAAAGGTGCTCAAAAGAATTCAGAAATTCTAGTACTTTAGCAGTTCGGTTTGCGATCGACAGCTTTCTGAAATATTGGTATCGTGAGAGCGAGGAATCTCACTCTGCCGCTGATTGCAAAACCTTGAATTTGTTTACAGAACCCATAATAAAAAGGCAAATATTATAGGCGATAAAAGCGATCTGCCTTCCTCTCACCACCAGTCGTTCCTCTCACCTTAGCGAACGTGGGTCCGTGTCCATTTTCGAAAATGAAGAGTTCACATTATCGTTGAAATATGCTTTGCTATGCTTTTTGTGGGCAGCGAAAACTTGGGGATCGTTAGCCAAATTGAAAATTTTAAAAAAAAGGCAATTAAGTTAAGAAATAAACGAACGTGTAGAAGCAAAAAAAACCCATTTGTTTAATTTTGGATTCTAAATAAGACCCAACGACTAGTGTCGGCTTAGATACTTGTTACTTAGCCCCAATCACGTTGCCTACGTTTGCTCAAGGTGATTATATTTCAAAATAATATTTTTAATGACTGCTTATAAAAAAAACCCCTTAATCGGGCTGGCTGGTAATACGTTTATCTACTTTATTGTGTTGACTAAACATTTTCGAGTCACCGCAACGGAGATTTCCAAAACAGCTTCCCTACCGCATCCCACTTCCCACATTATGACTCGCCAAAACAACTGATAAGCCGTATTTACAAGCACATGCTCCTCATATATATAGTTTCCATAACCAAATGACGGACATGTGGCTGGTTATATATGTACAATAAACAATCGCATTTTTGTTTCTATGTACAGAGCGACTGGGGAGTGGATGCAGATATTGTCAAGAGGGTTTCGACTTATGGCTCTTTTGGGAAATTAGTTCTAGCGTACGAAAAGAAGTTTGAAGTCGAGTTATCCGAGGGAAATTTCGAATTAGCTATCTAACAGATAAACCACATTTTCAGATTATTTACTTCTGCCTCTTGATGGATTTATTGTCTAAAATTGGATTCAAATTATAATTATACTTTGAAAAAGAGTCAGTTTTTCCATGTTATGGTATTTATACATTTTCAAATATTGAAACAAGTTTGCTTAAAATGTATTCTAAAAGTAGAACCATCTTAATCCTTAGTTCCAATCCATTTACTTACTCCAGTTTTTGCCGGTACGTCCGAAGAAGGTTCCATCCTGGGGATCATAGATCATTTGGGAGAAGGTTTGCTTCTTCGCTGGCTGCGGGAACTCGAATTCGCCTTTGGCGCCCTTTCCGTTATTTTTTGACATTTTGTCGCTGTTCTTTCGCACTTGATTACAGTTAGCTTTTCAGTTTGGCTGGGATTCGAAAATTTCGGTTTTTTTTCCGCTGATGACGTGGACGGCGCGCGAAGGCTACGAAAACTGATTTATGTATACGTATTTCGATGTATATGCGATGATTCAGCAGACTCGGAAATGATTCTCTTTTATATTCGCACTGGCAGCACTCTTGAATATATTTTGAAAAACTTGTAATTATGCAATTATTTGCGCTGCGAATACTCGACTATTTGTTAAGCGACTGAGTGAGTTAGAACCGACTTTGGGCCGCGGAAGAAGCCAAAACAGAAGCACACACAAACGGGCTGGGAGCCACGAGAAGTTGCTGCCAACTCTTGGTTGTTTCCCTGCTTCCTTTGACTGCGAAAGACGATGCGTGCTGCGTGTTGTCGCGGCGAAGGAAAAAACAGAAATGCGCTCTCGGCGAGATCACCAACTAACCGAACGCAGTCCCACCAGAGCGAAGCAAAGGAAAAGCACCGCCAACGTTCTTCGCCCCTCAACACCCACACAGACACACCACGGGTGTTCGTTCTCTCTCTGTCTCTTGCGTTCTCTCGACAAAAGCTTTAAGATAAGAGTGCTATTGCACTGCTCAAAATGGGTGAGATATTATGAACAGAGAGCGGGAAAACTGGGATCCTTGAAAAATTTCTGACACTTGGCCCAAAACGTGACAATAGAAGGTCAGCTTGCGGCCTAATTTAAAACAATATTTACCGTAATGTTAATGCTTCTATTAATAGCTATCCGTCTAAAAATAAGTTCGTTAACCTTTTGTTTAATAATATAATATTATAATGATACAAATATATAATTATTAGTTTGTTTAAATAAGTTGCTAAAATAGAAGGTAAAAAGTAAAGCTTATATTATCCTTTAAATATGTTGTTCTAATACTTCGTAGGAATAAAGGATCAAAAGAATTTTCATCATATAGTAAATTTAATAATATTTATTTCCTAAAGCAAAATTTTACAATTATCGTATAGAACACTGTACTAAATAAAGTTAATTACTTTTAGCCTTATAAAAACCAAATATTAATTATTGTTATTTTTATTAATTTCATTTAAAAAGTTTCTTTTTTTATATACTTCAGACGTATACTACAAAAGAATGTCATTAATGAGGTGCACTTTTCTCGCAGTGCGATGCCGACAGCTGTTGAACGTTTTCGACACTTTGCCAAGCAACATAAAAAAGGCCAAAGCAAAATCTGTGGGCCAGGGGAGAGGCGGTGGTTGAGTGGCCCAGGTGTGTGTGTGTGTTAGATTGTGGTGTCGTGTGTGCCTTACCTTGCCACTCTCTATCTTTTGCTCTCACGCTCTCTCTTTCGGACTTACTACGCAAATAGAATAAATGATTGAGTGCAGACAGCGGCCAGACAACAACACACCAGAGGGTGCCTGTTTAGGTTAAGCAATTTCTTTAAGTGCAGCAAGTGGTTTAGTTCTTAAAGGCAGTGGGGCCCGCTTAACCCTCAAAAAGTGAGATGCGCTCCTGCTTAATAAATATTAAAATACTAAGCACAAAGAAATCGCACGCACACTAGTTCAGTTCTCTCCTACTTTTCCGCTCTAACGCTCTCCTGCTCTCTTTTTGACATGCGCTGAGAGTTGAGTACATTGGCTCCACTACACTCCACCCACATCCCCACTACCAACCCCCTGACCAATGTTTCTCTCATTATGCTCGCTTTGTTTTGCTTTTCCGCGCTCTCCCAAACGGTTGGATCAGTTTTTTGGCTGCCCTGTGCTTCGGAAATTTCCACGCGGAAAGCGGGAAAACTTTCTTTGTTATTGTTCCCTCAATCATTATTCGTAGCCATCAACATCTGGATAACGCTAATGCTGCACTGAAAAAAACGAATTTCTGAAATCCCAATAAAAATTTGTTTTAATGAAAAATGCTCAAAACATCCAAACTTTTATTTGATGGCAAGGGATTCGATTTTTTGTCGAGTGTGAGTACGTTGCCAAGTGTCAAGAACGTTTGAGTTGATTAATTCCCATAAATGTGCACTTCCTCCTGCATGGCAACCCCCTTGCAGGGCCCAACTCCCCCAACAATGGGTTGCCATTGCCAATTTCGCTTCTTCTTCAACTGCTGCCGCTGATTATCAGCATGGAGATGCACGGCTATATGGCCACGGCATTATGCTCATGTACATACATATATACGTACCATATCTCTGTGCCCCACTGCTGTAATCATCATAAGTTGATTAAATTACACTTGACAACGGCAGGGTAGATACATTCAGTGGACAACTCAATTGAGAGCCACAGTTCCTGCACCAGAGTTGATTGGGTTCTCAGACAAGAGAAGTTTCTTGGCTAGAATATAAAAATCTTTACAAGTTTAAAGTCTTGTAACTACACTTTAAATGAGCATACAAATACCTTTTCAGTGACGCATATAACACATCTGAAAGTTGGAATCTGTAACTTCAAAGCTTCCTTGTTTGGATTTATCCGGTTGTAGGCAAACAACATTTAACTACACAAAGAAAGTGCCTTGTCGATCTCGCTTCTGCTCAGTTTGAACTCTAAATTAAGCAAAAGCAAAGCTCCGATTTTCACGAGAATATTTTCAACCTACCAGTTTATCCTGGTCCAAACTGACTTCACAGCAATCTCTGTGTGCGTGAGCTTGTCAGTCTTTCAATCTCGGAGAGCTTCCTCATTAGAGATGCGCTTTGGTTTTTTTATTTGGCGAAAGATTCCAACAGCTACATGGCTTCGGTTCTGTGGACAATAGTCTGTCATTCAGCTAATTAGCTCTCAATTAGCGGATAGACATTGCCGGCAAGTACGAGTATGTACATATGTACTAATCCAAACAGATGATGCTTATGTGTGTCCAGTTGATTACTCTGAAAAAGCCAACAATTGTAACAAAAGTGATCGACAGATCACAGATCTATTGACATCGCGGAGAGAATCAGAATTCATTTCTTATTTATCCCGCTTTGGTTATGTGAACTTCACTATTTTGTATCCTTTTTTTTAAATTAAAGTTAAATTACAGGAGTGAGAGCGATTGGATAGGTCATAGTAATTCAGTATTCAATAATCAAAGTTGAAAGTCGTTCTTCATTTTAGTTTTACTTAACTTTTCATTTGATTTAATGTTGAAGGAATAAAAACACCCAAGGCGGATTGAAAATCAAGCAATCGAATTCATTCCAAGTGATAAACCATATATGCTAGTGTATACTTTTCGCGCTTTATTTTATAAATAAACAAAATGTCAAAAGGCAAACAGCAGGGCTTCGTTAATGATTTTAAATGACGCAATTGGCAAACTTATTATTTGAGCTGATATAAATGGCTCTTACCGCGTACCGATATACATAAATGATTACACATATAAAAGCCAATCGATCTGGCTTTAAAGTACATGTATTTATCAGTCACCGGCTGACCAGTACCAGGTGACGGCAGAGATTTCGATGATATGGCATTATCATCGCTATCATTATCTTATCACAGCAGGGCCCCACCAGCGTTTACGTAAATCCATAAGTATGTCATATGTATGCTCAACAGATATTTGTTGGTACCACTCTCTTCTAGGAGTATCTTAGCCAGCTACCCCCAAACCACTTGTTAAATGAAAAGCCTCATAGTTTTTCTGACTAATTTCATTTGATTTTTATTGAAAAAGATTTGAACGTAACTCTTGTCTCTTAGCCGTTTCAATTAGAGTTAAATCCTTAAATTTCTCTCTTCGCAATTATTATATTAAAAACTTACAAATTAACCGAAGTTACAAGTTTCCAAATGTTGTTGTTCTTTAGCCATCGATCAAAATGTGATGCATAGAGGGTTCACTTTTGACTAAGTTATTAATAAATATGGTATATGCTGAAGCTAGCTTTAAATATTAATTTTTTGGTTGACAAAATTGGTCTGTTTTGGTTAGTTACAGGTATAGCAGACTCAAAAGTGAAATCTTTAAATTTTCTTTATAAATTTTAATATCTAATGATTCGTTTGTTGTTTGTTTTTTATTTTGTTGGAAATGGCAGTTTGGATTAATTGCTGTAAATTTGTTGCATTTGATTGTTTTAGTGTTGTCGTTAGCTCTAAATGAGATTCAGGCTTGGCTATTTCAATCCTGTTCATTGATTTCCCATCTTTAGTGTTCAGTGTTCAGTTTTCTAATCTAATGTCCTCTATATTCATCGTAAAGTGCATACAAAAATTGTTGAAATTTAAAATTTGTATATTTTAGGCGTTGCGAGTCTTGATTATAATTTGTATAATTTGTATGTTTGAGAACTTGAATAATACAATTAACAATTTGGAATTACAATCGGAAATCTGAACCATTCACAATTTTTACTACAACAAACAAATGTGGTGCCTTGCCTCTGCTAGGATTGTCTCAGACGATAATTAACGCCTTCCTCACACTCACTGCGACCAAGATTCTTGCTCATCGGAGATTGTTCTGTTTTAAATTATGTTATAGGTAATAGTGTGTGATGCATCTTAATCGATTAGGAGCTCGTAGTGAACCGAACCGATCCGATCCTTGCGATCATGTATGATGTTACGAGCCCAAGCCTTGCATTCAACGTTGATGATGATTCCGCCTAAATACGAAATAATTCATTACTATGGAAGCAGCAGCAGGATTCAAGAAGTACTCACGTTTGGGACGCTGGAAGTGTACGGCCACCAAGGGACTCAAGTAGCCCTCGGAGTTCTGGTAGGGATAAAAGTAACCGGGGAAGCCCCTGATTGGCAGGTAATTTACGGCTCCAATGTTTTCCTGGTCAGCTGGATTCTCGCCCTCGCACGATACCCAAATGGTATTCAACTAGATTGGATTAGAAAGATTAGCTTGATTAGTCCGATCCTTGATATCATCTCCCTAAGCATTTCACTTACCTTTTGTGGCTGCGTCTTCTCGATCTCGGCAATGTAGGTCTTCAAGCTCACTGGCATGGATTCGGGCAAGTCCCGGGATTCATTGTAATACTCTGGTATCCAGCCATAGATCTTGTTGAGCTTGAGGAAAATGCACGGCGCACTCTTGTGATAACTGTAGTTGTTTTCCCTGGTGCAAGGCGACCAGGACTTGATGTCCACATCGCACACCTGACCCTTCGGTGGCGGTTCGTTATAGTCGCAGTTGTAGATGTTCTGACCACGGCCAGGTGTTAATCCAGGTACTTTGTAAACTGGAAGGGTAAAACACAGGTAATATATTTTCTATTTCTATTTATCATTCATCACTTACCCGCGAGAAAGTCGTCTAGAGAATCTGTCCAGTGTTTGTAGTTTTCATGCTGAGTGCCCTTGTACCAGATCAAAGTGCTTTCCACGTTATCGACCGGGGGCAAGGGGCGGAAACCCAGACCTAGGATCATAAAACACGGATTAGAAAGATGAACGAACCGTGTCGCAATTAGCAACTTACCTGGGTTTGTGCCAATCAGGGAACGGTCAAGGGTCCACTTGGGAATGCGAGGATCGAGTGTTTGGAAGAAGGCCCACATGCAGATGGCCACCAGGGCGGCGAGGACTCCATAGAAGGCCACATAGAAGATTCCGATTTTGGCTGCGATAGGAAGGGAACAACAGGAAATGCTTATTGAATTACACCGATTAAAGCCGTTCCTAACGACGATCACCAGTCAATTGATGCGATTGAATTAATTAATTGCCAGTGGCCCCTCGGTCGCCATGGGTTAAACCGATAATTGACGACAGCGGGCGCACAAGTGAGCTATATAAACAAATGGGAACCCACCCCCAAGCTGTGCTGCTTCTCAAGTTCGGAGTGGACGGCAAACTGACGCCGAGCTCCATCGACTGAATCATCATCCAAACATTCGCACAAGCCTATATATGCATTACTTATGGCGCCGCTCTTCGAAAGAGAATTAATAGATACACTCAAGAGACTTCTGCTTACTTCCCGGTCCATGGGTGTGTGTATATGTGTGAAGAGATCGCTCTTAGATCAGAGATGCTCGTACTTCACAACGGACATAACCTCAATTGGCTGCTAAGAGAATTACTGGTTAAGGAAGAGTCTAAGTGTCGAGCTAAAGTTTGGTTTATGTTCAACTCAGGCTAACAAATATACTCCACCTATTTACTAGGTGTGAATTTCAAAGAATTATAAAAAACCATGTGGTTTGATTTAAATGCAATTAAATTTAACACTGCTGTTGTTTTATGTTTACCATGGATCAAAAATTCGTTATATAATTAAGTCCATTTGGAAAAAAATTACAATTTTAAGTATTCAATTTGGACATTATTTCACAGATATATTTGTTGAGTTCTTTGCCAAGATCTGGCCAATGCAACTAGTACATATTTCCATATTTAAATATTTTCAGCTTTGCTTTGCTTTTCCCATTTCAGCATAATTGCATTGTACATTGGTCTATATATAGACAAGGCCTTGGGCTTGCCAACTTTTAAATGCCAATATTGGCGTGCCGAGGAAAACCTTTCCCGTACAATTGATGATAAACGTTGCAGCGGACAGCTTAACTAGCGGTAATTGAAAGCGAACAAAAATAAGATGCCACATTTCCCCGCCCTAATCTGTCCCCATTTCCGAGCATCGTTACATGCAGATGTTAATTTGTTCGCCGCTTTCAAACCCCTACTCTAATTTTTATTTCAGTATTGTAAATTGCAACACTCCAGAAGGTCTAATGGGCGATACTTTCGCAGTGCCGTGCTATTGGCATAAATATTCCCAAAACGTAGCTCAAACTGGTGACAGCAAAATGTGACTTATGGGCCTGATTTACAACAGGCAAGTGCAATAAAAAACAAACGCCCGTTCCAGTTTTATGGCCAGAGATTGCAATAAACTTACCCCATGACGAACGATCGCGGCCCATAACGGTGCCATCCTCAGAATTATATAAGAACTGGCCTAGGTTGAAGGGTTTGGGCTTCCTTAAGTTGTGCAGATCCTCGTCCGCAAAGGACGGACTCATTGGTACGGGCTTGGACATGTTACTTTCGGTGGGTCTTTGTCTTTGAATCTAAAAGGCCTGTGTACAGTTCAGTAAGTGTTTAACATGCTTAAAGGGGTGGGAATTTCAAAAGATACACGAGAGTATATTTTGAAAAAACTTTAAATCCATGATAAACATTTCAACTGAATTGTAAACTGGCAGTGTTCTGAAATTTAGCCATCACTTGCTGACTTTCTTTTTCAAAATAGTATGTATGTATGTACATATTTATTGCACTACCACTGATACACTTTATATATATATATATATATACACTAGTTTTTTTAACAGTCTTTGTCCTTTGCTCTCTTAATTTCTCTCAATACTCTCACTCAGTGCCCGCTACCCTTTCAACCCTCTTGCCGTGCAGAAAATTTGGCGCCTTTTTTGGCTTTTGAGGACGAGTCAAATGGTGCCTCCGTCGGATACAACCTGCAACTGGCAGGTCTGGAACGGGCTAAAATAGGGCGAGATGGGCTTCTTATTCGGTAGGCGACATGGTCGCGCTTCCGCGTCGCCTGTGGTGCCTTCAATGCCGCACTGGCTTTGACCCGACATTGGCAAACTGACAGATGCAAATGTATCTGTTCTTTATTTTAGCGCATATTCACATGGATGGTACATATGCATTTGTTTTATTTTCGCTTCGAAGGCACCACAAAAACAACACTGCCCCTGCTCTTTGCCATAGTGCACAAAATTAAAAAGAAAAACGAGCAAGAGGGAATGTTTTCTGAGTCTCTTAGCTGGCGCTCTTAACGCTCGGCCACATACAAACAACCACACCTTTTTGAAGAAATATCGGAGCGTTCTTTAAGACAGTGCCCGGAATTAATTCTTTTCTTGTATAAATTCTAAACTGTTTGGGCTTGTGGGTAGGGTACGTGAGAGAATTTTCAATTATTTCCTAGGACTCTGTTAATGGGTATTTCACTGTAAGAAAACTTGGGGAAACTTCTTTAAACGGACCACAAACTCTGTTCAATTTGTTGTTTGCAAACGAAACGCGTTTCGACCACGTTACGAGCTCTCCGTGACACGTTCGGTCGCCGCTCAAAACAAATTTCAGACTAAAACCCGCAACTGATGTCTGTCGATACGCAGCCAAACAACAGAAACAGACTTGGCTTTGAGTCCGTTTGGCTTACGTTTTACGTTTTCAGTTTCTCTGGTCCGGTTTGCTCTCTCTCGAGCCGAGTTTGTTTTGAGTGGCTTTTGGCATCATTCATTTGGCCACCGAGTGGAATCGGATCTGGGATCGGTCGGGTTTTCCGGACCGAGATTGGGTTGCGTTCTAATTGCCGTGGAAATGCTGCCTCCTTGTGCACTCGTTTTAATTAGGCGGTGCCGCCGATTGTTGATGCTACAGCAGAGAATTTAGTGCAAATTGCCCGGGGTTCGATTCTAGACCCAGGGCCACACTGAGGGAAATATATTGTCCTAAGTTGTTATATGAATCATAAATTTAGGGGAGGGCTTTAGCCTAGAATGCTTATTTAGAAATCGCAAATCGCTGAGCTTGTGGAAGAACTGGTTTAAATGCGGCCACAGGATATAAAGAGAAGTGGGCCAAACTGAAAGTTGCTATACATACACGCACAGGGGGTGGGTTTCGCTGGAGAACCCTCTCTTCCCCTGGCCAACTTCTCGGGTGGAGTTATACTTCAGAGCGCGTACGACAGCGGGCATCGTAATAGGTCACGATTTGAGAAGGAAATACAAAAATAAATAAATAATAATATATAAGTAAGGGCATGGGCTTTTTTGGTTGATTCCCAGTTTGTTTCTTTTTTTTTTGCAGAGTTGCGTGATTCAATACAGCCCAAGGGTGAAATTGGTTCTGAAAATCTAATCCTGAACTGTCGGTGACCTTCCACCAGAATCAGGAATGGCTCTGGAGAACGCTTGCGGGTTCACAGCAGCCTGATTGCATAATGGCATAATTGACCGATATTGCGGCACAAGTGCCCCAAGCACACAGATCTCGTCGCACCGAGGGGCCAATGAAGAGCAAACGCCATTGGGCGGGCAATAAAAACGGACACGGACACGGACTCGAAAGCGGAGGGGGTCCGGTAAATAGATACATCCACCCACATCCACAATAATCTGAATGTGCCGTCAACGCTAATGCGACGACAAAAGAGATTCTCTTG
Organism: Drosophila eugracilis; assembly: GCF_018153835.1. Lineage (NCBI taxonomy): Eukaryota > Metazoa > Arthropoda > Insecta > Diptera > Drosophilidae > Drosophila > Drosophila eugracilis. The sequence goes on along the minus strand of NW_024573661.1, from coordinate 260,097 downwards.
ATTAAGGTCAGACTTTTATCAAGATTGTCGACTACTAGCATAAGGCATTTACGTAATCCAAGACTTTTAGTAAGATGCTGAACTCACCCCAACTGTCTATCGAACGCCCGAAGTAGGAGTTGTCCTCTGAATCGTAGACCATCTGCTTCAGGGACTTCTTCTTCGGCCTCTCTGGCGGCCTCGAGTAATATTGTTGGAATCCATCTATGCAATCCTCGGTTATGGTCGGCATTCTGTCGCGCTTTGGCAGCTGGCGCTTCCTCAGTTCAACGGTTATACTGTTATACGGCTAATGGGTGGAGATTGCCTTTGCAATTGGTTTCAAAATGTGGGATCGGAATGAAAACGGTAAACGGTAAACGGGAACGGGAATCGGGATCGGGATCTGAATCGGTATCGGTATCCAAATAAGCTCCTGTATATAGATCCGTTCGGTCGGCGTTGGTCTTAGCCTGGGCTTACAACACTGGAAACACTGATGGACACTCTGATACTATGAATTTGCGCTGCACACGACAAGTTGACACCGCTGTGCGCCGCGCGACACTGATCCGAATTTGACAAAGAAAGACCAAGCAACGCCGAACCGGGGGAAATGTGTCTGAAAATCTGAAATATGAAATACGCAAGAGTCAGGCTTAATCAAATATTTTATGCATGTGTGCGGAAATACGCGCTGCGGTTGCCATCGGGATGGCAACCAAAGCTCCAGTTCCAAATCGTAGAAGACGCGAGTCGCGGCGCGTGACACAATTTTCATTTAATTGAAGTCTAAGATCGCGGTGACTATCATCATTTAGTGGCTGCTGCCTGACAAATCCCAGCCGGTCGACGAAATGTAGGCGAAAATTAACTATGATGATCATCCCACTAATTGCCGCATGAAATATGGCTTCCTTTGGCACTGAGACCACTTTAAAATTTACAAGTCCAAATCAGAGGTTAAAAGCAACAAGGCAGGTGATCTTCAAACTGGAAGGGAATAGATTGGAAACGCATCGAATTGGTAGTCATGGCATTTTAGTTTTAGCAAGGATAGGCTCGAATTAATATGCGCCAATTTCGCGCCTCTGCCCGTCCAATTTTTAAATTACGTCAGGCCGAGCTGCCTTCCTTGGCATAGAGATAGACGGAATATCTAACCAAGAATATCTGTGTGCATTAATGCCACGGCGGTTTCAATTGCAAATCAAAAGGCCACGGCTTTTTCGAACAAAAAGTTTTAAAAATTATTTAAAATCCGATAAATTTAGAATTATCGTCAGCTATTTATCGATTCTCGACCTTGCCGACGCCACCTGTCCGGTCAAAGACGGTACCTCCTTATACATAGGTGTGAGTCCCCGCTTTTAAAATAACGCCAAAGCCGATAGGTGTCGCTAATTCTATGTCAAGCGCGACGCGACTTCTGTGGTCACTCACCGACGGTTTTGAACGAATTCAGAAATGCATGTCATACGGTATTATTAATACTTACAATCTTTCGCAAAATTTCAGAACATGTCGCCCCTCTGGCCTCTGAAGAGAGCCATCGGTATTAACAAGAGCAATAAAATCACTAGGGTCACCGTAACGACCAGAAAGATTGTTACGAGTGTTGAATTTTCTACCATTATTACAGGTGGAAGTTTGATGTAACGATAGTTGGTGTAGGAAGGCGATCCAAATGTAGAAATACGTAAAACACTATCATAAGCACTAGGAACAGGATTAGTACAACGATGGTTAGAATTTGTGCTAATAACTTCGTTTCCATAACTTCATACGATTTGTATGATTTGTAATTTCGAGATAAGCTCCACGTACGACGACTTAACTCGACTGTTACTGAGTCTGTGACTAAATTAAACGCCCGATCGCATTGACAACTAACTCGAAAGCTTAGTCAGAGAGTGATTGATCCCGAAATCCGAAGGAAACCCGAAATTTTGCGGAAGTAACTTACAATTTTTAAAAGGCTGCAGGTGGGGCGTCCCCCGCACCGTCACCAACTTCGGGTACATTTACAGGTTCAGGTTCTGTTTGTTCTGTGGTTTCGATGGTTGTAGGTTTCGCAACTTCGTATGGATTGTCAATTATGAAGTAAACGAACATCAAAATCAGGATGAGGAGGCACACAATCACTGATATGCCAACCAGGGCCAATATAATCTTCTGATTCATAATTTAAATTCCCAAAGCCTTTGTACTTTAGCAAAGTCTTGATGTTCTATTGGATCCTGGGGACAAAAAAGATTTATATTTCGATATTGTTTGTCTTCGATTTTGTATTAGGTGTATACAATGCTACAATGATGTAACAAAATGGTCAAAGCTATCTTAGATGAGTCTATTTGATATTCAAATATAGGGTCTTTATAGGTTCGGAAAGGCTTCCTTTTACCAACGAATAATCTTTCGTATGCGAATATAATGAAACCTTCGCAGTTCTTTTTTTTATTAATAGCAAAATGAAATAGGAAAGTTTGAAATATAAAAACTTACCGGTCGCCTAGCACGTTGTAACACAGTACGCCCATATTCCACATCCAGTATAATGTAAACAATAAGCAGGATATCGATGATTACGAGTATGGCAATAATAATAGAGAATATGATTACAATATTTTTTGTCTCCATTTCAACGCAGAGTGGTTTGAATAAATTTGGAGGAAATTTGGAGGAAGTTTTAGTTGGTTTTGAGTTCGAGTTTAAATGAATAAATGTTGTTACCAATTTTGACAGAAAATTCTTGAAGTACTAAGACTCGTGCAAAGTAATGATTCTTTTAAAAGGATTAATAGTTTTATTTTTTATTTACATATAATTATTATTATTTATTAAGCTCGTCGAAAACAATTTTATTCATTAATATATTTAAAAATAATTGTATAACATTTTAGTATTTTTATGACAAGGTCAGTAAAGTCAAGGGCTAGGTCAGGTAAATATGACCAAAAATTTAGACATAAGAAAAGAAGGCTGTGGTTAAAATAGAAAGGATTTATCTTTTAAAAATATATAAAAGTATATCTCTCGTACGTTGAAAGGGCTTTGAAACTTTATATTTACGATTACCATATAAGGAATAACTGGTAAGTTGAAAGGTCATTCATGAATGGCTCTATTTAGAGTGTTGATCAACGGAAGTGTTTGTTTCTCAGTTCAGGGAGCTTTAAAAATTTAACAATGCCGGGCCCTCAGACACTTGTGATGTATGGCTTGATTGGCATCCTTATCGTGGTTATTGTAATCATCTCTATAATCCTGATCGTTGGGTTATATATTCATGATCCGAATCGTAGCACAACCCAAAATGTGACGACAACGGAGGAAAACTGGAAAACCACTTAACCATCACTAATAATCTTTACAATATTTTTCGGATTTACTGGCTTTTCCTTCAGATTTTTATTAGTCAAATTTTATAGTAAATGTCCTTTCTGTTCGTACAGCGATTTTAAAATTCCAAGTCTTAAAACTAATCGAATAATGTTGTCTAATAAACGAATTCAATATTCACTTTTCTTGTAGGATTACTTGATTTTCCGTACGCGGTGTCAAGCCTGTAGTAACCCTTGTGTCAAATTTCAAAAGTCTACTTCACTTACGAACGTCAGATATTAGACTAAAAAACTGCCTTCAAATGTTTCCGTCCTGGCGAAGTCTCTTAAGCTGGAAGCCCCTAAAAATAGAAGGGCACCGTCGGGCGGCCGACGGAATAGAACCCGTTGAGATAATCGACTTGACAATTCCCGAAGAGGATCATCGCGTCATCCAGCAGCTGCACGACGGAAACAAAGGGATCTATACGTGCCCCATTTGCTTGGAATATCCTGAAGCGGCTGTGGCCACCTCGTGTGGACACGTCTTCTGCAGGGAGTGTCTAATCAAGGCCTTGGTGCGGAACCCAATTTGCCCGATATGCAAGAAAGGCGCGAATAGATTTATTCGCTTGTTTACTTAATTTCAAAAAGCCCTTATATTAAATGGTTTTTATGTTTAATTAATAATAAAATAAATGTAAATGAATGCACAGAATCAGTTGCAGCTCCGACGCAGATGGATCGGAAATGCCTAAATGCCCACACCTACAGCAGATGGCGCGACCGTCACGCGGCTCAACCCGTGTGGAAAAAGGAAATCAAATCGGAAATTCGAATTTTCCCCCCAACAGTCGGTTCCCAATGACGTCATTTTCTAGATTTTTGTAGAATAACCCAAGGAAACTAGAATATTTTTTTGCAATATTTATTTTAATTTAAGCCTAAACGAGCCAAAAGAACTGACATATTGATGTTGCTTTAGTCAAGTCGGATCTATGAAAGCCATCATCTTGATCCGAGCTGCTTCGATTTCCATCCAAAATGCGGCACCCAACATGTCCCATCGGGTCTCAGTAGCGCCATTACATTCATCTAAAGACTTTTCCAGGGTCACTTAGAAGCCACCTAAAGGATGAAATCGGTAGGAATCCATGAATAGGGCAGCTGTAAAGCAACTACTTACGCGCGATAGACTAATGTGGATCGGGAAATTAGGGATTACAGGAGGGATCCAGAGAAAGGCCCTAGCAACAGCATTTCGGCGGAGTGTTGTAGCAGTGAGCTTTGCACGGAGCACACCAAACACAGGGTGCGTTATCCTTGTTGATTAGATAGCGTTTGGGGCAGAAACCTTCAAGAGGTAAAGTGTCACACCATGGACTGATCAAAGGGATCAAGTCTTCGATGCTGTGGCACGCACTGTGCTGCCGAGCTATCCACATGCTCTTCCTGCAGTGCTCTTACCTTACACGATTCTCAGAAGGACGGACCAAAACGCAGACGGACCAATAAACGGACAAAACGGACAAATAAACGGACAAAACAGACAAATTGAAATTTAGGTCATGTTCCCGCTTGACCCGACTTACATGGATACGTTGGGGGAGTGTTGTAGTAGTTCCAGACACGGGGATCGGGAATTCCGCCTTCGGGCAGAGGGGGGCAGCACATGCCCGGAGCAGGTGAGCAAGGAATGGGCGACGGGGCTCCGCATGGCGGACTGTGCGGGCCACAGCAGGGTGTTTCATTACAGGGTCCACAGCATCCGCATCCGTTACACATGTTGAGTCCTTACGCTGCGGGCGAAGGGGTAAGAAGAGGTCATAAGCACAAATACCTCAAACTTACTATTTTGGGTGGATTGAAATCGAAAAGAATTTTGAATTTAAAGAGATTTAGAAGCCGAAACAACGAGTCCGAGAGTCAGATATCGAATGAGAATAGCTGCTCACACAGCCAAGTACATCCGGATGAAGTTTAAAATCGGGCTTGAAGTGAAAGTCATGGCCATCTTTATCGGTTCTCTCCGCCTGCTTAGATCTCGATACTCTTATTTTGCGTTTTAGATAATTTTAAGCAAAAAAGAGTGAGCACTTTAAGTAACTACCTATGCTATCTTGAGCTTTGTAATCGTAATTGCGTTAATAATTCATTTTATGATTCCAGAAGTTTGGAGTTCCGATTTTAAGAAAAAAAATAACGTCAAAAAGACTCTATAAACCGCTTTTTATTTTCGCATTCTTCCGAACCAATTAATTTCTGTGATATTTTCATACATTGTTTTACATTTTTATAAACTTAAGGCTTTACACCTTTTTGATTAAATTTCTCAAAATATTCATTTTTACATACTACTTCAACGCATTTTTATTTTTCTTCTTGATTTCCGTTCGTTGCTTCATGCTAAGCTAAGTACCCTTGAGTCTAATTTCAAATGTATACTGTCATTTAATGTCCTATATTACATAACAGTCTTCAAATGTTTACGTCCTGGCGCAGTCTCTTGAGCTGGAAGCCCTTGTAAATAGAAGGACACCGTCGGGCGGCCGATAGAATGGAACCTGAAGAGATGATCGATTTGACAACGCCCGAAGAGGAGCAACGCGTCATGCAGCCGCTGCCGGATGGAAACAATGGAATCTATTCATGCCCCATTTGCTTGGATTGTCCTGAGGCGGCGGTGACCACCAAGTGTGGCCATGTCTTCTGCAAGGAGTGTCTGATCAAAGCCTTAAGTCAGTCTCAAACGTGCCCGATATGCAAGAAATTCTCCATAACTTTTATTCGCTTGTATACTTAACTTCGAGCGGCCTTTGTATTAAATATTTTCTTATGTTTATTTAATAATAAAGTAAATGTAAGTAAATATGGTCGTCAATGGCGTCATAACCTCACGGAGCACAGAATCAGCTCTTGCACCACCAACGCAGATGGATTGGGATTGCCTACATACGAGGTGTGTTCAAAAAGTAAGGTGACTCTTCAAATTTCGCGAATTTCAAATTTTTCGATTATCGAAACCTTTTAGAAGTTATACGAGGTGTGTTCAAAAAGTAAGGTGACTTTTCAAATTTCAAATTTTTCAAATTTTTCGATTATCTTCAGTTTTGGGAACAAGAAAAAGTCACATGGGGCCAAATCCGGTGAATATGGTGGCTGAGGCATTATTGTGGTGTTGTTTTTGGCCAAAAAATCCAAATCCTTTGATCCATATTTTTCGATAGCAAAAAATCGCCGAGCTCGCAAAACAACTTGTAACTTTACGCCTCTCACAACCAAACAAAAGAGGATGTTCCATTGAAACTTGGTACAGATGTTAGGGAAGAGTGTACCAATATAACAAAACAAAAAAATCGATAATCGAAAAATTTGAAATTCGCGAAATTTGAAGAGTCACCTTACTTTTTGAACACACCTCGTATGTATATATTTTGGTAAACTATTTTCTTACTCATAAAATAAATATAGGAACAAAAAGTAAGATTTCGCTTTTTGAATTTTTCCCAAAAGAGCGGACCCAATTTGAATAAAGTTAAAACCCGTTTGTAATATCCCGGGAGAAATAAGTTAGCTAATAATGGGAGAGCTATTTGTGTCAAAAAAAACACATCTTGAGAGCACACAAGATGCACTTTTCAGAGTAAAAATAGCCAACAAAATTTCACCAATGGCATCGCTCAATCGATCTAAGTACAGCCTTAATGAACCAAAATATTTGTCCGGCTTTCTGTGTCCAATGACATCTATCTTTTTCGTGCACCAGGCAGAATTACCCAAGAAATCAAAAGCCATTTTTTTTTTATTTTTTTTTATTTATTTTAAGCCTAAACGAGCCAAAAGAACTGACATATATGGTGTTGCTTAAGTCAAGTCGGATCTATGAAAGCCATTCATCTTATCCGAGCTGCTTCGATTTCCATCCAAAATGCGGCACCCAACATGTCTCATCGGGTCTCACAAGCGCCATTACATCCATCTAAAGACTTTTCCAGGGCCATTTAGAAGCCACCTAAAGGATGAAAGCGGTAGGAATCCATGAATAGGGCAGCTGTAAAGCAACTACTTACGCGCGATAGACTAATGTGGAGCGGGAAATTATGGATTACAGGAGAGGGTTCGCTAGAAGGCCCTAGCAACAGCATTTCGGAGGAGTGTTGTAGCAATGAGCTTTGCACGGAGCACACCAAACACAGGGTGCGTTATCCTTGTTGATTAGATAGCGTTTGGGGCAGAAACCTTCAAGAGGTAAAGTGTCACACAACGGACTGATCAACGGGATCAAGTCTTTGATGCTGTGGCACGCACTGTGCTGCCGAGCTAGCCACGTGCTTTTCCTGCAGTGCTCTTACCTTACACGATTCTCAGAAGACCAAAACGCAGACAGACGGACAAATAAACGGACAAAACGGACAAATTGAAATTTAGGTCATGTTCCCGCTTGACCTGACTTACATGGATACGTTGGGGGAGTGTTGTAGTAGTTCCAGACACGAGGATCGGGAATTCCGCCTTCGGGCAGAGGGGGACAGCACATGCCTGGAGCAGGGGAGCAAGGAATGGGCGACGGGGCTCCACACGGCGGACTGTGCGGGCCACAGCAGGGTGTTTCATTACAGGGTCCACAGCATCCGCATCCGTTACACATGTTGAGTCCTTACGCTGAGTGCGAAGGGGTAAGAAGAGGTTATAAAGACAAATACCGCTTACTTACTATTTTGGGTGGATTGAAATCGAAAAGAATTTTGAATTTTGAAAAATTTAGAAGTCGAAACGACGTGTCCGAGAGTCAGATATCGAATGAGGATAGTTGCTCACATAGCTAAGTACATCCGGATGAAGTTTAAAATCGGTCTTGAAGTGAAAGTCATGGCCATCTTTATCGGTTCTCTCCGCCTGCTTAGATCTCGATACTCTAATCTTGCGTTTTAGATAATTTTGAGCAAAACAGAGTGGGGACATTTCAAAAGAATGCTTATAGCATCTTAACTACCTTAAATTTAGTGGGATTTAAGAAATAATATAGGCACTTTTGCTATTCGTGGTCGTGGCCAGGTTTTGACATAAATGTCTCATGACAAGAATGCATATTTTTAGCAATTTTTACATTTCCAGATCTAAGCGAAACGAATTCTTAGTAGAGGCGAGAATACTACATGGAGTAGAAAACTAAAATAACGCTAATGATCCAGTTATTGTGCATTAATTCGACACCCCACATCTTCCCCATATCCTCTTAAAAAATATATACATATTTCTGTTTTAATTTAATGCCTGAAAATTTAGAAACAAATGATTTTGAGATCTTAAATCAAGAAGTATGGACGTGATTAACAATGTTGCCCCATTCGGTTTCCGGAAGTCGGCTCCATCTTGACTTAAGTAACTTGCAATTTAAATCAACCAAAAATCCGCCACAACACATGTCCCGCCAAGAGGCACGCCAGAATACGATCAAAGCACTTGCCAGAAACTATTCAGAAACCACCTGCGGGAGGAGATAAGTAATATCCCATAAATAGGGCAGATACCGCACCACTTACACGGGACGAGATGTGGAAGGATTAGGTGTCATAAATTAAGGATTTGGAGCCTGACGACAGCATTCAGTCCCGACAGCATTGATCCTGCCTTGGTGCTCACCAAGCTCGGGACATGCTAATATTGTTGAGGGCCTAGCTCTTTGGGCATGAAGATCCTGCAGAGACACAAAGAGTCACCACCAGGAGGACGTTTTAGAAGCTGCGGCCGCATAGTCTCCGGACATGGCACAGTCTCCCACCTCACGGCTCGCATGCTACGGCTTTTTAACGTTTACTGACTGACTGACGGACGGACGGACGAACGGAGACGGGGGATTCGGACAAAGACCTGTATCGGACTTACATGGGTACGACACAGGTGAGTTACAATAATTCCAGACACGCGGATCGGGAATGCCGCCTTCGGGCAAAGGAGGGCAGCACATGCCCGGAGCAGGAGAGCAAGGAATGGGCGAGGGAGCACCGCACGGGGGACTATGCAGGCCGCAGCATGGAGTTTCCTTACAGCAACAGGGACCGCAACCACAGCAGCCACCGGCAGCTCGTCCACCACATGCACCGCCGTTTGGAGCTCCGGTGGCGGCACAGCGCATACGCTTGTTGTTCACGCCCATCATCATGTTGGCATAGCGAAGGGGGAAGGCCGCTGGACCGCAGGTGGGGAACGGGAAACACAGGCAGGCCGGTCTGCCTTGGCAGGCAGACCTTGGACACTTATCCTGCAGGCCGTTCCGCTTCACGCAGTCGCAGGTGGTATACATGATGCCGCAACGCAACTCCCGGCTGCGGCATCCGCGCGGCTGCAATGGATGGTATAGAGCATTGTTCGGATGTCAAGGGCACCTACTCACCTCCAACGATCCACATCCGTCACACATCTTCAGCCCGTTGAGCGCTGCATGGAAACCGATTAAACTAATACTACATAACACTGTGGCACACTTACTTTAAATTGGTGAAATAGTTTTCGAAAAAAAAATTTAGAATTTTGAAAAATGTTTATGCCTGCCGAAACGAGGGGTCCGAAAGTCTGATATCGAATGGAAAACGCATCTCAGGTCCTAGACTACATTTGGTAGGATTTGAATTCAAAGGCAAGGCCATCTTGTTGGGATTACAGCCTACTATAGTTAAGAGAATTTGATTAATTTTCAAGATGAATATTTCGTGACTTTCGTGATCTCGACGCTTGTACGGCCATATGATTGGGGAGTTGGCCGGACTAACGGACATGGCTATATGCGCTAACGCTACCCTTACCTATACCTTCTAACGAATACAAAATATGTAGTCTGCCCATTACAGTCTTTTCACTTGATGCAAAAAATCCCAAAGCTTTCCAGTTGTCGACAAAAGCTCCACTATCATTTACTGCGATCGAGGTTTCGAAATTGCGGCCGTCTCTTCAGTTCGGTCTAAGTTTCCAAGCTGATCGGAGTGGAGCAATGTCGAACATTGCAGTTATCGGAGCCGGGGTAAACGGTGTCGCCAGTGCTATTAAGATACTGGAGCACTTTGCTAACGAGCCAAAGAAGCCAATCAGGGTGACGATCTTATCAGAGGACTTCACGCCAAACACCACAGGAGATGGATCGGCGGGGCTCTGGGGTCCCTACCTACTGGGCGGCACTTCGCAGTCGAAAGTGTAGTAAGTTTCTCCGGTTATGGCCGTTATCAAGTTATTTTAACTGAATTTCGAGCAGCAAGTGGTCGAAGAGCATGCACCAGTTTCTGGAGCAGATCTGGCTGAGCGGAGATGCCGGAGAGGCTGGGGTCTGCCTGCTGCCCTGCGTCCGTTTAAGTACCTCTACGGTGGACATAGTTGGAGATTTCTGGCGGGATATTGTGTATGGAGCCGTGGATCTTACAGAGAAACAGCTGGCTGAATACAACGAAGGTCGCACCGTAAAATTTACGTAAGGAAAATAATAACCAGAATTATTTATTTAGTTTATAATTAACCCTTAACCCTTTTCCAATTAACCCTTACCAATTATGTATAACCTTAACACTCAGTTCATATTATCTATTGGCTAAAATAATCGAAGCTACGCACCATTTCCAGTTCAGGTCTATCCTTTGTTACCTACACCTCGGAGCCCGTTAAGCTTCTGCCGTATTTGATGAAGCGTTTCGCCCGCAGCGGTGGTGTAGTTGTCCGGAAAAGGATAAGTGACTTGGAGGCATTCATCGCCGATTCCCAATACGATGTGATTGTGAACTGCTCCGGCTTGGGCTCCCGGACTCTACTAAACGATGATCAAATGTACGCAGTACGCGGACAGGTGTCCCGAGTGAAGGCGAACTGGATCTTTTCTGCCGTTCTAGACGAGAGCGACGATGGAAACTACATTATACCCAAGTGAGTATGATTACGCATCCTTGAGACATTTTTAAAATATTGAATTGAAAGCACCGAGAGCGTTGTCCTGGGCGGAACTCATCAGGAGCGGGACTACAATACGGAGGTCTGTCAAAAGGACAAACAGCTAATTGTGGGAGGCTGTCGTCGTTTCGTTCCTGGCCTGGAGCACACCGAATGCCTCTTTGACTGGGTGGGTCTACGCCCGGGTCGCACCCAACTCCGACTAGAAGCCGAGCGCCGGGGGCGAAAGCTTCTCATTCATAACTATGGACACGGTGGTAGCGGAGTCACCTTGTGCTGGGGTTGTGCCGACGATGTTCTCGACATCCTACTGGCCGCCAAGAACGGTTCCAAGCTTTAAGCTAAATTTAATAATATATAATATATGTTTTGGTGGAATACTATGGGTTCAGTTTTCTCTTAATAACTAAGAATATCTGAATTGGATCATAAAAATGCTAAGTAAATAAAATGAAAAAATGCAGTTCAAAAATAGTAAATAAATGTAAATATTAAAGCTGTAACTTTTCGCAGTGTAAGCAAATATAAGGTATTATCAAGGCATTATCGCAGTGGCATGGGGATCGTATTGATAGGCTTATCACTGACTGCCTGGAAACATTTCCTCTTTCCCCCTGAAAGTCGCCCTTCATGAGTGTATTTGCAATCAAACACTATTAGATGGGAGGCTGGGTGACTGTCGAGGTGAGAGCCCAAAAGTATGCAGACATTTATTAATATATAAAACACAAAATACAAATCACAGGTCATCGTCGTGTCGTTTTTCAGCAGCTTCCCTGGCTAACCTGGCGTCCAAGGCCTCGTGGAAAGACTCGAAGCCGGGCATATCCAAGTACTTCAATATTGGGGCAACTGGCAGTTCGTAGAGCAGTGCGTACATCTCGTCCAGCTCTCGCAGGATGTCAAAAGGCCGGGTGTTGCCCACCTTGTAGATCGAGTAAATGGTTCTTCCGATCTCATCGTACTCGATCAGGCTGGCAGCCTCCTGGTCCACGGAGCTCAGGGCAATGAAACTTACCCGCGGCATGTGCATGTGCTGGGCAACAAAGCTGAACACATCGAAAATGGTCACAAGGAAGTCCCTGTTAAAGTATAATTCGTCCGGAAAGGCGATTTCATGGACCATCAGGGCGTCGTAGGTGGAGATGCCCAGGTTGGCTTTGGTCGCATCGATGAGCTCCTTCTTCATCATTATGATCTGCTGGAACAGATTTCTGGGCATGGAGGAAGGAAAGAAAACCCTGAAAAGAACAGACCCAGTTAATTTGTGACAGGCGGGGGCAGTTTGAATTTGACTTAATGATCATACCAGGAGTGCCATTCCTCGGTCATCCACTCGAGCAGGCCCACTGCCTTTATTTGCGTCTCGTCCTCGCTGATCATCATCACCGAACACTCGTTCCGCAGGATGTGCAGCACATACCTTTAATTAAATGATTAGTTAAGATGAAGTTCTTAAATGAAATTTTATGTTTCGTAAATAAAGATTTCATATTACTTCGAATATGTTTCTTTCATGCCCTCCAGTTCGAAAAGACCGAGACTCTCGAATACCAAGCTTTTTAGAAACGATTGGGACCACATGAACTCGATAACCATGTCATAGTACCTAGAAACATTTTATGTATTAAGCTTAAGCTTCAGACTTAAATTGGGTTTGCATGCTTTGAGTTTATGTCCACGATGAGCATATTCTCGTAAACATCCCATTGGATGTCATATCGCAAAGTTCGAATATCGTCCATCGCAGCCAAATCACTTTTAATTTTTCTACACTGAAGATTTAGTTAATAAATGGATACGAATTTAAAGAGAGACCAAAGTACGGAAAAATACTTGAATTTATATAAAAATTCGAAATAATTAAATGAAGAAATGAAAATCAGAGCATACTTCTTGGGTGGCTTAAAATTATTACGATCATCTTTGGCTTTGTAATGAGGAAAATACTGATATTTTGAGACTCAAATCGGGACAGAGCGATTTTCGCATTTTTGGAAAGGGGTAACATCATAAAATTTTACGAAAAATCTGAAAAAAATCACTTTTTGAGTGTGGTACACAGTTCGACGGGGAATTTAAATACGAACTCAACAAGATATAACATTCCATGATACGATCATCTTTGGCTCTGTAATGAGGAAAATACTGATATTTTGAGACTCAAATCGGGACAGAGCGATTTTCGCATTTTTGGAAAGGGGTAACATCATAAAATTTTACGAAAAATCTGAAAAAAATCACTTTTTGAGTGTGGTACACAGTTCGACGGGGAATTTAAATACGAACTCAACAAGATATACCATTCCATGACACGATAATCTTTGGCTCGGTAATGAGGAAAATACTGATATTTTGAGACTCAAATCGGGACAGAGCGATTTTCGCAAATTTGGAAAGGGGTAACATCATAAAATTTTACGAAAAATCTGAAAAAATTGACTTTTAAGTGTGGTACACAGTTCGACGGGGAATTTAAATACGAACTGAACGAGATATAACATTCCGTGATACGATCATCTTTGGCTTTGTAATGAGGAAAATACTGATTATTTGAGACTCAAATCGGGACAGAGCGATTTTCGCATTTTTGGAAAGGGGTAACATCATAAAATTTGACATTCGTTTAATCTTAAGAAATTACAACAAATTTTCTGTTGGTCTATATTAAGCGGAAGTCTATTAACAATGCTATAAAAAATTAAAAAAAATAAAATTTTTATTCAGAAATTTTCTTGAGGTATCTTATATGATGTAGTTGCTTCTGACAACGCGAATAAGCTGAAGCATACTTTTTGGATGGCCGCCACAGTGCTTCCAAAACTGTTTAGCATATTGTTCTTCGAATACGATGATATTAAATTGGATTTTTGTTATCCAAGAGGAATAACCGTAAATGTTTATTTGTATAACAAAATGCAAATGTTTTCTATTTTGAATAATGTCATAATTAAACGAATATACCGACGGTAACAATCAAGGGAGATACGTGTAAATTTAATTTGTCTAATGTCTCAATTTGAATAAATTGCCACCACATAAAAGCAAATGCAGCCCAAAAGAATGTAAATAACAATCGCACCCATTTGTGGGTGAAACCCATCCGGGGAGACCGATAAGGTCCGGACTGAAAACCAAACCAAATCCACCCTCGGCAAAACAAAAAATGTCCAAAGTGGAAACACGTCCTGAATTACACCTTGGATTCCTTATGCCTTATTTTAAAATTCAAAGACCATCGGGTGTCATTTACTAGGCAACAAACCAATTGAATAACCGAATTTGGCTCAAATTCGCCCATCTTCGGCAGGATCCCCCAACGGGAGGGGAGCGCATTTTTAAATGTTTCACATCCTCGTCCGTGAGACAATTGGATATTTAAATACAAGCGACAGTTTTAATGCCTGGCATCGGATGACGGTTGGACCGCTGCCATTTGTGGCATATCTATTCCGGACACGTATGCCGGCGTCTCATGGCGCCCTGATAAATTCAATATTGAAAAGAAATAACTTAATTTTTGACATCACTCGACTTGGAAGCAGGAGTCTGGGGTTCTTGGTTTAAAAGCACTTTTGGTTTTTGGGGCATATCGGAAAGGCTAAAGACCTGGCCATCAGTAAGATTAAGCAGCTGTTTTTTGCGGAAAAACCGCGTTAGCGTAATACTGCTAAGTCCGCAGTGGACTTTATGATGTTGCATAAAGTGTGTCGGGCATAAAAACGTCTCATTTGGGACTCATTTAATCCGCCAAATTGTTTGCACACACTCGCATCCGTATCTGCCACACCCACCGTTTACCCCAAAAGGTAAACGATCCGGCGGGGCGCAACAACAATAGCGAATTTGAATTCATTCGAAAATCGCTTAACGTCAGCCGGATGGTTTAGCATGTTTTCCAGCAAACACCTGCGCATTCCCTCGGAAGTGGCGACCTGGTTGGTGCTGTTTTTGGGAGTTGGGAGGTGGGTGGTGGTGCCATTGTTAGCCGTGACTTGCATTCGCCAGCGACATTCAGCCGCCGCTTTCATTTTAAATCGAAAATACAAAACGAAATGAAATGCAACCGAAAAGGAAAGGCGTCGCGGGGGCACATCACAGGCCATCACATCGAAGTTGAAATATTCTTTGACTGCCAAAAGCTCGTATTTGGAATTCCAGACTGATCACAACTTGATCGAAATGTTAATGTACACGTTATTCTTAACCAAAACATTTAACAAAAACTAACTAAGAAACAGATAATATTACTATAAGAATATGTTTAAATAGACCTTTTATAGCCGTTTATTCCTCTTCTCCTCAATTAGTTAACCCTTGGAAAGGGTATGCCAGTGAAAAGGCCACTTGATTGTGATGGCTGAAAAAGCCGGTTGACAATGGAGGGCGGGTTGATTCTGATGGACTGGTCTGGTTTGGATTCTGCTGGAGGAGGGTGGGTCTGGGAGATGTGCACTTGTTAGCCGCAAGGTGTTTGCAACCTCATCATCAGCATACCACAACGCACATCCCCATTCCCATTTCCAATTGGGTGAAGTTTCGCGGTTGTCGAAACGCAAATAAATAAACAAACAAGTTATCAGCAAGGGTTCAACATAAGCAAAGTGCTCAAAGTAATTCAAAATACAGCAAAGGGGAAGGAGGTGGATAATCTCTCTCTGTCTATTCATTGTTTGATTACTTAGCGTTTAAATAGCGCTTTATCCGCGTTCTACGGATAAGTATCTTTCTGATTCAGTGCCCTGCAGATGTTAAAATGGAATTGGAATGTTAGCTTGGAAACTTTTTCCTCTTTGGGGAAAAATTGGTAATGGGAAGTGATCATGGCTCATAATTATGCTTGTTAAAACAAATTAAACTTCAATTTTCTTTGCCGCCTTGTATCAGAATGGCCTTGGTTGTCTGCTAGCTGACTTTTGGTCCTAAAGTGACTTCTGCAGGGAGCATTTCTTTGAGAGCATGAATCAGTGCTGTAAGCCAAGCTAGTTTCAAGACAAAGTTAGGATTCTAGCTTTTTCATAACTGGAAATGACATATTTCTATGATAAAACACACGGTTAAGGTATAACCTTCTCAGTTTTATAAGAAGTGATAATATACATTTTATAAATAAAGATAAGATTAATGTTGTTCTAAGAACAAAGAATGAGAATTGGTTAAGATATAATATTAGGTTATCTAGCTATACTTTGAGGTAACTGAGTGGCAACACTGTCCGGCCTCTCTGGCTACAAGAAAGACGTTAAGCAACTTCCGCTTCCGTTTTAACTCACTTAGGAGGCTGCGACTTATGCAAAAGTTTTCAATTGCCTTTTATTACTGTTGTTCTTGCTGTTGCTGGGCGCTTTTTATTGTTGCGCTGGCTCAAGTGAAATGCAAATTTATTCAAAATGGAGGAAAATGGAAAAGTTGGCCGTGTCTGCCAAGTCTAAATGGAAGGGCTACAGCCATAATTAAATATCATTTTTTCGCATTTATATTTGCATTTTAGCCAACCATCTCATTTTATTGCACTCTTAATTTGTTTTGCCTGGCTAATTCCCTTTAAAGTTCGTGGAAGTTAAAGACGGAACTCGGAATTAAAAGAACAATTGACTTATGAAAAATACCATTTTCCCATTAGTTGCACGCGACTTTCCAATAAAATTCTAATGGGAAAATCAAATTCCTGGCGAAGAGAGTTGGCTGGCCAGCGGCGGTGGAAATCAGTTACAACTATGGACAGTTATCTCAGCGGGTCATCTCCACGGAAGGACAATTATCGGAGGACATGCTAATTTGTGCGTGGCCAAAGGACTCTGGCAAAGAAAAAAACGGCTAAAGCAGAATACCTCAATATTTGTTGACGGAACGTGATTTGGCGCATTTGCCGTCGCCGTACGGTAACGGAGCCGCCGACAACAACAACAAGCGACCGCGCCCATTATGAGCACATCAAGACGGTGAGGACCGCACCCACCCAAATCCCCACCTTAGACTCCTACCCCTTACACCGAGAAAAATGGGAATCTGCACTTTTTTCTTAACTTGTTAATTATAAAAAACATAACAATGCCTATAGTTTGATTCTTTCCAAATGGTTTTTAACACATAGAATCTTTAAAATGAATCAAAAAAGTAACTTTGGGTATGGTTTGATTTAGTAAGTTTAGTTCACTGTAAACCTGAGCCACCTCCCGCTGTGCGTTTTTCCTGAAATATGCAATACGTTTTGTCTGAGGTGAACAAACAGGCACTTGGCCAGAACCAGGACGATGGAACCAAGCGGGAGGAATCACGAAGCGTATCCGGTGAACACGCGAACCCAAAGGGTTAATTAATTTAATGCCTTAAACCGAGCCATGAGCCATAGAAACACAGCTTTTCTAACTAGACTATTGAAACGCCATCGAGTCAAGGTAAATACTAAATATATTTGTGCGGAAAGGAAGCTCGAGGTATCTGAATCCAGTCAAGAAAAAGCCACCATCTCTTTTGCAATTTAACGAAACTCCGCCTTCGAAGACGCGGAAAGGCCACACCGTCTGTTTTCCCAGGAAGTTCAACTTCTTTGATGTAAACTTTGATAAAAGAAGTTGTTGGCCTGATGGAGGAGGAGGCAGTCCTTGCCCCAAGCTATACCTTTTCAATTTTCCGCCTCGAAATTGACTTCACTTTCTGGTTACGCCCAAATGGAGTCTGAAACGAATCTTTATCCCTTAGCTTAAGCAAAAAAGAATAAAACGATTCTCGACCCATGCCACCAATTAAACTTTTCATTTGCCTGCTAATTATAGACTTATTTTCAATTAATCAAGCTGGAAGTAGCAAAAGGCCAATATCAGCTCCTTGAAAGGCTATAGAGAGAAGGAAGTGGAGGCGGGGCAACCGCAATGTCAACGCCAATTGATTGGAGAACTCCGGCATTGGTCCGTGAATAATTCATCAGGACATCCAAGTTGCCGTTGCCTTTGCCGTTGATTTCAATTGATGGCGAAGTACAGAGCGTCTTGTTACCAGCTCCTTCGTGTCTGGTGGCCACTAAATTATTCCACAAAAAACCATCGATGGGAAAACGCTTGGGGACACCGTCGTGATCATCATCATCAACAGCCTATCCACCTGCCATTAACTACGCTTAACCTGACAGCATCCTTATGCGGCTGCAGCCCAGCACACCTATAAACATTAACTTGTCAATAAAGGTAATTCATTATGTCGCACTCGAATACCCGGGGGAGCAACTCGGTGGCTCCGCCTCCGGAAGACCACGTAACCCGGCATCTTTGCATCGTTCCATCCAGCCTCTTCTGCCTTTGACACTCCTGCTCGACGGTGGTAAAATATTCCGTTGTATCGGTAATAAAAACGCTTATTGCTCAACGTTTGGCCGCAGCCAAACGCGTTGAGGTCGCAGTTGCAAAAACCTAAATGGCGCTTTTATTGGCATCAGTATGATGTGGTTTCCTCATGGTCATGGATGCGGGAGACCCACTGTCTAAATAGAATGTCATAAGTTAGTTTAAGAAATATATATAATACGAATTTGGAATGTTTCTCATTGTCCTGCAATATTTAGACTACCAATATTAGCATAATAATAGAGAAATATTAATAGAGATGAACAAAGTATGTTTTCATTGCATATCTATAAAAGGTTTTTTCGAAATCGATACATTTGGTCCTTTTGAAAGTCCGTCCCAAAATCCCATTTCCCTTTGGAGTGAAGGTTTCTACTTCATGGTACCTGGACTCGGTACCTTATGAACGGATGCTGGCTCTCGACACTCGCGTGACACGTCAGATCAATTTTTCGAAATATATTTTCTTCGAAATTTATTTGCCTGTCATTAGAGTTTTTGCCGAACGTGCTTTGGTCGCATTTGCAAGTGCTCCGCTGGGGACGACTATGTTCGACATGGAAGAGCCACCGCCCAGTGGCTGGAGCGGGGGATGGACGTGGACCGGAGTGGCTAGAGTGGAAAACCAATATCGGTGGAAACTCTGACTTTGACGTCGATTAGAGGGCAGGGGAGGCTGCAAGGGGACACTTTTGTATCTCTCGGATACGTGTAGCTGGCAAACACACCGACATTCACACACACTCCTGTGTGTGTGTTTTATGAAAATTGCATTTCAATTGACAAACACGGGCGGGTGGAGCATAAAATATGGCAATTTACCTCCATCGTGCTCAACTCTTTCGTGCTTTATGCCTCTATTGCCATATTACGTTGATGAAATTGTTTTCGTTTCGACAATTTTCATGTGGTTGCAAGAGTAGCAAGCAGGATGGGAGTGGGTATAGGGACGGGGCAACGTCTGTCCAGGATATTTATTATTTTATTAGCGACGTGTGTTGCTCCGGTGGCGGGCCGTCATTCTTGGGAGTGGCGCAATTTTCACGGATGCGCCTGCCCGCCGATAAACCCCTTTCGTAGTTGGCCAAAAAACTCGTGCCGATGTAGTTATGATAATTAAGTAATGGCTTCGTGGCGTCGGCACATGGACACAGCCGGACATCCGTAAGTGTTGCTCACTCGAGCGTCACATCAATGCCAACAGGATTCAGGATACTTCGACTTGTTTGTGTTTGTTTAATATTCTTTGGTATTATTTTGTGTCAGGAAAAGGTTCAACTACTAGATTTCTGTTACATGAGTTTATAAGATTGAAGATACAATATAAATATAGGAAATATAGTCTGTATCTTAGTCATGTTGAGGTTTAATAAGCAAGTTAATCAACTCATACAGTTAAATGGCATTTATTATCATAAGATTCGTACAACTTTTAAGTTCCCAAAAAACGTTTTAGGAACTGCCAATGATTTTACCTAAAGTCCAGATTGTTTATCGTACCGCTGAATGGTATCCGTTCAACCAAAAACGCCTTGAGTACATTTCAAACAATTCATTGGGCAATTAGAAGCATTTTCGATGGCCACAAAACGATTTGTTAAACGATTTTTATTTATGATTTTATGTGCTCATGCCACCTCAACAACCACCAGCTAGCCACCAAACGATGATAAAAGACTTGCGCCCCGATAAACCCTAAAAGCCGCAGAAGTTTGGCATTCCTAGTCAGGTGATGATGATGATAGTGATTGCCTAGCTCATATACCATATAGGCATGGACTATGGTCTGGTATATTGGTGGCCATCGATTGGCTTCGCCTGTAATCGCACTGCGTTATCACTATAGCTTAACACCTTTCGTAAGTTCGTAAGTAAGCTGGCCAAACCGTTTTTTTTTATCATCATATCTGGACAGCTCAGTTGGGAAGACGTGGAGTGAGTGGAGGGGTACGACTAGAGGGCAAAGTTCAGAGCGCGGCATGGAACACAAAAGACCTTAGTGCTTCCTAATTGCGCACTAAATTAACTGAAATCAACAGCAAAACAACAACGGCAGCAAAAGCAGCCAAGCTGGAAGAATAAATAATAATAATGAATGGAAGGCGAACTGGACTCGAATCGGATCGTAAAGCCGTCAGCGTACATTGGACATGAAATGCACCGCCAATCAAAAAGGCGCACATAAAAATTACCCACTGAATTGCCGAAAAGAAATTAACTCCCAGTCCATACACTCACACCCTCGCCCCAATAAATGGGTTTAATCTACGTGCTCCACGAAATTGAAATTCAACTTTGGTGTCTGCCACATCTGCTGGCACCGCCTCTTGTGTCAAAACTGCGGCTGCTGATTTTCAGCGGGCTCCAACTCGAGAGGCGAAACAATTCAATTCGTCTCAGTATTAATTGGAATTATAACCAAATGAGCAGTTGAGGGAGTTTAGTAGGACAAAATTTAGCATTATGAAGAAATGGCGACCTTTCTATGATCAAATGTTGCATATTTTTAGGGTGAGTTAAGGATATAGCCCAAAGAAAAAACTTACAAACCAGATATAAGCTAAGAATAGTAACTAATAATAGCTGGGAAATACAAGAATGATTTGTCAAAAATCTATTTAATAGTAAACTATAAGTTAGCCAAAGACTCAGAAGGCATAATAAACACTTTGATTAATAGGTATTTCGAAATAAAAAGCTAATAGGTCCACCACCCCTAGACCGAGGCTCAAAAACAACAACCGCAATGTCATTGAGAAAGCATTTTGGAAAAGAGACTCAGCGCGATCAATTTAAATTAAGCCGAAGATTTTGTTTTAATTAAAAATCTTCAAATACGCTTAATGACAATTAATTGGTCAACATCAGACCAGTCATCGCCATCGAAATCGTCGCCCTCACATCGATGAGTACCCAACGGTCTCGAAGGGGCTGTGGATGGACGGATTTGAAGGGCAGGGCATCTAGCGGGTTGGATGGAGGATCTCTCCCCGGCCAGATGGCCAAAAGTCACGCAACCTCCATAAAGCGATCGGAATCGGGGCTTCTACTCTTTGAAGTTACAGCTGCCGTTGCGTGTTGCGAATGGAGATTTCTTCGCCGATTTCAGTTCAATTGAGACAAATCGAAACTGAGCGAATTCAAAGGGCGCCACCCTGGAAGAACTTTCATTCTGCTTTAAACTTCATTAATATTCTTGGTATTTTGCCTTATTCGGTGACCTAAGCTTTTAATCCAGCCTGAAGTAGGGTGTCCCCCTCCTTGGAAGCATTACTAACCTTGTTACCTTGATGAATGGCTTCGCACCTTATTATTAATTTTACAACTTCCAAACCCAGATACCAAATGGATTGGGTGTGTGTTGGTTTTAATTAAGCCAAGAATGGTGACTCTAATGACTAGTTATGCACTCTGTGGCCCAATTGGGGAAATGCACATGGTAATCTGTGAACTTTACACTCGACAATGGGCTAGGTGCCCCATCCCTCACTTTCCATCCCACCTCTTACAGGACAGCTGACCGGCTGACAGTCCCTGAAGAGAACACAACTGATGGACTGCTGATGACATAATATGCAAATAGAGTGCCACAAACCACAACCAACAACAGCACATAAAATACATACTTCCACCCACTTGGAAATCGGGGTTGTACACCTTCTTAGTCCGACCTGTGAATAGTTTTTAGCTTGATTTCTTCAGGGAATTTCCTATTCGTAGCTTTGGTCGAGCTGACAAAATGAAGGAGTTGCTGTGCTTCCAACCGTGCTAGGGATGGGAGAACAAAGTATCGGACAAAGGTTTATAGAGACTGATTTTAAGTTTGTTTTCATTTTCGAATGTCTTGTTTCATATCCCTTTTTTGGGGTTCAAAGTCTAATAAAAAATAAAAACGTTAAATGGTATCGAAAAGAGATGAGCATCGGGAAATTTACATAGGCTCTAATGATGTTATTAAGAAATATAGATCATTGTGATGATATAGATCAGCGTATAAAAGTGTGGGAAATACCTCTAAGAACTACAAATTCTAACTAGGTAAAGATCTCAAAGCTCTATGCTTGCTCTTAAACTAAAAACCAGATTTCTCCTCTTTCAAAAATATCGTGTTTCGTGCTTACATAGAAGTCCAAAACTTCCAAGTGATGTGGGAGTTTGGCTGCCATCCCTAACCACCATATGCCATAATCCACTGAGGGGTCATGCAGTTCGTTTGCCTCCATTCCGCCTTCACGTTCCCGTGGCCTTAGTAATTTGCTTAATTACTTTAACTTGTAAATAGAACCGAGAGGGGTTTTCCGGAGGATAACGAGTCCTGCTCCTGAACGTACAATCACAAGGAAGGTGCGGGCTAATCGCACCGCTGAATAAACGAACTGGGCGACTAGCGGTATTATTAGGTGACAGTTTTGCATAAGCGAAGCGTTTTGGCTGTAATTAAAATAATTACCCCTTCCGATTAACCCAGTTTCGAGGTTCGCTGCTCAATTTTCTGCATTTCGGTGGTCTGTCAGTCTGTTCCATTTCCATTTCCATTTCCATTTCCATTAGCCGGGCATTGTGGTTGCCCCGAGCTGTTATGCTATTATGTTGTCACATGTGAACTGAGGCATGAGCGAAGCGATTACGGAGGAGGGTGTTCCGGAAGGGGTAAGCAGCGGAACCGGAACAGAGGAAACAGTGGCAACCGGATAAGGACATCACGCCTTGCGGCGCTGATTGTTCCTTTTGTTGCCTTGTTGTCTTGTCGTAGGTTGCCGCATCGAGACTTACCCTTTGATCCCAATGCCGCTCGGAGAGTCAACCCCCCATCGACATCGGCCCAGCGATATTATCCCATAATTATAGGGCAACCTTATGCTGGCCCGGGACACGTGCTTCTGTTCTGAGCCAATATTTATGCAACAATTTAACCGTAAAATTTATTAATGCCTTCGCCAAATTGTTTTAAAGCTCTGTGCGCCCTGAAAATAGCTGGCAAACCCTTTTCCGGTCTCTGATGTTTTGCTTTTGTGTTGTGGGCAATTTTCAGATTATCAGATTTTTGTTTTGCCTTAAACGGTCTCAATGATTCTTCTGGGACAATTGGCTGGTAATTTGAAGCTTGAGAACGAGAGAGGATTCGATTTCAAGAGATGGATAGCATTTTACAAATTTAGGTTTGGTTTTCCCTTCTATAAGAGCCTCCCACATCTAATGATTTGAGTTATCTCGCTGTCTGAACCCATTTCCATGAACTGAAATCGCAATAGCACTAACGACTTCTGCTCCCAATTCCTCGTCTGTCTCCTTTTCAGTTCCATAAAAAAAAGCAAATAAAACAGTTAAGAACAATTAAGTTTTCGAAATCATGCAAAAGTTCGAAAATGTCAAACTCCGAAGCGTGAGAAACATTTTTGCAGTGATGTTGAATCAAAACCTCCGAGAAGGATAGCGATATTTTTTACAATTAACAAAAGCGACTCAGCTTGGGGAATTGTGGGAGACAAAAAACTGCAATGCACTGAAAGAAATTAAAGGCTAAGTATTAGAAAAACTTCCTAATACAGTGAACTTTTAATAAATAGAATAATAATATTATATCATCTATGCCTTCTTAAAGTTCTTTTACAAGAGAACAAAGAGTTATTAACCATCTTTTGCAATCCCATAGGACATTTCTTGTAGTGAATTCCGTCAAGCTGAAATCGTTTCTGTCATGCGATTTCTTCCCTCAATCAAGCCCAGCCCGGCTCCATCTCCAGTCCAATCCGGTCTGGCCTGGCATTGGTGTCCGGAACGTCATGTATCCGTTGCCGTTGGCGAACCGTTCCAATGGCTCTATCTGTATCTGTATCTGGATCTGGATCTGTAGTCGCATCGCAGTCATGTCACCCTTTTCATTACGTTCCATTAAGAGTGTTGGGGGATTAATTGAATTTAATTGATTTGCCAAAGCAGACTAAATTGGCCACACTGTCTAGATTCCGGGGGCAGCACCGCAACAGATACTCGGCCCAGACAATTATCCATGAGATACACAGCGAGTATAGATACATATAGATTACACCCGGAGCGAAGGAGACATCGGCAGTGGCTATCATCTCTCTGTGTTGGTTGGCTGGATAAATTAATGAGCACATGAATTCGGATTCCCACTTTGGGTGCTACAACAACATCACCAGTTGATCATCTAACAGTGGTTGCAAACAGTACACACACACACACACACACTACCATGCTGAGATGTGGCCTATGCACATATGACATCATCGGCAGCTTGGCTTTTGTGCGGGTGCTCGTCTCGGTCTGTCCTCGTGTGTGTTTGTTGTTGTGGCTGGCTTAATTACACAACGAGCTCACAGTTTGAGGTTCAGATACTTTACTCCCCGGCAGATACTCGGGCAGCTCCCTGCGGAGGCGTGAGATCTGACCAAGAGGAGCTGGAGTTGGAGCTAAGGCTGGTTGGTTACTTTTCAAGTAACCGCATTGACACTTTTGACAATGGAACTTGTTAATTATCTAGATTGTGGATGCTGCTCGGGCCAATTAATGCATGCAGTCAACTTCTCCAGTCTAAATATAGATCCTAATAATCTAATGGGAGTTTGTTCTATTTTTATATGCTTGGGGTGTTCGTCTTGGGAAAAGAATAGCACTCCTACAAACTTTTCATTACTATGAAATGGTTATAAATTATTGTAAATGGTTAAATATATTACATTTGTGATGACATTGTAGGCAATCAAATGTCCCAAAAGTGGAAGAAACAAGGAAGAAGTACGCTCGTTTTTAATGCCTTTTAGATACTCGATAAACCAAGGAAATAGTTACATAGTTAATAGTTAATCATAATATTATCAGCCTAATACGATTTTATTAGTGTTTACTTTCTAAATAATATATTTTGTAAGGCCTTTTATCAGTAGTCTAAATTAAATTAAATATTTTAGAAAACAAAACAAAAAGAAATACAACTTATAAGTGAAAGGGAATGTATATGTTACTGCTTACTGCCCTAATAAAACAAACGTTTTTCTTGCCTTCTTAT
This sequence comes from Drosophila eugracilis, assembly GCF_018153835.1. Taxonomy (NCBI): domain Eukaryota; kingdom Metazoa; phylum Arthropoda; class Insecta; order Diptera; family Drosophilidae; genus Drosophila; species Drosophila eugracilis. The sequence continues at coordinate 234,496 of NW_024573661.1, read as the reverse complement.
AAGATATTTTGTAAGTGAGAAGTTTGATTAAATATAATAAATAATTTAAATATTTCGAAGCACAAGCATAAGAAGAGAGATGGCTTTTATGAGGCACATTAAGGTTTCAGAATTATAAAAATGCATCTACACTTTTCTTAAACCTTACCTACAACATGATCATTTCTTTATTTCTATAGAAGAGATTATAAAATGAATGCTGGAGGTATACGACCTGAAAACATAGTTCGTTAAATTTGAATGTGTTTTCTTAACTCCTTAGGTTTTAAAATTATTAAAGTATTTTACGTTTACAAGAAAGTTTAAGCTCATTTAAATGTTAGTGGAAAAAACTCTTCAAAACAAAAACAGCAATGCTGGCAAAGAAATGCAAACAAATGTTAAGTAAGAATAGTGGAAAACTCCCAATTCAGCTTTAGTATTTCATTTTCCAGTTCCTAAGTTTTCAGGTATTAACTCAATTACTTTAATAAAACCGCAAACTAGAAAACTCAATAAAGAGTCATAACTTTTTCAAACGGTGATCAAAAAGTTTCTTCAATTTGCTCAGGTAAGCACATATATTTTCACAAAAACAAACTAGAAAATTGGATAAAAGTTCATGACTAGTTTAAACGGTTTGCGTATTTGTATAATTTTGTTTCCCCCGAACATGCATATTCTAGGCAGCACTCACTATCGATTGCCATTGGGAGTCCTGATCCCGTGCAAAGGCACCTAAAATGTTTACATTAAAATCACTATTTAATTATTTAAAAGCTCAGCGGATAGACAGAGAGCCAGAGTGGAGTGACAAGTATAGAATGCACATCATACATATAGTTCTATGTATTTTTTTGGCTCGCTTAAACAAATAAAGCTGTATGAGAGCAAATATTTTCGTTCGATTTGTATTTGTTTTACCTTGATTTGCACGACGAGGTCCCAGACCGTTGGCTCCGCCCAGAACATGGCTCTGGAATGTGTGTTATCGGCCGGAGTTTTCCTCGTTTTTTATATTCTATTTTTTTTTGGCATATGGCTGCGCTCCTTTAGCACACACGAATCAGGGCGGGTTCACCCCACCACCCCCTGCAGAGGGGCCTTGGTCGGGGCCGCCAATTGGGGGTTCACCGAGGGGCGGCAGCTCCTCCCACTCGACAATGGGCCACTCGACAATCCAATCACCGTCGACTCGCCACTGCGCATGGTGGAAAAGGGGAGGGGCGGCTGGGTGACTGCGATTGCGCCTCTGTTTTCAGTGATAACAAATCTTTATCGGGGCAATGGTTGCTTATCTGGACACGAATGGAAAATCAATCGATTCAATCGAGTTTCGTTTGTTTGGTAATTAGCTTTTGGACAATGTTGTTGCCCCTCTGTGGCAACCCCCTCGTTGATTTCAGTGTGTATTTGCATTAAATATCTCGGCCTTTGTTGCTCTTGTGTGGTTAGAAAAAACACAAACTGTTAAAAAAATACACAGAAACTGGGACAGCGGTTTTTAAGAGAAAGTAAAAACAATTTGTTCGCATTTCATTTTTGATCGACATAAAATCAGTTTAAGTACAGAAAGAGGAGTCTGAAATTATCCTCCATAATATCAGCTTAAGTACAGAAAGGGAAGGTCTGAAATTTCCCTCTCTTATATGTTAATTTTTGTCTTAATATTCTATTTATATAATACTAATTTCTTAGGCATAAACTATCTAGCTAAAAAGCCAATAAAGCCGGAAATCATATTTAAAAATAACTTCTCTAAAATCTTTTCTGATTCGATTAGTTTCCAAGATGCATCTATAAGTCATCATTGATCAAAGACTAAATGTAAGTGGATGTAAAGGTAGAAAGCCTAATAAACGTTATATAGGCTAATTTTTTACTCGAAATTGCATCATAGGATCAACATTTTTATTAGAATCCAAGAATCGGTCTTTACCATTTACGTTTCAAAAATAACTTCATGTAAATGTTGTTACTTTTTCGAGCATTTCTTTCTTTATTCCACGAATCACGTGTTGCTATGTTATCCTAGAAGGCTTTAATCGTCTTCAGCTTGTCTACAAAAACTAATGAATAACCCAACAAAAAAGAATCAAGGAGCGTTAAATCGCATGTTTCCTGTATGGCATTTGTCTCTCCATAACTCTAGATGCGAAAGTTTTGCTTGTTAACTTATCCGTTTAGCCAGATATGAGCTTTATCGCTGAAAGCAATTTTCATAGAGCAAGAATTTTGATAATAAATTTCAAGAATTTGCAATCTTTGCTCGTTTGTAAGTCTTTCCATGATGATATGAAAACGTCTCACTTTGACAGATGAAGTTTGCATGGCATTACCTACCAGCACTGCCAGAATGAAAAATGTAACTCTTAAAAACCAAAGAGGCACTATCCCAAAGTAAAGTAGTCAATGAACAGTAAACACAATAGGTAAGTATGAAATGATCACTTGCCAACTCTCCACTGATCTCTTCGAGAATGGCTTAACCTAACAGAATAATGACTGTAGAAACGCTCGGTCATATCGAAAAGTTTATCTTGAACGATAGCCAAAGGTAGTCCCGGCAAACAGACGAAAGCCATAAACATAATTACAACTTATCAATAAAAGCGAGCACTAACCCGGTAGACTCCGTGTCGCCACAAAACCCACTCCACCATTCCCTTTATCAGGCCCAAGCTATTTGCTCTGTGCTGGCTTTACTTTGCCTCGCATGAGCCGCGTTTACAAGTTGTAAATTAAACAAATACCGATCAACAAAGGTGCAAACAGAAACTGCAGCCAAGTGGGAATTCTAATGGATCGTAGATCTTAGTACAGGCCTAACAACCCCTCGGACAAACTAGTCAAAGAACTTTAAATTGGATAAAACCTGTATTGATCTCACCTAAAAGTTAGTTTCCGCCACTTCACAGCTAATCACTACATAAGAACTCGAGGGAACCCATAAGCTGTCAATAATTACAATAAAAATTGCTGTTTGGGTAAATCGTGGTGCCATAAATATTTGTAAACAATTCTATCCTCTTCGAACGATCTGTGCGTGGTAGTACTACTTAACCGATATGCTGCAATGGTTCCGATGGGCGGGGGGTGCTATAAAACCGGAGTTTTATTTCAATCTGCCGCCTCCAGGCTAAATATATGGGCATATCAACGGAAAAGCGCAATCGATCTGTGACCCACCATCGCACTCGGCTCCCCGATTAGATAAGGGCACCAACTCCACCCATCGAAGGGCCAGCGGCTCCAAGCCGCCTGCCACGGTTCGAACTCAGAGCCAGGAGATCCAGGGGCAATGGCAGAGGCTATAACCACCCAGCCCAGTAACCACCATCCAGTCATTTGGCCATTTCGCGTCCTGTTTGTGCATCCCCCGATCCAGAGGCAGCCGCAGCCCTATCTGAGCCGAGTGGAGCCCACACGAGCAGCCAACAACTATCGATCTATAAAGAGGCACTAAATCAACAATAACACCGCCGCAACACTGAGTGGAGTAAGAGCTATAAATAAATTATTTATAGCTTCGGTGGTGGAATATTGCCACCACACAGAGGTAATAGATGGATCGCCCGGCGGTATCGGCTCGGACTTGGTTTTGGGTACCTTTGGAATACCTTTGCTGTACGGCTGCATAAAGGTGGAAGAGGTGGAGATGGTGCGGCTATATGGAATTCGAATTGCACTGCTCTTGGATTCTCTCTAAGTCGATTAGTACACAGTAATATTTTCATAATATATCAGTTAGGAACTATAATTCCCAATGAGTTCTAGCTAAAAATGATAAATAAATCCCTGGAATATGAAGGGAAATATTGATTATAATGGTTTCTAGTGGGTAAGGCATTCTTAAAATATTCATTTTATTAAAAATACTTCATCTTAAAGGGATACATTTAACTATTCTATTTCTCTCTGTGTCGGAGAAAAGAGCGAGCAGACGAAAATTACTCTGATAACCGATGGTGTGCGTTGATAACTGATAGCCATGTTATTATTAAGGGCTATTAAAATTCTGATTGAAAATTCATGTCAAAAATATATTTTATTAACCATTGTAAAACTTCATTTCGGTTCTTGATTACAACCGGGCAATATAGAATCCAATCGAATCGTAACGATTGCTTACAATTCTATGGTGATATGGCAAGGCGAGTGCATAGATAGCGTTTTCAAATAAAAGCCGGTAGAGTTATCGGACTACTATATACGATGTCTGGTTTTAATGCCTACTTTCCTACGGACTTTCCAACTGACTTATGTATTTTTATGAACGCTTTGTTATTAATAGAGTGTTGTTAAAATTGCTAATCTTACGGATTTTCCTTTATATTTATATTTAGGAGTTGTTAATGATCAATACAAACTTTTATCGTTAAAACTTTGAACCTTTTTTGGTGTCTGATATGATTTTGTCCATATTAAATATTATTTTATGCTGAAGTTTTGATACTTTTTTGTTGCTTTTAAGTCTGAAAAATGAAACGCAAAACTTAAAGTTCTGAAATATTTCAATTCTTAGACTTAGAACTGAAGTTTTAATAACAAAAGTTGGTAATCAGCAAAAATAAAATAAGAAAAGGTAAAAATATAAAATAATTAAATAGACAAAGTTTATTACATGTAAAATCATTCCTCTGCCTTGTTGATCAGTAATATTAATGTTAAATTGTCTTTAAAAGAAAACCCTATCATAATATTAATGTTAAATTGTCTTTAAAGAAAACAATATTATTAGTCTTCCTAGAGTTGGCAACGCCCTCTCAGCACCCCAATATCAGATTTAAACTACCAAACTCCGACGGATTTTAATGGACGCACGTCAATCTTCCTGCATGCCTACAAGTCAGATTTGTACATGGTTCTCTAATTGGATCTGGAGCAGAAAGGGAGTGGGAACGGTACTGAGGCGATGGGAATCGGAGCGGGAACAACTCCACTTGTTCACACTCCATCCTCGACGTACTAAATTTGGTGTGTAATTCTTTAAATCGTTGCCATGTGTTGGAAAAACAATGCCAAAAACCAAGTGACACCAATAATTCCGAGCTGGGATCTGGGGCGCCCGGAGTTATTCAAATCTGTGACCAAGTCTGGAGGGAAGAACGGGAGTTCATAATACTTATTTATGCGGCCGATGAAATGGGAACATTAGCTCTTTGTGTTTTGTAAATATTTGTCATAATTTCGAGGGGACTTCCAGCGACATGTGCGCTCCACCAGAGAACCAGACGATTTATTTTTTTTATTTTCCGGCATTTAAAGAAGCTCAAACTGGGTACTGGGTATTTGTTTTCAGAGCTGTGCTTTTAATGCCGCAATTAAGTGCATGAGTTTTTAAAAATTAGATGCCTGTCAAAATTGTCTAATTTATGAAGCTCAAAAAGCTTTGCTCAAAGAAGATGTCCCCCGAAATTAAGAAGCTATTGGGAAACCAATTTCTGGTTTTACTCAAAAGTTCTGTGTGAAATCTCAGAATGGTCTTTTATTGGAAGACAATTTATTCAAGAATCTTCCTAATGCATTTGCTTAAGACTTAAAATATAGCCATATCTATGACCTAACTTTACATTTGGTCATCTTTAAATAAACACAGTTACAAGAAACTACAAAGTTTTCAGCAATTTCGATTAAGTCATCATTAAGTCATAAGTCAGCAATGAACTTATTAGACGAGCCAACAAAGGTCATTCTTTTGATATATATATATAATACAAACTTTCTTATTGTAATATATAAAAAGAACAACTTCATATAAACTTTTATTTCCTGGAGATTTCAGCGCTCTTGATTAGGTTGATCAGGTAATGGCATTTGCCATGTTTAAAATATATAAAAATAAGTTGATTTGGATGTTTGTGCCCTATTAAAGGCTTTGCTAATTTTTGTGCCTTTTATTAAAGTCAGAACGGTTTACCTTTCACTTTTATATGTTCATATTCGTCATTGCATTAACCAATAGAAGAATGGGCATACCGGAAGAAGTAAAAATATATATTTAGTTTATATACCTTTTAGTGAAAGCTTCTTAACTGAATTTCCTGAAGAAGTTAAAAAGAGATAAGACAGTTTATTGAAAACAAATTAATAATAAATCGATAAATAAAAATATGATGAATCCACGTATTTGTGCACTAAACTGGCACTGATAAAGTTTCCTAGTTTGAAAACCTCAAATGGGCTCTTTTTAAGTTTATAGGTTTTTATTTCTGATCATGAACCTAAATTGTATCAAAGTCTTAACTTCCTTAAAAACCTCCTCTTAAGACTTACGAGCACCTGACTTTTAACAAACCACATTTTCCGGAATAGGTAATGGAATTACACACTTGAAATTCTAAATATAATTGCGCAAACAATGAAAGGTGAAAACCCTTTGACTAGGAAAAATCATTCGGAAATACCTCCAGCACAACTTTTGCTCCCAGGAAATCACTTAGCCACCGTTCGCCGGAGCAGAAACCATTTGAAGTTAATGGCGCAAAAACCAATCGCGAATGCCAAGTCAAAGCTGGCAAAAGGGAAAGGCAATTGGGGGATAGTCAAGTGTGAAGCATGCGGCATTTGTGTTTGCCATGGACGCCAGGAACCACTTGAAATTAAATGGCGCGGGGGCACTTCAAACGCCAAAGACAACAGCGATTACCAAATCGATGGCGGTTCAGCGTTCAGCAGTTTGGCCAGAAATAAATAAAAAACAAAAACCTAAGAAAAAACCAAAGAGCCCGCCCCCAAAAGCAGAGCAGGTAAACCAAAGGCCAGCAAACACGCGCCCAGCACACGCACACGCAGCACCCCCCTTGAACCCCGTACCACTGTGCCACCCACTCCTGCCAGCACCCACCACCCACTCCACCATTGTTCGGCGGTCGCATTGATTTGAACGAATCAAAGCGGTATGCGCACTAAAAATACCAACAACAAGCTACCAAAAATCCAGATTAACCATGGCCAGCTGGAAATGGGGCGTGGCCAAGGGCGACAAATGGTGGTGGCTGTTCCGATTCCACTTGGTCGCCGCCGTTCCAATTGGAAACACCCGTTGTCCCGCTCGCACTCGCAGCGCCCGTATCGAAGCGGTGGTGGTGAGAGCGCTTCCGCTGAGTGGAAACTCGAGGGCCGCTCCGCTCGACAGTCGCTTCAGTCGCCATCAGACGCTCGCTGACAGCGGTAAAATCGGAGCGTTAGCAATCCGAGCGGGGAATAGTGCAGACACAGATACAGATACAGATACGTTTACACATACAGATAGATAGGCAAAGCAACGAGTGCCGTTCTCTCGCTGACGTCGCTGCCAGCGTCGAAGTCGCTGCCAAATCTAGGCGAAAATCGCAACACTTGGCACAGCATAGCATATCTGCCATATAGCCGTACTCCGGATCCGGCGAAAAGTCAAGTGCAGGAGGCAGAGACCGAGGCAGTGGCAGAGCAGCCGCAGCAGCAGCAGCAGCAGAGTTTTCCAAGCTCGGCAGCAGAGATTCACTCTCGGTCGGGCGCCGGCGTCAGCGTTCCACGGGATCCGTGATTAGGTTTTACGGTGTTTCAGTCCGCTCGATGACGCCGAAGCCAGCAGTTATGCGACCAGCAGCAGCCAAAGCAGCAAAAGCAACAAAAGCAGCAGCAGCATTAAAGCCCTAAATCTGTGACACTTCCTTCCGGTAGCCACGTTGCGTATACGCCACCGTAACCGCATTCGCATGCCGTCGCGTAAAAACCAAACAGTTTCAGTGCCAAAGCCAAAGAACAAAAACCAAATAACCAAAACTTAAGTTAACCAAAGCGAAAACCTAGAAAAATATAAATAAAATAAACTAAATCAGTGATAAATCCGAAATGGACGTGGCCAAAATGCAAGCCACTTCCGGTCAACATCTCCTGCATCCGGCCGCACCGCCCGCCCACCAACACCACCTGCCCCTCGACTATAGCCTCGGCAACTTTAAGCCAGCCATCGCGGCCGATTTCCCCGGATCCTTCCTTACCAGCCAACAGTCCTCCTCGGCCTCGAATTCCGCCTCTTCTTCCGCCTCTGCCTCGCTGCAGGTGAGGGATCTCAGCGCCTTGACGGCTATGGCCACGATACCCTCGCCCACGCAGCTGCTACACCAGCGGATCCAAATGTCCGCGGACGCGGCCCTGGGTCACCATCAACAGCAGCCGACCCAGAATCCCAATCCCCCTCAGCCGCAGATGCCGCCGGCCTCCTCATCGCCGCACGAGTACGCACCCATGTCCGCCTTCAAAGCGGTGCTGCCCAAGAAACGAAACTCCGACGGTAAGCCAGAAACACTTACTCTACTTGGGGATTTGCTAAGGGAAATCTTGAAAATCAATCTATTTCTAATTTGATTTTTAATTTTTATTAATAATGTTAACGATTTTAGCTAATTTTTAATACACTTCATTCTGGCTTAAGTCCTCATTAACCATTATTTCATTTTATGAGTAATGTTATGGGATTACAAAAATATTAAAAAATGTTTTATTTAATGTAATAATAATATATTTGTTGTCAAATTTGAAAACTAAGCCGTAATCAAATTATATTTGTGGTTTTTCGTTTTCTTATTAACATTTTTGTTTAAGTCTAAATTTATTTTACGACTGAAAGTTAATATATTTTTAAATAGGCTCAACTTTTATAGTCTTAAATAATGAAGGATAAAGTGAACTTTTAAATTTACTTCTTCAAAGAAATATTTTTAGGATCTTTGGATTTTAAAAAACAAAAAATAAAAAAGAAAGCATTTAAATAAATTTCTGCCTAAAAGTAATATTATTTTTTAAACCTAACTAAAATTGAAAACTACTTTTACTTCGATGAAATCTAGTTAGCTCTTAAAATAAAGAATCGTATCCAATCCTCTCATAAAATCCTTAAAAAAGCAAAAATTTAAATAAATGAATTGTCAGCAGAACAACGTCTTCAATCAATGATATTCCCGTTCTTTCGTCAATATCAACATTTGTCAAATTAAATTTTTATGCAGCCTCCGAACAGATTGGCATAAGCCCATTCACACCCCCACCACATTTCATATTCCCCAAGTTAATTAAAAAAAAAAAAGGAAAACAAAAAGAGAATGAAATCAACAACACGGAAACCGTGAAACTCGAATCCGCAAAGAGCCGCGACAAATCCCCCAAAGGCGGGTCCGGAGGCAGTGTAGGAATTTTTTAAAAATTTATTTGAATAATGTGTGATTTTAAAATATCGCACTGGCCATGTCCGGCCTGAGAGTGGGAGCCCAAAAGGCTGCACGGTGTCGGTTTAATTGGAAAAAGCCCAAGCTCGGTTCGGTGGGAGCGTGGAAAACAAAAATTGTTCAGGGGCAGCAGGAGCAAATATTCATTATTCCGTTTGTGTGTGTGTGTGTATGTGTGAGTGTTTGCGCGGCGCTTAATGGTCAAATCTTCTGTGCGGACATGGGGCGGAAAAATGGATATCGGGGATTGAAAAATCCATAGCTGGACCACAGATACACAGATACAGGGATACGGCTGCGAAAGGCAAACAATCGGCCAAACTTGTAGATACACAGTCCTGTGTCCAGTTCAGTCCGGTCCAGATACACATGTATGTATGGGTGTGTATCTGTGTATCTTGTATCTGTGTGTGCAGACGCCGTTGTCATCGCCATCGCTGTTGAATTTCAAATATGACCATTGAATGAATGAATGAGTGCTTGCACGGTAGCCCCAGGCTCCAGAGTTGCCAGATAGGCCCATTTAGCTTTAGAGGGTAAAATAGATTTTAACTTATTTTCAAAACAAATTTTGAATCTTTAACTCAACCATTTTTTAGGTTTTTACAATAATTCAATATCTTTTATGATAATTTGTGAATTATATTTGTGCCTGATAGTTGAAAAGTTTTCAGTTTTCAACATTAAAATAACTCAGATTTTTCCAGAAAGAAGCCAAATTGGCAACACAACCCAGCACATGTGCGAATGTATTTCTCTCTCTGTCTCTCATCCATCCCATATTTTCCCACTCACACGCACACACACACACACAAAAAGGGCAGCGACAAGCGGATTTCATTTACCGGCATTACATGTATCCAACGGATATGTTTTTAGCTCTCCACCGCTTCCAACACAGACATGGATATGCGGAAAAAGCACACACACACACACACTCACACACAGACCGAAACACATTCGCACACTGAATTTTCAATTCCGTTTGCCGCGACAAGCAAACCGCCCTCCCCGCTCACCGCATTTCCTTCCCTTTTCCTTTCTCTAGAGAAAATGAATTTCGCTTTGTTTGTTGGAATATTTTCTCGGTTTTGGTGGGACAATATATTGGTTGATGTGGCCGAAGTTCGCAGGGCTGGCTCTTTGGTGACTGATTGGCCCCGCCTGTTGACGGGACGGGAACTTTGCTTAAATCTGTATGATATAACCGCTTAAACCCGAAGGTTTAATGGATTTAAAAAGCACTGTAATTGTATTCTGATACTTGATCCTTGACAGGGATGGTCCTACAAAAGTCACTTAAAAAACTTTAAAAATAGTTGCCTACTTTTTAACGTTATTTTAAGTGATACTTTCTTTGTAAAATTAATAATTGAATAGGAAGAAGAAAAGTCTTTTACATATTAAAGCTTAATTGCATAACTTATCTTCTTACCCATTAAGTCAGAACCTTGCCCCCAAAGGTCAGTCATAAATATCGTCTCGATTTGCCATTAGCCCACCCACCCATGAATGGATGATCTTAATTTTTGTCATACGCCACCGCCGTATGACTCAATTAATGATGCCTACGGCCGCTGGTCGATCTAATGCGTAGACTGGAAAAACAGATCTTTGACACCGGCACTTCTGAGTCACGAATTAAGTTAAATTGTGAAAATTGCTCGGACCCAGACTAAAAGTCGACTAATAGTCTGAAAGGGGTTCATGGGTTAAATGGTAGCCAGTACTCAAATTACTTTAACAGGCAACTCAGAGCAGCATTGATTCATTCCCATCTACAAAAACAAGCTACACCCCCGCAGAGACATACTTTGGCAGTGATATCAGTCCGAAAATCAGAACGATTGCCATTGCGTTGGACATATAAATTAAAAAATATCTGATTTACGTTCAGCGGCTATCGCGTTCTGCAGGCAGGCTATTCTTATATATGATGCCACGAATGCGCCGATATAAATTTAAAAACAAATTTACTAAGCCCTTTTCAATCACACCAAACAATTGAACAATTAAAAAGGCAATCGAAATCTCGCATCGAATAAATAAACCTCTGACAATCGCCAAGACTTTGGCTTATCTCGAAGAATTATTGGAAAACTTGTATTTGTCACCGTGGAACTGATTGGTTTTAAAAAGTATAAATTAAATAGTTGGAACATTGTGAAAGTGAGTAATACTAGTGCAGAACAACGAAAGTTATGAATGTCTTTGAAAATAGCTTAGTTTCCTAAGAATGAGTAAGAGAGACCCAGGCAAATGTTTGGGCAAATATCCCACTGACTTTATCTAACTACATGACTGAGATATCAGCCACTTAAATAACCATTCATCTGAATAATTTTCAGTGCATTCACAATTCGACAAGCCATATTCCTCTCACGAGTACGATCGCAAAGTACATTATTGATCAATAACAAATTGTCGCAACGAAAATCAGAGCAATATTTATGAAATGTTTACGACACACGTCGTAATCATTGGCAACTCATCGCCTGTCATATATTTTTCAACTTCTCACAAGTAGACGAAAATTGGGCATTGTAAATCTATAAAGATATCCAAAATATCGCCTAGCCAGTCAGTCAGTCAGCCAAATAAAAAGAAAGCCAAATCCGCACAGGGTGTATCTGCAAGATACACAAGAAGGAAAATAACAGACACATATCCCGAGGGTGAGAGATAGTTAACTACGCACACACACCGCGCCACGCGTTATGATTTACGATCCGAGGTAAATACATAACGACATCTAAACATGTCAATATCCTCTGTGGCCAGTTGTAAAATCGAAAGAGTAAAAGTATCATAAAACAAGCGAGCGACCGATAAGTAAACAAAGGCCAACCGGCCACAGACCACAGACATAGTTGGTGCAACATTAAGAAAGTACTATATAGTTCGGATCGTTTCCCTTCTACCATTCCCGTTTCCCGTTTTTTGTTGTTATTTATGCCCTCGATTGCCGTCCAGTTCAGTTTATCATTACTCGAATGTTTGACAAAGAAAAATCAATTTCCAGCGCAAAGGAGTTGAGCTGGAACCCAACCCCGTTTGGCATTTGTCACGTCCGTTGTTTGAATATTGAAATTAGAAGTACCCCGATCGATTCCCGCTGCTGATAGTATGAAGAACTGCGATTTTCGATATCGAATTTGTACCGCCATAAAAGCTACCAGAGTAGATATCGGCTTATAGCAACAATAAACCGTCTCGCAGACTGCACATCAGATATCAGCTAAATTTCTGCTGTGGGCAATGGTAGTAGTCATGTGTACTTTGAACCTAAAAATCAAATCGAACAAAGTAAATCGAATTGATATCAAATGCAACAGAATAGAATTGTCTAGAAAACAAATGTTATTTCTTGAATTTTGTAATATTTTAAAATCAAATTTTAGTTTCTGTTAAGAAAAAGTGAAAATTGTCGGCTGCCTGGGACCACCAATTAAATGAAATTTATCAGCGAAAGGAAAAAGGTACAAAATTGTAGTTCTAAAGTTTAGATAGCCTTCTGATTTATTGCCCAGCGATAAGCAGCTGGGAAAGGGTGCAATGTAGAGGGAAGGGGCTTGGGATCGGTGGGGGAACAGTCATTGCTGAGCTATTGGAATTGCGAGCGTTGGGTGCCGACCTGATTGATTTGCAGTGTAAAAATAAATAATGTAATTGCAATTGGCGACATTTGGCTAGAGGCATCAAAGAGACGCTGCCGACGGTTCTCGACTAACAGCTGATAGGTAAAAGCCAATATATATGTACATACATGGCCAAGTGTCGAGTGTTTGGATACGCAATCCAAGACTACTAAAGTTGCCCAACTCCTCTTTCTCCTATTATTTTATTCTTGCCATTCCAATTCCAAAACCCAAATCCAATCTCAATATAAATATAAAACTCAATTTCAAACAAACTATAAAACCAAATTTTAAATTCTCTCCCAAATATTCCAAAAATTTTCCACAGCCTCAATAAAAACCAAAAAATTATATATTTTTTTTTTTTTTTCCCTTTTTTTTCCCTTTTCCTTTTCCCCCTCTCTTCTTTTTTTTTTTTTTTTTTTTTTTTTTTTTTTTTTTTTTTTTTTTTTTTTTTTTTTTTTTTCTATAGTTGGATTTGTTTTTTTTATTATAACCACTCGCCCCCGGCCCCTGTTGCCCACTCCTCCGCCGACGTCGATTTAATCGAGTCGATACCTCAAAAACACTTTGCACCCACTCCGGCGCCCGGTGACGGCCTCTCGATTTACTGATTTTGCTCCACAAGAGGTGCTGTAAATTACGGCCAAATATGAATATGTTAAGCAGCTAAATGAGCTGAGCAATCGACTTTTTATTCTTGGAAAAACACAGTTCTTAAAACAGGAAAAGGTATATTATTTATATTATATTTATATAATATTTATTAATCAGCTTTCCTTGGGATAACTTTTTGTAACCTAAAGAATTTAATTCACTTTCCAACTTTAAAGCCGGAAAACCAACAAGAAGTATTTCCAAAATGTTTACTAAACAATTTTTATAATAACCGCCCGCCAAATTGCACAAACTGCCAAGTAATTATAAATGAAATTCCAAAAATTAACACCTCCAGTAGGAGAACCAGCAGCCCCGGGCCAAGCCGTTAACCCAAACCAAATGATAATGGCTGCAAATCGCCCCAAAACAATAATAATCCTGGCGAGAGCCTGACAATGGGTTCGTGGGTCCGTGTGGGCGGAGGACACAAAACAGGGCGCAGGATAACAATGATTTCAATTACCATGCAGTGTCGAATAATTATTTTACCTTCTTCCTTTTTATGTGAACAAGTGCGTGGAGTGCGTGAATATTGCTCCCGGGCGGATAAAAACAGATGAACGTCGAACCCGAAGGGCAGGCTGTAGAGGTGGGTGTGGGTTATGGGTGTTGGGTATGCTTGGGGTGGACGAGGGCTAGGTCTATGTCTAATGTTCACAAATTTATAACTTTGCTGCCGACCGTCGAGGGGTCGTTGATGCTACTTTGCCAGCCTCCAGCAGCCGAAGGACTCGCCACCCTGGAGCGACATCGGGCACATGCTTAAGCTCATTATTATCGTTTAAACAAGTCGCTCTACGTGCGCCACCAAAAGCCACTTGTCCTGCTCCTGGTCCTTGGGGTTGCTTTTGGGCCCGCAAGCTTCTGCCGAACGTTAAACGTTTCCAATTTTATTCCATATATATTTAGTATTGTGTGGGCCTGAGCCCCCTGTTCTGGCGTTATCCTGGTGGTTGGGCCATTGTCTCGTCCTCCATTCGATTCGAATTTGTTTTTGGCTGGTGGAAATGCTCTCGGGACGATTGCGTATATAATTAGAAAGAAAGGGTTGGGCTGGGCTGAAACACATTTGCCATAATGTCAATGATTAAAATTTAGATTTTTAGGGGGAGTTCAATATAGATGGGCCAACATAAGGTAGCTTTTAAAGGGGTATTCGAGTTCAAAGATCTATCAAACATCTTTCTTTTTATTAAACCCAATACTAAGTCTTAGAACAACCAAACTTAGCCTAACATAACGATGATCAAACGAATCCGAACTAGTCTGGATTATGGGCAATTTCCATATTCAAAAGCACTTAGAAGCAAAAACCAAAATCCAAAGGCCCAAGTTCGAGCAAAAATAACAGCAGCGGGAGTTGCAACAACAACAGCAGAAGGGCAATAAAAACACTTGACACTGTGGCAGGAAAAGCAGGCGAGCAGCAGCAGCAGCCACCCCCATTTTTGTATCTGAGTATCTGATGGATACGTGGGCCTCTCTGCTCGCCTGCCTGCCTGCCTGCGTTTAGTGCGTGGGCTTTGTTTATATTTGCTTGGCTTTGCGTTTTGCCGCCTCACTGACTCCGTAGTCCGTAGTACGGCCCGGAATCAAAGTCCCGCCCACGTACTTTCCGCCTACATCCCCCTACCCCTGCGGCAGTTACTTTTATCTGCGTGGCGAATTAGAATGTTGTCAAATTGTTATTCTTTTGTTGCGATGCGGATTCATTCATTCATTCGATTCGCCTCAGGCCCCGTCGCGGTTTTCACTTGCCTGGCATACGGAACACGGTAGACGGTATATGGCTGGCATACGGGGCACAGAGCACGGCATACCCCTTTCCCTGCAACCCCTGTCCTTTTGCGCCTGCGTCAATTTGCACACGCGGAATGTCGCCGTAGTTCCAGTTCCCAATCCCCCGATTCCAGCCGAATCCCATCTCTCCGGCCCGCTGTGTGTTTTCTGTTTTGTCATGCTCCATTTAGCCGAGTGCGGACCGAACAGATGTTCTATTTAAACGCACATTATTATTATTTCATTTCGACAGGCGATAGACTCCGAGGATGTGTATTTTGGGTGCTGTGCACCAGGCGAACGTTTTCATTTGCGTTTTACGGGGTGTGAAATGAGGTTTACAGAATCCGAAGATGGGTTCTTAAGAACAGAAAAGGCGGTTATTTGAACTCGAAAAAATCTCAAGTTATCAAAAAGTTAAGTTCTCTGAGTTTATTCACAGTCTTTATACTTCAAAATTTTATTTTTATATATTCTAAACTTACTTGATCAACAAAATCGTATAAATAAGAAAAATATATGATTAAAAAAAAGATATTTAAAATCATAAAAAGTTCTACAAATATTGAAATATAGAATATCAAGCCAAACAAATTAGAAAACTTTAAGATCCTAGTTAGTTTCTTAATACAGACAGAACTTGAATGTGGAAATCTTGTCGGGTGGCTGCTCCTGTCCAGGGGCGTGCCGGCGTCAACCCTGAGCGCCGGCGCCGTATACGGACACGGATTTGTATCTGTGTCCGTGGCCATCATCGCTGGGCAAAGATTTCGGGGTGACGATGCCGAATGATGACGCGTTGATGTCAAATGCGGAAAGCGGTTCATGAGAGGGGAAGGATTCGTTGATTAGGGTGAATTAATGGTCATGTAAGGTGGATTAGGCGATTGAATACGAAAATAATTACATTTGAAATTCGATACGCTGCCAACTGGCACACATACGAGGCTGTTCCTGTGTGTGAGGCTGCACAGGTGGATTGCTTTCCCTGCTTTTTTTTCAGTGAGTGATTGATGATTTGGAATTTGCCTAGCTCTGATTTTACTAAATGATCTTTGGAAAAGGAAAGGAGTAATTTTTTTATCTAAAGAGAAACCAAAAAGCCTTCTTTAATATATATTTATTCTCTTACTTTTCTTTTTATATAAAAGTAAATCCCAACTTTATACTAAAACCACACCCACTCTTCACTCTTCCAGATGCCTCGCTAGCTTTTAGCATAAGCAGACTGGTCAAGACTGAACAACTGACGGCGATGGCGGCGGCTGCCGTTGGCCTGAAGCCGCCGGCTCCAATGGAGGACAACAACAACTCAATCTCGATGCTGAGCAAAAACCAACAGATGCACCACCAACAGCCGCATCTTCCCCAGCGCACCAAGCCGGCCTTCATTACCGCCAGCGAAAAGCTGCGCCGACAGTCGCGTTCCCGTTCCAGGTCGAGATCCCGGAGTCCCTGCTCCTCCCAAATCGACATGGAGGATGCGGAATCGCACCATTCCCTGCATTCCCGTTCGCGATCGCGTTCTCGTTCTCGCTCCCATTCCCGCTCCCGTTCGCACTCGAGCAGCTCTTCCGTGGAACTGGAAGTGGACTCGCCACCCGGCAGTCCGCGGATCAGTTCGCCCAGTGGCGTCTCCGCATCTGCCTCTGAACTTTTGATCACCGCCAATGGTGGAGGTCGCAGCATAGGATCAAAGAAGTCGGATCTCTTTTCCGTATCAGCGTTGCTCCGCCGAGATGAGCCTCCTCAGAGACGGACGCCACGCAGCCCGCCGTTGGGACATCTGACAGCCAGTGGGCTGGCAATGCCTTTCAATCCGCTGGAGGCGATGCGCCAGGGTTATCCGCCCAACTACGAAGCGGCCATGTTCCAGCGTCCGCTCTTCTCGCCCGCCCTGCCCTTCTTCGCCGCCGTCGCCTTCCACCAAGGTCAGCAGCAGCAACAGCAACAACAGCAATCCGGTCTGGCAGCAGGGTAAGTGAAATTTTCATTTCTTATACTAGATTCGGATTGGGAAAGAAAGCATTTAAAACAAACTTTTAACTATTAAATATCAGATATTAGAAACACATTCAAAGCTCTTTTCAAACACAAATACTTTTCAAATATAGTTAAGCTACTAAACAGCTAAAAGCAAACACAATTTAAAGCACAATTTCATTACCAGATTAGCTCTTTTTTGCCCATTTCGCCATGCACATCTACAGACTCTGCCTCTCGGGACCCATTTTAATTAACTCGCCTCAATTAAATGTGTTTCCGCAGCTACCATCCGGACTCGCAGGAAAATCTCTTCCGTCTGCGGAGTCTAATGGGGCCGCTCCAATCCGCTGGGCAGAACAACTCCTCAGCGGCAGCGGCGGCGGCAGCAGCAGCAGCGGCTGCCGTCGGCGTGGGTGTCGGAGTGGGCGTGCCACCCAGCGGTGGGCATCTCGGTCTGCCCCACTCGCCCCACCTGCACCACTTCCACCACATGGCCGCCAAGTGGCCGGGCCTGCACCAATTCAGCGACCTGTACTCGTGCATGAAGTGCGAGAAGATGTTCTCCACCCCCCACGGCCTCGAAGTCCACTCCCGCCGGACGCACCACGGCAAGAAGCCCTACGCCTGCGAGCTCTGCAACAAGACCTTCGGCCATGAGGTCAGCCTCAGCCAGCACAGGTATGTGTAGAATGCCACCACAGGGGAGGAGGATCTATCTAGGGAAATGGGTTCACCACTGCATGGCAACACTTAAAAAAATTTATAGAAATTCTGGGATATTTGTTGAGTTTAGATAAATTTTATTCATTGATTTGAGATTCCTTTTAATGATAGGTACTTAAAAAATAAAAATTCTTACATAAATGACGTAAATGAACTATTTTTTGTGAGTGTAATAAGTGGTCTTCCCGCCTGGGACACTTTGCATTACTTAATTTAGCCAAAATGGCTGGATTTCAGCCTGACCAAATGTTTGCCTTTGTGGCAGTAGTTAAAACACGTCCACTTCTGTCCACTTTGGGGACTTACCGGACCTTAATTACGGCGAACGTTCATTACTGGGACCCCACTAATCCCCCAACCCAACCCCTTTCCACTTTTCCAGGGCGGTGCACAACGTGGAAAAGGTGTTCGAATGCAAGCAGTGCGGCAAACGCTTCAAGCGATCCAGCACTCTGTCCACCCACCTGCTCATCCACAGCGACACGCGGCCTTATCCCTGCAACTACTGCGGCAAGCGGTTCCACCAGAAGAGCGACATGAAGAAGCACACCTACATCCACACAGGTAAGCAACTTGGTTGTGGCAACATGCAAGCATACATATAAGGGGTTCATTTTTCGGTGCAGATATTTTACCAGGAACAGATTTTCCTTTTAGTCTTCGTTTTTCTTCCTTTCCTTGTTGGAGAAACAGCCATGATCTTTTAGCAGCGATTAAGCTTGTAAACGTATTTAATATCACTTTACCTAGAAATATCTTTTAATTAGTAAGTTTGAATGTTATTTATTAACAAGTTAAATATAAACAGAAAGCAGTACAATACGGAATTCAGTATTCCGAGATAAAACACGTGCTGCTTAGTTTATAACCTGCTAGTTTTAGAGGGTATCATAAATCACAGAGTTTCTGCAAAATTCTAACCCAAAGCAAACTTTAAAGAATTTCGCCATAGCACAAACGCAGTTTAGGGCACCATGAGTGTGGGGTCTGGGGTGTGTGTGTGTGCCGTTGGAGCGGGCTGTCAAGGGGGCAGGAAGCGTCGCCATTAAAGCGGCGAACCACCCCGAAAAGCCGCAGTCGCCAGTTGCAATTACAGTTGCCATCGGCAGAACCAGATATGGCGAAATCTCAGGGGAAGTGTGGGGAATGGGGGGAGGGTGGCGAATAAGGGGGGTTTGAAAAAAATGGAGCAGACGACAGCTCGAAAAGAGCACCCAGTTTGCTCTCCGGAAATCGCAAGGGAGAGATTCAGGGTGAGAGAGCGAGAGAGAGCTGCCAGTGATAAGAATCTGAATCGGAAAGAATCTATATACTGGAAGGCCTGCACACAGATACTCCGCAACGCACACACACACACACAGATATACCCACTAAGGCACTGAGAGAGTGAGAGCGAGAGAAAGAGAGATAGAGAGAGGCGGGCTGAGAAATCACAGCCGACCAATGAAAAATTTAGTCAAGAGATTTTGATTTTCTGTTTTATACGCGCGCACTCACACGAATAACAAATACGAGGCACACACATACACACTCTGCCGTGGTGTAGGTGCACACACACCCCCGGAAACTCGAAAACGAAACGGAACTGAAACGCCATTGCGAAACAGGGCGCAGGCAACAGCAAAAGGGGGGAAGGTCGTTGGGTGGGGCCGACACATTAGCATCGATTTCAAGTTCTTGATGGCTACGTGGAAATTTCGAATATAAAATGCGATTTCTTCTAGCTTAGAAACTCACAAACACAAATCTTAAATTTCTATTTGAAAACAATAAATAAATCTAAACTTTTATAAATTCTTAAACCTTTTCCTTTCAATTTAAAGATAACTGATTTATATCTACTTAAAACATAAACTATACTTAAATTGTTTTTATTCAGATAGAAAATATCGAAATAGCAAAGAATATTTTTAGGTATTGTACAAAAGTTTTACTGGCTAACTTGCTTTGGAAAGGCTTTTGTTTTTCCAATATAGTATTAATAATATTTTTATAAATTCTCAAATAAAAAGCATCTGAACGGAAAATAGCTAAGAATAAACACGTTCTTTACTTCACATCTGTTCAACTTCAAAGCCATTGGCAAAATAAATCAATACTTTTTCCCGTCATTACATTAAAATTCATTCGCTGTAATCAGTTCTATATTGCTGCATCAGATTTCATTCCTTAATATATACTCGTATATATACGTACGCACACTGGATCATTAAGCATAAAAAGCGAAATTCCTGTTCGGCTGGAAATCAGTTTACAAATGGCAAGGATAATAACCTCTAATAAGCAGACTTTCCTCGCTGATGCGTCTGGTGAAATCAGTGAAAAAGAAATCAGCACCCCGCAAACCCGCACAGACATACAAAAAGAGAAAGAGAAGTATTCCAGACATTTTTATCGTTTGCCGTCTTCGATTTAGGACGTGTGCCTCCCCCAACCTCAAAGGCCCCCAAAAGGTCCTCCTACTCCCTCTGCCGGAGGCACATGTGGCCATGTTGGCCCCGAACATTTCAGGATTTCCCATCCAAGTGCTCTGGTTTTTTCTTGCTTTGGTTCCGCTCGGTTCGCTTTGCTTTCCTTACGACTTTTCCTTAATTTTCCTTCTTGTGTCGAGACGTGTTTCCATCCCAGACAGCAGATTTTTCCTTCTTTCATCTGATGTGATTTTTCGGAACAATTTCTTCGCTTTTTTCCGTTCGGTTTCTTTCTGCATTTCGGTATTTACTTTTTGGCGAAATGTTTTATATGCTTAGTCCGTGCTTTTCCCTTTCGCATTTCCCTCTTGCTCTTTTTTTTTTTTTTGTTTCGGTTTTATTTCCCTGCCTCAGATTTTCGTTTTTCTCAATTTATGCGCTATAAAAAGAAAGGGAGAAAAACATTTTAGGATTATTTTATTTATTCATGACTTTTGTTTTCCATTCCAAAGTTCAATCTTAGTGTGTCTGAGGTGCAAAGGTGTTTCGGGTTAAACAAAATCAATATCTTAAACTGTAGAAAAACTTTTAAAGCCTAAAATCGTTTAAATTTCCCAGTAGTTAAGTATTTTGGATATTGTATAGTATTATATCCTATAAATCATAGCAGGAATTTGTAAAAAATAGGAGTTACATAGTTTATTAAAGTACAAAACATACTAGTCAGTAAAACCCCTTTCTTTGACCTTCCTTGACCCTCTGTGAGGTTCATTCAAATCACTTCCCAAATCAAACCAAAGCAATTTCCCATCTTCTTCGCCGTCGGTCCACAGGGCGTATGCGTGATTTGATTCCCAGCGCTTAGCGAAAATTGCCAAACCACCGAAAATGTTGCGAACGTGTTGAATCAGGAAACAAATTCAGAGTACAAGAAAGAGGGTAAAACTAAAGCTTAACATATTAGAAGACTAAAAGGAAAGCCATTCAGCAGGCAGCCAAGATTTAAAAGTATCTCCACAATGTGAAGCAATAAAAATCCTTGGGAAAGCAAGTTACAAAAAAAATCGGCCCTGATACATAAGTTCCTTCTGCAAGGCAATAGCCTCGAGGCCACCTAGCCCACTTCTCCACATCTTTCCAAATTACCGACGGCCGACGGGATTTTTCTATTTCCTTATTTTCCTTCTTTTTTGTTTTTTTGGTCTCGTTAGTGCTCGTGGGTCGTTCTGGCCGTGATAAATAATAAAAGCTGCTCTATAATCTCTGCGACTACGTGACGTTATTTGTGCCGATAGTGCACGAACGTGCCCCGAGCCGTGGACCCAAGAGAAGGAACCCTCCAGATTCTGCATCCAGGCATGCTCGGTGAGGCCAGCTGAGAGTCGGTTCTTATCTGACTGCTCAATTTTACTGTTGCTCGACCTTCCACTTCGCCAGCAGCCCAACCACCCAACAGGCCACCCACTCAAAACTCCTGCTCCAAAAGGAAAAGAAATTCTCATGCCCCGGGAGCTGAAAGTTGAATCAGAGCACATCCCTACGGTCGAATGTTTCACAATCACGTCGCTGCAATTCCATTATATACAACGAAGCTGTCTTCCGTTTCGTTTCGCTGGATTCACAGCCCTTCTCTTTCGCTCACCGCCTTTCCCTCTCTTTCACTCCACCGCTATGTACCCGTATCTCTGCTTATTTTATATACACTTTCCCAATTCTCGGTAGGGAGTTACGGAGTCAGGTCCTCTCAAGTTAGCATGTTGTCGTCGTTATTTTGTTGCCGTCGACCCAATCTCTTACTATATATGTATCCGTATCTGTGTGTGTGTGTTGTTGGCTAGTGTATGGGTATGAGTGTAGTACATAAAATGTAACCCAACAAGTCTATGCCACTATCTCCGTACAACAGAGGGCTACAGATAAGAGGCAACTACCACTATAAGCAGTAGAAAAATTCAGAGAGGGAAAATAAATATAATCAAAGTTTTTGTATAACTGGGGAAAAGCTGAAAATATGGGTTTCTCTTCTTGCTAGAAGCAAAGACAAAACGAATATTGATTTTAATTATAAAAATAATTGTATTTTAGTAATAAAAGAATTCATAATACAACTTCCCCTAACTTAAGACTAAATGCTGTACGCTTTCCAAATGAATTTTGTATTTTCTCAATTTCCTTCTGCAATTTCTGAGATTTCATTATAACCGGCGAAATTTTCATGACATTTGTGGCTCCAGAAAAATCGTTCATTTCGAAAGCAGCTTTCCTCTCAAATCTCTAATGAAAAATTCAACAGCATGAAAATGAGCAATAAATGGGGTATAAAGCACAGAACTGGGGGAAGCCCTGAATAAAGCGGGGAATAACGAAAAAAGAACCCCACAAAATTGCTTTAAAAATGTTAACAGAGCAAGGAAAATTCCGACTTTAAATGCGAGCGCAACCACAGAACATCACACTGATGAACCAAAAAGTTTAAATTTGAAAAACTCCAGGACTCCCCCATCTCTGGAGCACAGGGGATGGATGTACCTCCCGGCTGCGGTCTGCGGAGATGACTTACATGGAGTCTTGGGGAATGCTTCTGTCTGGCGACGATTCACTTTTTTTGGGGGTTGACGCCCGAGATATCCCATCTCGGTGTGCGTGTGTGTGTGTGTATGCAGCAAGGGGAGGAATGGGATGGCTCATGAAGGCACAAAAGCTGCTAAAATGGCGCACACTGGTTTAAGATTCAGTCAGGCAGGAGTAAAATCCAGCGAGGCTCAGGAGATGGACTTACAGATGTTACAGATAGTGCAGTTTAGTATCACTCCCAAAGCTGGTTTATTTGAAAATGAAACAAGCAATAAAACAAACAAATCAAAAAATAAAACATGTCATGCCTATCCTATTAATATATCATTGGTATTAGTATGCATGTGAAGTGTATGTATGTGAGGTAGGGTTATGCAAATCAGTTGGCAGCCCTACTAATATCGAATAGAGTCGAGTATTGAAGAGCCCATTGAGAATGTCCAGCACTAAGAAGTAGAAACCGTAAAGTTGCAAAAAGGTACCGTTATGAAATAATCAGCCGAAAATTCGTCAATCTGTTGTAAAGTCGCTCTAAAGCAATGGTAAAACCATATCTTTAACTTAAATACCTATTATATTTATTATTAAATAAAACATGCTCACACGTATATTTTCATTTAAACTCTAAAAAGTATTATTTTAAAGCTTATCTTGAATTTTATTTACATTTATATTTTCTAGATTAAGCAGATAGATATGGAAAGTAAGTTTAATTATTGTCAATGCACCTAAAAATGAACAAAATGAGGAAAAATTTGTTACTTTTAACTGAACAAGCTCAACTAACGTGTATTATCCTTCTATTTTCCAGGTGAGAAACCGCACAAGTGCCAGGTGTGTGGCAAAGCCTTCAGTCAGAGCTCCAACCTAATAACGCACTCCCGCAAGCACACTGGCTACAAGCCCTTCTCCTGCAAGCTGTGCCACAAGGCCTTCCAGCGGAAGGTGGACCTGCGACGACACAAGGAGACGCAGCACACGGACCTGCGGGTCCACCTGGGCAAGGTGGACTTCATGTCGGCGGCGGCGGCAGCGGCGGCCTCTGCCGAACTGAGTGCAGCAGCAGCGGCGGGGTCAGTGCCGGGCGGAGTGCCAGCGGGGAGTCAGGGAGCCAGTGCGGTTGGGTCACCATCAAACGGGGCTCCTCCGATGGGCACACTCAACTGCCAGAAGGTCTCGCTGCTGGTATAACATGAAGGACAAACCGAAACCGAAACCGAAATCCAAACCCAAATCAACCGCAACCATTGTGCAATAGATAGAAGTGAAACGCTTCGGCAAGCATTCTCCCTTGCTTGAAGCCCAACTCCAAAGAGAAAAGATTAAAACAATTTAAATAATTTTAAGCCAGCCAGTTAAACAATATTTCCAATGTTGCCAAAAACTAAAAATAGCAAAGACAAGTTAAAATCAATTAAAGCCAGCACTATAGTCAGTCTCAAGTTCTCATTAAAACGTAATCGTATTGCCATCTAACGAACATACCAAAGCTATTCCAAAGCCAGTGGAGGTTCCAAGTTTTTCTTAATGTATGTCAGGTAATTGTATTGCCGTGTGTGTGTGTGTGGCCCAGAGGCGGCCAGTTAGAAATCAAAATCAAATTTAGAAATTCAAATTCCATCAATAACAACTGTGCGTGTCGTACTTTGTAAAATGTAACAAATTAAATCCAAACACAAGGAATCCAATATAAAGAAACCATTCGAAAGCGTGAAAACAAAAGAAAAATGTTCCAAGTTTTCGCTTCTAGATAGTTGTGAAATTTTAACTAAATCGCTGTATTATGCAAACTATTTTGATATTATATCATTCCAATGAATTTAGTCTAATTAATAAATTTTTTAACTTATTTATACATATTACGTGTATGTATGTAAAAACCGCTAAACAAATATATATATATATATTTTCATTTTAATGTTCAACAACATAATGTATGTAATATTAAAATAATAATTATGAAGACAACAATTAATCTACATTCTAAGTATTTTTATGTTTTCAAAATAAATTGAATTTATTAAGCAAAATATGAAAATAGAATTTTCTATGGGGTTAGATGGTTAGATGGTAAAAACCATTAATGTAATTTAAAACTAAGGTAAACATCACACAAGCTGTCAATAAGAAGTTGGACAACCTCGTTTGGTATTCGCAAGACAAACTGCAAGGTCCTTCGAATAACCCTGAACGTCAACGTATACGAGTAGAAATATAAAAAAATCATAAGTTCAACCATGAGAATTATAAAGAGGAATATTTAAACTGAAATGATTAAATCATGAGTGGGTGAGGCCCACTTGAATTTGTTTTCTATTCCCCAACGTGTCCAGCCGCAGATATCAAATATCACGTACGAGACGAGGGTGAACCATCCAATGCCATTTTCCATCTTCATCTTGGAGCTGTGTCTCTACCAAATTTGACAATAAAAAATATATAAATTGCAAACGGTGAACGGTGAACTCCGGTAACATAAGCTATCCGCTCCTCCGCCTAGAGTTGGACTATTCCCAAGTCTGCAATTTGCACAGCAGCAAATTGTCTACTTTGCAAATGGAGTTGAGCTGTAGCCAAACCAATTTCATCAATAAAAAATATTTCTGTCTACCTTATATAAAACGGTGAGTTACTTTTTCGTTGCCCTGGCTCTTTTGCATATGACAATTTCTATGGCAAATATATAAAAAGGGTACGTGGATATTGCCCTATGAATTTGTAGTAGCCGCAAAATGTAAAATGAAATGGTTAAGGAAATCAATAACAAGTTAGGAGTTTGGTAGAATAAATTTCAGTCTTACATTGTTTAGAATAACCAAATGTTGAATGTCTGATTAAAAATATTAAACAAATTCCCACGATTAGTAATTATGTTTGCACATTTGCAGTGCTGACAGCAATATGGAATCGAAAATAAAAATTAATAGAAAGTTGACAGAGGGAGTATTACGAAATGAGAAGTCGTATGTTAATTTATGCAATGATCGATAACATCCTGCGATTTAATGAACAAACATCTATGCCGCCCGCAACAAAAGCAAAGCCCCAAGATCAAACGACCCATGGATGGTCGTCGACCGAGGCGTTGGTGATCATAAAACATTGATCAATCAATCTTAAACGATCTGGAAAAGTCACAAAATCAGCAACTTCCGTCGACAGGCACGAGTTGAGCGAGTGGAATCGAAGTATAAAATAGTACGGAGCTGATCTTTATGCATTATTGATTGAGCGAGCGTTTTTATGATTGCATAAAACAAAAAGCAAAAGTTATAGACTCACAATGCGGGTTCTTTGAACGAATTAAACGCAATTAGCAGAAGGTACTTTCAGCTTATGAGTGTCGGGAAATCGGTTCCGTCAGGATCAGCTCTTTTCAAAAACTGGGCTGGGTTTTTAAAGTCATTCCACAAGAACATCTGCGTGCCGATGAGTTTACTCAAGGCGATCTTAATGCGAATTTATTGCCGCCATCATTATGGCTCTGAGACATGAAAATCATTTTGGGGCGATGACTAAAGACTTTTCAACAGCTTTGCACCCTTTTCGTGTATCTCCGGACTCGATTATGCTGGCCTTTTTCGTTCCGGATGAACATCGGATAAGACAATGGATCTTAATTGGTCTTTATTTGTGAAAAAGTATTATTAAATTACTCAAAATTTGGGGTTAAGGTGGGAATTTACTTTTACTTTTTTAAGGAATGAAATGAAAAAATAAAGGAAGCTTATAAGGGCATATAAATGATATAAGTTTTGACTTATTACTAAGTGTCAGCTTCATTACTGCTTATTGTAAAAAATCAAAATATATTAAATGTGTTTGGGGCCTCCACTTAAAGCGCCAACCTCATTGAATTGACCTCACATCGAAGTGCCCCTGACAATCCATTTCATTTTCCCCTTCAGCGAACTGACTCAGCTGGTCATCTTGGTGGCGAAACACTCCCTCCCCCCAGCTGGACACTTAATGGGAATTGCATTTTTATTACACAAACAGACGACGAAATGTTTATTAATGGCCCAAACACACAGGGCCATCGGAATCATCGCCATGACAATCGACTGCCAAATGCAGTTAAATTGATTCCGCCTCCGATTCCCGTAACTGCATTGCTAACTAAGTGTAACACTATAACTGCAAATGTTGTTACAACGCCCAGCACTGAGCACCTGCTGACAATTTCAAGTGCAGGCCGAGCAAAAGAACAACAACACGCACAACTGGAGTGATTTTCCGGGGGCAGTTGAGTCCTCTATCCCCTGTCCTCCCTCCTCGGTCCTCAATCTGCAATCCTCCCCCTTGATTCTGCTGTAGCGCCAGGCGCGGAAACCGCAATTGTAATCCACGGATGCGCAACATCGGGCAGCTTCCCAAACTAATCGCTCGCTCAGCGGGATCGGGTGGTGGCTGATTGCCTGGGTGGTTGCTTCTGCACTGCGAAAAATAATTAAATTCAAAGGTATTTTAAAAAATTAATACTTATGCTGTCTTCCAAAATGATCAAACTAGATTTATAAGTCTATTTTTAAGGCCAATACATATCTGGTTGAATTGCTTCTTATTATTATTTTTTTGAAAATTCAAATATAGTTACATAGATTAGGTACCATACTAGCATTATATACAAGCTTATTTTATAAACTTCTTAGGTCTTAGGTGGTACTTTCTTGCAGTGCACAGCCTCTGCATGCGGCGCTTGTTGCCAATTGAATATCTCAATTGTCGCAAGGCTGAAGGCTGTTCGGGTGATTATTTAGCGAAGGGAGTGCGTCTTGCCTTGACAAAAGCAAACAAAACGCCCCGACCCTAAGCAGAATCCCAATCCCACTGGAATAATTCAGCTGTAACCCCGTTGATATCCTTTACTCATTTCCCGCACCCTCGACAACGAACTGAGGAAAGCGCAACGCCTGGAAATTGAGCATTTTTGGTGTCATAAGTTGGCATTAGGGTGGACCCACCACGCTAGAGTAAACATCAACAAAGCGCATGAAAAACTAAATATGTTTAAAACCCACAACAATCCAGGCAGTGCATTGTTCATCAAGTGGATAATCAAAGCCAATGTAAGGACACACCATATCTTAGGTTTTCTAGAATTTTATTTGACTTTGCTATATTATAAATGTAACAATTGTCTTATGTACTTTTTTAAAGTTATAGATCCAAAACTTTGTTATTTCTTAAATCAAAAAAATAATTCTACTCTTATAATAAGTTTAACATATTTTATTTAATCAATAAAATCAAACTTATTTTGTTCATATTAAAAATATGTTGTGTTGGAGAAGGCGGGCCTAAAAATAAATATCCCAGTTTTAAATCGGTCAAAAACGTCATTACTCACAGCCCACGCTTTTTGATTAAAACTTTAAGTAGCCTCAAGTATGCTCAGTTGGTTTTTATTTTGGAATTTAATTGATGTTAGAATTAAGAAAGAAACTTGGCTGATAGGTATGCATAGAAATGTTAAATGAATTTAATATTCTGTTTGTATAATTCGGTTTTTATTAGGTGTTTTTAGGGTTGCCTTAAAAATGCTGTTTATAGAGGGACTGCTAAGGCTATAAACGTTGCTTATGCTGAAACTAGAATACTAATGACAGGATATAAATAAAGGTTAAAGTGCAATGATATACATTAGATAAATTTGATAATATATTTAAAAAGTATCGCAAGGTGGTTTCAACTAATTTTTCAATTTCTTGACAAATTTTCTTTGCAAAATGTCTGTGTCCGTTTAATTTAATTTCCCCTTGAAGCTGCGTTGGAGAAGGCGGGCCTAAAAATAAATATCCCAGTTTTAAATCGGTCAAAAACGTCATTATTCACAGCCCACGCTTTTTGATTAAAACTTTAAGTAGCCTCAAGTTGCCAGGGAATACATCACAGCCCACATTTAAGGCTTTAATTAAGGAAAGCGAGAAAAGAAAAGTGAATTAATTTAGTATTCCTGATTTATTTGTCTCATGATTTTCCCCGAGCGAGGACTTTTTCAGGGCCCGTGTCTGCGATGAGCACGATGAGTTATTGCCGTAAATCACGTAGAAGGTATAAACTCCCAGACAAACTATGAATGAGCAAGCGAGGAGAAGGACCTCGAGGACAACTGCGAACCTGTTTATTAGTCCTCTAATGCACAATAATACTTAGTGCCAAGGGTAGGAAATTATTCGGATCCTCTGGGAATACTTACCGAGTTGGCTGCCAAATGTGACCTCTGAGCCCCTGACTGCATCTTCTTTTGGGTGGATATTGAATTACGGAACACGTCTCGACTTTCTGGCCGAGGCAGGACCAACTCCACGCTGGAGTTAATTTGTGCTCTGCTGCCGGAATTGTTGCTGACGTTTTTACATAAAGTCGAGCATAAATCACATTTACCCAATGCAGAGAGTACAGACCAGAGTAACAAACGAATCTGAATCTAAATCCGAATAGAAATCGGAATCGGAATCACTATTCCCCCCACTCAGCTCTTGATTTCGCAGCGATTGAGGCGAAAGTGTTGCAAGCCAACACTCTGTAATTCGAAGCCCTAAATACGAATGCGATTATGTGAAGAATTTCGTATTGTAAGCAGCCGATTCTTCCTATTAGCACAAATGGCCACAATTTGCCATATAGCCACTAAGAAGCGTAGAATTACAAATGACATTAGACCGCAGAGGTGGCAGTTGCAGTCTCTAAAAATGATGGAATCTGATTTCGGAAAACCAAAAGACCTTGAATGGATTGAGGTTTCCATATGCCCAAATAAGAAAAAATATGTTTAAAAATGTTTAAAATAATTATTTTTGATAACCTAAAACAAACAACAATAAAAAGTTCTTAATTATTAAAGATGTCATGGCTTAGTTTATATGAAGTTCCGAATCGGAGTTATTAACAATACTTTTTTTATTTAACATTTTTGATGTTCGCAGAAAAATTTCCAGATGTTTAAAATTTTTTAAATAACATTAATTATCAATCTATGATAACAATTAAATTCATTAGTTAATAAAACATTTAAAAAATGCAAAATTCGCATTTATTTGTGTAAACTTTCCTGAATATTTTATTTATGCTTAAATTAAGCTTCGTTTTAAGTCAGTTGGCTAACATTTAGTCAGTTAACTACTTAAGTAATGAAATTATATAAAGTACAGCAAATTTGATCTCTCAACTAAAAAAGATAAAATAACAAATATATATACAATCTCTCTAAACAAGATTGAGTTAAACTACCAACAATAAAACCAAAATCAGTAAAAGTAAAATCCCGTAGAGTTCTGATTATTTCCCACACTTTAGGATGACACTGCACTTGCCCGTACACATGTTATTCCCTGGTAAATATTGTCGTAGGATTCGTAGATCCATATCCCAAAGCTGGAAATCTCGTTAGATTCGACGGGTTGAACAAGTGCCTTCCATTAACGGCGTTGTGCCGGCCAGAAATCAAACAGAGTCATAAAAATTTGACACTGGCAGGACTTCCCACAATCCGCACCCGTCAAGTGGACTGGGTCCTGTGCACAGTTTCTATTTTTTTTTCAGTTTATGCAATCTGGAATCCGATATTGGTGGGTTTCGGCGAGGAACATGGTGGTGCTGGTAACTTCGGTGGTGGAGTGTAGTAACTGGTGGCCCTTGCAGTGACAAGTGGTAATTTCTTTATAGAGGGTTGGCCAGATGGGGTAGATTGACTTGGCCCTAATCAAAGTGCGTGCGCAGGCACGTGTCGTAAAAATGGAGTAACGGTCCATGGAAATTCCCATGAAATGGCTTTCGAGAATCTTTTTTCTAACTATTATTATGATTAGTTATTATTTTTGAACAAGTGCATAGCAAAAGGGATCTTGGGAGCTAAATACCGAAGAGATTTGAAACATACGCACTGGGAGTTCTATTTTGATGAGGGTATGGGCCAGAGTTTTATCAATAAAGTGGAAAAGGACTTTAGTCAGTATAAATATAATCATTCTTATTTCTTACTTATAAATGGATATACATATATATATACCCACTTCTTCCTGAGTTTGTCAAACAAGTACCAATTGGCAGAAAACATTGCCAGCCCAAGAACTAATTGAATTTTCCGTCATAATTTGACAAATTTAATTAAAACTATTTCCACTTAAAATTTACGAATGGACATTTGTGGCGTTGGAACTTTGCAAGCGCCTGCTGAATTTCGAGTGGAAACTTTTTACATAATTGCTTTAAATTAGTTGTTAGTTTCCATTTTCCGCCCATGCCAAAGTTTCCTGCTCATCATCAGGCGACCACAAGCCAAACAAATGGAAAGTGCTCTCAAAAGGCTGCAACATCCAGACGAAAAGTTGTCAACCGAAAACAAACCATTAAGTGGGTCCAAAACACTTTTTGGTTTCTCCTCAAATTAGCAAAGGGGTGTGGCCATTTAGCATCCTTTTCTGGGAGAATCCTGCTTCACTGTCATATTGTCAAGTGTTTATGTTGCTCAGCCTGTGAATCGACCATAAAGTTGAGTTCAATGGGGATGGGGATTAAGGCGACAACCCTTATAGCAAGACAGAAATTAATGAAAGGACGAAGCTTCATATTAGAGACTAAATTTAGGAAAAATACTAAATAAGTTTTAAATATGAAAATACTTCTAGATAGTTTAGTATCTTCTGTCGAAAGGGTGAAAAATGGTTGCCTATAGAAGGGCAAATGCTTTCCAGCTTTTATCTAGATTTTAACTTATTATTAGCTAATTCCAAAACATATGAAATACTAATTTTAAAAGAAAAATCATATACCTAAATGGAAAAGGATATATAAAATGGTATAAATAAGTAAAGTTATTTGCCTATTTACCATATCATAGACCCCTCTATCCAAAGTTCACTTCATAACATCTAACTCTATCCATGTCAAGCTAAATCCATTTTAACACAATTTCCCCTCCATTTGCAAAAAGGGATATCCAAAAGATCACACCTTTCCCCTTGAACTCACTGAAATCCGTCTAATACCATTAATGGCTTTTCCATAGCGGATAATTACGGGGGTTGTCTACAATTAGAGTTCCGGAGTTTGCCGTTGGCTTATTCACGCCTTTAAATTTGCATTTCCTTCGCCCACTTCCCCCTTTGGTTACCCCCTGGTTACCACAGGCGCAGACTTATGGCCCGATTCCCGTCCCATCCGCCCTGGTAACATTTCGAAGGCAGAGCCAGAGGCTGAGGCAGCCATGTAAATCATGATGCCAGCCAGTTGACGGCAAACAGCATTCCCGCTCCATGTGTGCGTGCGTATCTGTGTGGGGCAAGTCGAAGAGTTGCCGCTTAGGAAGATTCGTCAGATTCGCATAATTAATTGCAAAGCTTTCGAATGGGAGCTGGAGCTTCCTCTGGGCTTACAACCTTCGCCTGTGGAATTTTGATTGTGTGTCCAAAGGAGGGGTAGAGGTGAGGAGGTGGATCTACCTCGTTGTTGTAGCGATTTGTGAACGTAATCGGGGTTGGGCGGCAAAGGGGTTAAGGAAGAGTGGGATCACCCGCTTCCTCTGGCCAACACCTTGGCACACAATTCCCTGGCATCTGCCGGGGCACACACAAAATTAATTGCTTTTGTCATTATACGGAATCTTGACGACGCCTCGTTTCTAATTTAATGTAGTTCATGGAACGCCGTCCGCATCCTCGTCCTCCGCCCATCTATCCATTCACCTGACAGTCGCCAGGTTGTCGTCCCTGTTGTTGATTTGTGATTTATGAAGATTAATTTATTGCTAAATAGTTGTACATAATTTATTTAACATTGATTTCAACAGGATTACTCTGAAAGTTAAGGGGCTTGATACGTTTTAAACTTGGCCTCGGATAGAGGTAAGTAATTGGCCATGGTAGGATGAGTAAGCGTATGTATTAAGTGTCTAACTTTTTAATCATTTTCTTTAAATAAAGAAAACCAATTTTAGTTTATAGTTAGCCTTATGCTGAAAATTAGCGAAAGGTGATTTAAGATACTCAAGTAATACAATATTCCAGTTCTATTTCATTACAAGTTTTTCATTCAGTCAAAAGTACGAACAGACTCCATTTTTAACATCTTATAATAAGTTAGTGTGTGATCGCCTGCTACACATACTAACTAGTTATATTCATGAACTCAACTTATTCTTGTATCCAAACCATAATCCGAAAATTCATTTAAGAGTTTAAGAGTGACTTTCTATCAAATATCACTTTTAAACTTCTTCAACTTTTAAGCTCCTCAACACCTTCTTACAACTTCTTCTTTTTAATTACATTAAGACTTAAGGAAATTGACTTAAAATTCTAGTTAAATTAAAATACACAATCTTACGCTGTCTCCACCAGCTTGTTTACATAAACCATAAAGTCAACACTGGACAATCCAATAAGCTGGGCCCAAGAAACAAACACAGAGATGACCTAAGAACCTGCTACCAATCGAATTTACAGCATCTGTGGTCCAGTTGAGGTCTTCGAGGTCTTTGGTAAACTATGGAAGATTACTACATCCTTAGAGCATTGAGAGAATTCTAAATGAGTGCATTTGTTTTATTTTATGGCCAAGTTCTCGAAGTGTCTGTCTGGGGGCTTGTCAACGAATATGCAAATGTGTTTGGGCACCCGAAGAGCTGCCTAAGTAGTCGCAGTAAATTGAAAGCAAAACATTAAGAATTATGCCCAGATGCAAACTCAGACAGAGAGTGTTGAGTGCATCCAAGGGGCCATGTGCAAGGCCCATCTTACATGGCCTGCATTGCCTTCGATTTCGATTTGGAATAGATTGTTGTCAGAACACAGATTTCTAATTGTAAGCACAAACATAAATTGCAGTTTGGGAAGTTCGGGAACAAAAGAAAATATGACTAGTAAAATGGGAAGCTCTTGTGGATAGGGAAATGCGTGTATCTAACCAATATATTTGAGGAAGAGACAGACTTCATGTAAAAAGTTTAACAAATTCACCTGCCGGTAAAACTTTTAATTGAAAACCAAGGAACTCCAAGTACCATGTTTATAAGTCCCCGTAATCAGCCTCTTGCGTTCTTCGGATCTGGCATTTTAATTTATGACACACAATTAAGTGAAGGGATTTCACTCTTCACCCCTCAACTTTCTACCTCTTTCTCAACAATTTCAGATTGGCCCAAGTAACATTCCAGGAAAAACTTGGAAAACGTCTTAGTAGATACCATTCGCTAGTTTTATTTGCCTTGAATTTCTCCCTTTTACCTTGTCTAAAAATAATGTAAGTACAAAAGTAAAGTTAGTTCACGTTCCCGCAGAGTTTTCTCTTTAATAAATTCTAACAAATAAATAAGCCTTAAAAACGATTGAGTACCTTTGATACTTATGACATTATAACGCCCATTATTAGAGGGGACAATCCTAATATTGAGTAAATAAAAACCGAATTCCCGCATTGTTTTTTTGTGACGTGTGTCGTTAAGTGTTTTCATTAGTAAATTTATGGAGTATTTACTATACCAATAATAAAACAGCGGCATTTCGTCTTAATTAAGTGTCTAGATGTCTAGATGGCACCAACTCAAGTAACCCAAGTCGCCGAGGTGGAGGAGCAGAGACACGTGATCAACTTGGACAAAAAACACTGGGATTGTGAATCGAAAACTGGTAAAATAGTGCGACAATCGCTCGGATGTCATAGGAGAGTCAATAAGGGAAGGGGAGTTACCCATCCACCACCATCATCATCATAGTTCCTGCCAGGAAGCCACTGAATAGAAAAAACAATGGCAATACAAATACAAATATTGTGCTTGATGACTTAATTGATTAAATGGATAAAAAATAGGAGAACAGCTAGAAGTGTAAGTGCCACCACCATGATATTATATCCATGGGAATATCTGTCTGGGCGGAGTGTGTGACCCTAAGGAGGTGTTAAGGTGAGACCCTTCAGGGCGTTTATCAGTCGGGCAGCCAACGCTCATCCGATGGGAAACCAAGCCCCGGGACCATGATGTAATCATCCTCGATTGAGCGATTATGATATCTCGTTACAGGAATATGCTGGTCGAAAGCCTTTTATTATTTTTGTAATTAACTTAAGTTTGAGCGGTACAATAATACTTTATGTTTATATGGCTTTAAGCCCTCCTCAATGATATTCTTTTAAAACTACTTTTAAGTCTATATAGTTTTTAAGCAAAAGTAAATAGAAATCTTCTTATTTTTAAAAAAAAAAAAAAAAAAAAAATTTTTTAAAATATTTTACTTTTATTAAAACTTGTAGAAGGGACTATGCTCGGCCCATGTTTTGTAAGCTCTTTGAGAGCTTGCGGTGATATTCCACCAACAATTTTTCGTGTTCCTCTTTCTGCCTCATTCCGTCGTTAACTGCCATACAATTTGTTTTTGTTTCTTCCTCGATAATCGTTGGACGCTTGCACTGGAATTCATTTCTTCTAACTTCTGTTTGCGCTTTGGAGTTTCTTTCGCATTTGGCGAATCAGTAAAATGAGTGATGAATTGTTTGGCAAGAGGAAGTGTTTTTCTTTCTCTCAGTGCACAGCTGCAAGGCAACATAGAATCGTCACTAGATATGTGCCCGCTTTCTTATATTTGTGTTAGTAAATGCTCTGACGAGAGACGATTTTGAGCATTCGATTTACTTATTGCTTTTAGAATTTATCTTAGGGTATACATTTTAACATAGGTAATTTATCAATAATAATTTTATTTTCCAAATATTTTAATATTTTGATCACCACAAACATTCACCAAAATACTCAAAAAATGAATAAATACTTAATCAGGGTTAAGACAGGAAAACATTGGAAATGTAATCTTATTTTCTAACCCACAAACTCTTACTAAAATACGGAAACCTCAGTGTTGTACGTACTTATTACCATTTAACACGCAATTCTCATTGGGCTTTCGTCCAATTAATATTGAATTTCATCCTAAATGCAAACAGTGTTTACGGCGTCGGATTGCAAGTCAAGGTCTGAGTTCTACCAGCCACCACTTCATGGTCCGCAGCCTTTGTAGCCACCATAATCAGCGGCGACAAGCCAGGGCTATAGATCATCGGTCCGAGCAGAGCAACATATGTCCAAATAGAGGTGGGTGGGGGTGAGAGCCTCGAAGGGAGGAATCGGACTCAGAAGGACAGGAGGGAGGGGTGAACAAATAACGGAGTGTGTGATATTTTGATCAACCGAATGTGTAAAAGTCATGGAACAAATCGAGGCTCGTTAATAGAAAACAATTAGATTCTTTCCGTATTTCCACGGGTTTTGGAATCGGTTAGCCAGTGTTCAGGTTCAGGTGGCGGCGGGGAAGGGGTGACATGAACTATGTGCGGCACGTTCCGGCTAATATACAAAATGAAAAGTCAAGTTTGAAATCATTTATCTTGTTTTCCAACAGCTAGGGAGTACAAATCGCAAAAAAAAAAAGGAGATGGAATTGAGAAAAAATGACAAAGGCACGAGCAGAAATGATGCCGCTAAATGAAATTGGCAAAAGAAGCCGCGATGCCAGGAGCATGTTGTGAATGCGAAATGAACCGGGTGACAGTGACACCCCGAAAGTGGTAACCCACACATAGACACCTTGCTGTCAACCCTTTTTGGAGCGGCCCTTTCGTCATATTATTCAAATTGAAACCGTTTTTCCGTGTACTTTTCGCATTTTTTCCACCGAAACAGAAATAGCCGCCCCATGATTAATTCACACGATTGGGAGTTAGACCGTGGCTTTCTCTCTTTGGGACCCTCAAACGGCTGACCCTTTACCTTTAACCCTTCTCCGTCCTGGACACTTGGCTTGCTTTCCAATTGCTTCTTTGACAAATCGTAGTAACAGGGGTGACAAGGATCCGCAACTTCAAATTAAAAAGCTCAAAAAAAAGATATAAATTAAGGGAAACAGAAAAATAAATTATTTTAAGTGTACCAAATTACACATTTCGTTTGCAGTTCGCGTACTACAATTTTTTATGTGAAATAAAAAATGAAATAAATTGCAATCTGCTAATTGAAAATTAAAAATAAACCATTTTAAAATTTGCACATCTGAGTTCTGCCATTTGTCATGTGCACTGCACGTGTCGCACTCGAAAGACTGGGATGGATGGTTTTATTTTTAAAAGATACAAAATAATCGCAATTGGCGAATCAATCAATTTTTGCAAATTGTCTTTGGGCACTGCAATGTATCAAGTTACTCAAATAAACCAATGATCAATTCCATTTTAAATTTTTTAATTTCTTAATATAATTTTGGTGATTGATTGATTTCTTTTAGCTTTTCTATATTGCGTTAGTTAGTATTGTAAGTTTTAGCTTCCTAATCAAGAGTGAACTTTTTTTTTAACATAAACCAAAAACACAACTAGATTTTAAAAGTATAAATTAATAAATATAATCTTCGTCCATTTGTAACGATTAAAATAAGAATATCATTAAATGGTTAAATTTTATTTAACCTGACTTAAGCGCTCAGAGTTCTGGCTCGCCCACCTCGCGAAGTGCAAAAACATTAAAATGATAAATGAGTGCGATTATATTCTTATTACCATCAAATTAATATGGCTCCTCTGGCTCTCAACTTTGGCTTGGTAATCAGTTTGCTTCTTCTTTTCTTTTCGCCACACCCTTTTACGTGGGCCAAAAGGTAACCGCAACTGAGCGATTTATTGACTAAAAATGAATTACCACGCAGTGGGCCATAATAAAAGCGAACAAATAGTTGAAAAATGGAAGTTGAGTTATGGACGTAAAATACACCTTAGGCCGAAAATATATTTACAAAAAAAAATTTAATAGAAGAAGAAGAAGTACTGTGACTAGTTAAGAAAACTACTTTTAAAGTATTAACGTTTATAATTTAGTAAAAAAAATTTTTGATATAAGCAAACAAAATTTTATTTAAAAGAATTGATTGAGTTCATTTTATGTTCTTTATTCGAGTTAGTAAAGAAAAATACCGAAATACTGTTGAGGCTCTCGAAAAACCTTTCCTATAAATAGGCTGTCACCAGAGAACTAGTCTACCCCTTCTATCCCCAGGTAGTAAAAATAAAAATACATCAGGACCCACCGCCAAAATCAAACACAATCAAGCGAATTGGGTTCCGTTCGAGCTCCAGTTCGGGTTACTTTGCTTGCACAGCCATTTGAGGTTGTCCGTTCGGTTGGTTAAAAATAATCAGACCGCTTCGTATAGTGGCAAGGACACCCAGGATGGCCTCCCACCGCGGTAAACATCGTTTGTCAAATGCTCCGACTGCCAAGGACTGGGCCTGTCCAGCTCCATTTCCAATGCCATCCTGCTCCAGTTGCACTTTATACGGAGTGGGGTGGCTACGGAATCCTCCTTCTTTTGTAAAGGACTTACGTGAGTCGCGGCCGTGCGATAAAATAACCGGTTACAAAATATTTGTTGACATTCCGCGGTAAATTACCATAATTAGTTGATTCGAGCGACCGACCCATGTTTGATCGGACTGTCATGGGGCGTTAGGTTGGGCTATGGGGTGAAGTGGAGTGGGTGTGCGTGCAGCGACATAATGCCAAACAGAGCACTG
The DNA here is from genome assembly GCF_018153835.1 of Drosophila eugracilis. Classification (NCBI taxonomy): domain Eukaryota; kingdom Metazoa; phylum Arthropoda; class Insecta; order Diptera; family Drosophilidae; genus Drosophila; species Drosophila eugracilis. Next base: position 195,985 of record NW_024573661.1, on the reverse strand, counting down.
CCCACTGCTAAAAGGATAATAATTAGAGCATATGTACGGATTGAGTGCAAATATTGACTCGTTCTGCGTTTCCTTTGCCTACTCCTTTAGCCTTTGCCTTTGCTGCCCTCCATTTGTCATCATTTCGGGTCGTTCTGGTGCGTAAACTGAAATTAATCAGCCCGATATCAATATCCGAGCAAACATTGCTCCACATAAAACATATGTATGCATATAAGCGATACATATGTCAAAACCTTATGGACATGGATTTGCCTTTAGGCTTCTCCTACCCGCAAGGATTGTTTACTGTTGGCGTTAGTTTAGGGGTTAGCCAGAAAATATTAGGATTCTTAAGGTAAAGCAAATCAAACAGGAACTCAGAACACTGCAGTTATGCCAGTTATCCAGTTTAAGGTTTAATATAGAAGCATTTGAAATCAAGTTTTGGCGTTAATAAAACTAGTACTAAAATGTTTGAAATGAAAAAACCCTCGAAATGTTTTCTAAAAATATCTATCAAGAAAGTAAAGATAATGAAAGATGATTGATATTCCCAATTCCTTTTAGTTTTCTGAAAATAAATTATTAATAAACATAAATAAAAACATTAGTGACTAAGATACATTAAATCGTCAAAAATAAATACAAAAAGGAAATCCCATAGTTCCACTCGTTTAGCTTACAATGACAAAGTCATTAGTTAACATCCCTGGCATCTGAAGGCAAATAAGGATACCACGACCTCATGGGCTGAACCAATGAACCGCAAATTAATTCCTAAGCCACAGCCACAATTAATATGCCACCGAACCGACGCCCTCAAAAGACTGGAACAAGGAGAGTGGAAAAGAGATTAGGACAGTCAAATGACTTTAAATTAAGCGGATGTGCGTCTGTCGATTTAATTAAAATCAAAACAAAATCTTTGCCCTCCGCCACGCCTCCTTTTGGCCAACCCCTTGGGCCGGCAAATAGACAAATAATAAAACCATAAATAATTGAAAACAATAAATGAGCAAATATTCATAAATTATTAACGCAGGAGCCGCTGCTGTGCGGGCTGACAAAAGACAGCACAAATACCCAAAATATTTTGCCAAAGCATTTAGAAGGACAATGAGGCACGAACCAGATGACAGAATCCGGGGAAGAATAGCAAATCCCCGCAGCAAATAATTGAGCCTCATAAAGGAAATATCATTCATTGATTTTCCCCCGGCAACCACAACAGACTCTCGACCTCTCATTCTCCCCCAGCAAGTGGATGAAGTCGTCGGACTCTCGGAAGTGGGACCGGGAATGGGGTGGCAAGTGGTAGATAGGTAGATGGGTGGTGGGTCATGGGGCTTCTGTCATCGGCAATATGGACAACTGACGAAACTATCCACCGAACGGTGAAGGAAGACTTCCACACGAATCCGAAATCTATGCTCCGTCATGATTTGCACAAAAAACTTGAGCCGGCAAATTTGTCGGTGGCAGAAAGGACACAAGAAATATGGAGGGAAAAGGACAAAGCAAAGCTAAGGACGAGCCAGGGACTACCAATGATAAATTATTGAGGGATTTCTGTTAATTTGATGACACTGATGATGGCCAAGGACAGATTATCCTGCCTAAAAAAAAACATACATATATGTATTTGTAAAGATTCGATTCTTAATTGTCATTCTGAGAATGATTTATTTTTTTTAAAACATTTTGAAATATTTTGATTTTGAAAATGAAAATAAACTGGTTGTTTATTACTTGCACCTGATTTTGGCTGTCTATGAGGTTAATTTTCACAATTTAAAAACATTTTTTTTTACAAATCATTCAAAGGTAATATTTTAGACCTTAGCTCCTCCTTAGCTTTTTTGTGATTTTAAAACCATGCAATATTTCCAGGTCAAAAATCAAGTAAGTCTACAAAAAAAAATGAACATTCATTTTGGTACACCTATAAATATCTTTTATTTTTTAAACTTATAATTAACATTACTTAAAGTAACTAAATACAAATAATATTAAAATTATTAACGTTTAATGCCAAGTACTATATATCTCTACATTGAGCTTATTATTGCTTGTATTACTGTATTGGTAAAACCCAAAAGTTAACTTTCTGTTAAAAAATAAAATCAGTCTTATGAATTCTGACATTCTACACAGTACTCATAGTACTTTCTTTGTGCAAAAATGTAGTCAAAAACTTTAACCCTTATGCTACCAAAATTTCATGATAATCAGAGTATAATTGTTAAAGAACTAAGTTTTATACCTGCCAGCATTCCACTGACTACAACTAACGAACTTAGCAAAGTTACACACCCGCTCAATACTGTCACCTTTTTCGATCGCGATGGGGAATCGATAACAAACAAATGTCAATCGACGCACTGAGAGCTCAGAAGTTATCTGAAACAAAAACAAGCAACCCATGCAAATAGCATATCAATTCGAAAGTTTAAAATTCGCCCAAGATGAGCGCGTACTACAGGCGCGCGGCGCTGCGTAACAAGAGCCCCAGTCGGGGATCTGTTGAGGCAGATATGAACGAATCCGGATACACATCCTTCCGGGCGCTGCATAACTCAACCGCGGAGACGCCATTTTTGTTGGAGGACGCTGAAGGCGAGAACTGTCGCAATGTGTCGAACACCTCAATTTTGGTTCGGGGATTTTCTACGCCCAGTGGCCATCAGGAGCAGGACCTCCACTGGGGCAAGCCACATCCCAAGAAGCTGCCGCATAGGCGATGCTCTGTGGAGGGGGAGCCCTTTTCGATGACGTCCCTCCTGCAGGAGGAGCACAGTGTGAAAAAACGGAGAAAGCATTTTCAACCACCACACAGCAGTCCAAAAAAATCCAAGAAGTTGCTCTTCCCCCAACTTGATCAACCACCGCCCAAGAACCGATTCTATGGCGGCGTGGAGCATCTGGACATCGTAGCCAAGCTTGCCCAAAACAAACCGGCCCTGGAATGCATTTTGCGCCATGTCGGCAGCCACACGCTGGACGTAATGACTCAAGTATCAGCAGCCTGGAAGCAAGCCGTTTACAGCAGCCAACAGGATTTGGAGCGCCTGCAGAACCATCGGCTCAAACTAACCCTAACCAAAGAGAATCACTGCGTGCCCAAGCGGTGCAACCATGTGCCCAAGGCAAACCATACCGTGCCATTGCAAACCTCAAACCACAGCAGTCTGGCCAACAGTGCCGCCTCGCTTATGGACTCAGGGAACTCTAGCATCCACTTGAAGGAAGTGGATGCCGGTAGAGTTCTGCGCGAGCAGGCGCAGCGCGTAAAGTGTCCACGCTGCGGTAGAGGCAGTCGGGTTTTTATCAGTGAGGCAGCTAGGAGCGGTGACGTAGCGCTGTCCCAAACATTGCCCATCGGACGCAACAACAGCACATTCCTCAACACAGGCGGACCCCTCTCAAGCGATTCTTGTCTCTGGACCTCGACGAAATGAGGACCCCAACGCAAGCACCCGCTTACAACTTCGCCGAATGCACAAGTGTCATCTGCCAGTTCCGGTTTTGCGTCAACTGTCTGTGCAAGTCGCATCCCGGCGAGCGTTGCCTGGTCACCGAATTGGACACGCCCTCTAAACTCATGATGCCCCGTGAACGGCTCACGCCACCACAACGCGCCCAGAACCGCGATCCCAAGATCAGAAGGAAAAACTCGCTCAAGCGGCTCTGCTTTTAGCCATAATATAGGTTTTATATTTACGTTTAGTATTCGATTTGCCCAAATCTCATTAATTCCATATTATGATCATCGCATTAAGTTCAATTTTGTCATCACAAACATTCTCACATTTGTTTTTAGATTGTTTATGTTAAGGTTTGTCAGAAATCTGTACCTCAGAGAGATTAAGTACTTTTCACATACGCGAAACATAAATATTTTTAATACTTAGAAACTTAGTACATAAAAGTTTTGCTGTTCTGTACAATACTTCTCTTAAGTTTATTTTGTTCTATGAACTCTCGAAAAGTATTAAGGACCATTTGGTCATGTTTGTTTTTAAATTTAAAAACTTGTAAACCCTCAAATATATTTTATCTAGATATCGAAAAACAAGTCTTTAAATTTTGGTTTTGTTATTTAGAAAATTTTCCCTTTAGTTTGGAAAAAAAATCTTTAATACTTAGAGATTTTATACAAAAACTGATCTACATTTTAATGCTATACTACTTTTCCAATAAAACATTTTCAAGTTATTAAAAAAAACTATCAAATAATTAAGAAGAGAGTCTTTAAGGCGTTATAAATTTCCCATGGCCTTTTTCGATTTGTTGTTTTTAGTTTTTTGGTTATCACTTATAAAAAATATTTAATGTTCTACTAATACTATATCTAAATTGTTTTGGTGGAACATATAATCTGGTAATTAATTAAAATATATATTTAAAAAATCCTATTAACACGGTTCGTGAATATGCTAATTCCCATGTAGGCGATTGTGAATTTTCCAGGCTTTTTGTTGATAGACTCTGGTGACCAGAGTCTGGTCACACTAACACAAACACGTGTGGAGCGCGGTCGCCGCACGGTTTATTATTTTTTTTTGAATAAAGAAGAAATTTAATTATAAAGAAATAAAAGAAAGGCCGTTCAAGATGAGTACCGCTTTGGCCCAGCAGCTGCAGAAATTAGCGGCTCCGCAGTCGTCCATCACTTTGGTGGATGCACGAAGTCGAGCCTCCTTGCTTTTCGATCCCAAGGAGGCGGCTACCAAGGACCGAAAATCCATCTACGAGATTGGGGTAGTGGGATTGCAGGAGCTGACCGACTTCAACCCGGCCTTTAAGGAGTTCCAGCTGACGCTTTTTGATGAGGCTACATTAACATTGGAGCGATCCGTTGAGCTGCCTGAGGTCAACAAAATGCTGGACGCAGCCATCGGAAAATTCCTGCGCCTTTTATCGCCCTACCTCCTGTTGCGCCCTGCTCACTTGGCCTTCGAGTGGCTTTTGCGTCGATTCCAGGTGCACGAGTACAACCGCAACGAGGTGATGGCCCTAATTCTGCCATACCACGAGACCCCTACCTTCGTAAAGATATTAAAGACCATGAGGCTCCGGTCATCGGATGCGGATTGGTACTGGCTGCGACCGTTGCAGCGTCCTGCCGTCCCACTTGCTAAGACGGCCATCATCAACAGAGCTGCCAGCAATCCTGCATTCCTGGGCTTCATTTGTCAGAACACCCAGAAGACGGTCAAGGAACTGGGTCCGAGGGCCCACCAACTGCAAGCCCAGATCAACTTCTATGCCACCGTCGTGGTGGGCGCCTTGCAGACGGCGAAACCTCTGCAAGATTGGCATATAACAACGATCTTTGGAGTCCCTGCTGCGTGGTTTGGTTTCGGATAACATTGATTTCATGGCCGCTGCCTATGTAATCGTCGCCCAGCTCGTCTCCCGCACCAAGCTGAAAAGCAAGGTGTGCAACGCCCTCCTCGAACGCGTGGCCAATTGCCCGTTCGAAAGGCTGCACAGCGAATCCCTGCTTCTGCTCATATGCATATATGGCAAACAGCAGGCCGCAGTGCCTCAATTTAAGCCCGAAACCGTCCTCAATCTGGTTGGCCAGAAGTGGCTCATCTCGACTCTGGCCTCTCTGGCAAAAAGCAATATTGCCATTCAGTCCATTTGCATGCCACTCATCACGGGCTCTGTGGCCGCCATTAGAGAGAATGACGCTGCCTCCAACTCGTGCAAACAATTCTTGGACAACCTTCTTTCGGATGTGCCAATGGCAGTGCCGACTGCCCAGCAATTGATTAAGTAAGTATTTCAAGTCAAAAATGTCCAATTATTTATTTAGTTTTAGTGTTATTTTATAATTAGCGGTAAATAAACTCACAAATCAAATGAAATTATTTCAACTTTTTTATGACACCTTTTTCAGTTGCTTTCTGGATACTTTCGTGGAAACAGAAAGCGAGGCACCAGAGCCAATGGAAACCGATGACGATACCATAGTAATTGATTCTGACGATGAGACCGAAACGGAAAAGACCAGCTTTCAAACATGGTTTTCCTCTTACCTCGAAAAGCTGGAGAGACGTTATGCGGAAGCTTTTGATTTGAGTGTTAAGGAAGCATTAAGAACGAAATCTGCTACAAGTAATCGCAAAAAGGCCTTGAAGTTGGCCCTAGGTATGTAAATTAGGATTATCTCGCTCCAAATTGTAATTTTATAACGTTATTTGCATTCAGGATTCCGTCTCAATACCACCGATGAGAAGGCAAAGCACGCATACGAGAAGCTTTACCACTACAGCGCAGACTGGCGACTGGCTGCTGTTCAGCAACTGCTTAAAAACCTGAAGTCGTCTAAAAAACGAGAGAGAAGCTTAAAGCTACTTCAAGAGTGTCTGTCAGACAGGATCAATGATGACAGTGGTTCTGTAGTGTCGGCTATGCTTTCTTTATCAACTGAAGAGCTTGCTGAGATATTAGGTTCTGTACCTCTAGCCCAAACCCTTTGCAGTCTACTAAACCGTGCTCAATCTGAAAAGGATGAAGAGTGGCGACCTGTGGTTTCGTTGGCTGTCCGCCACCTGACCTCAGACCTTGTAAGCGGCTATTATGACAAAAATCTTGTCTTATTGGCGCTGATGCCGCTGCTGTTTCCTGGTGAGGCTCTGGCAGAGCATGAGCATACGGCTCTTCTTATTCTGCTCACTAGTGATTTCTCCTGCAAAGTTCCATTTTTATCTAAGCTAAAAGTGAGCCAGGAATTCAGCGATTTTAAAGCCAATGAGCATCGTCAGCATTTTCTGGATGTGATAGCGAGCAGCAGTGAGGAGTTGCTAAGTCAAGAAAGGGCGCTTCTACAAAGCATAGAAGATCACGGAGGTGAAGCTTACATACAGGATGCCTCCCAGTTAACCCACCTGTTACTTCTGCTGACTGCTTATGCCAAAAAAGAACTGCACCCACTGGAAAGCCTTCACATGCTGGAAAAAATTGTACTGTACGGTCGACGTATGCAGTTTCGTGTAACTAACAGAAATCGCAACTCTCAGAATGTTGCCCCTGTCCAATTGTATGTGGATTTTCTTTTGACTTTGGTTAAGAACACCAAATGGACAAATCTGTCTGCGACGCCTTGGAATCAGTTGACTGATGAACTTCGTCTTTGTCTGAGGCTGTTAGAAATAATTTGCGCACAAGTCTTTTCGGAACGGATTGATCTGCCAGAGCGTCAGGAATGGACCCGAGCATTACAGCAAAGCCTACAACTGATTTTGCCTGAAGCCCAAGAAAGACTGGATTTCCTCTCCAACTTCTACGTCTTCGATCGATTGCCGGAATTGTGGCATCGGGACTCCGACTATGCCGTGTTTCCGCCTGCAGGGTTTCTTGCTGCTGGAGGCGGTGCTGTCTAACCCAAAATCGCAGCTGAATTGTAGTCTTGTTCATGTGTTGCGGGTGGCCAACGCCTGCGGATCGCCTCTACAAACCCTACGAGTTCAGGCCGTTAACACGCTGGAATTGATTAGTAATCGCAAACTAGTGTCCCATGTGGAGCAATTAGTGAGATCGTTACTTCAGCGGAAGAGCGAACTGGGCATGGACCATGAACAGTATGCCCTGATTCTGTACACAATTTTGGACCCAGAGAAGGCCACGGCTAAGGAAAAACTGGTCCTGTCCAAGCTAAAGAGATCTATTTTAGCATTGGCCTGTGATTCCGAGCAACCGCCCATTTATACCGCAGCTTTGCTTGCGGCTCTCAAGCACGTGAACGAAGAGCATTTCTTATCCGATTTACTACCGCTGGGGCTTGAATCCCTTAAGAAGATCACTACGGGCGATGGCACACAGCATTTGAAACAGCTGCCGTGGCCACATAGTGAAATTTACAAGTCGGTATTGGAAAAATTCGAAGGACGTGTTGCGTTGAATGTTTTGCTCCGGAAACCTCTGGCTTGGACGCTGTTCGAGGAGAGTTTCGCTCACGACGACACCTACGTTTTACTGGAACAGAAGCTCCAACCTCTTCCCTGCGTTCTTCTTAATAGTCTATCACCTGAGACGTTTGAGCAAATGCAGCCCAACCACAAGCTATCTCTCATTAAGCTGATTGTGAAGGCGGCTACCAACTCGGACAACGATAGTATTTTCCTGGCCAGTCATCGATTGTTGAAGCGCTGCCGCTTGGAATGCCAGCCTCTCGTGCCTATGCTGACGGAGACGGCAAGCACAAAGGTGCAGGAGAAAAATCCCAAAAAACGACTCTCTGTAGCGGTCCAACAACTAGATCTGACCAGCCCATCCTGGAAGCAGGGAATGACTCTTCTCGAGCTATTGGAACATAAGAAGCAGCTTGTTGGAGCTGAGTTGCTGATTCCTTCGCTATTCGAACTGCTTCAAGCCTGTCTAACGCTGGAAGAGCAGAGTGCTGCCGAATATCCCAAACAGCTAATTCTCTCCAGTTTGCTACACTGTTGCCAAACGGCCCAGTCAGCTGGCGTGCAGCTTGTTAAGGCTCTGCCCGAATCTTGCTTCCGCATCGAACTGGTGGTGCAGTGCCTAAGGAATACCCGCAATCCACAGACCCAGCAGCACGCCCTACTTTTCCTGACGCACTGTGCCGGTATGTATCCGCAGCAGGTGTTACTCAAGATCGTCGAGATATTTACCTTCGTGGGTTCCACGGTGGCCCGTCACGACGATGCCTTCAGCTTACACATTATCCACAATGTTGTTGAGTCAATTATTCCTATCCTGCTGCTGAACACTGGACATAGAGAGTTGGTTATACCCGTGCTCAAGGTGTTTGCTGATATTTGCACGGATGTGCCTATACATCGGAGATTGCCTCTTTATGCCACCCTCTTCCGCGTCTTAGAGCCCAAAGAACATCTTTGGCAGTTCCTATGCATTGTATTCGAGTCGCAAGTGATTTTGGAGGTTTCCACAGACAAGTCGCGGCTGGACTTTGCTCGCGAACTTACTCTGATGTTCGAAGATCCAACCATTGGCTTACAAACTAGCGTATGTCTGTTGGAACACTTGGCCAAATTGCCTGCAAGCAAAAGCGGTCTGAAGGAGAATACCGATACGTCAACTTTATTAACGGAAGAACAAATCTTTGATGTGGAGACACACACGTTCAAGCAGTTGCGCCACTACAAGTACCTTATCATGGACTTCCTATCTGGAATCAGCAGCTGTAACGAATGGCAGGCGAAAATGAAACGGCCAGACCCGACAGAGTTATTGCCCTACTATCAGGACTTTATCCTGAAGACACTCGCATATGTGGGCGTGATTAATGTATCTTTGGAAGCAGCCACCGAAACGCCTTCTCTGGAGAAGTTCTGGCGGGTGTTGGCTAACCATGCCCACGATGTCTTGGATAACGCCATCGGTCTACTGGCACCGGAACATTTTATCAGCGTGATCACCGAGCTACTGCAGCACGATCATGTATATGTGCGCATTAAGGTCTTGGACCTGTTGGTGACCAAGTTAGGCCCTACAAGTGATTATTTCCAGCAGTCGTCAGCGGAACACTTTGGAGTTCTCTTCACTCCATTACAGGAGATAATCAATGGTATTTTGGAAGGCGGTTCCAGCACTGCACTGCAGGCGAAGCTTCAACAGACTGCATTGCATGCTTTACAGCTCTTGGCCTTCCACCACGGGCGGGACTTTATTGAGCAATGCCGCTCCTTACTGGCTACACTGACCAAGATCACCAAACGGAGAGCTAATGTGCCCAAGGCAGTGTTAGGTAATGTTGTACTGACCCTTGTCGAGATTTGTGCAAGTCTCAAGGCCCACGCCCTAGCACAATTACCCAAGTTTGCGCCCCAGCTTACGGAGTTGCTGAAGGAGCAGGTTCACCAAATGGCCACTCTCAAGCAAGGACCAGACTACGTCTGTGTCACTTTGGTAACATGTAAGTCACAAATTTTTTGGAAATATAAATTCCTTTACTAAAATTCGTTCTCTTATTTTACAGCTCTTTACAAGCTTTTTAAGGCTCTGCCGCTATTCCTGGGACCCTATTTGGTCGACATCATAGCGGGTCTGGCCCGTTTATCGGTACAACTTGAGAGTCCACAATTGATGCAGGATAAACGCACGCAGGCGCTAAAGCAGCGACTTGTTGAAGTTTGGGAGGCAGTCGCCCAAGGCGTGGAAGTCCGCATCCTTGTTCCCAGTTGCGCAAAGACCTTCTCCAGTCTGTTAGAGCAGCATGCTTATGATGAGTTGGGACAACTGATGCAGCAGCTCCTGCTACAAAGCATCAAACACAATACAGCGGCACAATTACAGGCAGTTCAGGATCTCCTGAGCGAGCTGTTCCTGCAAGCCCTAGACTTCCGGCTGCATGTTCGCGGACGCAGCTTGCAAAGGCAACTGGTTTCAGATGTGGAGGCTTCCATTGCCGAGACATTCGTTACATGGATCCTAAAGCTATCCGAGACCAGTTTCCGTCCCATGTACGCTCGAGTTCACAAGTGGGCGCTGGAGAGCAACTCAAAGGAAACTCGTCTTACCTACTTCCTGCTGACCAACCGGATCGCCGAAGCTCTAAAGTCATTGTTTGTACTATTCGCGAGTGAATTTGTCGAAGACTCGTCTCGATTGCTGGCAGAGCACAATTCTACTCGACCGGAGTTCGAAGTCGGAGATCCGGAAGATGATGTGGAGCTGTTAACGGCAATACTGAACACTCTACATCATGTCTTCTTGTATTGCAGTGAAGACTTCATCAACGAGCATCGCTTTAACGCGGTGATGTCACCACTGGTTAATCAATTGGAGAACCAAGTGGTACTGGAAAATGAACCGCTCCAGCAAGTTCTTAGCAATACTATCGCTCAGTTAGCGGTGGCCACCAACGATGTGATGTGGAAGCAGCTAAATAGCCAAGTGCTCCTTAAGACCCGCACTCCTACGCCCGAAGTAAGAATCCTGGCATTCAACAGCTGCGTAGCCATTGCACGCAAGCTTGGTGAAAGTTATGCTCCCTTATTGCCGGAAACGGTTCCCTTCATTGCTGAACTGCTGGAGGACGAGCACCAGCGCGTGGAGAAGAACACTCGGAGTGCGGTACAGGAGCTGGAAACCATTCTAGGCGAGCCTGTGCAAAAATATCTTTAACAATGTAAATGAGAAGGTTTTTTTCAACTGTGAAATGTTAATAATATATTCTTATATGGAAATATTAATATTTTTTTCCTTGTTCACAACTCGTTTGTTTGATAACTCGACGAAGATTTGAAGAAAATCAAATCAACCAACACAGAGAAAAGGGGCAAGTATGGGTTTACTTAATATTTCATGAAATTAATAGGAGTATTGTCTTTTTTTTAATATCCTAAGACTACAATATGGAAGATCGTTCAAAATACGACTTCAAATGGAAAACTAGTAGTTTATTAACTAAGTCATTTATTTCGGAATGCAGGGTCCGCTTAATCTAGTGTACAATAAGAAAACAATCAACATTATTCTTGGCACAACAAGGCGGTACTATGTGTTGTAGCTATAGGAAATGGTGGGGATGTGGGCGTTGTTTAGCGTGTTGTCGTGCGTCTCCTTATCTTCGGGAATCTCGGGATCCTCGCGCTCCTCCTCCTCGTCAATGATGCTGATATCGCGAATGGACGGCCGGTGGCTACGACGCCAGCCGCTGAGATCCTGCGGCTGCTTGGTCTTAGTCAGCAGTTTGGTACCTGTCACCGAGATCATGATTGCTCCGAGTGGAGCTGTCAGAACGATGCTGAACACACAGATCGTCTGCACAATGTTTGCCCAATTGCGTTCGTCGTCCGAGGAGTTATCGTCCAGATGCTTGAGGGCCACTGGTCCTAGAGCTGCCTGTACTGTTGCCTTGGCCATCCATGACAATCCCACAAAGAATTTCTCTTTGGTGTTGAGGCGATCGCCAAATGCAATGCCCGCCGTTGTGAAAATACGAAGGATGGCGCCCGTGAAGATGCAGGCCGCTCCAATAGACACCGTGTGCGAGTCCAGCTCGCGAATCTTTATGGTGGCACCGGTTAAACCAAACAGAATAGGTTCAAAGATCATCCAGAAGATCTCAAAGGCGGTGGACACCGGGTTATCCTCCACATCCCAGCCGTCCTTGCACCAGAACAGGTTGGAAACAAAGGCTGAGAACACGACGGCCAAGGGTCCAGCACCCTCAAATCCCAGTTCCTCGCTGCCGTAAATGGCCATTAATCCGCCGGTGAAGAGTAGCAGCGTCCGCAACGGCACCACATATGCGTCGCCCTTCTCTGGGAAGATGCGGGCCAGCGATCCCCAGACAACGCCAAATCCAAGTCCACCCAGGATGCAAACCGGAGCTTGGGCAATCTGATAGGCCAGACCCTTGTCGGAAAACATCACTGTGCTGATGATGCCAAAAATGGCCACAGACAAAGCATCGTCCACTCCGGCCACGGCCACCACCAACGTGGGAATACCCTTGGCCACGCCATAGCCCTTGGTTCGCAAACGGAACAGGCAGGGCACCACGACAGCTGGCGACACAGCAGCAATGATGGAACCCAATAGGAAGGCCCAGATCCAGGGCAGATCCAGCAGGAAACGCGACATTACGGCCATCACAACCGCCTCCACGCACCACGGGATGATGCCCAGCTTCAAGATCGTCTTGTACACCTTCTTAAAGGCCTCCGGCTCCATTTCGAGACCAGCTCGAGTCAGGATTATGGTAAGTGCAAACTTGCGCAGGTGGGCCGTCACCTTTGAGAAGTCGCCATCTATATCCGCCCAGCCCACGTTCTGAAAATTTTAAAATTAGGAAAAATTAACATTTAGGTTAGATAAAAGTTTTCTGAATTCATATTTTTGCTCTCGATTTCTTAATTAAACGTAAATTATGTTCGCTGCTCACCTGAAAAAGAATGCCCACCAGGAGCATGCCAATTAGACGTGGCAAGGTAGTCAGCGATATCAGGTAGCCACCAAAGTTTGCGGCCACAGTGAGAACGACTAGACCGAACAGCTGTCCTCCAGGGGCGGCTGAGTCGCCTATGATCACAAAGGCCGTGATCCAGATAAGGACACCTAAAATTCAGAAAGGAAATAGATTTATGAATCAGGTCTTGAAAAATCATTGCAAACGTCAATTACGAAAATCAATTTAAAAAATGTTAGCAATGCATTTAAGCATTTTCAGTTATGTTTCATTAGACTATATACGAAAATTAAATATTATTATTTATTATTGTTTACTTATTAAGGCCGACAGAAACGAAAGTTTGACATTGAAGAACGTAGAGTTGTAGAGTTGTTGTTAAAAAATTTAAACACAGGTTTTAGTGATTTAACCTTTTCATATATTCGCATAAAGCTTATTCGTAGAGTAAACTGCCGATTTCATTTTGAAACCTCCTGAATCTAAAATGGTCTCTCAGTTTCTTACAATTTGTAAAACCAATCAAATAGTTTGCTTACCAATCAGAATAATTGAAATAAGGCGAGATACCGTTCTGAAGGTGGGACAGAGCGGGTAGGGGAATATCTTCTGCCAGAAGGGTGGCTCCCAGGATGCAGATGGCTCCTCGCCGCGGCACTTCAGGCAGAATGTGTACATCCAGGACTCCTCCACATAGTTGGCCCCGCCATTGCTGTCGCCCACGGACGTGTGTCCCATCTGGTGGCCATTGTACTTCGAATTGAGCACGTCCAGCGCATTCTGACGATAGTTTTCTGTGAAACAAAATTGTTGCAATTCATTAATGAAACAGTCTAACAATTTCGATGAGTACGCAAGTACCTAGATCTCAATAGACCGCAAGAAAATTATCTCGTCAGCCATCATGGATCTCTAATTAGGTGATAACTATGGGCATAATATCGAAGGGGAACGCTTGCTTGCATACGTCAAAGGCAAGACCTACGCAATAATATTCGGTATTGGTAGAGACCACTTCCAACGTCCCGCTAATTGATAATGTCAACTGGAAAATTAAATAGACGCAGAACCATTGCCTTCGATCAAACAGTCAATTTAACTCGAGATATTTGCATTTTTCAACTGTCTAATATAAGCCAATCAATCGCAACTAGACCGTAACAATCAGGTACTGGCCTTTTTGGGAAACTTCCTATCATATTTTGGAAAAAATAACACTGTCAATAAGAAGTTTAAAAATGTGCCAAAGCATTGCCAACTCTAGATAGTTTGAAATAGACATATATTTTACAAAATAATTTATACTTAATGCCCTCAAAATGAATACTTGCACGTTTTCAAAAGTATTTAATTGTTCATTGTGGCGCCTCTGATAAAAGTTTTTATAAACGTGTCCGCTGGGGAAATACCCAATTGAACGGGCTTAAGACGGAGGTGTAGACAATGTACGTCGCAGACTATATAAGAAATATTTTCAGAGTATAAGAGATATGGCATACCTTCATGACAGGAATTACCTGATTATCTATTTCAAGATAAAGTTTCTAATCAACTATATATATGTCTAGTTACGATCCTTAGATCAGTGTTTTTTTCCACTTACCATAGCTATGTGTTGAGGCCCGATCACTTTCGTTGTCGGGAATATTGTGGGGAGCTGTGTCCTTCAGAATGCTCTTCCTTCGCGCCGGGCCAATATCCGTGTGCGAGTGTGTGGAAGTCTGCGATGGGAATACCAATCGAAGTTATTTTCACTGAATAACAAACCGTTATCGTTAGCACAAGTCTACGACCGTGTGACAATAATATACTTTCATTAAGAGATTATATGGCCAGTGCACATAGAAAATCCGTTTTTACGATGCAACTATCAACCGAAATAATCACAATAGCCAGCTAATAGTGAATTGCTAAGTCCTCCCTGCATGCTTACCTGTGAAATTTTACGCCTTGGGTTTTGCTCGTAGGCGGGATTATCGTAGCCGAGACCTCCGGACCCTCCGATCACTGGCGGATCGGAAATAATGCTGACCCGTCGCTTGGGTTGGCTATCGATGACGATGGTGCTCTTGTGGTTGCCAGCCCCATTGCCACTTCCATTTGAATTGGGCATAGGGACATCGCTGGGCACTGGGATCGGGGTTGGTGCTATTATGGTCGTCGGGGTGGTTATGGTCGCCGGAGCTCCGACGACGGAGGGATCTTCGCGAGCTCCTGGCTCTCCCGTGGCCGTCATCGTCTTATGGATCTAACGTAGAAAAGTTTATGATCAGCGAACGTGGCTCGATGGATGGTTTTATGGTCTGATTAATGGCTTTTAAGGCTTACACTAAACATCTGACGGCGTCGCGAATCAAAAGTATAAAAATATTAATGAACGATACGCGAGTTTTACAACTATCTCGTTCGACGTTTAGCAATGAAATAAATTCATTACCATTAGGTGGCACTCTGCCAGCTGCAGGTGGACACACACACTCATGTACAGGCACCTGCTAAATACACTGGGCGAAATGTCAAGGCGCTAATTGACAATCCAAACAGTTATTTATCACTGCCAATGAAGGTAATATATAAAGTTATTTTAAGCTGATTGTGAGAATCAAATTTTTTTATTCCTTCCAATAAATTTATTTATTTATTGAGTGATTTAATAGTTTATTTATTGTGTTTATTTTGCAACTTTTATTAAACAATGTTACAAATGTTATATTATTAAGTCAATTTTTAAAAAAGTAGTAAATTATTAATGAGAAAAACATTTTTTCTCTGTAACTATTTGTTAAGACAATGTCTAGGATCTGTTAATTAACCATAAGAATATCAATATTAACCATAATATATCAATATTAAATGAGAAATTAACCCACAGAATCATCCCACTTTTTATTTAAATAAAATCATAACAGCATTCCTATAAATCGAACCCTATTAAATATATTAGATATCAAAACCATTTAATATAATTTAAATATAGTTTATTTTTGCCAGTGCCTTTGTGGACTTGTGAAAACGTTAAAGACTAACGTAAATATTAAATAAATATTGTAAAAACTTCTAAAACCTCAATAAAAATTAACAGCAATTAGCTTTAATTATATCACTCGGCCCGAAAGAGACACATGATATGAGGTCTGGGATATGGATACCATATGTACTCATACCTTTTCCTATGAATATGTAAAACCTGGTCGGTTCCCGCTTTGATGACCAAGAAGTGTTTTAGCCATTTGTTTGACTCTCAATTATGACGCGTTTTATCTAAATAAATTCACGTGAGCTTAATTTCATTTCAGTTTCCGTCTCTTTTTCCCGTTTTTTGTTTTCTAACAGCGCGTCGAGATGTCTCGAAATAATGAGGCTGAATTGATTATTTTATACGTTCGGTGATTATTTGTTTTTCGGGGCTTTCCGTTGTTTTTGCTATTTTTTTTAGCTTCTGCGGCGAGGAGAACAAAATGTGACATCAAGTCATGCGGTTCGTTAGCTGAAATCAAACAAAACCACAGGCATGTTGGTTGCCTGGCAAAATGTTGATTTAAAATTGTTTTTTTTTTCTCTCCCCTGAAGTTGTTCCAAAGTTGCGTTATTCGATTCGCTAATTTATGGCTCACACAAAGGCTTGCAGCAAATAGCAGGTGACAAGTCTGTCCGAAATGCGAACAAATTGATTTAACAGCTAGAAAAGGGGTTGATAACACTCTTGAAGGGGCAAGAGCAAGGGCAAGAAAACTTCGGTATAATAAGTATGCTGATCTTTTTCATTACAACTACTTTGTCATTAAACAATGTGCAACATGTTGACTTTATTCACGCTCTGATTAGAGCACTAAATATAGACTTAAATGGACAGGAAACAGGGGAAGACAGCCGTAGCTCTGATATCAGGAAGGTTGGGGACGCAAAAAGTCTATTTGCCATCACAACTGCATAATTGGCCAGACACGCTCAATGTTTTCAATTTTCACCTCTAATTAGCGCCGATTCAACAAAACCCCGCTATTGATATGAGTAATTTGCTGTAAGCAAAATTGTTTTAGACAATATTTATGCTTGGACAGTCACCCCAGGAGCTGTTGCCTCAGGCTTTCCGGTCTTCCAACTCATTCTTAATCTGGAGCGAAGCCTAAAAAACTCGAGTAAGTCTGTTGTTGTATTTTGTTTTTTTTTTCGGGGGCTCGGGGTTCTAATTGACGCGTGTCTG
The DNA here is from genome assembly GCF_018153835.1 of Drosophila eugracilis. NCBI lineage: Eukaryota > Metazoa > Arthropoda > Insecta > Diptera > Drosophilidae > Drosophila > Drosophila eugracilis. The sequence continues at coordinate 178,883 of NW_024573661.1, read as the reverse complement.
GTATCATACAGACCCGAGTTGACAAACTTTTCGACACTTCATCATCATTATAATTATCATAATAATCATCGGCATATCATCGTCACGTGCTATCATGCGAACAAATGGCGAACAAAGCGGCTTAATTAGCATTCGTGTGTCATCTGTTGGGGTTTTAAGACATACTATACAAATATATCTGTCTATATAACCGTACACCAAATGGGCTAACGTATATACCCGCCTACAGGTCATCTGTAGGGTGAATAACTCGAGGGAATCCACTGCTAGGCAATTAAATGCGGAATTAAGATTTAAAACGAATTTTACGCGATTGTATATTATAACGATTTTGGCAATTTTACGGTACTTAATTTATACTTTCCAGATTAGCATTCGGCATTGATTTTTTTACAAAATATTGATCAAATATAAGAGCGATGAACATTGTAAAATATAACCAAGAAGCAAAAGAATAATTCGTAAAGCAATCTAAATATTTAATATTTGCCCATAACATTTAAACCAGTTTAAGGACTTAATTGGATTACGGACCATGAAAGCCCTTTGATTAAATAATTGAGCTAATTTTAGTTAAGGATATCTTGAATTTCCCTGTGAACCCTTGCCAATAATTTAAGCATTCAGCTTTGCTTCATCGGTTTTGCCGCTTTTTGACCTTGCCGGAGGTTGCCCCCGCCCTGAATCCACTCCGCCTCCTGCACCCACACCAAAAAGCATTTTGCATTGCCAACGAATGAACAACAGCGAGGAATGATTCTACGTGACATGTTTGCCTGATCGGATTGGCCAGAGCATAAGCAAATTCGAAGTAGTTAGTTAGCTTGGGTCAGTTGGCCGGAGTGGTTGTTGGCCAGTTGAAGGGCTGGGTACCTGGAGACAAAGCTGGAGAACTGGTCAGGGTCCGGATTACTTAGCACGAGCACTGCCAAGCCATTTTTGGCCGAAAAGGTTTTTCTTCGAACGCTTCGAGCCCCATTGCACAATGTTCGCAGCCAAATGGGGGCCAAAAGCATTTACATTTTACACCGATTTTGAAATTACGTACAGAGGTACCCCACCCGATTTTGGACGTGGCTTAGTATCAGGCTACCCGATGACGTGATTCACTTTCGAACCAGACGAGCCAACAAGAAACGCATTTCTGTTCTTCGATTTTGCTTTTGTAAATGACACTATTGTTGTCCTATTGCCGTTTTATTAATCTAATCGATTGGCTAGAACCGAGCGTTGTCTACAAAACTGCTCAATGATAGATAATCAGAACAGATAATAAGTTTCGCATTCTTACACAATTAATCCCCTGAGCACTTGAGTTCAGGGAGCGTGTAAATTTTGAGAACAATTCACTTGAATCACCACGAATTCAAATGGAGGGAAACTTCAGTTGGCTATTTCTACGGATTGTTATCACGCAGAGTCACATGTGGCCGACTGGCAGATATAGCAGGAGATATTGGACACTTGGCTAATCTCCCCGGGCTTTTTCCGGTTACGATTAGCCGGTTGTAGGGCATTGTTAATTAACTAAAGCTATGACGATTGTTGAATGAATCGTAGGTGTATCGTAGAGGTATATATAATATATGTTAAGCAATATGCCTTCTACTTTGTCATACCACAACAATCAGATTGATATCTATAAATCGTGATATTATCATAGGAATATTTTGAAAGACACTCTGATATCGGTTGTTTTTCCTGAAGATACCAATGATCACAGTTCAAAGCATTCTTAATTGGGTGTCAATAAAACAGAGTTTATTACCATGAATCGGTTCCTGGCTGTTTAACTTCAAATTGACGTCAATGAAGACGTCTCCAGCTCTCAGCTCCAGTTTTTCCACTCAATTGATCAATAATATTATGCCCCGAAAGAGTTAAGGAGAATTCTTTAAATAGAGCTCGATTGAAGTTATCAAGTCAAGTAGATGGAAACTTTTATTGCAGTTGGATTTCGTTGGAGCCATTCGTGGGTGAAGCTTTCACAAAGTTATCTTAGGTCGTATATTTGCATTAATTTATAGCAAATATAAAAGACTTTTCAATGATTGATCGCAGCATATAGAAGAGAATCCGTATAATATAATATGTTAGTGGCTTATCTGACAATAACGTCCGATAGCTAAGGGCGCTATAAACGAGTGTGTGTGCTATAACGAAAAAGATTTAGCCATAAAGATGAAATCAAGGAAAAAGGAAAATAAAAATCAACCGAACACTCGAGTGAGCCGATCATATAAATCGAATGGCCATTTGTTCGGTGAATCGATATGGGGAGGTGGTGGAGGTGGGGCTGGGACACCTTATCGTTGCGCCGGATGAGTTAATTGGCTTGTATTGCCCTACTACCCCAACTACCGTGTGGCGAAGTGTGAATTGTGATTGATTCCGAATGCTAAATACGCAGACGGGATCGGGTCCCCTTCAAAGTGCTTTCACGATTCCGATTCCGATTCCGATCGGATCGCGAAATATGTGTGATTACTCCACTTACGAGTGTTTCATTAACAGACCCACTCCACTCGAATATCAATCAGCCATGAATGTTATTTCTATATGATCGGTTTCGATTTCAGTTTTTTGGTTTCGTTTCTTTAATTGGGATTTCGGTTCAGGTGGATTCCCAAGAGGGTTTATCTCTCTCAATTGCGAGAATTGTTTATTAAAACATTATCAATATCTGTAATCCGTGGTCGGATCCACTTCACTCCGTTCTACACTTGGCTCGTCTGGCTTTGGCCTTTGTCATTATTGGCGTTGACAACTGCTAATTGTGGTAAGTGTTTATTGGCCCAATTTTCGAGGCATAAGATAAGATTCGGTCTGGGTTTCTCTTTTAATTATGCATGTCTTTCCTTTACATTTAGTAGGGCCGCCTTTGTATCTTAGGTCTTTAGAAGAGAGTTCCCCTGGTTATCTAAGCCGCAAAAATTACGAAACTAAATGATGAGTATTTTGGAGATGTTTTCAATGGCTCTCACTTATAAAGTTTGTACTTTTATGATATTATAAAAGTGATTTTCTAGCATGCGGCATGTTTTGATCTAGATCAAATATTATTGTTTTTGATGGGGAAACAGCAAAAATGTCAACTCTTAATATCAATGGGATGTTTATTAGTTTTACTTGATTATATAGGCAACAAGGCTAAGATTTAAAAAGGAATGGGTTATGGTAACTCATTACTTCAAAATTTCCCCTTTTCCATTTACTTAGATCAAATCTTTTTTAAATTTGAATTTGCAATATAAACTACTTTCTACCTATCAATTTAATTACATCTACACTCTGAAATGAGGAAGTCTTCCGATTATATTTTAAAATATAATGCATTACCGTTCCACGCACGGCGTAGTTAATTCATTCTTATTACCAATTTATCAACTCCCATTCCGACACAAATTAATGCGTTGTGGAACTCGTTGACTGCTTACATTAATGGCTTAACCCGCTCGAGATGTTCGATCAATAACATTTAAAATTATGATACAATTGGTAGCGCAGCAAATTGATTTTCCTCATGCAATAAAATATTCTTATGCATTCATTTCAAGTTCATTAAGAAATCATTCACATTTCATTAATTTCGGCCAATATGCAAATGCGCAGCGCAACGTAAATAAAGTGAAATATATGAACCGAAATTAATAACAGCTCAAAGTCGAAAGCGGGCGGGCGTTTTAATCATAAGCGAGTGTAATTTGCATTTGCACTTGTGGCTGCTTTCGGGGCATTTAATTCATGTTCCGCAAAAAAACACGTACAGCCAGAAATGTGAAATATCTAAAGTATTTACTTTATTACAGCCACTGAACTTGTGAAGGTGATGGTGGGAATAAGTTGAATGGGGGCAACCTACTTTGTATTCACACGGCGGGCAGGAAATTAGACAACTTTCGTTGATGTCTCAAATCTCTGGGCACTTTGTCACTTTTCCCAGAACTCTTTGTTTTCTCCACTTCACTTAGAACTCTTCTCGGAAGAGTGTGAGTTTGTCAATTAATTAAGACTGAGGAGTCGTTCAGGGTAAACTTTTACTTTCTCATTCGCACATCGCGATCCATGGAAACGAAAACTGAGGCGAAGACGATCCGCAACCTGCTTGAACACTCGACTAAATCGCTGCAAATTCCTGCAAGCGTTTTATAGGCACACTCACACACGTCTTCGAATACAGTCGAAAGAATTGAATTGAATCGAATTGAATCCGAATCCGAATCCGCTCTCTTTACCCACTCACTAACTCATTCACTCTCCGATTCCCGAAGAGCAGCACGAAGTTGTATCGCTTGTAAGTCATTCCTTCTTATCTTCTTCTGCGATCCGATCCACCCACCTGAGACTGAAGGTGGGCCAAAACCCGCTCTTCGGCTAAAGCGTAAATCAAGTCGATCGGTAGCCAAGATGGTGTAAGCCATCTTGCTACTGCATTACTATATCTCTAGCCCATGTACTTATATGGCCAATAAAATGGTCAACAAAACAATTTCCCATGCCACTCGGCAAACAGCTTGGGCTATAAATTCAAACCAAACGGTAGTGGTCGCTACTTTCAGAATTTACTATGCCGAATGCAATGTCATAACTGTACTTGGCGGTGTGAAAATACATTATTTATATGGCCCAATATATGGCACGAAAAAGTATGCAATAAAATATGATTGATGACTCCAGATAAAGGTTGGTTTTTCTTTAATTAGTCGCTCTCGAAGCTTTCAATCAATCTAAATATCGAAAATCGAAAGCGTTTGATGGCTTTATGGCCGGGCTAATCAATTCACATGCTTGATATGGTCGCGACTTGATGTTTGCCTATCATTCGATTAACTTTAGAGATTTAAGATTTGGTAATTGATTCGCATGGAAACCAGCGCGGTAGCAGGCGGAAGTTAATTTGTCTAATTGATTGACATTAATGGGAGATCAATAATTCTAATGGCTCCCTAATCCCTAAATACTTGCCCAAATATGTATTTAGATTAATCATTTGGAATAAACAAACACTCATAAAGTTGTCTGTTTGTTTACCTTGCATTTGCATAAAACCCAAATTGATGATTTTTGTTTATTTACCTTGCCTAATTCTTGCCGCCAAATCATGATACATCCAAAATTGATAAAAAAAAAAAATGCCTAGTTCTTTTCACAGGCAGATAATGGTATTCCTTTTGATATCTGCGCCATAAACTCTGCTTTTGTCCATAAACTCTTCAAAGATTTCCACTGCAATTCACCTGGGTAAACTAATTGTGATTAGAACAATATAACTACATGATATGAGTTATTATGGGAAAAAGCAGTCAGAGAAGTGCTTACAATTGCTAGTGGTTAAAAGTGGTTATTGTCATTTTCAGGCAGAGGTTATTATATTAATCTGACTCTACCCGCATAGGGGGGGAATAGGGTCTGCCAATGCATAGCATTAAAATTTAAATCACCCTTGGCATTTAATATTTATTGTAAATTTGTTTATCTAATTTCCGGCAATATATTTACCTATTTTCTATCTATCTGCATATTGTTTTCGCACTCGGACCCTTTTGCCACAGTAAATGGCTAAAATCAATTGATTTCAAACAATCCGCAAAATTTGCAGAAATGTATAAACTTTTCGCATGGAACTTCTCTAATTATTTGACTGGCAAAACGGCAACCGTAAAATGCGTCACAGCTCGGAGGTGGCGGCTGGAAATGTGGCTGGGTCAGGGATTTGTTTGGGGTCTCCATAAATTAACTTTTGCCAAAATTACAAACATTTTCCCCATTAAAACCCAAATCACGGGGCCATACACACCCTCGCCAGAGACACATACATATCCGGGATGCTGGATGTTGGTTGTTGGTTGTTGGATGCTGGACGGGAATGGAGCAATTTCAATTAAAGCTAATTACAACCAATATCGACTGCCAACAATGTCAAGCATCAAATGCGACGAAGCCACCCAAGAGGAGCCCGCTTGGTCGCTTGGATGGCTGGTCGGTTAGATGGAAGCCCGGCTAGTGTCATGTCTGGGTCATGCACTGAGAGAAACTGCGGTGATCGGCTCACAAGGTGTCACTCAATGTCGCAGCGATTCGTGACTGCGGGCGGCAGTAAGTCCTGCGCGCGGGAGGAAGCATAAGTAAACGTTGTTGTCGTTGTCGCCACCAGCCACTGAGACGAGGGCATTTGGGTGAACCTTAGTCGAAAGACATTTTTAAGGACATACTTATTACACTCATTCTTAGGAGCCCTTTGTAATGTTTGAGTAAGACAAAGGCATACCACAAATCACAAAACAATCTAATCGTAAATCGAATGAAAATATAGTTGATATCAGAAAATATTTATTGAATTCTTTGACACTTTATTCACTCTTATTTATTAACTTTAAAACGGATATATGATAGCTTTAGCCATTTTACAACAGTGATCTATTTATAATATATATAAAAAATGTCACTCATACGCCCCGTGCACATGACCGTATGCTGCAAGAGGTCCACTCTAGTGGATGTGTGTGGGCGACTGCTGCTTGAGGGTCCACAAGCTAGTGTCTGAATTTGAGTCACAACCCGTTGCAAATGCTGCCGTTGTTGTCGTGGAATAATTAAAGCAAATTTGCACTTCAGACAGTCGCCCGTGGAAAAACAAGGCAACCATCTCAGCCCTTAGCGCTGGCGACCCACAACAAGAGCGGAGCCAAATCATCAGACCCAGGTACAATCGAGGATACCGCCTCCTTGAGGAACAACAAAAACACCTAGGAATGCATACTATAATGATTGGACTGTAGAATACCCGGGGTTATCTTTGTTTTTTAATGTTGCATTCTTTTTGGCTGAAAACAAAAATATATGAACACTATAGTCAATATTTTCTCTGTATGAAAGTTTAAGTTTATTATTATAGCTATACAACTATTTAAGTTACTGAGCTCCTTTAGACTGCTTACCCTAATCTTGAGTAATGACACGTTTTCCTTTTCCTCGTTACATACATCCCACCGAATCTGATATACCCTTTTGGCATACAAATACCGGTTATAACAACAACACCGTCAGATGCCAGTGCCAACATCAACAAAAACGAGGTGCTCCAAAGTGCTTCGAGGACTCGAAGCTCCTACAACGACAATTGCAACAACAGCAATGCAGAACAAAACGCCAGTCAGCCGGGAAAGTACGCAAAAAATGTCTATATGTACGTAAGGCAAGGTACGAGTACGAGTATATATGTTTATGCTACCATAATATGGAACAGAGCCAGCAACACAAAAACAATACCAGTGAGTGCCACAGAGCGTTGAAGCAGGAGCGGATCAAGGAGAGGAGAAGCTGGAGTAATGGTGAATGCCTCGGTTAAATTACTTTGTCCTGCAAGAAATTTGAATTATTACAAAAATTGAAAACAAGGAATTTTGTATTTCTGGGGGATTACGTATACGCACTTTTTTCTGGAAACAAAAGTTAAGGCTTTCTTAATAAATAAATGAAGATAACTTTATATAGATATTTAGATCATATTAACAATAAAACAACATTGTCCTATATTTAATATATATTGTATATTAAGCAACTTAAGAAAACTTTCAATAATCTGCAAAATAAAAGAACATTTTAATAAATACCCAAACAATGAATGAAGTCAATCCAACGAAGCATATTAAAACCCTTGTTCTTTTATGATTATATGAACAACATGAAGAAAATACAGGCATTTTCACGGATAGGGAATGCCCAACTGATTTCTTGGGCCCTCCTATTAATCCGGTCCCTTCCCCGCCGCTCCTGTCGCACAGAGAGCGCGGCGGAAAAGAGGAAACCGAACAGCGGCCGCGATGACGGACTCGTACGGATGCTGCCGATGCCGATGCCGATGACGATGAGGATGAGGATGAGGACGAGGACCTGGACGAGAATGAGGATGACGATGCTGCTGCCTCGGCTCTTCCTGTGGCTTTTCTCACTTACTGAGCGCAACAAGGACCAAAAAATGCCAGCACGGCAACAACAATGGCCAACAACAATAATAATAGCGAATGGCAACAATAAACTGGGCTTGCGCCAAAAACGAAATACGAAAATTTGTGGGAAAAGCGAACGAGAGTCGTTTTCTCACGACGACAGGAACAACAGCAACAATAAAGGAGCAACGAGATGGGAAAACAAAATCACACACACTCTAACATTCGCTTGCACACACACACATACACGAAGAGCGGCTCTCACATAAAGCAGCTCAAAGTCAAAGTTTCTGATATGTGTGTGTGTGTAGTGCGTGTGTGTTGGTGGGAGAGATTCACCCGAAAAAAGTTTTTCAACTTGAAATTGAACTGTGTGTGGCATAGTTGAAGGAAGAAGAAGCAGCATCAGACAAATTGGAGAGCGCCAGTTGTTGTTGCTTCAAATGCTGATGCTGATGCTGCTCTTCTCTTCTCTCACCTCCATCTCTACACCGAAGGAAATACTGCAAATGTATGTTAATATATATTTTTCGATTAGTTTAAACTATAAGAGATATTTTAGAGAGCGGTGGTGCTGAGAGATATGTTGTGATAGAATGAATCTATTTTCCTAGCCTAGCCTCAAGTTTATGATCAACCTGAAGATTTTAAAATATTATCTTTTAACTCTGAAAGAGTTCCCAGTCTTAAGTTTTTTTTTGTATATTTCATCTTTGCATTTGTATATTTATAAGTTTTTCGCTCTGTGTAGCTGGCTTTGTTGTTGTGGGAGCGAAAATATTTTAACGCAATTAGAGTCGGAGCATCGTCGTTGTCGTTGTGTCAGCATCAGAGCAAGAGCGAACGCGCACGCAGACGGACACGGACACGGAGCACGGATAAAACGGGCGAAAGACAAGAAAGACAAGAAAAGCCTAGAAAGGCAGCACAAGAATAGGAGACCCCTAGTGTGTGATATGTGCAAAAAGAGTGCCGCGAAAGGTAGTGTAAAAAAGTGTGACCAGCAGTGGTAAAAACCTGAGCAGACTCAATTAACTGTGAAAACCTGCTGCACACACCGCACACGCACACCCTCGCAAAGTGAGAGTGTAGAGGAAAGAGAGCCACCGAGAGGTGAAGGTGAAGCTGAAGGAGAAGCGCGAACAATTTGTTGAATACAACGGGACCGTCGCAAAAGAAGAAAGCGAAAGTGAAAAGGAAACTAAATTTTAATACTCAAAAAACTGAAATAAGACCAAGTTAAAATTCCGAACGTGCCCAAACAAACACTAACAAAAAACAAAAAAAAAAAAGGAAACAGAAAAGGGGAAGAAAATTGGCGGCGCAAAAGTTAAAAGGGACAAAGACGATTAAGCAGCTTGCCAAGGACGAGGACCAAAAGCCCGAAAGGTGAGCCCAAATAAGTCAGGCAAAAGTAGAAGGCAAAAAGAAATGTACAGGCAAAGTTGCTCCTAGCAGCGACACAACGCAAAAAATAAGAAAAAAAAATATATAAAAACGCCCCAAACAGATTTTTTCCCTCTTGGAAAGTGACAGTCGTCGACGTCGCCTTGCAACGCCTCAAGAAGAAGCCTCTGCTGACGTCGCAGCCTCCCAGCTCTTCGCCCATCGAGGCTGACGCTTTTCCATTCACCCTGAGCTCAAGAGAGAGCTCTCGCCCACACCCACCCGCCAGCCCACTTTCCCCCGCGTAGTTGTTGGTTTTCTTGTTATTCATAGGCAAACATAGGCAAACAAGCAGAAGCAAAGCAAAGAGCAACCTGCGTGGCTGGCAACAACAACAGCAAACATCCAGCTGCGCTGCGAGGGCGGTTCTCAAAATGAAATTAGCCCGACTGGCACTAGGCCCACTTTTTGGTTCGGTTCGCTACGGTCTGGTTTTGATATTGGCCACCTTTTGGGTTAATGCCATCAAACGGCAATGCTGCTCGCCCCGAATAGTATGCTATGGCTTCTGTGTGCGGCCCGCGTTAATCCCATCAAAAAGAATTTTAAAGGAACCTTTCAAAGCAGCCCAAAAGTCAACCGCCACATTTCAATATGGCCGAAATGTCAAAACCCGAATAAAAACTCTGACCTTACATAACCTTTTTCATCGAATTTTTATACCCAACCAGTTTTTTTTTCGTCACTTTATATTCTGAGCAAGCCGCGAAAACTTTTGAATATCTTTTGTAAATGAGTTTTCTTTTTGGCTCGGATTATGGTTTCCTTATTCATCCATAAAACTGTAATCCTCTGTCCAAACCAATTGTTTTTCATCAAATTTTTGGTTTTCATAATCTTACTTTAGTGCGTTGGTAAACAAAAATAAGAAAAAAAAACAATTTTAGGTTTTAAAATTTTGAAATTAGAACTGTTTTTTAATGTAATAGTAAAAGACAACAGAATTGTTTAAAATGTAGTGGAGTTTAACCCACTTAAATTCCGATAATTTGTAACTTACCTTTGAGCAGATTAAATACCCACAAAAGTTGAAAACAATTTAAACGTAGAGACTAGGAGTTTTCCTTTGCCAAGCTAAGCCAGTGACTAATTTCCCAAGCTCAGCAAGCTTTCTTGATTAAAATCTCTTAAATCTCTGGAGGCTTAGCTCCTGGCAGTAACCAGTTACCGTTGTAACTCCCCTCGCTTTTCAACGGCTGGCATTGGCGGCAGTGATAATTCTTGTCCCGCTGACATTTTTGGGTCAAAAAACTAAAATATTATGTGGTTGTTCTTGCCATTTCGTGTAAAGTGTGTGCGTAGGTCTGTCTGTCTGTTAGAGGCTGGTTTAGAGCCTTGTGTTGGTGGCTTGTAGTCATTATTTCATCCAACCTTCGGCTCGAAGGACCAGAGAGAGAGATCCACCATTCCGTCCACCCTTGCTATCCATCATACCCACTGAAGGTTCGCCTGTGGTGCGTGTGTCCGCCTGGCATTCGGGCAGATTAAAATTGCATCCGGCGCGCCAAACAAAAGACTGTTGACCAATTTCGCTTAAACATAAAACAAGAAAAAATTACCAGCGGTCCTGTTCCAATGGTTCAAGCTGCTGGCTCGCACACATACTAAATAGCCACGCCGGCACATAAACACACGAAGGCAAACAGAAATGAATTCATAGTAAAAGTCTTAATTGAAATTTTTGCTTGAAATGTGTACAGAGGGGATTTTTTACTGTTCAGCGCCACCTAAAATGAAAGCGATGTGTCCATGGCGGGACCTGTGTATATATCATCCACATATATATATATATATATATATATATATACCATGTACTATATGTGCTAGCTGGCTGGCGGCAACTTTGTGTGCCATCCGGACTTGGGAGAAGCCAAGTCGGGCGGGGAAAAAAGCAAAAGTCGTGGCCTGTGGTGTGAACGGATCTGTTGGCCAGAACTGAGCATTAACGATGAGGATGGGGATGAGTTTCCCGGGGATTGGCAGTGGGATAAGGTGGAACTTTGTTCGGCTCTTGGCTTTACCTTTGTATCATATTCTTTTATTTAACTTTGTGTATGTGTTTTGTATTTCTATTAGACTGCCTCCACTCGCTTTCCACCCAAGCACGAGGCAATCAACGTGGCAAAAGAAATGAGTTAAATGTTTGATTACAAAATTGCATTCTACACCTTGGAGAATTTCTCTTAATTTCGAATTCTCAATTTAGTTGGCGTGAGCATTGAATTTCACAGGGGAAGCCTGGCCTGCCTAATCAACCAGAAATTACTTTAAGAGAGCAAAGTGGAATTTTAATTAGATCAAATTGGGTTCAATACACTTTGACCAAATAGTTTCTTATAAATTGGACAAGTAATTTACTTAATATTTTTTAAATATTGTTTAAGCAAAATAAAAGTTAAGTTAAACTGCAAAAAGTACAATTCGCTCATCCATTAAAATGAACTTCTGCGTATCTTTTAATTGAGAGAAACTCGCAATAAAATTTGTATTTTTATCGAGTAAAATGTAGTTACATTTTTCAATAATTACGCATTCGACACGTTAGCCAGCAACGAGTAAATTATGCAAAGTTACCTTGTTAAATCAGGCTGGAATAATGAATTTTTAATAATAGGTTTATACTGCAAAAAATATCAATTAATGCAATTTGTTCTTAACGAAGCTGAATCACACAATTGGCCCAACGAATGGAAACCAACAAAAGTATAAAAATTTCAGCCGAAGTGTGACGTGAATGAATGGGACTAGGTAAATGTTATCGGGATAAATATAATAATTTATTAAAATAAAATTGCTGTTAATACAACATTAGTAATTTAACGATTTGAATTCAACACCTCTATCCTTAGCCAAAAAAACAAAAAAGATTTATCTGAGCTTTCAATGGAATTCAATTCTTTGCCGATAACAAACATTAAAATCCATTCACCACTCGGCACGTTTGCTAACCCTGAATAAATAATGCCTAAGTTATGATTACTTTTGTGAGAGAGCTTAAAAAAAAATAAAATAAGTTTACACAGCCTTAAACAAACAATGTAAGTTGTTATATTAAATAAAAAATCAAGCGTTTAAATAGAACTAAAAAACTAAACTTAAATTCAATTAAATAAGTTATTTACTCTAATAACATTTTTCCATAATTACTTTTCAAACCCAAATTTTGTTAAAATTCAAACTTATGTTTATTTTGCTTAATCATCTCTACATAATGTATGATTTTTAATTAAGCTTTATTTATGAGGGAAGGCGAAACGCGGTTCAAAATAATTTGCATATTAGGAAACTGCCTCTAATTTGGTTGAAAATAATTCGGAGCTGCATTAAATAAATAACTAAAAGTAATTAAGCAACCAAACAGTATACGGCTTTAAATTTAATTCATAATTTTTGGTCTTCTCATTCAAAATAATTTCTATTAAGATAATGGAAGAGCTGAGCTTTTTCTTATATGAAACTAAATTAAAATCATCCTTACACTAAATGAAAAAAAGGAGTAAGAAGTACCTTTAACTTATGTTTGGCCTTTACTTATTTAATTTAACAATCTAAAATAAGATCAAAAAATAATGTAGTTTTCCATTTCTTTACTCTGAGCATTAAAAAGCAGAAGACAAGACTCATTAGTTTCTAAGTTTTTGGTTTTGTTTATGTTTTTCTCCTTAAAAGCTATTCCCTGTTTATTACTCACCAAACTCAAGAAGTTATTTATTTAATTTAGGTTAGAGAATCTTTGTGGCATGAAAACAATATTTCAGTTTAAGACAGCATTTTGTTAATGAATTAAGTATTAAGTCGAGTAATCTACTAAGTTATTCTTTATAACAATCTATTTTCAAAGTTTGCTAAAACAAAAGCAAAGTGATTACTTGAAACCCAAAATTAATCTTCTTGGTAGACTTTGTACCTTTTGTTCTGCTTCTTAAGAACATGAAAACTAATGCATCCATTTGTTTGGTTTTCAAAATATATCTTATCGAAAGTGGAAAATTAACAAATGGCCAAGAGATTAGGGGACATGAGTAGTAGTGAGAAATCTACATGGCTATAAACACAAGATTCAACACTTTTAGGACCCAGGCCGAACCACCGCCCCCCGCCCCACACCATTCTGAACCCGCCCCCTAAGTCATTTGCTTTGAATGGGGAATGAATCTGAATCGAAATGTTGTGTTGGCTAAAATTTATGTGTCTATTGCCAAAGGATTCTATGCAAAGGGGACACAAAGGAGACACGAGCTAAAGAAGATGAGCCTGAAGATGAGCAGGCAAAGCTAAAGAAATGGTCGGAGGTGAAGGCGTCGGCCACTCCCACTCCCACGCCCTCTGGTAACTGACAAACACACACACACACGCACATACATACGCAATTACACGCCCACTTTGCTTTATCTTTGTAACTGTTACAAAACTTGGCTTCATCTTCTGCAGATTCGTTCGTTTTTTCTTTGCATTCGTTTGCGAATGTGTTGTTGTTGTTCTGCATCTGTGCGTTTGTGTTTGTTTATCTTGGCCAGAAGCTATATAGTTTATCTATGTGCATGTTTGCCGTTTGCTGGTGGCTGGTCCGTCGGCTGGTGTACACTTTTCCGCACTTATTCCATATTTAAGAGGCAATTTATATTCCCTTTTTTTTTGCACTCGCAGGCCGTCTCGCTCGGTGGCTCCTTGTCGCCCTATCTCCATCCCAGTCCGTCCGGCGGTCTATTCAGGCTGCCATTCAACTTCAGCTACACAGTTTCCGCTGCTTACTGCTCGCTGTTCGCTGCTCCGCTCGTTGCTCTACTCGGCTGTTTCTGATTCTGTTTCTGATTTAGCAACACAGCGCCAACACAGAAAAAGTTGGTGGTCCATAGTGATCCGACTAAGGGATACTTGGTGGCCAGGGCATGTCCAGTTCCGGCCGTGCATGACATCCTTCTGATATGAAAATCTCAAAGGAACATCTTCTCAATTTGTGTTTCCAACATTGAGAGTTCCACAAACAAAGGAAATACAGTTCAATGTGTGGGTTTATTAATGTCTATCAAGGGCTTAATTTTCTTCAGTTTAAATTCTCATTCTTGACTATCACCAATCTTTCTACCTGTTGTGAATTTTTCAGAGCAGAAATTCACTCAAAACCCAAAAAGTAGCAGTTTTTACTGTTCAAAAAGCCTTTACGCAGACCATAAACCCCTTTGCGATTACCCGGTATTGAGAGCGCCTGACTTGCTCTAAGCAGCAAACAGAAGCTAACCACTCCTGATGCCGGCCTATCCCAGTCCAATTCTCCGTGGTCTAACCCCACCTCCCCTGCGGCTGTCAGTAGCCAATTATCATTTTTCGAAATGAATAAAAACGCTGCCTGGCGACGTCCTCTCTGTCCGGATGAATGGTGTGCGTGTGCCACGTAGCATCCACAGATGCCAGTGTATCCAAATGGCATTTCCATAGCCACAGTTGCCACGGACTTGGTCGTCTCTGCCGCCGCCGCCGTCTCTTTGCACCTTGCGGCTACTGCAGTGGTTCGCCATCCAAATCCAAATCCTAAACCCAATCCCGTTCCCATTCCCATTCTCGCTCGGCTTTTCGTTGCTGCTGGCTTTGCCTGCTTTTTTATTGTGTCATAAATTATTCAAACGTAAACATCATCAGCAGGCGGCAGGCAGCGGATCAGGATAAAGATGCGGCTCAGCCCCCGGCTATCTGTGTTTGCCCGATACACGCTGCTCTCCTCATTATCAGAGGCAGACGTTTAACGCACACTCTACGCCCACACTCAAATATGGCATATCCTCGTATATCCTGGCTCTCTGCATGTGCTTATTTCTGTATCTTATACGCCGACTGTCCCCCCGCAGACAAGGCGGCACACTGGTTTAGAATTAATATAAATAACTTATGGAGCTGCAAAACTTTTGGGCATCATTAACGAACCATTAAAAATAGACGCAAGCGGTTGACCTTAAAAATAATTGAAATCATATCGTAAAATTAGATTTCAAAATAGTTTATAAAAGAACCAAGAACTGCATTTTGCAGTTTCTTAAGAACTTCTTTATTAAAACATCAAAATATTAATTTGTAAATATATGAAATGATTTTGCGTTACTTTTTGATATTATTATTATTATTTCATTGTTTAACAGAAATCAAAAGGTTTCATAAAAACGACGTTCAGGTAATAATCTTGTTTAATGCCATGTTAATTAATTTTTTATAAAATGTTTCACATCATGCTGAATTTTTTGCCACATCCTTTGTATCCTTCAATTTGAACAACATAAATGCGATTTTCATTATTTATTAACAGACATTATACTTTGTAAAAATGTGAGAACTGCATTGGCCAGACAGAAAATAAATGCAAATTTCATAAATGCAATGCGATTTGCTCTTGGCAAAGGACATTTTCAAACAAATAAAACAAGCAAAGCTCCTTCTAAAACCCGGAATTCTCATAATAACCAAGGATTACAGAAGTATTTAATTTCACTTCCATTTGATGTGCCAAGCATGGAATTGCATTCCACAGACTTTGCATGCGTTTTTTGTTTGCCTGCCAATTGATCTGAGATATGCATTTATTGTCTCTAAAACGATTTCCTTAAAATTGCATCACACATTGGTTCCTTTTGGATGACAAAAGATTTTCAAAATATCCTCAATAAATGGATTTTTACTTTGGAAATTATTGTTTGGAAGCGTTGAGCAAATTGCTTGAACCAATGTGCAATGATGCGGAAGCAATCGGAAGCATGACCCAGCGTGGTTGTGGGCAGTTTCCAGTTGCCAGCGTGGCGTGGGTGCGTTGGATGGATGCGAGGACTTCGCACTCAGCGAGTCACTTCCATAAATAAAGAAGGCGCTGGTTGCGACGGGGCTGAGCTGGGTTGGAGTGAAGGAGTGGCAGCTCCAGAGTCGCGCCATCACTTGATAAATAAGTAGTGCACGTAGGCATTCGGCATAATGAAGCGAACGCCGCCTCCCAATGCCGCCGCCACTTCGCCTTGAAGAGGCACAGCAATTTGTTTGGCCCATGCGGCGTATACGTAATCACGCATTGATATGCCATTTACTCGGCCGCCAGCGGCAGCACAAATATCCGGAGATGAATAAAAAAAAAAAGGGGGTGGGGGCTCGGGGATAACGAACAGCAGCATCATTTCTGACTGATTTATGCAGTCGATTCTGCAGTTTCAATTTTACCTTCCTTTTTTATTTGCCGCCTTAACTCTGACCCCCAGGAAGTGCACCTCTTCGGGGTGGCGGAGCGCAAATTAAATTTATGCTCCCCAACCATATTTACGAGCCCCTTCGTCGAACTCTGACCGAGTCGTTACCGCCTCTGATTACATGTTAATTATCATTGCGTAATGAATTGCCCTTTTGTACTCGCATCAGCACGCCCCCACCGATTTTAACAACCTACAGACCTGCATACAAATGGCGGAGGAATATGCGACTATAAAATATTCAGAATGTGGAGTGTGCGGCACGAGAGGCTTCTGCGGTGGCTGGCACTGAAGCTGAGTGGTTTTCATTTGCAAAATAATTTCTCTATCAATTTTAAAAATAATTGCATTTGATTTGTTTAAAGACAGCACCCAGCAATAATGCACTTTGGGCTAACAAAAAATATGAATAATTGATTTTATTAGTTCATTTGGTAGTGAAAGAACAGGAAGTTCTTGTCCAATTATGAAACTTAATTGATTTATTTATGTTTATTCAAATTACGAATTACATTGACATGTGAGAATTTAAAAGATAATTAAAGTAGAAATCTAGAAACTAAGGCATCAGATTTGAATGTATGATCCTTTCAAGGAAATGTCCTTTTAAATTTCTGTTCAGCTTTTGTTAGCATTAATTTATGTTGATGATAGGTAAGTTATACAGAGCCCTTTAGACTTTCAAGAGCCACTTTTCCAGTTTTCAACATTCTAATATTTTTGTTGTTGTTGTTTTAAAATAGATAGAAAACACATATCCATGTTGATATAATATTATTTTCAGAATTCAATGAATATCACAAGCCACTTAGCGTAGAAATCCCGCAAATCGTTTGATACCGAAAAGAGTTAGGCTATGTCCTTAAGCGGAGCTCAGCAGGACTTAGCCCCTCGACTCTCGAACAAGACAACAGGAAAAAACGCTTCTTCCGGCCAGGCTTCTAACCAAAAACACACACGCACATACAGCCTTAAGGGGAAGGCATACATATGGATATTTGTGAGGATAAAACAAGTATGCATACTCGAACCGCTCCCACACCTAGATACATACATAAATACATTAACAATACATACAGAGGGGAACTCGATGGCTGCGAGTGTGTATTTTGGGTGGCCGTGTGTGTGTGTGTGTGCGCAGGCTCAAATTAATTCCATTGGCACCGATTGAAAGTTTTCGCTTCACGGCAGCAATAAATTACGATTGGATATATGTATAAGCCAAGAGGATGTACGAGTACGAGTACTCGTACATCGCACACATATCGGCTAAAGTGGCGTAAACTATATATAGGGGAATATATATAATATAATATCTATATATCTGGGCATTAAGTGCATCCTTTTAATTTACATGCTCATTAAATTACAAACGATCTCAATTTCCGGAGCAACACGAAACAAAGTCACACAAAATGTGCAAAAACAAGAGACTTGCGACGCATCTGTTCGAACTGAATGATGAATAAACTCGACTAGGACGGGTTTCAGTCGGGTGGATGGAGGCTGAGCATTTGCATTAAGCCCATTTAATTATACTAAGTACATAGTAAATACGATAAGTGGAGTGCCATTGCCCCAGCATCGACATCGACATCGACATCGGCATCGGAGTAGAGGTAGAGAGTACTTTCATGTTTACATTTTCCCAAGTACCTCGGCTCCACTCGATGGCTGCCCAGCCCACCAGCAAATGCCTTATTGCCCGCACTACATTTCACTACAGTAGAGCCTCATAAACTAGATTTTCTTCCTTTTTCTTCATCTAAAAGATTATACATATCTACTTTGAAAGATTACTGATTTATTTCCCTAAAAACAAAGGAAACTTTTCTCAAAAATGGCATAGAATAGGCACACAGAAACCTGAACTTAAACCTCTTTTAATCCATGAAAGATATACAAAAGCTCTTAAGGTAGCATTTTATATTTAATAGTTTCATAAAATAGTTTTAGCTTAGCAAGTACCACTGTACTGGGCCGGACTATTAACAGCTACGAGCTGGGACTAGTTGAGTTAAGTTGAGTTGGGTATGTTGAATGTGTTTGCACGCCTGTTTGCCTCTTGCCGTAGTCATAAATAATTTATGCCTGCGTAATTTGGTCAACTTTACTTTAGTCGTCGCCGCAGGATGTCCCACTGCCACCCACTCCTGGCTCCTCCTACACCGCCTTATCTGTATCTTCATTCCCATGTTAATCACCTCCTACATGGCATATATACATATATTTGGCATATATAAGTAAGGGACCGCACTGGCATAAATCAGCCAAGAATATGTTTCAATTGACCACAGTTGGCTCATTTGCATTTTGTGTGCAGCTACAACGTCCTTAGGTCATTAGGCGTCAAAGAATCCTGGGGGAGTAATTATAATTAGAATTGGATCCAGCAGAACAACAGAGGCGGCATGTGTGTTCCACATAATTGATAATTATTTCGTTTGACTTTGGGGAACTTCAATGTGTGCATTTTGAAGGCAGCCTAAGCGGCCAAAGACATAAATGTTCAAATTATTTCTACAACAACAACATTCATTAAAACCAAATTGTTCTTTGGCAACTCCAAGGTGTGATTTTTACCTAATGTACAAAGAACTCTGATTATTTGTCTAACTGCAGGCTTAATAATTTAATTGGTCTGGTTTTATACTTTGCCATCTAAATTAGAATAGACTTAGAAGGTTAAAGGAGTTTGGTCAATTTGGTTGACCAAATCTGTCGAATCGGTGATTATGGTTATTGCAATTATGAATGTGGTTGAATGAATTAAAGTCCATTTCCTTTGCCAACGCCTTAGTATGTGTCTACGGTCACAAAAACACGAGAAACCAAACCCAGAGGAAGGATATGAGAACAGGGATTTTTAAGTAGTTCCATAAAAGAGCAAAGTGAATTGGCCAAAACACAGTAAAGTGGTAAATGTGCATTTTGCATGCTCACAGATAAATTGCCTGAACCCATCTAAATAAAGTCCATTAAAAAGCAATTTCCCCCGGTGCTAAAACAAAAAAAAAAAAAAAAAATAACATAAAACGAGATATTTCACAAACTTATTTAACCTTCAGCTCTCTTGGTTCAAACTTTATTTTCGATTTCCGTTCCCAGAAGCCCAAGGGTCCCGGGTATTCTAATATGAGTGACTGCAAATGTCGGACACATATTCACTTTCGCATTGCTGGAACGCAGATATGGCAATAAATTTATTTGTCAACTTGTTCAAACTTTCCGCCCGACAATTGTGCAAATAAAATTGTTTTCTAATTACCAAAAAGGCATGGCCATAATATAAATCTTGGCAGTGAGATTGGGAGTGGGTCAGTAACCAGACAGAGTGGGTCATGCTCTGTTAGCTCTCTGAACGGAAAGAGCAAGTTGATTCTACGAGTATACTATATATATGTAGCTATATTGACAAATTTCTTGCTATTTTTTTGTGGGCCAAAGAAATGCATTTCCGAATGGAATTCGCCAGCTCGGCAAATCTTCGATGTGGACAACAACTAACAGAAAAAGTAAAAATGAGTGTGGAAAAATACATAACAAAGTTTGGAGAAATGAGAGCAAAAACGAGACCCAAAGAGCTTGCCAAGTGCCCGGGACCCCCGACATTCCTCGGACCCCCAACCTCGCCCCTTGCCTGTCTTATTCGGTTGTGGATTCAAGCAGCCATGTAACCTCGTTTATTCTGCAGCATAATGAAAGGGGAAAGTTCTGTGATTTCACCGCCCATGGTTCCGGCAAATGCCATCCTCCGGCCCACAGAGTGCGTGTATATATGTATGTGTACACCTGAAAAATTCCAGCAATCCATATGGCATTTCGACTGTATCAGCCCACACTAAAAGCTATAGTTTCTCATTTTACCCCTTTCAGATTCGCCCTACTCTCTCGTTGGTGGAGTTTGAAATTTGCATATTCCTACATTAACAAAGGAAAAGGAAAAATATTTGTGGTTTTATACATTCTGGGTGCATATTTTTAGTTATTTGATTAAATTAATTTATACTAAATGGCTTTAGAAATTTTAAGATTAAAAGGACATATCAACATGACTGAAATGTTGCTAAAAGGAAATTCCATACTTATACATTTCTGTCGTCTGCGTCTCTTTTATTTCACTTCTCAACCAAGAATAATTCCTATCGAAAAATGCCTAACAATCAATTATCTTAGCTTAGCTTAACCTTGGTTCATCAGCTATCGGAATTATATCGATAATTAGGGTGACCAGCCTACTAAAAACTGAGGCTCTCTAACAGAAGTTGGAAAAGATAAACAGTCTTTATAACTACAAGAAAAGTTATCTAAATTCTATAAAAATTATTCCCATATGATTAATTATCAGCTGTTGAAAGAAATGAAAAAGTATTTCCTATGAAGCGACAAATTTGCCTTTTGTCTTTTTCTCTCAGTGTGTGTCCCTTTGTATGAGAGAGGTGCAACAACGACGGCTGGCTCTAAATGGCATTTGAAATGTTTTGTAGTTCCACATTCTCGGCCTGCCCTGGCGCATGGTTTTCGCCTTTTGCCATTTCGAGCAGACGCTTCGTCCTTTTTCTGACAGGAGGACCCGCACACACACACTGCCATCCTCTCACACACACACACGAAAAACACGGCCTCTCGCAAAAAAGGTCAAACGAGAATTATAATTTAAATGACAAATAAAACAAAAAACACACGCTGAAATGAAAAGGGATAAGGGAGCGCAATTACTTTTGGTGCGAAATTGAAATCGCTATAGGTCCTCGGTCCTTTGCGAGTCCTTGTAACTTGGCTGCTAATTATATCGCATTTTCATGATTGCACCAAATGGGTTCATCAAACGATTTTCCAACGAGGGTCAAGTACATTTCGCCTGATGGGGCAACGCATAAGCTGGGTAAGAGGGGCTATGGAAAAATTCTCAAAAAAAAACATAACTTCAAGCTGCCAAAAAGAGAGTGAATTGAAATTTCAAGGGGATCTACTCCAATTAAGTGCTATATATTTCCATTTCATTTCTTTGTTCATGCTTCAGTTAGCAAATTGAATATAAAGGTATGCCGGTAAATGTAGAAGAATTTAAATAAAAAACTTTGAAATATATATATGAAAATTTATAAAGAAAAATAACTCTGAAAGTTTCGCAAGTTTTTGTTTGTTTAGCTTTAAAAGGAAATCATAAATACTCTAGCTAACAAGCTCTTTTGATATATTGGCCAAATTAATTTGCTTTGTTAAGTTTCTCTACGTTGGCCTCAATCAATAATTGTTCCCCCATCTTAGCAAACCAAAATGCGAGTTCTATTTTGATAAATAGCAAGCTTTTCCAAGAGCTTAGTTATTTTGGTTTTGATTAACCAAACAGCTAAATAACCTCATGTCGTTTGTTGAATTCTCTCTCTCTCTCGGCTTCTCTTTGGTTCGCTGATTAGGAAACAAAAACTTTCCAGCATTCTCTTTAAAGTTTCGAATATATTTGTCTAACAGTCTGCAGATTTTTATCAAATTTTCCTTTGTGTGCCGCAGAGGAGAAGAAAAATAAAATAACATTTGGTTAGAGCAGAAAAGATGCGCCATAAAAACTTAACCGGCATTGCTGAGACCCACTGGAGATGTTAGCCCAATCTTTATTTATTTTCATAAATATTTTCCTTTTCCCGTCACTTTTCCATTGTTTTCCATGGTCCTTCTCGCTCACTCCCGCTCGCTTAAAGCTTATTTCCCGATGCCTGCTGTAGAAAATCAATTGAATGCCTGACTAAACGAAAGATATTGCTTTGGTTTTGGCTTTTCCTTAGCAATTTCCTTACATTTTTCAGCATTGTCGGGCATTGGTGCAATGTTGAGGGAAAACATGAGTTTATCGAAGATTCATTTCGGGGAACTTATTAAGAAGGCTCCGGTTACAAACCGTCAACCAGCATCGCCATCGTCATCATCATCATCATCATCGACATATCTCAGCCATGTCGATGTCTCTGGCACATCTCAGCAATTTCAACTGCAGAGCAATTGCCATCCCCAGCGCCGCCATTGCACAATTGCAATTCCGTCGCAATTGTAAAATGCAACAATTTTTAATGCGTCTTGCAACTTTTATTTCCACTTTTAATGCAAAAACTTCACCCAGCGACTGGCATTGACAAGGCGCAGAGAGGCAGGTTCCATGTGGGTGAGGGAGTGTGCGATTTTGCGGGTGGATTGCCACTTCTCCAGGCCAGTTACCCAGTGGAAATGGCCTGACATGGGGTACTCTGGAACGATCATGGGTGTAACAAGAAGGGAGAGTCTTTGCGAGGAAAGATTACAAGGCGAAGTAAACTCTTTGGGATACGTTTTACTATCTTTTTTATGACTTTTTATTAAAGAGTTTAACTTTTTGGTTTGAATGATGAACATATATGAACATTTCAAATTCATATTTTTCCAGCTATCAATAAAAATAAAAGTTATTACGAAATTTGAAAATCATTTCATGCTTATATTGCCTTCCCTTGCTTTTAAAAAAATCCCTAAAAACCTCTGGGTTTTACTTTTTACATCCGTAAAGTAAAAGATCTAAAAAAGGATAGAAAAAATCTGTAGTATAACTTTAGGGGCTGGTAAACTCTGGGTTTTGCTGAGCTGGGCAAGAACTAGTCGAATCTGGCAGTGTTGCAAGAAGCAGCGTCTTCTTACTTTGCCGTTACTTTCTTGGCAGCGAAGTTAAGAAAAGACCTGAGTAAGTCGGGACGGGACCGTAACATTTCCTGTTTGCGTTGCCATGATTTCCATGCCAGTTCCTCCCATTTCCGCCCCCATCTGTGTATCCTACACATCTGCATATGTGTGCATGTGTGTGCGCGGCCCTTCCCGCCCAGATGTTGTGTGAATGAACGCTCGTGATGCCCGGGATAAATGTCTGCGTGACGCTGACACCCCCCTTAATTTTTTCTTTCGCCCCTCCGGGTCGACGCCTTTCATGGAAAAATATGCAATTTTATCGGTCCTTACAGATTTTCCATACAGTCATACAGTATGAAAGAAAATTGAAACGACGTAAAGAGCTAAAGAAAACGGATGGCATGAAAGACATTTGCCAAGCAATGCGAATAAAAGGAAAATGTAAATATTTATCATAGCAGGAAAGAAGCGTTATGTTTTCCCAGCAACTTAAAGCATTTGTATAAATATAAATAATGCTGGCCAACCAGGGATGCAGCCAGAATGTCATTTTCAGCTTTTAGTTAATTGAAAAGTGGAAATTTATTCGAAAATCCCGCACGACCATGACTCACCGCATTAGCCGTCCAGAAAACTCTCTGTCCAAGTAAAGACACGAGCTATTTTTTCTTTGAAAAACGTGCCGACATTTTGGTTGTCAACACACCCATACACACAGCCCTACAAATTCCAAGGGCTGTGTAAGGTTTGGGCATGGCTATGATGGGGTATGGGGTATGGGGGCCCATGGGCAATACTCCCGGGTCCGCAACATAGTTAAACTTTAGTTTTATGGCTGCAATTTAGTGAAATGTATGTTTGCTTAGCCCAGCTCAACCGGAGTCATCTCAACTGAGCTCAACTCGTCTCGTTTCCAGCCGCTCTGCTCTGCAGTGTGTTTTGGCATTGTTTTATTTTTGCCAATTGTTTAGCTTTATAAAATATACGGATTTAAACAGCTCTTCTCTGGCACTGGGAAGATATATGGCCGCTTGTGCGAGCACTCTCATCCCGTTTAGCTTTTTCCCAACCCAACTAAAACCCCCTGAAACTCTATGAAACCCGCAGAACAGAACGGAATAGTACCATTCTAGCATTTGTTAATGAGGCCCACAAGAGCTTAGGAGTTCATAACGTTTGTGTAACTCCGTTTCCAGGTCCAAGTACGGGTCCCCGGGTCCGGTATCAACATTTTCCGAGTGTGCCCTCTGTGTGCTTATGGCGTTTAAGTACATTAAATTAACACCTAAAAGGTTGACAGATTTACACATTTTTATCTTAACCCAAATAAAGCCTCTTCACCCCATTTTGCGTAGCCCACATTAGGGATTAACATTGTAATGTGGTGAGTGGTCTATGCGTATTCCCATGCAAATGGAGGTATTTCAATGGATTAATATACACGAATATGCTGGCTGCCTACACAACCTTTTAAGGCCGCTCCTTGCTAATGGCTTTCGCACTTTTTAAAATAACTCTTTAAGCTGGATGAAACTCACTCTTTTTCTATGTGTTTTCATAATAACAGAAAAAATGATTTAATTAAGAAGGAGAGGAAAATCATTAAAATTTAATCTAATTTCAACTCTCTCTCTTATTGAATTCGCTTTCACTCACTCAGCTTAACAGAAATAAAATAGCAATTGAATCTACCAGAAAGATCACCGACTGTCGTTAAGATTGCCATTCGAACCGATTCAAACATCAATCACCAGTTTTTATTCCCCATAAAACACATCCTCTGAACTAGTTCACAGCGACCCAACACGTTTGCAATCATCCATTGCTCAGGCTTTCACAAAAGCCCCACCAGAGGCAAAAGGTGGAGATGAGGAGCATGGGGTATGGGATGAGAGGGGATAAGAAGGCAGGAGGCGAGGTCAAACGGTGCAAAGCGCTTTGCACCTGCACCTGCACCAACACCAATACCACAAACGTGCCTCCTCCTTAGGTGGCAGCCATAAAGTGGGCGCCAAAGCAGGCACTGGCATTACCGAACACTCGAAAAAAACTTAAAAACAGATCTTATCCTTGCCTTTAAATGACTCTTACCATTTTTAGCCTCTTAAACTGGAAAAGTTAACAACAAACTTTGAGAAGTTCTTAAGTAATATATCTAAAAAAACCACTTCACTTATATTTTATATAAATTATATATTTAATAATATTTTTTACTTTTTTTTAATTGAAATTTAAAACTGAGTAAATTTGTTTTACCTTTTCTAACCTCTGTTTGACTTTGAAAATATACTGATGATCAAATGATTTTGATATAATAAATAAATAGTTTGTATTTAAAGAAAATTATAGTTATGAGTCAAATAAAACACTTTAAAAAAATTATAAAATCATGATTAAATCAAACATTTTGCAAGTGTATAGAGAGGAGGCTGCTGCTGCTGCTGCTGGTACATGGACTGGCGGCAGTGGCGCATCTGGTGCTGCTCGTATGGCTGCTTGGCCGGATGCATTGACCAAGGCTATTTAAGGATGCCACGCTCTGATGCGTGGCGCAGTTAAGACCAGAGCCTGACAGCGTAAAGGTCCTCTCCTCGCCACAGCACCCAACTGCACTTTGCTCCGCAGAGCAATCTGTAATCTGCAAACTGCAATCTCATAAAAGGAAAACACTGCACTGCCCCCCTGGCACACCCATAACACCCGTAACACCCATAACCCGAACTCAATTGGTTAGCCCGCTGCAACTGAATATTGCCTTTTAGCATTCGTAAAAGCCAAGCTTAACTAAACGCTAATGCTGGAAATTTGCTTTTCTCACATTTGCAGATATTTCCGCGGACGGGGACGACTTCACGCTGAAATTGCAACTCTAATAGAGCAGAGGCCAACACGTTCAGTGTATAATATTTGAAATCAAAGCGTTAGGGTCCAACCATGACGGCGATGTACGTGAATCACAAGCTCAACATGCGCACAACGGCTGTCAAGATGAAGCGGACCCGACATCCTGCCGCATCCTGCCCCGATCCGAGTCCATGTCCAAGTCCAAGTCACAGTCGCAGTCGCAGTCGCAGACGCAGTCACAGTTCGATTCCCACGATTCCCGGCAAGTGTCACGGCCAACCGGAAACGGAAACGGAAGCGGGCCGGACCAATTGAAGCTGAGAGCAAGGACGGCACAAACTAAGATAATTCAATCGCGTTTTCTACACATTTACGGTTTACTTTGCCTCGGTTCCTTGATGGGTTGCTTTAAAACTATCGGCGCTTCAATTGCGCAGCAAACGCTTGCGGAAGCGGAAGCGGATGCACAAGATAAAGATAAAGAGCGGGAAGCGGAAACGGGAAAGGAAACGGGAACGGGAACAGGAACGGGAACGAGAGCGGATATAAAAGGGGAAGCGGAAGCGGATGCCCGCATCATGGCAACGGGAATTTGCATTATAAGACTGATAACATTAAAGAGATTTCTAGAGAATTCCAAAACCGACGAACACAATCAAAGGCGCCAGCAATCAGCAACGTCAGCAACGTCAGCAGCGTCAGCTGGTGCATCCAGCCCGCGGAGGAGGCACCTCCATTATCCCGGACATCCAGCAGGACATCCAGGACACCCGGAAGCTTGCACCCTGCTAATGCTTCTGCTCCTCACCAGCCTCTGGCCGGATTGCTGTGAATGTCTCCACGGCGGCAGCAACACCGTGAAGACCAAATACGGCCTGCTGCGGGGCATTGTGGTCCGCTCCTCGCCGCTTGTGGAGGCCTTTCTGGGCATTCCATACGCCTCGCCTCCGGTGGGCAGTCTCAGGTGAGTCGAGTGGAGAGTCTCGCCTTGGTGTGGCACAAGATTACACCTCCCCAGGGGGCCGTCCACAGCAAAGTGAAAACTTTGGAGTTAGCGCTGACAGCGTGACACTCACGTGGGCAACCACCTGAGCCGGTGTGTTTCTTTTTTGCACTGGAATAAGCATTACCATTGTGCTGAAACTTTGAGCGGTGTTGATTCCTTTTGTATAGAGCAAGCTAATTATACCCAATAAAGCAGCAGTGAGTAGCCTTAGAATACTTCCCGTAGTCTCTCGAATGAAATTTTCAACAAGTTAATATTTTAACGTGGGCTCAGTTTACGTTGTTACATATTAAATTCATTTTTAACGTAGCTGATTTCCTTGAATGAAAATTCTTATCCAAAAATTCGACTTTTCCGCCATTCCTTTTTGTTAAGAAATCTTCTTTTCTTAGGCTTTTGATTGATGTGAATTTAGGGCTAAGATCTTAACAATCAGAAAAAGACCGAATTTTAGGGTATCTGTAAGAGGTCACTTTTCCTACCCCGTGACTCACGGCACCACCTTTGACTCCACCTCGACCGGAGCTATCGCAATCTGGGCGCCACATGGGGGTCGTCTCAGGCTGAAAGGCTCGACTCTCGGCCAACTTTTTTCACACAGCGCAACTTTATCCGAAGCAATTTTAATAATTATTCTCATGAAATATGTGTGTGGATGGTGTTTGGCACTATGCGGGCCTGGACCTCCCTCGCTCGAGTTGCCTGCAAGTGAGAAGTTTACGGGATCTGGCCCCTGTCCCTGCCCCCACATCTTTCGGGAAATCCCAAAGCATTGTTTGAGGATTTAAAGTTCCGCGGGGACGAGCGAACGGAGTTGCCGGTAATGAAGCCAAAGTGCTACTTCGAATTAATCCACAACTTTGCACTGTATACGTAACAATTAAAAAGTTTTTTCCGTAAGTTAGTTTTGGGGTTACGATTTTGAAAACAGGCAACTTCCTCGCGAGTGTTTCTCTCGAGGAATCGGAATCAGCGCGGCTCCACACCCAATTAATAACAAAACAGTTGACGGCTAACGGAGTCTAAAGGCTCCACGAGCCCGTCAAGGACCTCTGAGCCGCAAAATTTCGATAAGCCATTGCCGGCATTTGATGGTATTGCTGGTATTGATGGTATTGAACGGAAAGCTGAGCCCCCGAGTGAAGTTTCTTGGATATTACAAAAGTTTCCCCTTACTTGGGCACTTTCACACTTATCCTTGCACACTGACACACTCGCACACTTCCACGTCGGATGGAGGAAGGAGTAAAAGCTCCGTGTGACATGCACGAACAACAAGTGTGTTTGATGAAGCGATTGGATGAAGTACTTAAAGGGTCCTTCAACAGCTCCACCGCTGGCACAGCACATTGTTGTTTGCTTAGCCACAATTCATGAAAATTGTTCTTTAATTACTTCCTGTGGCAAAGTGTGACGCCTGCGAAATGAAGTCGTTTATGAATGCGGTTCATTATCATGCAGCAACAGATGCCAGGAATCGACAAACAGAAGTTAATCAAAAGGCAAGGCTCCTTGGGGTTCGAGGGGCTCTACAAGCTAGAAAGCCAAGAAAAAAGTGGGTAGATAAAACGTACTTTTTGGCAGTCGAGTGGTAATTAATCAATCACATCTGTCGCCAATATTTCTAATCAAAAATGTACCAGGCTCGAACGTATATTAAAAAAAAAGCTAAGATTATGATAAAGCAGCAGTGGCACTGGGGAATCGAACGAAAATCGAATACCGCTGAAAGCTTTTAATATTTTAGATGGTTATTTATACGTTCTACATATAAGCTTGTTAGCTAACCTGCAGAAGTGCTGTGTGTTTGCCTTTAGCGTAGCATACTTTTTTGGGCAAACGGCGCAGCGGGGGGAAAATTCAAAATTCCGTGTACGCAAAACAGGAATAAAACACCAAATAAAACGTTGCCTGTTAACACTCGAAAAAGTTTTACAACAAAAATTGTTATATTCGTTTATAAATAGTTTATAGCGTAACTTTTTTTGCCGAAAAGTATTAATTTTACCAAGCGAACATGTCGAATGCGAAGGGAATATAGAGCGGTGGAGAGGGGAAGAGAAGAACTGGTTAGGAGTTACCAAAAACTGGGAACGTGAAAAGCACACGAACCGAGTCACGTATAGCTGGAAAATTATGCTTGCCGCAAAACGCGAGCTTTTTGTTTATGCGGTCCATTGTTTGCCTTTTCCCGGATGGCTAAATGGACTGGAAGGAGGTGGGGAACTGGACTGGATGGAGCAGGAAGATAGGAGGGATTTTCCAAGCCACAAAGAAGCAAAAAACAATCAAAACGTTTCGCGTCAATTATCGTGTCATAAAATCAACATAGCCAAGCCATATTTATCGCTGATGCCTGTCTCCTTTGCTCATCCAATCCGGACTTGTGATCGATGGATTTCAACGCAAAACAATAAAATGCACAATTAATCAAAAGCAGTTTTGCAATTTTGATTGATGGGTGGTACTTAGTTTCTGTGTTTTACGAGCCCAGCGAATCCTTTTTGCCTTAATCGCCGCAAAGGTTCCACACATCACTGCCGAACACCCACACACAGTTAGTAGTCCCAGGAACAGCTTTAATAACTCGAACCTACCATAGGCTTTAGGCTGTATAATAAATCAAATACAAATTTTTGAACACTGAAAATATCATGAAAATCTTTTAAATATTTAAGCAAAATTCGCTACTCATAATAATAATAATTAATTTAATATCTTATCTTATCTTACTTAAAAACTTGAAGAAATTATCAAATTAGCATTTGCCATAACAATAATAACTATTTATATAAAATGAATGATAACTTTACAATATAATTTTTCAAAGCTTATCTGCTTACTATCAATATACCAATATTCTCCGAACGATAAATAAAGTACAAACGGCCGTGAGAATAAAGAAGAGTCGTATTGCTTTTATGTTGCCCTCCGTTGTGCACATGCATATGTATATGTACTGGCACACAATGCGTATACGTGATGCGTTAGTTTGTTGCCCATGTGGCCGAAATGGAATATTTACTTATCGAAACGACCGTTGGCTCCACTTGCAGATTTATGCCCCCCATAACGCCCTCGACGTGGAAAACGGTTCGCAGCGCGGATCGATTCTCGCCGGTCTGTCCGCAAAACGTACCCATACCGCCCAACGGACCGGAGGCTCTCCTCGAAGTACCCCGCGCCCGTCTCGCCCAGCTGCGCCGCCTGTTGCCGCTGCTCAAGAACCAATCGGAAGACTGCTTATACCTAAATATCTATGTGCCCTACGAGACGCGCCGCCTGAGGCGTAAGTAATTGCATTCCAGGGACCTACCTTTGTTGTCAAATCGTAACTTTAATGAGGCGAAACGTGAATGTAGGGCTCAGTCTAGGGCTTATCAAAACCTAATTTTATTCTATGCACTAAAAATAATCAAAATTAAAACCAACTGCAGTTTCAATATGCAATTTAACCCACATACTTAAAGTGCAATTTGATATGAATTTCAGCATCAACTTTGGCCAAATTCCTGTTTTGAATTCCGCAACGTTTGTACTTGATGTGCAACGTGAGCTATTCAAATTAATTATGAAATTAAAGTTCGTTGAAATGCAACTCTTATAATTACCAAACAGCCACAATAACTATTTTTAATAAGCTTTGCAATTAAAAAAAAGGAGATGGATAATCAGAAAATGAGAATATTTAATTCGTTAAGTGGTTCTGTGGACTTTTAGAGATAAATAGTTTCCCTGTCTAAAATGCAGACACCCTTTTTTTATCTTATTTGGTATGAGAATAAGTGTATTCATTTAGATAAATAAAGCTAAAATATTACAAAAAATATTCAGAATCATCTGTATCCCAGTACGAGTATTAGCCTTAACCTACAAGATGTAATAGAAAATCTAAAATATTTTTTAAAATCCTTAAAGGTATTGAAGCTTTCAATTCCGTAGTGCATTGCAGTGTGTTTAAATATCAACTGCAAGCGCTGCGGACTTGGCAACTTTGATGACCTTCTACATCTAATAGTCAAATGTAAAAAACTTAAAATTTATGACAGCATTAAGTATTAATTATAAAAAGGCACATATAACATAAGTTATCTTCCCTTTGGCCACAGGAAATACCGATGATACTAGCGGCGAATCGAAGACCAAGCTGTCCACTGTGGTGTTCATCCACGGCGAATCGTACGACTGGAACTCAGGGAATCCCTACGATGGCTCCGAGCTTGCTGCCCACGGCAACGTCATCGTCGTGACAATCAACTTCCGTTTGGGAATCTTCGGATTCCTGAAGACCGGCGGCAAGGAGAGTGCCCAAGGAAATTTTGGGCTAATGGATCTGGTTGCTGGTCTCCATTGGCTCAAGGAGAATCTGCCTGCGTTCGGTGGGGATCCCCAGAGCATTACACTCCTGGGATACGGCACTGGAGCTGTGCTGGCCAACATACTAGTTGTGTCCCCAGTGGCGAGTGGTAGGGCATCCCTCAATCCATCTTACCAGCTCCCATTTGAGATACTTATTGAATATTTTCTGAGCTAAGTTTTACTTACTTAAATCAAAAATCATTTCAATATTATCAGCATAGTAGGAGCTGGGTTTCAGGAACGATAAACTTAATCTTGACATATAATCTTAAACTCTTCATCAGACTTAATACAGCGCACAGTTCTGGTGAGCGGCTCGGCCCTGTCACCCTGGGCCATACAGAAAAATCCACTCTTTGTGAAGAGGCGAGTGGCGGAACAGACGGGCTGTCATGGCGACATGTTGTATGATGACCTGGCCCCCTGCCTCCGCACCAAAAGCGTCGCCGAGTTGCTAGCCGTCAAGGTGGATCATCCACGGTATGACGCACATTCCATCAATCCTTTACATGGGCGTATTTCTCTTTTAAAAGCCGATTACTTGGAGTTCGATTGAGCTGAAAGGGTTTAAGTATTAATCGATAAATATACATACAAGGAAATAGATTAACACATTATGTGGTATTTTAAAGGAAATATTTTTCGAGCCGTGAATAAGTCTTAAGGAAATGGGTTAATAGAAATTTAATGCTTAGGAACTCTTATCAAGTAACCTGTTAATATTAACTATAACTATATTATGATATCATCGATTGTTTTTCAAATATTATAGATTCCTTGTGGGCTTTGCTCCATTTGTGGATGGTACTGTAATCTCCCCCGGCGCCAATCCCATGGGCAGCACCACGTTGCCCCTGGGTTCAGCTATTGTTAGGTAGTAAGAAATGGGAAAATCTGTAAAGTTATTGTTTAATAAAACTCTCAATGATTACAGTACTTCAGGAATTGAATATGCAAACTTTCCGAAACGAGACCTCATTTTCTGCCTTACATCTGTGGAGTCCTACTTGGATTTAAGTGCCCAAGACTTGGAGTTCGGCTTCAATGAGACCCGACGAGATCGCATCCTTCGCACTTTTGTGCGAAACAACTTCCACTACCATCTGAACGAGATATTTGCCGTATTGAAGGTAAAGGCATTTTATTGCCTAATTAATTTATGTGCTGTGGTAAATAAAATGCCAAACTGAATTTTCTGCAGAATGAGTACACCGACTGGGAGAAGGCCATACGTAATCCTCTTAGCTCCCGGGATGCCACCCTGCAATTTCTGAGCGATGGCCACACGGCCTCACCGCTGATTAAATTGGGCTATATGCACAGTTTGCGAGGTGGCCGTGCCTACTTCCTGCACTTTAAACACAAAACCATTGAGGAAGAGTACCCACAGGTAGGTGGATGCGATGCACTCAGAGAAACTTAACTGAATCCTGGCCTTGGCCTTCCTCAGAGAACCGGATCTGTACGTGGCGAAGATGTGCCTTTTTGGTTGGGTTTGCCCATGTCCCCGCTCTTTCCACACAACTATACGACTCAGGAGCGCCAAATTGGCCGACTAATGCTGCGATATCTGTCCAACTTTGCTAAAACTGGGTAAGCTTAGGCTTAATTGGTATTTCTGTACAATTAATACAAATCCTTTTTATGACCCTTAGCAACCCGAACCAATCCACTGCAAAGTCTGCGCTTGCCAATCCAAATGAGGTCCTGCAGACTGCTGTGCATCAACAAAGAAAACGATCCACTAGCCTGACCCATCCTAATCTCAGCGAGGCAGTTAATCTGGCCGTGATCTACAACCAACGACGGAGCAATGCCATGCACGAAAAGAGATCCTACATCCGGAGGCGACTACGGAGCAATGATGCTGCCTTCACTCAACTGGGAATTTCCAGCGAACGAGATGTGGGCAGCTACGATGGCGATGAGCTGCCCTTTTGGGATGCTTACGATGTGGTCAACCAGCTATACGTGGAGTTGGGTAAGTTCTAAAGAAGTCATCCTTAAAGCAATCAAATTTTTATATATATTTGACATTTAAGGCAATAAGGCCAATATTCAGAGCCACTATCGCGGTCATAAGCTGTCCATGTGGTTGAACCTCATCCCTCAGCTGCATCGCCACTTCAACATCAACGACCAGTCTATGCGACATCATCAGTTCCAGGACGACATGAACAACAGGGATCTCTATGAGGGTAAGATATTTAAAATATTCATTTAGGTGAACTTAAGTTCTAAAATGAATTTCCGGATTTCTTATCACAGGCGTTGTACGACCGCAACTGCAGACGAAGCCCGCTGAAGATGATAACATCATCATCATGCAAAGGAGCAGGACAACGACGCCACCGCCACCACCAAAAATTCCAAGTACAAATGCCACGCAAGCTTTAAGTCCCACTGGCACGGGACCAAGTACGACCACAGGTGAGTTGGAGAAGTAACCAAAATATTAGCCATCTTTATTTCCTAACGAATCCCTGTAGAATGCGGCATCGATGGAGCCATGTCCGTATCGGAACTTACGACCACCCAATCGCCGAAGGACAATAGAACTGGGATAACGCGCGTAGAGACGCAAAAGGATCTGGCTACCGCCTCCACCGGAATCATTGGCAATTTGGAGCTACTCCGGCGACTGGGTGGCAAACAGTTTCAGAGCTACACGACAGCTTTGATAGCCACCGTGGCCGTTGGTTGCTTCTTGTTAATCCTGAATGTCCTGATCTTTGCGGGCATTTATCACCAGCGCGAAAAGCGGGCTCGGGATGCCAAGACCAAGGAGGAGCTGCAGGAGAGCGATAACAGCAAGAATTCCAGCATTCTGAAGCTCAACGCTTTGATGGGCGGCAGTGGAGGAGCAGGTGGCCCTGGTCCAAGTGATATGGGGGATGCGTATACTTTAAGTGGTTCTGTGGTAGACAGCAAGGGCGGGGTAGGCGTGGTATTCGGGGAGTACAGCTGTTATGATGAGAAGACCAAGCAGTTGAAGGAGGAAAAGCTTCTAGTGGAACTGCCACCTTCCTCGTCAACTGGTCAGACGTCCCTAATGATAGACACCTGGGGGCCGTGTTCCACGAGCACTTTGGATCTGCTGAAAACCAAGCCGGGAGATCCCATCGAAATGGTTACCTACAGCGCCCTGCCCACGTTGATGGAATCCACATCGGCGATGAGCAGCAAGCGGGGGTCCTTCGTTGACACAACGATGCAATTCAGCAGTCCCCAGCAGTTCGATTATGCAGTCCAATCCTCGGATCAGATGTCCTTCAAAGCCATAGAGGAAGCTGTCAAAGCGGCGGCCGGCAATGACTCCGAAATCACACGGGATGATGACATTCCCGAGCCGCCGCCACCACCACGATCTTTCCTAGCCGCCCAGCAGCAGCAACAGCATCAACAACAAACAGGCATCCTGCGGCAGACAGGGGCAAGTGGAAGTTCCACGGCAGGATCAGGTAGCAGTAGTGGCAAGAAACGTGTACATATTCAGGAAATCTCAGTCTAGCAATCATAACCCTTCTAGTAACCAATTGTGACTCTAGTTTAAAGTTATTATCTAGTTATGTATATGGTCGACCTTGTCTTAATGGAAATTTTCCAACTTCTTAGTCCCAATTTCGAACTTTCCTAAAAGTCTTTTCCTTAAATTCCTTTTCCTACATTCGAAATTTCAACTTTACTATCACTTTTCAACACCGAATCCAATTGATGGTCAAGGCTCGACTTCCGTTTACTCTCTATTCCCATTCACTGCCCTAGATTTCTGCCAAAGACAAGTTTAAAATAGAATCATTTTTATGTTCCCTGATCTCAATGCAAAAAGTCGTTGTAACTGTATGTATTACGTATGTTTGTACATTATGTAAATGTTCCTTGTAGACGTGATTGAGAAGATATTGTGTAGAAATAATTTTCAAGTGTTATCATTGTGTGTATAGTTTATGTTACTTTTTGGTGTACGATTAGAATCTCATATTATTATATTTGCTTGTTATTTAATAATTAGCGAAATCAAAATAATATGAAACAAGCTTTTAATGATTTGTAAAAGAAAACCATATAATATAACTATGATACACATATTGTATTTAATGTATTGTAAAATATTGACTCTATTTGTATGAAATACATATGTATTACAAAGTATTCATATTCACATTTTAAAAACTGTCTTTAATTAATTATTTCCAAATGTCAGTACTAGTACTGGCATTGGAGATGAAATCGGTAACGTATGATAACCTAATTAAGATATTTAATCAAACGAAGACTTCTGAAATATTCAAAACGAATATCAATAATCAATATCAAGAAAGTTTGATACCAAGGCATAAATTGTCAGCATACATTTTTAAAAATATAATTAGCACGTTCCATCTTATTGAATAATTTCTAACCAATCTCTACATTTCGGCATTATATAATTTTTAGTTTGTACTACACAGATACGTTAAAAACGAAAGATTTTAAAGCTATATGGGCTCGCTTTTTATTTCTTTTTTCTCTGTTTTAACTTTTTTCGCTTTCTTCGTTTTTGTTGTTTCACCGTTTTCTCCATTCTTGCGCTTGGAATTCTTTTTTGGCGAGGATTCAGTTTCATTCTTTTATTTCAGCTAAAAGGGCATCTAACATTTCATGGTCTTTCTCCACCAGGACTTTTTTTCTCCTCAGGCTCAGGGCTTTCAAACCTAATGGATTTATTCTGAAAAAAGAAAAATATATATTACTTTTACTTAAAGTTTTAGACATTTCAATCTTAACAAACAATAAGGTAAGCTAGTTCTGGGCATTATAAAAGTAACATATTGAGACTGAGCCAAATTGACTATTGACTTCAAGCTGAACGAGAAGTTAACACTTGTCCCACACTTATAGAAGTAGTAAAGATTAATAGTAGTAGTAGTAAAGATTAATGTATTTTTCAATTAAAAAATTTTAATGAGGTACCACAAATATGAAATTGAAAAATGATATTATTCAGTTGAAGAATTCTCATTTCTAAATGGTATAACATCGAATTAAAGGAGTAACTTACCATAGGAACATCGCCATTCTCGAGTATAAGTTCTCCCTCAATGAAGGGCATTACATTGCTGATGTCGAAGCTCTTTATGCGAAACTTAATCTCCTGATCCATGGCGATGTTCTCGCGGCCTTGGCAATTGTTGCTGAAGCGGATGGTGGTGTTGAAGACACGGTAGATTACGGCGCTGAGATGGTGCTTTGATATGTGCCGTACCACCCCGTTCAGGATGGCGCCCGCCTCTGGACGGAAGACGTAGAAATTCGCGTTAATTACTAGGTGCATGGTGGGGTCGTCCGCACGGAGACCCGCCGTGTGGCCCAGCACCTTTATATTTTTTATGCCTAGGACTATGCCGTTGAGGCTAGCCTCGTAAAATCCCACCTTGGTGCGGATGAGGAGCTCGTGGAGCGCGTGCTTGAAGCTGGCCATCCCGTACGGACCCATGGCCATATGCATGTCCGTGTTGATGCACCGCACGCAGGATTCCGGGTTGCTGGCGTACTGTTCCAGCTCTTTGGCCGTGAACTTTATGTATTTCTGCAGTATCTTAGCCATTGCAAGAAAATAAAACTGCCTCTTCGAACGAACCACATGAATTATGTTCGAGTATCTGGCAACCTCGTAAGTGATACAAGAAATGCGGTTTTGGCCTTTTCTACCAGCTTTTTCTAGAGATGAAGATAAAACGGCTTATTTTTAAATATTTTATCATAAATTGTTTGTTTTTGAAAATATGAATGTAAGTGAATTGAAACATAATATACATGGTATGGAATTCAAACACAAAGGACGACAATTATATAATTAATATTTACCAATTTTTATTACAGCTAATTTTGCTGACCTGTGGTATTTTTGGTATTTTAGTCAGTTTATTCTGTACCAATTATACGGTCCCACTGGCTGGAGCATGCTTGTATAGTAGGTAAAGAAGACCGAAGAAAATTGGAGTTTGACCAAAATAAAGAATAAACGCTTAAACCTGCATTAAAATGGGAGTTCCAGCATTCTTTCGCTGGTTGAGCCGGAAGTACCCGAGCGTGATAATCGAGTGCAACGAGAACAAGCAAGTCGACCCGGATACTGGGCGGAATATTTACGAGGACGCCACTAAGCCGAATCCGAATGGGATAGAATTTGACAACCTCTATCTTGACATGAACGGCATAATCCATCCGTGTACGCATCCGGAGGACAAGCCGGCGCCAAAAAACGAGGACGAGATGATGGTGGCCATTTTCGACTGCATTGACCGTCTATTCGGAATCGTGCGCCCTCGGAAGCTGCTCTATATGGCCATCGATGGGGTGGCTCCGCGTGCTAAGATGAACCAGCAGCGGTCTCGACGGTTCCGAGCTGCTAAGGAGGCCACCGAAAAGCGGCTTGAGATCGAGAGAATTCGCGAGGAGCTACTAAGCCGGGGCTGCAAGTTGCCGCCAGAGAAGGAGAAGGGCGAACACTTCGACTCCAACTGTATTACGCCGGGCACACCCTTCATGGACCGGCTCAGTAAGTGCTTGCACTACTTTGTCCACGATCGACAGAACAATAATCCGGCCTGGAAGGGCATCAAGGTTATCCTGTCGGATGCCAATGTGCCTGGCGAGGGCGAGCACAAGATTATGGACTATATTCGAAAACAGCGCGCCCAACCGGATCACGATCCCAACACGCAGCATGTGCTGTGCGGAGCCGATGCCGATCTTATCATGTTGGGGTTAGCCACCCACGAGCCGAACTTCACCATCATTCGTGAGGAGTTTCTGCCAAATAAGCCACGTCCTTGCGACATATGCAACGGATTTGGCCACGAGATGGACAAGTGTGTAGGCTTGGGAGCCACGGCACCTACTGGCGCCAACTTTAAACCCGATGTTCCCATTGGAGCCGAGGTAAAGTTTATCTTCGTACGGCTGAGCGTGCTGAGAGAGTATCTGAAGCAGACACTCGAGATGCCAAACCTCCCGTTCGAGTATAGCTTTGAGCGTGCTCTCGACGACTGGGTATTTATGTGCTTCTTTGTGGGCAACGATTTTTTGCCACATCTACCAAGTCTGGAGATTCGTGAAGGGGCAGTGGATCGACTCGTTGAGCTTTATAAGAAGTGTGTGTACAAGACAAAGGGTTATCTCACCGACTCGGGAGATGTCAATCTGGACCGAGTGCAACTGATTATGACTGATTTGGGTAACGCCGAGGACCAGATCTTCAAGAGCCGACAGCGGCGCGAAGAACAGTTTAAGGCTAGAGATAAGGAGCGCAAGAGGCAAGAAAGAAATCAGGACCACCGGGCACTGAACCAATCGTCGTTTGGAGCCAGCGCAGTGGGTCCAGGCAACCAGCAAAAGGGAATCGGGAACTATAAAGAGGAGGCCGCTGCTCTGCGAAATAGAAAACGGACAAGTGACCAGGCTAATTTGGATGAGGAAGAAGAAGAGGAGAACAATGACGAAGTACGGCTATGGGAGGAAGGCTTTAAGGACCGCTACTACGAGTCAAAGTTCGATGTGGCGCCAGGAAACCAACAATTTCGCTACGCCGTTGCTCTGCAATATGTCCGAGGACTGTGCTGGGTGCTGAAGTACTACTATCAAGGCTGTGCCTCCTGGAACTGGTACTTTCCATACCATTATGCCCCGTTCGCATCGGACTTTGTTAACATTCAAGGTCTGTCCACGAATTTTGAAAGAGGAACAAAGCCTTTTAATCCTCTAGAGCAACTGATGGGCGTCTTTCCTGCAGCCAGTAGCTCGCACGTGCCCGAGCCCTGGGCACAGCTTATGTCTAACCCAGATTCACCAATTATTGACTTTTATCCAGAGGATTTTAAGATCGATCTGAATGGCAAAAGTTCGCCTGGCAAGGTGTGGCTTTGCTGCCCTTCGTAGACGAGAAGCGGCTCTTTAAGGCTTTGGTTCCCTATTATGAGCAACTTACGGGAGAAGAGGTCAAGCGCAACAAGCGGGGCGACAATTACCTGTACATCAGTGACCAGAGTCCTCATTTCAAGAAGGCCCAGAAAATAAGCAAAAAGGTCGGAAGATGGTGAGTGCACTGCCATCTCGTTTGATGGAATGCGGGGAACTTTAGGAAAAACTGAGCTAAACACTGACATCAGCGGCATTCTGAGGTCGCCTATTTCCGGGCTGTCGGACATCAGTGACAACACAACTGTAACGACTACTTTCAAGGATCCGGAGTACGCCGAAGACTACATTTTTGAGGCCAAGCGTCTTGAAAATGCAGTAGATCCTCCAAAGGTGCTGCCGAATGAGCAGTCGGGTCAAAAACATCGTCCCGTCATCGGATTCAATAGCCATTTATCTAGGGCCTTTGTTCCTGACAGCGGACATCGCATGTTAAATGCAGGAATAAGAAACAACCACGGTGGCGGAGGAGGTGGTTACGGGCAAGGCGGTAGCTATGGCCAGGGCGGAGGAAACCACGGACAGGGCTATCAAAACAATAGCCGTAACTTTAACTACAACTACAATAATAACTACAACCAGCATCAAGGTGGTGGCTATCAAGGCAACTTCAACAACAGACCCCAATACGGCAATAATCAGAGAAACAACCAGGACAATTCAAATCAGCAGCGCAACTTCAACAACTATAATGGCCCAAGAAATAATGCCTACCAGCAGCAGGGTGGCAACAGGCAGCAGAACCAGAATTATAGGAGATTTTAGGTGTACCATACATATAATTTAATATGTAGCAGATCTTAAAAGTGTAATCCATTCATTTTTCTGTACTTTTTAATATGAAGAAGGTAGTGTTTAAGGACATTCAGACAAACTGATGCAAATGCATTTAATTATTTGAATTAAAAAACAAAAAGTTAGACAAAGTAAAGTTCAATACAAGCAACAATAGTTTATATAAAAACAAATCTTGCATTTTTTTTTATCAGAAACAACAGTATACACTAAAAATCTAGTCTCAGTGCCTCAATGAAAATATGTCAAATTACAATGTTGGGAAATAATGGATAAATTAATGATTATTTGGAACCTATAAAAGTAATTGAAAAAAATTATAAAGCTATAAGTACAACATTTAGAAAATATCTGTTTTTATTTCACTAAACTGATCATATTATTCTTATTTGAAACCTTTTTTCAAACCTGAAAATGCTGTCCTAAATTGTCAATTTATAAGACTATTCCTTCTAATATACTATAGCCCCAAATCAAAAATAAAAGACAAAAGCGACTATGGAATAGCATTCGCTATACTAAACGAATGGAATGTTTTTATTTTGAATTCCATGTAACATAATAAATATTTTAATGTCGAAAACAATACTCATTACAGCTACGCGATATACTTAAAAGTTACGTTGGATGTTTATAAAAACGATCATCATGCTTTTTCTACCAAGAAAAGTTCACTGAGCTTGAAAAATATATATATTATATTACGAATGCTTCTAAATCCACGAGCTTGAAACAAACGTGTGAAATAAGGTTGAGGGTTTACGATCTACTGAAGCGAAAACTTATCAATTTATATCGATTATATGAATACGCTTAAAAGGTAACAAAATGTGAGCTTAGTTCACGTTCGATTCGGAAGAGTTTGGCTATAGGTTCGGTATGAAGAGAGGAGCTTATCAGATATTGGTGATAACGTTTTTGTTGCGATCAGATATGCCATCGAACTTGCCATGACTGGAGAATGGCGTGCGCATGCGTCGCGTGAAGGAGCGAAGGCACCGCTGCCCATCCAGACTATCCGGATTATTGGTCACGGCAAGGAGGTTGACTGAAAAAATGTAATAACAACACAAAATTTGGAGTCGCTCATTCAATCATTCATTGCCTCTGTAAGTTATCATATCTTACCTCTTTGCTCGAGTAGTTTAATCTGCTTTTTGGCTTCTCTCAGCTTGTTCATTAATATCTCGTTCTTGCGCTTTTCAACGGTCAGCTCCAGGCCGAGCTGCAGCTTGCTCTTAGAGTCAACGGCGCTCAAAATTCTGAAAGGTAAACGAACAATTATGGGAATGTAAGTATATTTAAATTGTTAAGAAAAAATCTGATTGGGTAGAGGCTCGTTGTCGGATGTAAATAAAGATGTGGCTTAACTTTTTGTGTATTTAAATAAAGTCTTTAAGAAGATAAGAAGTGATTTTTTTATTATCATAAATTACTATCAAAAAACTTACGGATGGCTGAATATGGACTGTGATGTTGGCCTCTTATCCGGATCTGGATGCATCATTTGG
Source organism: Drosophila eugracilis (assembly GCF_018153835.1). Taxonomy (NCBI): domain Eukaryota; kingdom Metazoa; phylum Arthropoda; class Insecta; order Diptera; family Drosophilidae; genus Drosophila; species Drosophila eugracilis. Next base: position 137,146 of record NW_024573661.1, on the reverse strand, counting down.
GCTATCAGTTCGTTAAAATCTCTGCTCAGTGTCGGCAGTATGGGCACCTCGCCATTTCGCAGATTGTGCCACTCGGGCCCATTTTTGGGAAGTGGACCACCGCCAGCCACTTCGAAAAGCGTGATGCCCAGCGAGAAGATGTCGGCTTTAAAGAGATTCGAATAATCCTCCTGAAGGATCTCCTTTGGCAGATAACGGCAGTCGCCCTCCTTCTACATGGGGCTCTTTAACGGACGTAACATGACCCAGGTCTCCGATCTTGTACGTCACCAAATTCTCTGAGTGCCGTAGCTCTTCGTAGACGCTGTCCATACCATCGTCGTCTTTGTTCTGAGGCGGCTGCACCTCAACTAATTTATATGCGTTCGGATTCATGGTGGAGAATATGTTTTCCGGCTTCAGATCCATGTGAACCAGGTCATTAGAGTGGATATAGCGCAGGCCCTCGATCACATGCATGAGCACAATCTTAAGCTCTGCCTCGCCCAAGCAATGATCTTGGATTCGCGCATGCAAGCTGCCCCCATCACAAAACTCATTCTGTATCAGCATGTGATCGTCCTCTGCCCACGCGGAATAGTATCTCACCACGTTGTCGTGCTTGCCCAGAACGGCATGAGCCCATACCTCATTTAGGGCTCTCTTTCTGTAAGGGATATATTAGTTAAAAAGTGGTCAGCTTGAATAACTTTAAAATACTCACTCGAAAGAGCTACCTGCCACCGGCTTCTTACTCTTCTTAATCGCATAAATGCATCCATCCAGTCGATTGACGCACTGAAATACCACACCAAACTCCCCAACGCCAATTACGTTTACTTGCATGAACTCGCGCTTGAAGCGACTGATGTTCGTGTCATGTAGAGCAAGCCTCTTGGGAGCCTGCTGGTGGATCTCTCGCAGTGAGTCGCCTGTTTCTTCCGTCGCATCCTCGTCGCATGCTTCGCTGAGCAAATACTTTTGCATAGCATTTACATTCAGGTTTAGGTTTTCGCGTCCAAATTGCGTACGGCAGCGCTTCTTATTGTGAGCCAGGAGGCCTAAATATTAGAAGATGAGAGATTAGGTTACGGACATCGGATCTTGACGATTTTAGGATTAAAAAGCTACATTTTGATAATGAAATGAACTCAGACTCACTGTCGGGCGTAAAAGGATTCACATTCGCCGTATCCTGGGCAGGTAATTTTCGGTTGTGCAGGGGCAAGGATCGCGGGCGCTCCGACAGACGGAAGAGATCCTCGCTACGCCGAGAGGCGTTCACTGCCGCTGCCGCAGCCGACAGATGGTTGCTGCATTGCGTCGTGGATTTCTGAAGGATTGTCTTGGGGGTGGCCGGGGTACTGAAAAGGCGTAGGGCTCGCACCTTCTGACATGGAGGGGACATGGATACATCTCCTTCTCCATCCTTGCCCAGCTGATGCCCACTGCCGGAGGATAGTTTCTGCTGCCGCTGGTGATGATGTTGCGGACTCGCTTCTTCAGGCGGGTCCTTGTCAAAGTCGTCGTCGGCGAAACGAAGCTTACGCGGATTAAAGAGCTGTGGCGATGGGGAGCGCGAACGCAGTTCGACGCTTGAATCAAGCGAAGTGACGCTCATCTCATGCTCCGACTGGCGAAATGCCATTGTAGCTGACCTGCCAATCGCGGTGCAAGGCGATGCTCTTTTCCGGACACTTCACAACTATTCGTAAAGAGGCAAAGGATAATAAATCTTAGGCGATGGGTAAAAAAAAAGGCAAAACAAAACACAAAACAAAATTTAACTGGAGGAATGCGATGAGAACAGTATGGCCGTACCCAAAGCGCCAGGTAATACCAAATCGGGTCAACAAAAATACTAAAAATAAATTACCGGACTAATCAACTTTTTTTTAGTATTGAGACAAATAAGCAGGACCGGATTTCTGTAAAACGCCGCTCTAAACACTGTAGAAAATGCAGCATTTATTATTTAATTCAAATTATACATCAATAAAAATTTTGATTTTCGGTTAAATTTTTTACGCCCCCAAAAATTTGCCGCCCTGTGCTTAAGCACCAAGAGCAGATAGTATAAATCCACCCAGCAAATAAATGGACCGAGTAACGAATTCAATAACATAATTTCTTTCAATCTGTGATTCTTATGCCTGTCAGCAAAAACAAAACCAGGAAACAAAATCCAATTTACATAAATGGAAATAAAAGGGACGAGAAAAACGGTCCAATTAAATACCACGATTTAAACATAAAAATACTGAAACATACCAAAATAATTTTAACACACAAAAGAATAGTAATCAGACGAAAATGAAGCGCAGCCGCTGCGCAACCAAGACCGCCAAACTCAAATAAAAAATTAAGCGTTTTGGCATTTAATTTATTGATTGAATATTTGTGTATTTTAGTGTTCAGCGCATTTGCTATATAATTTCAAACACACATCTCAAGAATCCATACATATGTATTTGTTTAATACTTAACTACGACATCAATGTATGAATAATTATTATGCACTTTTGCAAGACTTAATTATTACCAATATTGAAACACATCATACAGAGTTTGGACTCGAATAATCAAGTGTATTGAGTAGTATAAATTGAGAAATGTGTAGAGAATTGACATAAAAATGGTGGCGATGCTTCGTCTCCTGCATATTCGAGTATAATTTCAGGGTTAGCGAACAAATTCCAAGGCAAATCAATTTACATAGCAATCTTGACTAGATCGATAATCTGCGGCTGCCGATCCATTTCTATATCTTATACTTCTTTCCGTCAAATGATTCTCCGAAGTGTACTGCATGTGCTTGTGTAGAAACATAAGAATACCTAAATATGCAAACTCGTGTTACACTATAAATTAAAAACCCTTAACTAATATGATTCTGGACAACTAAATCGTAGATGGATACTGTATGAAAAAGTATTTGGGAATCTGTCTTGTTACACGTGAGGTTGTTTTTTGGGAATGAGGGGAGGAGTCCAGTGTGTGGTGTCCCCACTTTGCCGGATTCGTTGGGGGTGCAGCTCAGGCCCTCATCTTCGCCTGCCGGGCTTTGTCTGCATTCGTTCGGTGTCGCTAGTCCCTGGAGACGGACCGTGAAACGGAAGAGTCGCCGCGACGTCTGGGCGGCGATCCACGGCGCGCTGCCGGTGATGCCGATCGAGATCGAGAACGTGACCGCGGCGATCCCCTAACCCTGTCCTCATCATCATCAGTATAGCGCCGCTTTGGCGGAGGTGGAGACTCCACCGCTCCGCTTCCATTGCGCTCGTGGTCGCTGTACCGAGACGCTGATCCGTTCTCGTCCCGTCCGTTTGAGCGGCCGGAGCGTCGACCTACCGAGCCGGCGGAGCGACTGCGGGAACGGGTGCCGGACTTGGAGCGAGTCCTTCTGCGACGGGATGTGCTGCGAGATCTGCTGAACGAATTGCTTCTGAAATAGGTAAATAGGAAAAAGATTGTCATTAGAGAAATGTTATAAGCTTTGTTATTAAGCATACTAAAAACCAAGCTAAGATACAATATTAATATGTAATTGAACATTAGATGTGCAACAAATTATTTATTAAAATAATATAATATATAACATATATTATATTTTTCAATTTTCTAACAAGAACTAACAAGAAACCAATTTTCCGAACAAGATAAACAAAACGAAGCCAGACTAATATCATGGATATAAAAACACAATAATTACAACCTTGCCCAGTTTTAATTCCACAATTCTTAAAAACATCACATTTATCTTAGCCTACGAGAGAGATTTTTCCTGATCAGTGTTTTCCTCCCTTTTTCTTGTAGTGTTTGTGGCCGTGCTTCTTGGAGCCCTTCTCGCCGTGCTCCTTTTTGTCCTCAAAACTTTCTCCGTGCTTATGCTCCTTCTTGTATTTTTTGTGGTCCTCATCGTGGTGGCCCTTCTTGTAGTGACCATGATGCTTCTTGTGTCCCTTCTTTTTACTGCCCTCGTGCTTTTCGCCCTTCTTGTGTTCGCCGTGCTCCTCGGCATGATGATGGTGCTCCTTTCCGTACTTCTTGTGATGGCCGCCCTTGTGTTCGTCATCGTAGAACTTTTTCTCCTTGATGTATTCGTCTTTTTTGAACTTTTTGTGGTATTCCAATTCCTTGTGGCCCTTCTTGTGCTTCTTTTTATGATGGTGCTTGCCGCCCTTCTTGTGTGCGCCGTGTTCATGCTTCTCGCCGTGCTCGTCCTTCTCATCGTAGTGTTTCTTCTTCTTCGACCCCTTATCTCCGTGATGATGTTCATGGTCCTCGAGCTCGTGGTGCTTCTTTTCATCCTCCTCCCATTCCTTGTGCTCCTTGTGCCCGTGCTCTCCCTTGTGCTCCTCGTCACCAAACTTTTTCTTCTCGTACTTTTCGCCACCTTCCTCCTCCTCGGATGACGATGACTCTTTCTTCTTCGCCGCAGCGTAGGTAAGCAGTAGTCCCAGGACCAGAAGCAGCTTTAGGTGTCCATGCATCTTGCATCGTTTTCTCGTTCGACTGGCACCAGTTGCATTCGCTTTTATATAGGCCGCTATGAGCCGCGGACCACAAAATGCTTAAAATGCCTGGTATCATGATGCAAGCAAATCTCTGGTGCTGACGTAAAAACTTTCTGCTTCATTGGCGTCTTTACCGCAATCAATCGAACTTCTTGCAGCGCCGAGAGTTACAGATTGGCCTCCAAAGTTCGGAACTGCTAAGAAGTGTTGCAAGGCTTTGATGAAAAAAAAACTAAATTCTTGAGAACCCTTGTTTTGATCCACTGATTAAACAGACAATGCCTTTGCTTTCTCAACAGGCATTACTAACTGAAAAACTCAAAAATTCATATGGAATCTATTAGAATATCCAGTGATAAAACAGATAAACATTCGAATGTTTTGAGAATAGCTTATTTAGAATGCTATATGCATTTGTAATTTTTTTTTTTTTTGAAATATTACATTTTATTTCTAATGTACAACAGAAACTTTAATCTTGTTGATAATTGTAAAATCCTATACTTTACAGTAAGGTAACCTAGGATGCTAAGACTTAACCTACAACTAGTCAAGGTGGGGTAACTACTCCTGGTGCTTTGACTTTTTCTTTTTCTTGGCTGGCGTTGGCTGATCTTCAGGCTCAGGTGCTGCCGCTTCCTCAATAGCCTCCTCATCGTCCTTTTGCTTCTTCTTCTTCTTCTTTTTCTTTTCAGACTTCACTTCCGCATCTTCCTCAGCAGTCTCCTCCTTAACCGCCTCCTTCTTAACCGGCGTCTGCTCCGACTCAGAGTGCTTGCGTTTTTTGACGTTCAATGTGTTGTCGGCCTCCGGTTGGTATGTGAACACCTCACTAAAATAGCAATTAATAAATTAATATAAAGGACAAGAGAATAAAGGCCTATGCGAGGTAAACACAATTTCGCTCAGACAGCCAAGGTTTATCGTCATCGTAATCAGATTAATGCGAAACCTTTTAGGTATCATCACTGGAAATTGGTACACTCTTATATAATTGACGGATATAACCCACCTCTTTGCCTGGTACTTCTCGAACTTTGCCTTGGCCTTGCCGGTGCCCGAAAGTTTGCGCAGGTTGCCCTCCTCAAGCAGTCGAAGTCGCGACTCGAGCTTTACCTTATGCGCAGCGCCTAGTTCAAAGGTTGCCTCCTCGCCGAAGGCATCTACTCGCGTGGCCAACGACGCCTTAGCGGCCAGGGAACGCGACATCTTGCCCTTGTTCTTTTGACTGGCCTGTCCCACCAATTGTGCGTGGTAGATCAAACCATACTTTGGAGTATCTTTCTTGGTCTTCAGAGCGCGGAAGAGGGCCTTTTCGGCCCCCAGAATTTGGACAGTAGACGAGGGATGCTTGGCCAGATTGATCAGAGAGCCGGCATGGGCAATTAGTCGAGCGCCGACTGTATCTCCCACAAGTACCGTCAAGTTGGGAGCCATAGCCATCATTCTGGCCTTCAAGTAGTCATATAAATGGATGCGGTAATCGTTGATGGATATGATCTCATCGCACAGGCACTGGATATTTAGTACATCCTCCTCGGAGATTTCGGTGCCCATTGAGATCTCGGCCGCTTCCTTGACCTTTCTCCTCTACATCCTCTGGGAGAATGTCGGACAAATCGCTTGTCCCCATGTTGTCCCTGGTGCCCACCAATTTAATGGTTTTCACGAAGGCGATGTTGTCGGTAATGATCTTGCCCAGTTCAGGGAAGTGCCATCCGTACCACTCACGAGCACGCATCATATAGTTGTTGAGCTCTTTGTCCAGGTCATCCAACAAGCACTGAGCTTGTACAATCATGGTGTCAATCTTGTCGGGCGAGAACTTTAGCTTATAGCGTGACAAGGAGTGGGCGAGACCTAGGGCCATAGCGGTCATCTCCCTCTTAGGCAAGCCGCCGAGCAGACTGTCTGCCTGTTGGCGAATACACCGCATCAGCTCCTGGACTCCCGTATTGTACACACACTGTACTGATAGTTTGTCCTTGATGGCAGTGCCCAGTTTGGCATCCGCGACTAACAGTGACGACTGCACATCATCCACAAGCAGCTTTTTGAGAGTCTTCTTCAATGGCTTGGCCACCTTGCCCTCCACAGCTGCCGTTGCTGCGGCCAGAGCCTCTGTTGTGTCGTTGAATTTCTCAAAGTGCTTCAGCTTTAGGAGTTTGTTGGCCTTCTCCGGAGTCTCGAACTCCAGGTAAAGATTGTCCACTTGCTCCAACTTCTTCTCGTCCAGCAGTTTGAAAATTGCGTAGCCCGCCGGCGTTTCGTAAAGCACAAACATTGCGTTACACTTTGCTCATTTAGTTTAAATTTTAATTAAAAACTAATAAAACTTTCGGCAGCCAGCAGCAACTTAACCTTCTTTCCCGTATGCCGCGTGTAAAAGAAAATTCCAAAATGAAGCGCGAGCACGTGTGCCTTCGATAGCCAGCGTTGCCACTCGATTCTCACTTAACAGCACCACTGTAGACTATTCACCACAAAAATTATATCGCGGGGAATATAGAAAAATTATAGTTTACAGAATATCTGATGCCCTAATTACATTTTTTAGGGCAAACATTTTTTTAGAATTTTCACTTTTAATACTTTAGAAAAGTTTTTTTTTTCTTATTTAATGTTATTTATTTTGTTTTATTTGTTTCTAGGCTATCCAATTTAAATTTATTTTTTTTGGATTTAATTTATTTTTTTTGGAATGTGGTAATACAAATTTATCTTGTTTAGAATATTAATTACAAGTTAATTAAGACCATAACACTTTAAAATTAAAAGTTAATTTTATAGAGATCAGCTGTATTGTTACATTTTTAATCAAGTTTAACCACTTATATAAGAAATGTAAAAATATAGTTCAGTCATTTCATAAACAAGTAATTAATAGGTTTCTTTTATAACAGTCTTTATAAAAGAAATATACCCTCCACCTAAAGAGCAATGGGTATACTAACAAGCACGTGCGAGTGCTGTTAAGGTACAGCCCTACTTCCTACGATTATTAACAGCACACTTCGCGCTTTACAGCACGCTGTCAGTGTTAACATAGACTTAAGCTGTTTGCGACTAACATAGCGATTTTTACCTCGAATGCCAAAAATTTCACCACAGTCCAAACAAACTCAACATTTTTGCATGGGCATACACACACACACACACACACCGCTCATTTAAGTATACATGTATGTATGCGAATCCCTCGCCATGTTTCAAAAATGAACTACTTTTTGGCATTGACAATGAATGAAAAATGGAAATTGCGCTTACCTGCGTCGCTGCCTAGCCTTTCTTTCGCGGCAGTGGCGTGCAAAATGACCGCGTCCACCACATTCGTAGCATTTTTCGTCGCCACGGCCACCACCGCCGCCGCCACCACGGTCGCGTCCTCCGGGACCTCCTCCTCCTCCGCCACCACCACCGCCACCACCACCACCACCACCAGATCTGGCGTACTTTCCAGTGGACAACTCTACACGAGCTCGGCGTCCGCAAACCGTTCGCCCATCTAGTCCTCGCACCGCATCCGCCGCATCACGGGCACTCTCGAACTCAACGAAGGCAAAGCCCGGTGGATTGCGGGCTATCCATACGCTGCGCAGACTTCCGTACGCCCCAAACACATATTCCAGATCGTTTTTGCGTGCATTGTTGCCTAGATCGCCCACATACACCTTCCTATCACTCGGATGGCGCGACATTTCTGTTTATTTCGCTTTTCTGAGCCCTGTGTTAATGTGGCAGCGGCAGCTCAGAAAAAATCGATGATGGATTGGATTCACTTGCCACCACCTTCTATGAAAGCTTATTCGATTAAACGCGCACTTGGGAACGCTTTTATTCACTCAACACAGTCGGCAACTGTGAATTTTTATGTTTATTTTCTATTTAATGCAGCGCAAAATTCATTTTACCGGGTAGCAAACAAAGTGACCGTCTACTGACCGTTAAAACAAACCCCCAGGCTCACTGAAAATATACCAGAAATTATGCCGAATATATGGTTTATAGTGTGTTGGTCTGGCAACACTTGATTGCAGGGCCGGCAAATTCCCGAAAACCTTTCAAATAAGTCTAACAAAACTGACTAACAAAATAATATTAATATTATTATTAAAATGCTTTTCATTTTAAATAAACAACTTAATTGTAATATTTTAAATTTTAGCCCCATTACGACAATTTAATATTCATATTAACCTCGATGTATTTGAAAACCTATTTTTATCAATGCTTGTAAGTCTAAGATTTGTATTTTCATAATTTCGACGGTTCTACATTTTTGATGCCTAATGTATTTGACATTTGAAAATCAATATTAATATAATTAAATATACGATTCGTTTTTTCATAATTTCTTACATAAGAAAACAAACACCTATAAAAAAATTAAATATCAAAAATGGAAACCATTGAGATTAAATTTAATTTTTTTAAATACAAAGGGTTTCATTTGATTTGAATTTGGATAATTTTAAGTATATATTTTCAGTATGGTTTAGTACGTTTCTAAATTGATACGGTATTTTTTTCTCGAGAGCGGTGGTCACACAGCATTAAACGTGGCGGCGATTTATCATATAAGTTAGGTTATAATATCGTATGCATCAAAATCATACAATTATTTATAAGCTAGTTTTTTAAGGAAAAAACACTTAAATTTAGTGAATTTGCAGTGCGAAATCTTTAAAAAACCACAGACGAACACTTGGCACAAACGGTAAGAATGGAAATCGACTGAAAATCGCATTTACATAACAATTACGGTGCTTTAACAAAATGCCTGCCTAGCCTTTCCCTTCCAAAAAAAAGCCTGAATACCTGACGCAGCTGCCATTGCTCGTTGTGCGAATGTGTTGGTGTGTGGGTAAAATTTGTTAGACTCGTTTTGATTGTTTCTTTGCTTTTTCATTTTTCTTCAACTGATAGAGGTCTGTGCAATTTTCAGCGCTTTTCTGTGCCACTTTCGGCACTCTATTTCCACCCATCAAAGTGGAAAATTTCATATTTTTATACATACATACGAAAAAATGCTATGTATAACACCACACCAACGCACACGCACACTTTTGTAGAACGCTCGGCGGCCATTCGCGCACACACACGCTCGCACGCGCACACGTATGGCCAACTCATGCACTCATACATATTTAGAAGCAGATTGCGGTGCAAAATACAAAAATCGTGCGAAATTTGTAAAATTGCGTATTAGAAATCTTAGTAAATTTCGACATTTCCCCGGGCCGACCGTTAGGTAAAATGTGAAAAGTGTAGCCGGCGAGACCAGTACATCCGTGATTTTGTGAAATTCCTGCTGCATAAACTGATCTGCGGCTAAAAAATAGTAAAAATAAAGTGAAATGTGTTTGTTCCCCTTTCTAAGAATCGAGAGCCAAAACATTTCTTAAGATTTCTTTGTTGGTAGCATTTTTTTTCATCAGACATGTCTTCCATTTTGTTTTTTTTTTCTTCGTTGCCTCTGTCGTGGTGAATTTCCCACTCACACTCTCAGTGCGATTCATTCAGTGCAGTCGCGAGTACTCTGCCAGGAAAAAGTAATCATTTCAAACTGGAGAAAAACTCGAAAAGAGTTGTTTGTTTTTTCTTTCGACGGAATTAACATTTAGTTGAGGGCATTGGTTTTTGGTACGTTTGCTTTTCGCTTTTCGTTCGCGTTCACGTCACAAATAGCGTTGCCACATGTTTTTCACTTGTTAATGGGCAAACTGTCTGTGAGAGCGCTCAAAGTGTGGAATGACGGTACTCCGTTGACAAATAAGTGAATTTTAATCCATTATTTGGTCGTGTTCGCACCGCAAAATTAAAAGATATTTGTGTAAATGTGTTTACTTGGCCCACATCTGTAACCTGGAATCCTCTGGCAAATGGCGCGCAAATGTGGTGAACCGGCGACAGCTCTCTTTTCACCTTGGAAATAAGTTCGTTGTTCTCATTGATAGGCGGCATGTGTGTGTGTTTTTGGGTGTGAGTGAGGCTGGGGACGTTGTTACAACAACAAATCCACTCGTGACACAGCGAAAAGAAAACAATACTTTCACGTAGCTGTGTAAAAGCAAGTGAAAGAGGAAAATAGTGGGGAGAAGGAGCAGCAAACTTGTGAACGTGTACAAAAAGCGGTTAGACGGCAAACACACACATACCCAAGAACTGGGGAATGTCTTCAGCTGAGTGTGTGTGTGTACCGGCCGGTTGCTTCTGCCGCTTTTTCTCTTACTGCCTACCTGCGCCTTTAATAATTACTATGCCTACTATTTGGCTCTCCTTCACTGCGTGCGTTTGTGAGTTTCTGTCATCTGGTCGTTTCCACCCATTCGCACCCAAGATCTTTACACTGGGAGAACAGTTGTCATAATAAGTTGCTTAATGTGAGACTCAAGAAAAAAGATTTTCACAGCCTATAGATTTCAGTCCTGACTAGTATCTTCGAATTTCTCCAAATATTCGTCTCTATTAAATTAAAATTAACCCAATTAGTAAATAACACTAAGATAAAACTTATGTACATTTCGATTCTAGATTAAGCTAGTAAACTTCTTTCTGTGTAGCGATTTTATTAACAAAATTTCCTTCATTCTATCTGTCTTTCCATGTACCTGCAACAACAACAACATCGATATTGTTACGTTAGAAAGTTACGTGTGAACGTCGTGGCTTTTGTTTAATTGTTTTGAAGGAAAAGAACTTTGGCAACGTTGAAACCAACCTAAGATACAAAACCACAAAATAAAAAATACAGAAACCGTGTAATAGTTTAAAAAGTGCTCCCCCCAAAAAGCTACCAACACAAGTTAATTTCTTTGCACCCGGTGTTAATAAAAAAGCGGCAAGATTACGTCAATTATTGAGAACCTACCCGGCGCCATAGCTCACAACCACAACCAAAACAACATCATGGAAGAGGACGAAAGGGGTAAATTGTTTGTGGGCGGCCTGTCCTGGGAGACGACGCAGGAGAATCTGTCGCGCTACTTCTGCCGCTTCGGAGACATCATTGACTGCGTAGTGATGAAGAACAACGAGAGCGGCAGGTCGCGAGGCTTTGGGTTCGTGACCTTTGCCGATCCCACCAACGTCAACCACGTGCTGCAGAACGGACCGCACACGCTCGACGGCAGAACCATCGACCCTAAGCCGTGTAATCCGCGCACGCTGCAGAAACCGAAGAAGGGTGGCGGCTACAAGGTGTTCCTGGGCGGCCTGCCCTCGAACGTCACCGAAACTGATCTGCGCACCTTCTTTGGACGCTACGGCAAGGTCACTGAGGTGGTTATCATGTACGATCAGGAGAAGAAAAAATCACGCGGCTTCGGTTTCCTCTCCTTTGAGGAAGAGTCCTCCGTTGAGCACGTCACCAACGAGCGGTACATCAATCTGAATGGCAAGCAGGTGGGTGATCGCTGAAAGTTTTCTATATTAACATTACTTCAATATCTACTACATAATTGTGTAGTGCAGCATTATTTTGAATTTTGCATTTGTCATATTCATTATTAAATCAAATTTAAATTTAATTTATTATCTTTGTAGTTGTTTTACACTATAAATTTTATAAGAAAAACTAAATATTTCTGTTTGTTTGAAAAATATTCTTTATTTTAAATTTAATGAAATTAATTGAGAGACGAACAAATATTAACATGTATTTCCGCTCCACAGGTCGAGATCAAGAAGGCCGAGCCTCGTGACGGATCTGGCGGCCAGAACTCCAACAACAGCACGGTGGGCGGCGCATATGGCAAGCTGGGCAATGAGTGCAGCCACTGGGGACCGCACCACGCTCCTATCAACATGATGCAGGGTCAGAATGGCCAGATGGGTGGACCTCCACTGAATATGCCTATTGGTGCGCCGAACATGATGCCTGGCTATCAGGGGTGGGGCACGTCGCCGCAGCAGCAGCAGTACGGCTATGGAAACAGCGGTCCTGGATCATACCAGGGCTGGGGAGCTCCACCAGGACCCCAGGGACCACCACCGCAGTGGTCGAACTACGCTGGACCGCAGCAAACGCAAGGGTATGGCGGATATGACATGTACAACTCGACGTCTACCGGAGCTCCCTCGGGACCATCGGGCGGCGGCAGCTGGAACTCGTGGAACATGCCACCCAACTCTGCTGGACCCACTGGGGCCCCAGGAGCAGGAGCGGGCACCGCCACTGACATGTACTCGCGGGCTCAGACCTGGGCGGCGGGCGGTCCTTCGACCACTGGACCTGTAGGCGGCATGCCACGGACCGGACCCGGCAACTCGGCCTCGAAATCCGGCTCTGAGTACGACTACGGCGGCTATGGTTCCGGCTACGACTACGACTACAGCAACTACGTGAAGCAGGAGGGCGCCTCCAACTATGGAGCCGGGCCGCGATCAGCGTACGGCAACGATAGCTCCACGCAGCCACCGTATGCAGCCTCGCAGGCTGTCTAAGGAGGACGATCGATTTGAGGAGTAGAAGTAGCAGAGCAGAGCAACATGTCGTCGTCGGAGTCGTCCTCGGCGAATGATGAAGAAGACAGAAAAGATGGTGGTAATTGTAAGCTAAAGCGTCGTCTGTTCGTTTTTATTTCAGATCAGATCAGTTGTTGAAATTAATATTTAAAACTCTTGTACAACTATTATTTAAAGCGAAACAAATTTAACACGAGAATACCTAGCGACAAGTCAGATTCATAGATTTACATGTATGTTCTATAGAAGCGAGTATGTAATTCATAGGCGAAACATCGGCACACTCACCCATTCAGACGAGAACATTATTTCTTTCATGCGCCTCATAAACACCACACAACAAACATTCTCCTGTATCCCACACTCACCAATCAACCAGCCAGAGTCAACTAACAAGAACTTCCCAACCAACTGAAACCCGTAGATACATATGATACATGATGGCATTAACAAAAACAAACAAATAGAAATGTGAAGATTTAAACGTAATGATTTACAAGTATAAAGTTTAGCAAATTAGACACAAGAAGATCAAGAATAGAGTGCGAAATACCAACACAAAGAAAATAAGAACTTTTAATTTTATTTAAAGAGTAAACAAGTAAAGGTCCCTTTAATTACTAAAATTAGTAAATACAAATTCGAAATTGTACATTTTAAAGCAAAAGCACGTCGGTTTCCGATCTGCTTTCGCCACCAACCGCTTTCTAGATCGGGCGACAAGGTTTAGTAAGGGTTTGAGAAAGAATCGACTGTAAAATGCATGTAGACGGTTCTGAGAACTCGCTGCTTGCCTTAGCCTTTGTGACTCACTCATTTTGACCGGCCGTGCCGTTCACAGATATTACAGATATAGGATAGATATGGTGGCATATCATTGGTTTTGATCCTAGACAATGGTCAAATCTAATCGGCAACTGTTTGTTTTTATCTGCTAGTAGGTCGCTGGATGAGAGGGTGTGGTGGCGAAATAGGGGCGGTACTACTGACTTGGGAAAGATACGTTACAAAATTAAAAATTTACCATTTAAAGTAAACAAAACAAAAACTAGCTAAAAGTTAAACTACATATATAAAGAAACCTAATTAATAAGCGTACGTGGTCGTTTACATCTAAGCGAAAGTTGAACTTGAAACTAGAATTATATAGTGCGTTGGATTTATTATTTAGTTAAAACGAAGTGAAGAAGCCAAGCAGCAGCAGCATGATGATGATGATTGATTATAATGGATATGGAAACCAACAAACAAAACACACTCTTAACCAATATACATAAAAACTATATACATACATACTTATATACAATATATATATAATGAGTATATATAGAAAGAAACAAAAAAGGAAAAAAGAGTAAAAAAAGAGCAAAAGGAAACGTAAATTTAAAGCTACAGTTAATGAAAGTACAGAGTTAAATTTAACAAAGGGAGGCAGGCAGAGAGAATAGGACAAGTAAAACAAGTTACAAAATACGATGCTTAGAGTTGCGTTGCACATTTTTTTCAAATTTTCATCGTTTGCCAAGCAGACAGCAACAACAACAGCAGCAGGTACAACAAGAACAACAACCAACGACAACAAACAGCTAAAAGTGTGCACTACAAAAACAAAACACCATCAACACGCACACCCACTCACACACTTAACCCCATTTAATACCAACAACAAGAACAGAAGAGATACACAGAGAGAAAAGATAGAAGGGTAAACAGAAAAGAATGAGGAAAAGAAAAAGAAAAGAAAGAGAAGAGATGAACTTTAATTGATTATGAACATAACATATATATATCTTTAATTACTTATACATATTTACTCTTAACTACTCTGCACGCTCACTTAAACGAGCGTGCACTGTGTGTAAAACAAGATGAAAGTAAACTATTTTAATGATGATTATATGATTGCGATTTTACAATTTATTATTACAAAAAGAAAATATGAAAAACAACAAAAAACAAAATGAGAAACATACATATTATATGCTAATACATTTACCATACACATATATTATAAAATATGAAGTAATTTTTTCTATTAAAATACCATACACTAATTTTTAATTTGTTTATTTACAACAAATCAACTTACAATACATACATTTAATTACAATATACAATACAAATACTTTACTTTATTTTTCGGTGATTTATTGCTTAGTGTTCTTCGTATAATTTGTACTCTACTACAACAAAACAAATCCTGCAGATATAAATTCCTAATTTAATTTCGTTTAAATTACAAATACATATGCTTACATTTTATAACTAATTATACAATTTAAAAAAAAAAATCAACACAAAAGAAAAGCAAAAAATGCTAAAAACAATGAGCAAGTAAACGAGTAAAGTAAACGTGTGAAAAACGTTTCGATTTTTGAAAAAAAAACAAATCTTTGAAAATTCATTTAATTTTAATCTTTTTCTTTTCACTGTATCGTTTTGTACCGGTGTGCGTGCCTGAGCGTGATTGTATGTGTCCTTTTATGTTAGTGTTGTCGTCGCTGAGACCATCGATTGGGCGGCGAGATAAAGGCGTGAAGCGAGGAAGGATCGGCAGCTTGATCAGCAGAAGAGTTTGAAGTATATATGAAAGGAAATGCTTTTGACACAAATCATTTTTGAGTTTTGATCAGCATTTCCAATAAAATAAGCAGCAGCAAAGTCAAACACCATCCTGGATTTGTTGTGTGTGCAACAAGAATGAATATTAATAAAACAACAGCCATTTCACATAATATTTAACAAAAATGGCCAGCAAATCAACCTGATGTAATTTAATAAGATGAACAATATTATTTTCTGGTGGTTTACATACCAGGTTATAATTTCTGTTTTTATGATGAAACCAATTTGCAGACAAGAAATTGCATAGAATTAACGTGTACGAAGTGGAGGTTAAAGTAAAATTATGAACTAATATGAGCGATTAGAAGTTTATTAGAAGACAAAACACATACACTGACTGTTAATTGTAAAACAATTTCATTTTTTAATCCTTCATTTTAAAGTTGAATACAATATAGATTGTTTTTTTTTATTAACGCCAACACATAAAACCTATTCAAAAAGAACTACACAAAATATATGTGCATCGTAAACGTAATAAACAAACAAGAATATATATGAATAAACCTACTATATACAACTATATATACTATATACATATTAATTATAATATATATAACAATTTAACGGTAAAATAAATTTAAATATTGTATTAAACAAAGTGTTGCACTTTCAAGCTAAAGCAGAGACGAAATAAGAGAAATTAAAATTAAATGTAAATGTTTGTCAGCACACATACACACACACACACGCAGTCACAAATGAATACACTTAAAAAAAGAGTTGCAGCATAAGTCCAATAGCAACAGAGGTGAACGAACTCGACATGTCCAGACATCCGGAGAAATCACATTCACATTGGAGCACCAGAAAGGCAGAATAATAACCAAAACCAAATTATTTCCTTTCGTTTTTCGTTACCATTTGATGTCATTTTGTGTATACGGCTTTTGTTCCTTCATTATTATTGGTTTTCCGTATTGGCCAATTGATGACGGGATGACAAAATCGCGGCGATCGATTGTTATCGAGAATTATGTATCGGTATTGGTTTGATTTTGACAGCTTATCAAACATTTCGGTTGCCTTTTTATTGTTGCATTTGGTTTTTATCAGATTGGTTTCGGCTTTTCGACGTTTCCAGTGAAGAGATTATAGGAACCACGAATGAAACAATAATATAAGGGTTATATTATTTAATATATTGATAAGCTAACATACGAATGATGCGCCAAAATGCAAACCAAAATCACTGAACCGAATGCGTTTTTGTATACATTGTATAGCTCTACGTACGTATATGCATAAAATATAGCTCTAGGTGAAGAGAGAAATGAACTAGATACTTATCAATACTTTCGATCTAAAATTCTTACGATTAAGTTTTCTCGAATTTGTTTACGAATCGGAAATGTCGACTGGTACCCATAGTTAAGCTAAGAGAACATCTACGGAACAAACACACCAATACTCGGTGAACTCAGATCCTTTTCTAACTACGCTAGACGGCTAGAACTTGAAATGTGTTTGGTCCCATATCCCCAAGAATGCCCCGACTTTTCTAATACCCCCCCTATAATGAGAGTTGTTTTTATGTAATGAAGTACTCTTAGCGATTAAAGACTAGAATGATTTGAAATAAGATGAGGTTTAACAGATATCTAAGCTAAATTCCTAAGACAAAACGATTCCACCTAAGACACCTTTTTGTAATGACTAAATTTATATAGGACAAGGCGAGGAGCTAGAAGAACAACCAATTAAATAAAAGATAATGAAATCAATAAGATTAAAGATCAACAGGCATATATGTATTCTCATATGTATGTGGGTGGCATGTTTTGTATCTGTATTTCAATTGAATTCTGTTTTATAATTTCGGTTCTTATAAATACGTACTCGGTTAAGAGAAGTTAAAGTAGAAGTCGAAGTTGAATGATAATTGTTAATGCCTGCAAGTTAAGAGACTCATTATGTATTAGTTAATCGACAGCACACTCATCCCTTTTAAGGCCCGACTTTCGTTTGTTCTTAAGAAAAAATTCGAAACGAGGTATGTATGTATATGGTAATTTTAAAATGTAACAAACGCAGAGAATAGTGAACAAAAAGTAATTTGTATGTAGTTAATAACGATAATAATAAATACAAAATAGACAAAAATACGGAAAAACACAGAAAAAAAGAGGAAAACTAAGCAAAATAACCAAAAATGAAACAAAATGCAAAAAAAAAAAACAAAATTGAGACTGTAAACGAAAGGCAAAATAATGGAGCAGTTTAAGGCGAGACGATGTTGAACAGAAGAAGGCTAAAACACGAAACTATACAACTCGTAACTCGAATAAATCACTGATGAATAGGCTACCAACATAAGTTCGTATAAGGTTTTTTGTTCACACGAAAAATTGTACACAAATTGCATAATTTTGTTTTCGGTTTTGATCTTAGCCAATTCTGTACATTATGGAAAGCAGATTTCGTTTTGATCTTTTTTGTTTGTTATTATCATCTAGCAAACACAACCTAATATAAATTAATAAATGTCAACTAATTAAACCGCAGGCTGCACGGTACATAAGAAAAACGAAACCGAATCTAGATGATGAAGATTTAAGCGTTTGTTAGCCAAAAAGAGAACTTTCAATGAATTTGAATTTTTTTTACCAACAGAAACTAAGGAAACTGGAATCTTAAACTGATACTGAAAACAGTTAGTTGTACGTATTATGCGTATAACTAACCCAGAGACACATAGAAACCTCCTAAAACTGCATATACATATATAGGACTTACTTGTAAACCAGATTGTAACGATTTTAGGCATATAAGTGTTGCGACTTGGGTCTGTAAGGGAAACAGAAACAGAAACGATAACGGAACGGAAGCTACGTTTTGTCACTTTCAAAGCTTTCATTTTGAAATAATTTCATAGACTTTTCTACAAGTACATTTAGATCGAGATAGCGAAGGAATAAATAGGAGTTTAACATTAGCATTTGATGGCAGCTGGGCGAACGTGGTACAGTGCTTAAGAATTAACATTGACGTCAGGATTTAACTTAACTTACATACATATTTACAAGGACATCAACAAAAGAAAAAAATATTGCGAGTAGCACGGAAAACTTGAAAATGAAATACATATAGCGTTGCAAGATTTTAGTTTACGGTAAACTTAAAGAAATTTTTTACAATGTATTTATACATACCTAAATTTAAATTTTAAATTAATTCTTTAATGTAATACGAACACAGTGCCTAAGTAATATCAAAACAAAAATCGAAAAAAATAAAAAGGAAATAAGGATTTAAAACATACAAACGAGAATAAGAGCCGCAAGTAAGAACATTGTTACTAATAATGCTAAAAAAAAAAACTTAATCGAACAACTTTTAAAACCAGACAAAAAACCAAAACAGCATTCGAGCGATAAAAATTCAACAACTAAATAAGCCAATAAACAAACATTTGCAAAACACAATTTATAAATGTATACACACACACACATACAGACAAACACACATATACACTAACTATGAGAAGAAGAACAAGAACAGGAAACGGAAGCTGAAGCTAAACACTGATCAGAAGAATTAATCTCCAAAGCAAATCGCATAAATGTATAAATGTAACTCAAAAACAAACATGAAACGCAAAAGCGCTAAGTAATTGTACTACAAAAATAAATAATGCAACGTACCCCCTACATACGTCTCGTCTCTCGCACTAGATTTGCGTACAACCCACATATATCCTCCCCTTCCTTCACCATCTTCCTGTATCCTCAACGGGCTATTCAATCAATAGATTTTATTTATTTGAACATGCCACATACTCAAAATGACATCAAATTTAAACTTGTAACTCTTTTTGTTCGCACATTGGATTGGTCTACTAAGAACCCTAAGCAAATGTTTTGAACCAAATTGTTTTACGTTAAATTCATTTTAAAACCAAAAACAAACACAAAAAGAGTAAAAACAATAAGTAAATTACAAAAAATTAATTATACATTTTGAAATTATATTTAACGAACAAAATTAATGTAGTGTGTAAAAAAAAAAAACAAACAGAACATGGAAGTAAAAACAAGTTTTAAGCAAAACAAAATACTTTGAATATATACATAATTGCAAGTAAATAGAATAAATGTCACTCACTCTTTTTATTTAAGTTTTCTACTGATCGAGCAATCCAGGTATTAATAGGTATTTTTGGAATGGTAATTGGAATGACAGCTAAATTTGATAGAACTATTTGGGACGTCTTGGAAATTTCTGTTGGCAAAATTTCGTTTCTAGGAAATAAAAGTAGAATGTTGGAAGTCGTAGTTCTATTCCTTCTAAGTTCGGTGTCATATTTCGTTGCCCACTTGGAGAGGCCAACATCATTTTGGGGACATTTCCGTGCAGCATGCCCTATTATAATGGGCCTACTATCCGCTGAAATAGTTTACATTAATGTTGGTTTTTCACTCTCCATAAATATACTCGTATATTTACATTTTATTATTTTTAGAAATAGGTAGAAAGTTAAACGACTTTATTTGAAAAAGATGACTTTATTTCGGCTGAGTGTTCAAATAAAAATGAAGTAAACTATTTAAAAAAACAACATATAATTATGAAGGCTTGGGATTAGCAGAAGTTGCGATTCGGAAGCCAGTGGGACGAGGGTTATTCGAACGTCTACAGCTACGATTAGAATGAATCCTATGAGATTGAAACCTATTAACCAATGGTCACTACTTGGCTACGCGACGTCTTGTGGTAGGTGTGGTGGGTGCTCCGGCGCTCGGCGGTTTGGGGATCTGTTATAGATAAGCAAATAAAAATCCCAAATGGTTTCAGCTAAAGCTTAAATATCTTACAGAACGTATGGGTCTGGGTGTGAGGGAATTGGCAGGCGGCGGCTCGCGAGGTTGAGGTCCATCGGGATGTCCTACTACGGTGACGGCCACGGGTCTCTGTTCGGTTCCTGCCCGTTCCATGCTTTCGCTGCGGGAGTTGGAGCCGGAGCGCTTAAACATTCCGGACAGCCGGCCGCGAAGATCCTTCTTGCTTGATCTCATGTCGCTGGCCACGCTGATATCCGAGTCAGATCCTTGAATCTGCCGAAAAAATGTATAATATTACATTTTATGAACTTATTTGTTTGGTCATCCAAAGTCTCACTGATATTTCACTCTCGGAATTGCGACTACTTTTGGTCAGGCTGCGCAGCTTGCCCATGATGCCCTTCTTCTTCTTGCGAGGTCCTCGTGGTATGTCGCTCTGAGTGGACCCACCAGATAGACGAGAATCAAGACGTGAGTCCAAACTTGAGTCCCTGACCAAGCCACCTAGTTCCGAGTCTATAGATTGCATGGAGGACACACTGCCATCGTCCTGACGCCAAATATTCTGCAAGGAGATCCGAATTATAGTCGAAATGTTTTTCCTTATTTATAAAATTATTAAAAATCAAAAATATTATAACAAATTAATAAAATAAAATATTTTTATTCCCTGATAGAATCTTTTTAATGGAGCTCACCTGATCCCTTTGTATGGAGTGATCCAGTGAGAGACTCTTCCTAATCAGACTTCCATTGTTAGATGAGTTCCGGGACAATCGTCCTCCGCCACGCTGCGATCCCGCCGCACTGGCCACCGAACTGGTGCTGCCGTGAGGGTCGTTCTCCTGCGAGGCAGCCCGACGCAGATTACTCCTCCTCATCCGACTGCGTTCCTGTTCGTCCTCGTTCACCCGCTGGAACTTGCGCAGCTCTTCCGAGGCTTCCGCCAGTCTGGCCAGGACACTGGTGAATCTGAGAACTGCTCAAAGTTGGTGATGGCGAGCGACTGCGACGCACGTTCGGCTGCTCCGGTCGCAAGTTCTTATCATATCCGGAGCTGTTGCTACGTGCTGACGACCCGCTGCCAACCATTTTTAGGTCCGGAGCAATCTTAACCAGTTCGTCAACCGTTTGCAAAAGAGCGCCCACCTTACGATCTCCGCCATCGGCTTCCATTCGTCGTTTGATCAGCTCCTTTTCATAGCGTTCACGCTGAAATTGAATATAACAAGTACATTTATTAAAGGTCAACAGGGGAAGTTGCAGCCTTAAAGAAACTTTGGTGTCTAAGTATTCATTATAATTGTTATATTACTTAGTTTAATCATAAAGAATAGCCACATTCAAGTAAAAGGAATGTTTTTGTTTCTTAGTTCTATGACAGAGCTTTTTAGTATTAATATTTTGAATAAATGGAAATGAATGGGAATCTTCTAGTCGACAACTGCGTTTGCGTATTTGTCATTTTAATGCTTCTCAGACGGCCTGATATATATATAGGCATTTTGGTAGCTGTTGTACCATGCCCCAGTGGCCTAATGGATAAGGCATCGGCCTCCTAAGCCGGGGATTGTGGGTTCGAGTCCCATCTGGGGTAAAGGTGCAACCTTTTTTATACCCGTTACTTGTAGGGTAAAAGAGGTATATTAGATTCGTTGCAAATTTTGTAAAGGTAGAAGGAAGTGTTTCTTCCGACTCTATAAATGATATACATATATTCTTGATCAGGATCAATAGCCGAGTTGAGTATGAACGCTGCGATCTCAGGGGGAACTACAAGAGATACGAAGTTCAGATTAAGCGAGAAAATTCTTGAGGTCCCTACGCAGCAAGTCTTCTTTTTAGCGTCCATAACATTTAAATGCGTGTCTTTGTTTGACCTTGCATAACATTTCTAGTTAATGTCTACCGATTTACCAAATCGATTTTTCAAAGCGGAACATTATTTCGCCATTTATGAAGAAATGTAGGTTATGTAACAAGATTTTCTCTCAAAAGGTGGCGCTTTGTCAATTTCCATGGACTAATTTCGACTATAGAGCTTCTTCTTGTTAGTTTAGAGGATACCAGAACTCGTTTTCTTACAAGTTTCGACTGCTACATTACAGGCGAAGCCTTTTTTATAATAAACGGTGATATTTTTTGAAATGTTTCATTATCGATTCCGCGAATTACAATGTATTTTGATTCACTTGTTATCATGTAATCATCGCCAACGGTCGGTCGGGTGGTCGAAACATTGCAGTTTTATGTTTTTTAGTTCTATGGCAATACCCTTTAACATTTAATACTTTGGCCTAATGGATAAGGCATCGGCCTTCTAATCCGGTGATTGTGGGTTCGAGTCCCGTCCGGGGTAAATGACTATATTTTTTTAAATTCTAAGTATATGGTACCATATTGATAGAGCTTGTAAAATTTTCTAATACTGTTTTTTCCGATTTTAATTTTAATTATAAAAAAAAACCTTAATAACCATAATACTAACCTCGCGTCTTAACTTCTCGTTTGAGGTACGCAGTTTGGCATGAACATCACGAAGCTCCAGTAAATCGCACTGCAGCTCGGCAATCTTCTTACGACCCTCCTCCATTTCCTCTTCGGTGGCCCGCTTGATCTGGTCCAGCTTTCGCTTGGACTCCAGTCGTTCCTTGTCGCGTTCACGTTCCACCTCAAAGAGGGTCTGACGTAAGTCTCGCGCCAAGGTAGAGGTTTCCTGCAGTAGTCGTTGCTGATCCTCGCGTTCCTTCTGCCAAGAGAGCTCTAGTTTCGTCTTCATGCCAGGCAGCTTGGTGCTGCCCGATCCGATGACACGTTCCTCTTCAAACTCGTTAAGCTTCGACTGCATCTCCGATATCTTGATTTCATTGGCACTGCGTTCGGATACAAGTTCCGTTTTTATCTTGCTGGATTCCAGCCGAGATTCGACCAACTGGTCTTCTAGATGGCCAATCTGAAATGGAGGGTATGAATTGGCTTAAAAAATAATTTATGCATTGGTTCACTGAGGTGTCTTATGATAAACAGAAATTTCTTTTTTTTTCCTGGCATGTTTTTGTCGGTATGTACCTGCTGTTCGAGGTAGGCAATCTTGCTCTTGTCATCATCATCGCTGCTGTGCATGGAACCTCGACTTTGTCTTCCGGTGTTGTTGGCCTTGAGGTCGCCAATCTTCTTTTGGGCCATTTCCAGCATCTGCTTGAAGGCATCGCGATCCTTTTTGAAGCGTTCACACTGGCGCTGTTTCAGAAGGAAATGTTTATTTATGGTTTTCATTAAGTATTTTCTCTTATCTTGCCTGCATTGAGTTAAGTTCTCCGCTGAGGTTCTTCACCTGTTGCTCATAGCGAAGTCTAACTGTGGCCACTTCGGATTTCATTTGCAGTTCAGTGCTCTGTAATCTGATGGCCAAAATATCATTTTTAAAAGTGATTGTAAAAATAAAAATAAAAATACATAAAATAAAATCTAAGATAATATGTGAATCCTTCAAATGCAAATTAAATAACCTGTGATAGATTTTATTAGGTAATAAATTTAGTACACTTACTGTTCCTTGAGCTCCCTGATCTCTGCCTCGCGCCTCGCTCCATGTCCATTTAGCGAGGATTGAGCCTGCTCTATCCGGTTGTAGTCGCTGAGCTTGCCATTCAGATCATCGTTATCCTTGCGCAGCTGGAAGACCAAGTCTATGTTCATCTCGTTCTCCCTTCGCAGACGTTCATACTCATGTTCCTTCTCCGCCAGCTTGTTCTTTAGGACGGTTCGTTCATACTCGCCTCCATTGCCATTTACCGCTTTGAGGGCCTTGGCCTGCAGATCGGCTATCTTCTTCTGGGCCTCGCTTAATTTTCTTGCCATGTCGGTGCGCTCGATGCGGATGGTGTCCATTTCGGACAATTTTTGCTTGTTGGCGGTCAGTTCAGGCCTGGAGACTCTGCTTCTCAGTGGTGAGTTGGGCACGCATTAGAATAGTTTCTTCGGAGAGTTTCTCCCAGTGGTTGTTGAGGTCTTCATATCGCTTCTGTTCAGAGATCAACGAAGCCTGAACATCCTCAACTTGCTTCTTAAGATCCTGCACCTGCTTGCTATCCGATTTGCTAGCCTTTGCCTTCAGGTCCTTAATCTCCTTCTCCAAACTGGACTTGCTCTTTTCGGCTGACTTCTTGGCACTCAGTAAATCAGCATCCAGTTGTGTGATCTTGGTCTCTAGCTTTTCTTTTTCCTTGGCCTGTTTTGCAATGTCTTTCTCCAGGTTGGCCAGCTTTTCCTTTTCCAGCTTGCTTTGCGTTTCCCAAGAGGATTTGCTAGTTTCGCCAAGCTTCAATTGGGCGTCCTGTTTCTTAAGCTTGTCCTCCAAGTCCTTTAGCTTCGAGTTCAGCTTTTTCGAGTCCTCATCGCTTCGTTTTAACTTCAGTTCCAGCTCGCTGACCTTTGTGCTATTTCCGTTCAGAAGCTTCAATCGCTGGACATCACCTTCGGCCAAAGACAGTTTTTGCCTACATTTCCTTAAGTCCTCCTCCAGCGTGCCCTTGGCCGATTGCAGGGCTTTCAGCTGATCAGTATCGCTGGAACTCAGCATAACCCGCATTTCGCTTATCTCGTCCTCCAGCTCCTCCACCCACTTCTTAAGGTGACTCTTCGGCGTAAGATCGTTTACCCTTTTGGCAGTGCGAGGTGGCAGCTTTGCCTCCGCTTCCAATTGCATCCGCTTGAGACGGGCCGTCAACTCATCCCTTTCCCGTTGTGCCACAGCCAGAGATTCCTTCATCTTAGAATCCACCTCTCCGGTCTTCTCGCTAGCCTTTCGTAACGCTAGCAAACGTTTGTTCTCCTTGGCCAACTTGTCGTTCTCTGTTTCCAATGTATCCAATTTGCTGAGCTGATTCTTGAGCGAGTCCACGGCCTGCTCCTTTTCGACAAGTGTCTTGCGAAGTTGAATCAACTCATCATTAAGTGTCTTTAGCTTCTTTTCGGTTGGCACTGGACGAGGTTCCGAAACTGAGGAGTGAGGATTTGCTGCTATTGGAGCTGTCCTGTCGAAGCTTGGCTTGGAGTTCCCTCACATACTTTTTGGACTCGGCATTCTCCTTCTCGAGATCTTCTACCTTGAGCCGCAGGATCGAGGCTTCCTGTTCGTTTAACTCCAAAAGAATCCTCAGTTCCGCGGGATCATCCTCGTCGGAGATACCTTCATCACGATCGGCGTGAACTTCGGGTGCCAGGCGATGAGGATGCGGTGTGGGACTCAGCTTGCGGCCTAAGGGAAAGTCGAAGAATTAGTTATCTGTTTTAAAAACAGTCTATAGTTTTAATTAGTTACTAGTCGTTAGGATTCAGACAAGGATTACGTTGGTTAGTTACTGTTAATTAAATGAGCAGCCGCAAAAAATGGCAAATAACTGATACGGTTTATTCATTAATAAGCGCATGAAAAGACCAGTTAGTTGATTAAATTAACATCCCATAAACTCAGTAATGAATAGAAGAGTCTTGTAGGTTAAGTCACGCTAGTTAAAGATTTAATGTGATCTTAGCCTGAGTGAATAATGGTTTAGTTCCACGGTTGCCACTTCATTTCAATGAAAAAGTAAATATGATTCTTATCTTATATGCAAAAGTGACAACCATGTCTTTAAAATTTAGATGGATTAAACTTGATTAACTTGTCTACGAACTAAGGTTAAGTACTTAGTTAAATTAAGTCTCTACTTGTGTGTATCGCTTGGTTCGTACTTCTTGAGCGCGTTGCCATTTTTTTCAACTGCATCATCAAAGACTCATTTTCATCCTCGAAACGAGTCACCTTTTTCCTCAAATGTTCAGCCTGAAACACAGAAACTTCATTTATTGCAACTGAATAAGGACGAGTTAGTCAGAAATATAGATTGAATAAACCCATTCAGAGATCGTATTCGAGGATAAAAATAGTTTAAGAGAGCTCTGACGAATAAAAAGAACAATAACTGGTTCTACAAATGGTTGCTACACAAGACAAGGCACAAGGATCGGATTGTATCCACGGACTAATCCTCCTGGCTGAGGTTCTTGGTACCTGCTCCAGTCAGAAGGGCATGAGAAATGGCGCTGGGAAAGAGCAGGGAACCGGGTTGCCCCACTCTGCTAGACGATAATTGTGGAAAGAGTCCCACAAATGGAGACGGTATGGTTTCCCGTTCGGGCGACGCAGTTTTATCAATAGTTTCAAGATCAGTTTGGGTGTCAGCCTCGTTGGAGGTCACCAAGCTCTCCACACTTGTAGATATATCGATCTGGATGCTGGGCCACAGTTTGTGTGCTTCTTGGGAAAGCCATCACCTCGTGTGACACCTCAGTGGAAGTTTGAGTACCACAACTGAATCTAACCCGCTTTCGCTCACGATCCTTGAATCGCTGAAGCTTTGCGTGAAATGGTCAAATGATTAAACGTGGGCACTTTTGCAACATGTGGCATTACCTCTTCTTCGGCGAACTTAAGTTGGTCTTTTAAATCCGTCTCCCGCTCAATGGAGTCTTGTAGTTCGCGCTGTAAGTGCTGAGGGTCCTCCTGGGAGCCACCGCGCGTAAGGGACTCTCGGGTGATCTTGGCATCCGCGGATGTGGATTTTCCTAGGACGCCCAACATGGGAGCCTTCTTTTTACCAGGATTGCGCAGTTCCTCTGCCTCCGTCTAGTTGATATAAAAGAATGTATTACCTGGACTATTTATGGAATCCATAATGTTCATTTACTTGCAACTTTCTAGTTAGTTCGCTGGAGAAACGCAGCTCCTCCTCCAGTTTCTTGACCTTGTTGCTCAGCTCGGCATTAAAAGAACTTTGCCGCTCCTGCTCCAGGGTCTCGATCTTGCGATCGCTCTTTTTTAACTTGAAGCTAAGGATGCGACAGTTTTTGGTGGCCTTTTCGAGATCCTTCTGCAAACTGGTCTTGGCCTTGACCTCGTCGTCGCGGAACGTGTCCTTGCACCTCGTCCATTTCGGCCTGCAGATTGAGTATTTCCTTTTTGGCGCTTTGGTTTTCCTCCATCAGCTCTTCGCAGATTTGCTCGGCGGCTTGAAGTTTTCGCCGGAGTTCGGACTCGCTGCCCTTGTTTTCCAGCTCTTTCATCCGTAGGTTAAGCCTGCGTTTGTCCTCGGTGACACGATCCAGCTGCTCCTTCATTTCGTTTAGCTTCTGCTGCAGATTCAGAGCTTCCGAGGCGGCAGTTCGATTGGAGGCGGTGTCCATAGAGGCCAGTCGCCGCAAAAGAATATCACTCTTTTCACGCTCCGCTCTTTCTGCCCGTGTCTTCATCGTTTCCAGGTCCTGACGCAGGGTCTTCATTTGCTCTTGAAGTGAGTCCTGCGACTTGGATGGAGTGATAATGGATGTGCTGTTGTGGGATGTCGATGTAGCGGGTACAGTTTGTCTTTTGATTTCTTTGCTAGCCACTGTATCCGATTCCTTGCGTCGAACCGTGCTTGAGCTTGTTGAGGAAGTGGATGAGGATGAGGCCTTGACTTCGCTGCTGACGGAAGTGGAAGTGGTCTTCAGGGAATTGGTACTACTGCTGCTGGACGATGCCGTGGTGGTTGCCATTGTGACTTTCTTGGGCGGCAGGGAAGCTCTTTTCAGATCAGCTGAGGGCATTTGATTTAGAGAAGTACCCGACTTGCTGCGCTCTGGGCGATCAGGAACCAGCGGTGCTGAGGCAGCTGTGGACTCGCTTTCTCTAATTGATTGGAAAAGGGAATTCATTAAAAACCATTTGGATTTAGGTCCTAACCATTTCTATAGTATAATTATAGCGTTAACATTTTTTAAACTCACTCTTCCCTCCGTGGAACTGATCGTTCCCGACTGTTTTCTCGGGAGTTAAGACTGCGCTGCTTCTTCAGAAGATTCATTTTGCGGACACGTTCTGCTAGACTGTCTGTCGATAGGATGACTAACTCATCTGGAATACTTGAAGTTTTACTGGGTGAGGATGTGACACGGGTTGGCGGTGTTGGAGAGTGTTCCACCTACAAATAAATACCAATTAGAAGCAATAAATTTAACGAGAAAGCAATATGGAAAAGGTTTAGCTTGTAAATTGGGAACTTAGTTTCTTAATCATGAAAACATCCATATCTTACCTCCTTGATATCCAAGGCGGTTGTGTGACGTCGCGGCGGGACCGGCAGTTTCACGGTGACAGCCACATCGTGATCCTCGGCGACGGTGGCTCGACTTGTGGATGCCGGGGCTGGCGGACGGCGACCAACTTCGTCTGGCTCGTCGATATCCGGTGTGGAGGCCCATGATTGTGGACGCTTCCTTAGCTCTACATTGAAGTGGACAACTGGGTTCAGTAAGGACGTCAGGTGTCGAACATGCAGGTGCAAGTTGCAAGTTGCGCGTTGCAGGTTGCAATTAGCAATCCATTGCGCTCGCGGCCGTGAGTGCGAGAGTGAGACAAACGGATGCCACAGAACGAGCGAGAGAGAGAGAGACAGCGGGAGCACAGTACAGATCACGCGTTGCATGGTAGTAGTTAACAATAACGGTTCATTTAATGTAGAGATTAGTGTTGAGAGAAAGGGACAGACAGATACAGAGCGACAGAGATGGCACAGTTGGTGGTGGTTTTTGTGCAAGCGCATAGTGAGAGTGAGAGAGATAAGTAGACAAACACATTGATTAAGATTCATAACACTATTTTAGCAACTTAACATTTAAAATTTTGTGTAACAATTTCTCAATGTTATATTAATTAAAAATACTTTTATTTAAAACCCTATTAATTTAAAATTAACTTCAAAATTTATATTTTGTTCTTTGGCACCAAGATTTCGGACAAGTTAAATGTCCTTGCGATTTTTAGATACCTTAAAAATTTTTGTTTTTATTATTTATTATGAGTATTTATTTCATATTATTATTATTTTTATTACTCTTCATTGGGTATTGCACATTGAGAAATAGTTACAATTTAAATTATTTTATAAATTAATTATTACAGCTTAATACAAAAAAATGAACAATTTTAATTCTTCCAAAAAGTTAGGCCAGCAAGTAAAAGAATACTATTACATAAATAAAGCTTCAGATAAACGCAGCTCAATGGATTTAAAATTATCTAAACCTTTACTTTGATCTTTTTGTAAAAACACTCAAGTCATATAAAAGAGTTGAGTTAGCTTCTAACATAGAACATTAAAAAAACACATAAAAATGATCTACTTTTTAACGGCGTTCTAGTTAAACTCAATGGCTTATAATATTATTCATACCTATATCATTCCCGTTAGTTGCATTCGCACTGGTAAGATTCTGAGTTGATGTCCACGTTCGCGAAGATGGTCTAGCAAAAAGGTTTTATTTTTGGTCTGATTGGATTAATTCTACGAAAAACTTACCTCGAGCTCTGGGCATCGGAGAGATTGGGCGATGAGGCAGCCACCTCATCGCCGGCTCTTCGTGCTCCATGCTCCTTGTAATCCCGGAAGCAGCGCTTACATCGTGTGGGATATCTAGTCTGGGGATGGAAGCCAAGGGGGCAGAGTTGATCGCCTTTCAGCGATGGGTACAGATGATGCATCTGTTCTCGTACAACTTATCAGCTTTTCTTTTTCTGAAATCAAACATGTATATTATTATATTTATAGATTTTAGGAGATATGTTTAGGACAATAAGTGCGCTTAAAAAAAATTTTATTGATTTTGATGTTAGGTGTAAGAAATTATGCTTTACTTAACTTTTTCTACTTTTAGCAATTTATTGGAAAGGCTTTTCTTTTAAAAGTAATTAGAGGTTGTAGGTCTTAGGTAACCAAATTTAACTAATTTAATGATGTTCATTTTTACGAAGAAACCAATTACTACATTCCTACTACATTCCCTTTTGATATCTTAAATCTAAACATAGTTGTATAAACAGGTAATTTATATAATGTGTTTATAGATAAGCTTAACGACTATGATATAAGAAGCTTATATTTTAAACTCAGCATGAAAAACTAGATTTAAAACTTGTATTAAGATTTTTAAGAAAACTTTAAAAATTCAAAGGCAAGCTAAAAGAAAAAGTTATATTTATTAGCAAGTTTAATTTTTAAAGCAGGCTTAAAAAGCAGCACCATTTATTTTCTAAATGTACGTTGGCATCTTTTTAAGCATTATTCGCACGATCAACATTCCCAATTGACTGTGCAGAACTGTGGAATTTTTGGCCAAGATCCAAGTTAACAAAAGAATTTTGTAGACGTACAATAGTAACACGTACGAATAGTAAAACATTTTCAGCCAAAGTGTGTTTGTTATCATTCAGTTGCCATTAGTTCTAAATTGCATTGCTGCTATTTAATAGATAGTGTCAACGGATGTTGTATTTGCATTTGTACTTGTTGAGGCAGATGTAGATCAATGCCTTAGATTCGAACGTCAATATTGAGTTTCGATATTGCTCCACAAGCATATTTGATTAACTTTTAAAAACATGGCTATGAATATCATCAAAAACCTTTTCTTTGGCATGTTCAAACACTAATTAAATTGCTATTGAACATTATATTAATATAATACATAGAGGTATTCTGTATAAAGTATTTAAATACTCTAAATCTCTATTTATAGATACATTTTATATACATAGTTTAGATAGGGTTCCTGAAAGGCATAATACGATTAAAAGTAAAAAATCTAACTGAAATATCAAATAATCATAAGAGCCGCGATAGCCATGTTTGACTTTTTATAATTAAAATATCTGAACACAAATTCATGTTCCATCTAAAATCATCGTCACTAATAAACAAGCCTTATTTAGTTTTAGCAACAGATTACGTCCGTATACCTCATAATTATTTTGAAATTGGTTAACAGAGTAACGGGTATTAGATAGTCGGTTCTTGTTTTTTTTTTACTGAATCTACAGTGCTAGAGCCATCTTGTAAAATTTCTCTCAAATTATATTTTCCACTTTGTTTTTTCTGGCTTGTTGTAAATCACAAGTTATTTTTATTTACAGGCTTGATAAAAAAACTAAAATCAACTCAAGAGGAAAATTTTAAAGACACAAGATCAAAAATCCATTAAATATTTAATATATATATATGTTAAAAGTAAGTAACAAAAATTTATAAATACTCGAAGCTGGTTCTGGTTTCTTGAACAGGATATTCAATTTCGTATATTTTTTTAAAAGATTTTTCGGTTGAAAAAAAAAACAAAAATTGTTGAAAATTTTTTTGTGATTTGTTAAAGCTTTGCGAAAATATTAGCAACTATAAAATTAGCATTACCATTAAGGCTTCTTAAAAAAAAAAACGAGTTACTGCTAACTTTCAAAATTTTTTAAATACATGTAATATCATGGAATGCCTTGCTTACTAACAGTAAACATCCGAGTAGAAATGGTAAATATAAACAATAACAAATATGTATCCATCTATATCCATTGAATATCTATAGAGCGATCGTGAAAGAGAATGAAATAATCTAGTACAGGTGGAAGTTGCGCAGGCGAATTGCTACCGCTTGCGCATGTTTTTTGGCAAAAATTAAAAATCATGCGAAAGAGGTATCGGAAGAGAAATGCTAGGAGCTTTCATCACCCCTTTCTCTTGAATCTCTTTCGTGACGGTTGCAAATCCCTAGTGCGTTTATAAATAATTATCACCGTTTTAACCTATTTTCATCTGAAGCGTTCTGTTTTTCGGCGGCGGTACTTGAAAAATGTGTGACTTAATTTAGAACGCAGTCGACTCACACGAAATACTTCCGCATTTAGAATATTTCGCGGCTGGACGACGGGGAATGGGGCCAGCCTTTGGATGTGAATCTTTCAGCTGAGTTGCGTAACCGCCGGGATTCTGTGCGTCTTGCTTTTAGATTATTTAGCCACATTCACTTGCCGATTACACCATAGATATAGGCTCCGAGGGATCTTTGTCGCCGTATCCTTTCACAAACTTCACACAGCTCACAAACAGACACAAATGAGCTATTGCCTCGCTCACAATTTGTTTGATTTAATTTTGGAATATTCACTTTATACAAAACATTTACGGCCACAGAAATTAGCTGTGTTTTATAAATAGCATAGTTTCTTCTTGCTAAACGGCAGCGCACTACCCATAAATCTTCCCAGCCGTTTTCAAATGCAAGACTCTTTGGAAATAACTTTAGATCAATTGCTTTTCTTTTTTCTGATTTCAAAATATTTGTTTATAATATCTCCAATACGATCCATGCTACAATGCAACGTTTCCAAATTTGATTTTTTACTTAAAACACATTCACGCACATAGGTCCGCGCATATATATTTATATAGCTTTAATATAACCGTCGATTGGCCGAGCACTCGAAATACTCATATAGATAGCTGCCATGCGAACCGGGCGCTGTTCCTTGGCACTGTTTTTCGGTTGCGAACGCGTTGGAAATCGACGAGAAACTAAATTTAAATTATTTCGGAAAGCTTAA
The DNA here is from genome assembly GCF_018153835.1 of Drosophila eugracilis. Classification (NCBI taxonomy): domain Eukaryota; kingdom Metazoa; phylum Arthropoda; class Insecta; order Diptera; family Drosophilidae; genus Drosophila; species Drosophila eugracilis. Next base: position 104,330 of record NW_024573661.1, on the reverse strand, counting down.
ACTAGCAGTCGTACGAGGTAAAGTATTTCCCTGAAGAGCACTGATTTCGTCAGAGAGAATCGCTTAAGGTTTATTCGAAAATTTTTGAAAATCTCGGCATTTAAACCAGCAGGAGTTTTTATTTATCTGTCATTAATAATGTAAATATTTAAAGTTAAGAAATTCATTCAAAAGAGTTTTAGATATATTTGCTTTAACATAATATAAACTTTTAAATTATCTTTAATATTTTCTCTCAAATATATAATGTCATAAAAAATAAAACACCAAAAGTATTAAAAATTAAATACAAATTTAAAAATGGGAGATTACCAAGATAAACAAAGTTAAAGGTTTACTTTTAAATAATTTATGATTTTTGGAAATTAAATAACTCAATTCTCTAATAATTAAGCCATTTCTCGTTACTTACTAAAAATTACTTAAATTGGCCTAAAATGAACATCTTTTTTATTCCAAACAAAAATGTAATTAATATTAAATAAATAACTTAAAAATTAATAGCTTTTGGTAATAGTAAATCGAAAATCGTAAAATAAATTAAATTCAAATACAGTTGTTATTTTATAAGTTAACATATATATATATAATAAAAATCCACAAATTTTTGGTTAATCCTCGATTTGTTATGGAATTTATTTAGAAATCATAAAATCGACAGAGTACATTGTACATTACATTTGTGTGTGAGGGTTTACCTCGTTTTAAATTATGAACTTCATTGTTTACAATGTATGTGTATGGACACTATGCTGTAATGGATATTATGTATAAATTACTTAGATATTATCCATCGCTAAGACCTAATGCAACTTATGTTGGCCCTCTTCGTATGCGGGCTGTTTTGTGAGTGGGTGAGTAAATATGATAAAACAGCGCGGCGATTAAAATGAAAACCAAATGCATAAACTATTTGGCGCACCACCGCCTATCATGTTGTGGGCGGTAAAATCGCCTGATCCTCACCAGATTCAATTAACGTCGTCGCTGGTAGTGGCGCACTTATTGGGTTGACTGCAGGTCCATTATTGTTATCGTTTGCCACCGCCTGCACAACCGGCGCCGCCGATTCCAGCGTCTCAATAGCTGCTTGTGTGTCACTTTGATTTTGAACTGGGGCAGTGATTAGTGAGTTAGAAACGACGGCGGCCTTCGTCGGCTGTTCCGGACTACTGTACATTTGGATGACCGAGTTGTTGTTCATGTTCTCCACTGAGGCGCCCGATATGGACAGGTCGTCGGCAGAGTCGTCCGCTATGCTATCCGTCTGTACTGCCTTTTCCTCCAGTAGGTGGTCGCTTTCCCGGATAGGGCGCTGGGAGGATCCATACTGCTTTGAGATCTGGAGCAACTCGCGCAGCGTTTCATTTTCAAGGCGCAGCTGAGAGATAGTCTGTAACTCCCGCTGAACAACGCCGTCGTCTATACTGGCCGCCCGCTGCATCACGGCGGCCATTTCGTTGATCTTTTCCCGCTGCTCCCGGATGACCTGCCACATGCGCTCGTTGTACAGCTCCTTGAAGCTGAATTTGCTATCTAGCACCTTAGAGACGGTGTGTTCGCGATACTTTTGCATCATCAGCTCCATGACCCGCTCGTAGTCCTCGATGCAGATCTTGAGCTCACGGTTCTCCTTGAGGATCTCCGAGCTGTTGATGTTTTGCTGCTGAATGCGATTTACCATGTCCGCGTTTGTCTTGTTGTTCGAGATGCGGTTAAGTGATTCGATGTCGTCCTGATACTGTCGGAGGCTTTCCACCAGCCGATTGTTGGTCTCAGCCTCCTCGAGGAGTGCCGTGCCCAGGGCGTCCAGATCCTTGACCCGGCTAGCCATGCGCTGCGCGTCCATTATCATCTGGCCCACTGAAAGGTTCGACATTCTGCCCAGTCCAGTTGCGATTTTCGGATTTCTTTTTTATTTGGGGCCAGGCCCTCTGCTGATGGCACTGCAAAACAATGGAAACACTAACATTTGTGGACTTCATAAGGCCTGCGTACGGGGGCTTACGTTCTTTGCGGGTTTAGAGAAGCTTGGTATTCAGCGTAATCGCGTCATTTGGGGTTTTCAGCCAAAATATGCAAAAACAATACTAATAGAAATTTTGACGACGACCCAATTATTAGCTGACAGCTTAATAAATCCCAAACGCCTCTGTAGTCGCATAAATCCCTAACGCCACACCATTGAACGCGTAAATATACTGGTTGACTACCCAATGTACCGTAAATATACCAAACTCCAAAAAATTAAAATTTAATGTTGCTTTTTTAAATGTTTCCTTAGTTTTTAAATAACTTTATTATATGCTAAGCAAAGCAAATTTTGTATTTTAACTTTAATTAGCCAAGCTAAATATACTGGTGTGTCAAGGTGTACTACGTTATAAGTCAAGATTTTAAAAATTCGTATTTTTAAAGGAGTTTTAAATTTAATAATTTTTAAAAAGTTAAATTTAAAAAAAAAACTATTTTTTTAATCTAGTTGTATAAATATAAACGATATGTGCTTCGAATTGTGTTACCATTAAAACAAATAAAATTTATGCGTTACCTGCAGATTGATTTTTATGTTAAAAAATTCGGATAGTCAAAAGATGAAGCTACAAGCTTTATTGTCATTTTTGTAAAGGTCATTTAGAAGCTATCAGTACAGATTTTGATCTTATCGCGAAACATGGAAGACTTACAATAAAATGGACATAATGCTATGTTCTTAAACGATCATGCATGCATAAATCTAGTAATGTCTATTTAAGTACCTTAACTCTAGGTGATATTCGTATAAGTACAATCAGCAAAGGTTTTGTCATTCAAAGTTGTAGATAAAACAGAGGTAGAGGAATAGCATAATACATCGGGCGTAGGGATGTACGGACTAAAGATCACGAGATTGCGATTAAACGCCCACACTGTTGAGGCTGCCGGAAGAGAGGTTCTCGGAGCGACTGGACAACCGAGGACGCTTCATTAGTACTCGACCGGGCTTTCCGGAATTTTCGACTGGACCCGTCTCTGCGGATTGGTTTAGATTGTTATTGTTGCCGTTGTTGGAGCCATTACTGCCACCAGCACGTTCCAGCGTGCGTTGTGAGCGACGTAGTGATGAGGAGGACATCCTCCTCTGACCCGGATCGTAGTCGTAGCTTGACTGCCGCTGATAGTAAGTCGAATCCTGGTCGGTTTCGTTTTTCTCCTCCATCGCCTGCTGCTGCTGTTGAGCCAACGGATTCAAGGTGATATGTATGTGTCGGGTTCTCTGACGCTGTTTGGTGGGCGAACAGTTTCCCAGGGGCACGAAGTCGTCTCTTAGCTCCGCCATTCGTGGCTTGTTTGGATTGTTTCCTCTGCCACGGGAACTCCGTCGTCGGCAGACGCACAAACAAGTGCTGATCAGAAGCAGAATAAGAACTGCTCCGCCTCCAATTGTGCCCGTCAGCATGGGACTCATGTTAAAGGTCTCATTATGACTGGGAGTGGTCGTATCTCGGTCGCCCATCTGCTGGATAGGCTCCTCCGTGGTGCTAGTTTTGGGACGCTGGGTGCGTCCTTGTTTCAGGGCACTAAATTCCGATGCGGAGACTGCACTAAAGGATTGCAGCTTGAACTCGTAGAACGTTGCGGTCTCCAGGGGGGCGATTTTAAAGCTCCTCGCCTGCGCTCCTTCAATGGTAGCCTTAAAATATTCGCCAGCCGAAGACGATGGGCGATAATAGGCATAGTAACCTGTGATCAGACGTTCATCTGCATCACTAGCCAAACTCCAGTGCAGCACCACCGCCGTTTCCGAGTATTCCTCAATCTCCAACAGCCTCGGCACTGGCATCGGTTCCAATTCTGCTCCTGGCTGGAGGTAAAATTTAGCCGATGTATTACTCTCCTTATTGTCGTTGTTGGAGTAAACGGCCAGGATCCGAAAGCGGTAGGTATGCTGAGGCTTAAGGTCCGTTACCGAGGCTGTAAAACTCTTGCCCAGCTCGGAGTTCCATTTAGGCTTTCCGTAGGGTATATTATCGTTGGTGGTTTGCCAGTTTTTGCGCTTGCCAACCATTCGATACTGCACCTTGAAAATAACAATTGGCAGCCCATCGTTTCGGGGCACCATCCAGCGGAGCATCACGGATTCATCGGTCAGTCGGGTCACATTAGGGGAGACGGTGGATACATCTGTTTCTGTTTGGTTCCCTGGTTGGGCTTCGGACGGTGGGTTCCTCCAGATTCACGCGGTTCCTGAATTTGCTTTGGATTAACTTGAAGCAGGGTGCCCGCACTGTGCTCGCCTAGACTATTCCGAGCAAAGCACTGGACATAGCCGGCGTGGCGCTTTAAGACGCTATGCAATATCAGGGCATTGTTGGACAGTTCAGCCTCCGTATCATCAAGGCTGCTGTGACCGTTGATCAGCCAGTAGATCTCTGGCTTAGGTACTCCGGTTGCCTCGCACTCCAGCTGTAATCGTTCGCCTTCGTTGGTAAGATCTGCCCAGGGTGGCCGAACAATCTTAGGAGGTTGCTCCACGCGCAACTGTATGTAGTGTTCCAGCGCAGGACGCACTCCGTTATCTTGGAAGCATATATATGTCCCAGCATCATGGGCCCGAATGTTGGATATCTCTAAAGCATGTCCAAAAACTTTTGAACGCTTGTTTTTAACTGCTCCCACAACATCAGGACTGCTCCAGACCACAGTTGGCGGTGGAGAGCCAATCCCAGGGCATAACAGCATCAACGAACTTCCTTCGCGGATGGTTATTTCTTGGGCAGTTGGCTGTCCTTTAAGCAAATGCGGAGCTTTACTGTGGGACTTCTGATTTGGTGTAACCTGCAGATGCAGTGACCCGGTAAGCTGGATTCTCTCACCAGAGGCGGGATTTGTGGCTTGGCATGAGTAAGTGCCCGAGGACTCAGACGATACATTGCTCAGAAAGAGATTTCCATTTGTTCCGACGAGTTCTGGTTTGATCTCTACTCCATTTCGATAATAAGACCAACTGGCCGATGGATTAGATTGCACCTGCTGTCCGCAAGACCACAGTACAGAATTCCCAGCTTCCACTCGCCATTGAAGGGGTGACTCCGATTCCTGACTTCCCTTAATACTTGTGCTAGCCAGCTCCAACCGGGCTGTGGTGGAGGTGACCACCAATGGGCCAAACGAGCCAATACATCTGTACTCTCCAAAAGTGTCTGGTCGGACGAGCACCCTCAGCCGCGAGATGGCCGCCTCCTGGGAGACATTCGCCTTGGCCGTGCCTGTTCTGAGGTACTTGAACGCGGATCCTGGAGATTTGCTGGACCGGTGGCTCCAGTCGAAGCGCTCTGGTTGTAAACTGGTCTCGCACTCTAGCACCACCTCGTCTCCCAGGGGAGCCACCAAAGATTCGGGTGCGCGAAGAATTCGCACGCCAGGTGAGGGATGTGCGGGGTGACCGGAATGAGCAGGATGGGCGGGGGACTTCTCCAAAACCGGAATTGCTTCGAACCGCGACGTCAGCAGCGAAAAGAGCAGCAGCGAGGATGTGAGCAGCGTCATTGGAGGGGGGCTGCTGTGAATTGAGGGGTTTACCCCCAAAATATCCGTAAATTGGACAGCTAAAAACATTCGTAACGCTTTTATCTCACCTTTGTTATAGGGATTTCAAGTGGTTCTAGGTGAAGAAAACGCGTTTGCGTTTGCGCAGTTAATAATTTTCACTCTCGGCTATCGCGCATCACTTATGGCTTATATATGTATGTCTGTGTGTGTGCGTGGATTCGTGGGTCTAAATTATTTATGCACATTACATGTTAACGATCCAGGTCCATAAAATCATTGTATCTTTAATTCGGGCTTCGATCGGGCCCCGAAGCCACCGGACAAGCACATGCACTCAACAAGTCAAATAAACAATGGCATTTATTATTCCGTGGGGATGCTGGAACTGGAATCGGAACCGCGACGCTGGTTCACTTGCATTGATTCGCTCACCGGCGAACCAGGTGGAACTCAATGGTTTCCAATTCATCGGTTCATCGCGCTACAGTGCGCTTCAGCAATGTTGAACTAAATACGGTTAAGTTTTTGTAAACAGCCGTATTATGTTCCATTATATCCACAAAAAATATCTCATTAAGGTATCATATGTACATATAAATGCAAACTATTGTCCACAACCATCAGACGATTCAGAATCTCGGTAATTACACTGCAAGAAAAAAGTTAGTGTCAAATGGTGTCAAAAGCAAGGTAAGTATTCAATCAATTCAAAAAAGTTTTTAAAAAAGCGAAAAGGTCAAACCTAGTTAATGTTGTAATGATGTATAAATATGTCAGTGTTCTAAATTCTTTATCAATATTATTTGTAACAGCGAATTAGGCCATGAGCGTTCCAAGCTAATGTTATTAGTAACGATCATCGATGAAAGGCCTCAAAAGTCAATGCGGTTGAAGTCAAAATCCATTCACGAAAAAGAAATGAAGCTGGCTATTTTACTGTTTTTTTTGGAGGGACTCTCTGTGGCCCTGGGATGTTCAAGATTTTCATTTGCATTAAAAAGAAAATAATTTGAAACCTTCGTGGGACTTAACACCTGCATAAAAACAATTATGACTTGAAGAATATTGCATTGAAGAATATTATTTTTTATCGTAAAACATCAAATTGGTATACTTAATAAAAAAATATATATGAAATGTACGAATGTTTTTATAGCTTTCGCCGTTCTAAATTGCATCGTGCTTAGTGGTTGGACAGATTTTACGTCATTAAAGGGGTAAATTCCAATTCTATAAGTCCGCCGACCAAAATGGGATAAGCATCCTTAATGACTTCAAAGGAAAGCTTCACTTTAGGATGATTTAGAACCTGAACAATCTGAGGAATATACTAATTATTATAATTTAAGTGAATTTATTGTATTTACGAACCAAATTTTTATGATTATTTTCAAGACTCGAAAAATGTATCGTTAAAGGCTCTTGTCGGTGGCATAAAGCTTTGCCCATAGACGATGCATTGAATTCCAGAAATCCATCGGTTATCTCGTGATTCTGTAAATATATGAGTTGTAGCTGTGGACAGGAACGTATCATCTCCCAAAATGAATCCCCAGCCCAAACGCTGATGTCTATCAAATACAATTCTGTTAACTGAGGAAAATCTCCGAGAGTGTCATTAAAGCTTTCTGCGCACCACATTCCCTCCACTACTCCTTCATTTATGATGGTCAGTTTTCTCACATTTTGAAATCTGCAATGGGATACCCAAAGCCAAAAGTTCTCGTTGCACGTAAGTCCAACAATATCCTGTCCTCGGGCTTTCACAATGTCCTCGAGTAAGACTTCTACATCTTCAAATTCATCAAATCGGAGTTTTCGCAATTTTGGCAGCGCCAAAAGCTTGCTTGTATTTTCCATGCTAAGTAGATCTAATTCCAAATATAGTTCCTCCAGTTCATGCAATTTAGATATGGCCTCCACATAGGCATCTTCCTCGGAGTCTATCCACGTCACACTTAGAAAACGCAGCGGAAGTTTTTCGCATATTTCCTTAAAATATTTTGTTTTCCATTGTCTAGAAACACCCACGATATCTAATTTGATTAGGTGATTCCATCTGGTCACGTGATACCCAGAGAGTAGTTCAAAGGTTTGATACTTGTCTTTAACTCTCGCTGTGAAGGATTCTATTAAAGGAAAGCAAATTACCAAAATCTCTATATCGTCGACATAGGATTCCATCTTCAAATAGGAAAGTTCCCGGAGCTTGGGAAATCTGTGACTCCGGAAAGCAGACATCTGATCTATGGAAAAGTCTTCTATGGACAGCTTCATCACAGTAGAACTAATGCAATTCAGGAATTCATGAAGAAGTGGATCCTTAGTAAGAAATAATTTCCCATGCAAGAAGTGTTGGGTTCGACTGTGCCAGCAGCTTGAAATAACATTGTTCAGGCGGGACATAAATTCGGTAGCATCCCATAGAATCAGTTGTTCTTCCAGGTCAAGGTGCTCTACAATTTTACTTTAAGGAAGATTGGTAAAAGTAATATTTGGGTATTGTTGAATAAGGCTTCGGTTCTTACAGCAGGCACCGATTATTTAAGTCAACAATGCTCATCATCTCTGAAAATACGTTATTAAAAACAAAATAGAATGTGTTTTTAATAAATAAACAACTCTGCCTTCAGCTGATCAGAGCTGTAAGACAACGCTTTTCACGCCGATAGCCATCGATATACATACATATGTAAACTGCAATGTGATTTTAAATATAAAGTTAAGTTCCGACAAGCGCGATTTAAACCTTCCAGTATATCATATCAAAAATGTAATATTTTTTTAAGACTATATTTAATATTTTACACATAGATACTTAAAACCATTTCACTTAATCGAAATTGAATGCATATATTACGCAGGCTGCTTTTGCACCTTAGCCAATTCCGGTCTTGAATTTTGATATGGTCTCGCGGGCTAGCTTTAGTTTATCCTTTAGTGTAACGATCTCCCCCTTCACCTTCTGTTTTACATTCACAATGTTGTCCAGCGTTTTCGTTTTCTTTTCCTCAACTACAAAAGTTAAGATTACGTTAAGCCGTTCGAGAATAGTTAGTGGAATATAGTTACAGTCAGTGTCATGTGTTGACAGACCATTGGCGCTTTGCTCCGAAAGCATGAGATAATGCTGCATGATCTGGGTGGGCTCTTGGAACACGATTTCCTCGTACGACTCCGAGACCAGCCCCTTCTTGGTGTCCATAGTGGTGCTGGAGTTCAGCTCGCCATCGACGACGGGCGATTGGAAGAGCTTTAGGATATGGTAGCAAGTAACAGGCCGCTCCGACTGATCGTTGAAGTAAATCTTGATGATTACCTCAAATTCGCCCCAACCGGTCTCCGTTATTTCATATGGAGGCTTAACCACGATTCTATTTGGATTGGCGTAACTCTCGTGAAGTTTAAAATGCACCTTTTTTACATAAATGGACATATCTTCGTTGAAATATGGCTTCAGATAGACCTTCCACTGATGCGTGTGCCCGTCCTCTTCACGTTTCTTGCCGAAGGATCGGGCTACGTTTCCATATACTATTGGCTTGACGATAGTCACGCCTTTTAGCCGGCCACCTGAATCTCCTCCAAATTCAGTCATATTTTGTTTTCAATTTGTTTATTTTATTAAACTAAAAATGTTTTGTTTTGTTTCTTCCTCTTTCTTCAAGCCGCTGTTATCGATATATAAATATTTTGCAGGGCTGCACACCTATTTTCTGGTTACAACATAATTTATATAATCAAACTCAAGTTAAATATATAAATATTACCTTATATAATTTTCTTAAATATATTTATAAATAGTATTGTTTCAAAATAAAAATGAGTAATTTTACGTAAGCTGTAGCCCTCGTCGTCGACTGCGTCTATCGATACATTTCTCTGCGTACTGTGGGTTAGTACTTGTTATAATCGGACGCGACGAGTTTTGAGTGAAATTGTATTGTTTGTTTTTTAAAAACTAAATGTTTTGCAACCAGTTACCCCCTATATTAAATACTTAAAATGATGGCGCGTCGCGGGGGAAAGCGCATACGGATGGATGATCCGCCTCCGGAATACGATGAGTTGCACAGGTACAGCGCTATGTTTTCCCACCATTTGTGAATTTCTAAAAAATGTGTATTTTGTTGTCCAGCGATGCGCTAAACGAGAGCACTTCAGATGCGGACAGTCCCACCAAGAGGATGACCCGGCTGCGGGCTAGAGGTGGCGTACGGGACAAACCCCCCATAATTGATGATGACGAGGACGACTTCTACGCGCCAATTGCGCGCAAACGTAAGACTCCAGCCACCCGCAAGGGACCAACAGAACGTAAGGAACGCGTTGAACGGCCGCGCAAGGAGCCCGTGGACAAGGGACACAACGAACGGATCGACAACGAAAGGGAGATAACCACAGACGAGAACAGTTTGTACTACATTGTCCGGCACTCCAAGAATCCCATTGCCGTAGGAAATCTTTTTGGTCTGCAATGAAACGTATTATAATCGAGACTTCCATTTCAGAGCATTGTTGATCAGTGGATTGAACAGTACAAAGCAAACAGAGAAACGGCGCTGGTCGCATTGATGCAATTCTTTATAAATGCCAGCGGCTGCAAGGGAAAGATATCCGAGGATATACAATATCCAGTAGATCACACAGCTATTATCCGACGTATGACCGAAGAGTTTGACGAGGTAAATTACATCGCATATGTCCAAAGATCTATTTTTCAAACTGTTGAATATTATAGGAAAGCGGAGAATATCCCTTGATCATGACCGGAACTCAGTGGCGAAAGTTCAAAAATAATTTCTGCGATTTTGTACAAACGTTAGTGAAGCAGTGCCAGTACTCCATTATCTACGACCAATTCCTGATGGACAACGTCATTTCCTTGCTGACTGGACTCTCGGACTCGCAAGTGCGAGCCTTTCGACATACAGCCACATTGGCGGCCATGAAGCTTATGACTGCTTTGGTGGATGTGGCTTTGCTGGTTTCGAATAACTTCGACAATGCTGCGAAGCAATTCGAAGCTGAACGCGTGAAGGTGGGTTTCGTGATAATTAGTAAAATTGTATTCATAATCTAAAATTATTTTAGTCCCGCGATCGCCGCGCCTCCGACCGTTTGGACTCACTTATGACTAAACGGTCTGAATTGGAAGAGAATATGGATGAGATTAAGAGCATGTTGACATACATGTTTAAGTCTGTGTTTGTCCACCGATACAGGGATAGTCTGCCAGATATACGGGCCATTTGTATGGCAGAGATTGGTATCTGGATGGAAAACTATCCGCAAAACTTTCTTGACGACTCGTACTTAAAGTATATTGGTTGGACACTCCACGACAAGATCGGAGAAGTGCGTCTGCGCTGCCTGCAATCCCTGCTTCCTCTATACGAGAAGGATGAGCTCAAGGGAAAACTCGAGTTGTTCACGTCCAAATTTAAGGACAGGATTGTGGCCATGACCCTAGACAAGGAGTTTGAAGTCTCCGTACATGCTGTGAAACTGGTGATCAGTATTCTAAAGTAAGTTAAATTTTTTGGCAGAATAATTATGTATGTATTTGTACAAATCTAACAACTGGATATAAACTTTCTGTGATCATGAGGCATATTAACTAGGGCAATCTAATAAAAATTCGAAATTAACTAGCTCCTTTTTTTCTAGGATCCACCCAGAGATTTTGGCAGACAAGGATTGTGAAATAGTATACGAGTTGGTTTATTCCTCTCATCGCGGGGTGGCACAGGCTGCAGCAGAGTTTTTAAACGTCCGCCTGTTTCATTTAACTGCTGACATGGAAGAGACCAAAACCAAACGTGGCAAATTGCGAATGCCCAATACACCGCTGGTTCGGGACTTGGTGCAGTTTTTTATCGAATCCGAGCTACACGAACATGGCGCATATCTAGTAGACTCCTTTATCGATAGCAATGATATGGTAAGGGATTGGGAGTGTATGACAGATCTACTCCTGGAAGAGCCTGGTCCCAATGAAGAGCTTCTTGACAACAAGCAGGAATCAACGCTTATCGAGATCATGGTCAGCAGCGTTAAGCAATCAGCCACTGGAGAAGTTCCAGTTGGGAGAGCTAGCAATCGCAAATGTACGCTTAGTGCCAAGGAATTAAAAGCTATTCAAGATGAGAAAGCCAAACTGACCGAACACTTTATAGTCACTTTGCCGTCATTGCTAGAGAAGTATCAGGCAGACAGCGAGAAGTTGGCGAACCTTCTTGCAGTTCCCCAGTACTTCGATCTCAATTTGTACACCACCAACAGACAAGAAAGCAATCTGCAGGCCCTGTTAGACCGAATCGACCAGGTGATGAGCATGCACACAGGACGCGAGGTTCTGGAAACGTGCGCAAAAACTCTTGAATGCCTTTGCGCCGAGGGAAGTGCCACCTACACCAGATGCAATATTGCTAGATCCAATATCATAGAGAGCTCAGTGAACAAGTACAAGGACGCTATCGAGGAGTGGCGCAACCTCATACAAGGTACTTATACTCTTACAAAAATCTGTGAATAAAAATGTATTTTTGTACCTTATTTACAGGCGAGGAGACCCCTAATGAGGATGACATCTACAACATAACCATCACTCTCAAAGTCCTTTCTATCTTGTACTCCTCGCACAATCTCAACCCCTGGGATCTGTTTAAGTCCCTTTTTCAGGACGTCGAGGAGGCTCAGTCCAAAGAAAATGTTGAGCGCTGCCTGCCCAACGAAGCTTTAGCCTATTGTATAGAGGCATGCTATTTTTCTATTACATGGGGACTTCACTATGTAGAGAACGAATGCGAGACAGTCAACGTTGGCGAGTTGGTGGCTGAGTTGCGCAAGAATTTGGATGCCTTTATGGGAGCCTGCTTTGAACTAACTCGCGATGGACCTACAGTGCAGATTCAAGAAGCAGTTCGTTATAAAATATAATTTTGTTTTCATTAATTATTTCAATTATTGTGATTTGCAGGCATACCAGTCCATTTGCGATATGCTTATAATATTCTCCGATAAGTTAGCTCGAAGTGAGATCGAACACATTCGAGGTTTGGAGTACAAGTCGCGAATGGATGAGCACCTCATCTTGGACAACTTTGTGCAGCACTATGTGTTCTCCCTTAAACAAGACGTTGCACAAGATGAGACACGAATCGAGGAACTACATAAGAAACGTAACTTTTTGGCATGTTACTGCAAGTTGGTAGTTTATAATATAATACCAACAATGCGGGCGGCGAGCATCTTTAAATATTATGTTAAGGTGAGTATGAAAGCTGTAAAATTATAATAATACTACTAATTTACAACTATTATATCGTAAACATTTCAGTGCTACAACGATTACGGGGATATTATTAAGGCGACATTAGGAAAGGCCCGTGAGATAAATAAAGTAAACTTTGCCATGACCCTTCTTCTGAGCCTTATCACGGTTTTCAAGAGTCTGCAAGAGCAGAGTGAGGATGGTATTGTTTCAAAAAGCTCGCAAGAATTTGTGGACCTTAAGGAGTTGGCCAAGCGATTTGCCCTCACATTTGGCTTTGATGCTATCAAGAATCGCGAATCTGTGGCCGCCATTCATCGGGGTGGCATCTACTTTGCTGCCAACAAAGAGCCCGATGATCCGGTAAGAGCACCAACACGTCTGCTATTCCTGGAGGTTTTAAACGAGTTTAACTACAAGCTGCTTAAGCAAGACAAAAAGGTGATAATGAGCTTCCTTGACAAGATCATCCCACCCGCCATGCCGTCCAGCCGAGCCGAGGAATGGCAGCCACTAATCTTATACCGCAATTCCTTGTTACATGGAGAAACTGATCAAGCCCCAGTTGCCAGCAAACGAGCATATACACGTAAACGTAGGGATCATGGTAAGAATTTTAAAATTTGTATTTTATTTATCAACAAATCTAAAAACATTTTTATAATTTAGATGAAGAAGAAGAGGAGGAGGAAGACGATGAAGAACACAATGATCCCGATTACAGGGGCTAGAATCCAATCAGAACATATTTGTCTAAAGTGCAAAACCTCCTTTTCAGAGATGAAGTAGATTTAAGTGCAAAATCTCTTTCCAGGAGATCAAGTAGTTTTAGGTTTAAAGCCAATATTATGTACATAAATAAAGTTTAAATTATAAATTTTTTCTACTCCTTGAACTCTGAATTGCTAAAGCTAAAATTAGACTTTATCAACAACATTTTGGATGCATTTTCGGAGCTCAAACCCGCTCGCATATCGAAATACAAATGTGTAGATTCTCTGAATAAGCGTTGACTAGCAACACTAGATGCTGGTGCTGATAGAAATTTCCTAACAATGGAATACAAAGAATTGTATTTTATGTTTGTCTTCCACCACATTAAAGGATCCATATTTCTATCGATTCTAGGTTCGGAGTTATATAGATATAGTAGATTCTTAATCTGTGACTGAGAACCGAATGATGTTGTCGCATGTTGCGTGTTGGTGGATCCGGTTGTTAGTATGCTATCTAGTATACTATCAATCTTTGATTCATTTTTAAGGGAGGAGGTGGATGATACTTTGATTATTTTTAACGGCGGTTGACCGTTGAGATCTTCTTGAGCTCTACCGAGCAGAATCAAAATTTCATTGGCCACCAAGTGCTCCTCTCGCTCCGTGAAAAATGCTTGCTTATATCTTGGATCCAAATACGTGGCCATCAAAAATTTCATATCGCTTAAGACGTGGGAAAATTTAATTTCCAGTTCTTCAAGCAACTTTCTGGCGAAACTACAAATAGTCTATAAATTTTAAAGGTTAACAAAAATCCGTTTTATTAATTATTCTATTCTTACCACTGAGGAAACATAATTATGAACATCTGTTCGAAGAGAATCCCGTAATGCGGCCACTAATGGAATTACTGATGATGTTGTCGTTAAGGGATTGCTCCAAATCTTAATTGTTTCCTCACAAGGCTGCATAACTTTATTGCACAAATCAATCTCTATCCATTCATCAGGGTATATTTGAACCAGATTATACTCCTCGCAATATAAGGAGACGGCATCTTTCATTCTGAATACGCTGGCCATCATGTGGAAGGTGGAATTCCATTGAAAAGGATCAAAAGGCTTAAGTCTACATGGATCTCGCGTCAGGCGAATCTCTTGTATGAATTTTAGATGATCATTGGCCATCTTAGAAGAAGCAAAATGGTCAACTATTTGCTTGCATTTGGATGAAAGATTCTGGAGCAATTCGTTCGATTGCAAAGCAATCCTCACGCACATATGCAGGCGATGTACACTACAATCGGGCAGAGATCCTGGCAGAGCTGTGATCTCATCCCTGATGATGCAATGCGTCTTCTCCTTGGGAATCTCTATCGTCGAACTGGGTATTAGATCCCGAATATAACAAGCTACTTTAGAAGTGCTTTCAGAATTTAAGGCTTCGCATTTAAGCATTAGCCGGACACTCTGAAAATCTCCTGAGATTCCAGAACAAGATAGACTTAAAAGCCCTTCGCCATTTTGATCCTGGTAAAGGCTTGTAGATAACGATACGGCATCCAGAAGATTCAGCTGCTTTTTTAGGTGCTCTTGCATTTTTCTGTGTATATCCTCGCATAGTATATTCTCATAGTAGCTCCTTGGTTGAATCAGAAATCTTGGCTGAAGCACCCTTACAAAATTTACGAATGTGCTTTCTTCGATGAACTCAAATGAGTGGTTCAATAGCATGAGGGCCAACTTCTCATCAGAGCGCGGGTTGTAAGAAATTTCGTCCGTATCCAAAGGATCTGGATCAGTTTCCTATAATCATTTATTTTAAATTTTTTTTTTTTTTTAATCATAGAGTATGGAGTCTAACAGGGTTGAATTTTAACCCATTTAAAACGAAATCTTTTATAGAATCTAAAACTAATTTAAGTTGGTTTAAAATCCTAGTACAAGAAGCTATTTCCAATTGGTGTACCTTTAAAGGGGTTCATGAAAGAAAGAAATAATTAATTGGAAGAGATTTATATGTAAAGAGGATTTCCAGGTTGCGTTTCCAAATGTTGCATGTTTATATTATCTTATACTTTACATAAAGCTTTTACTGCAATTGGCAACATTTGTCCTTTAGAGCATCATGCGGATTTTTATATCCGCATTCTCAGAATAATACTGTGATCGACTAATTGAGATTTATGTATTTTGACTAAGTCCATTTATAACCTTCTAAATTTCTAAATTTTAAAATGTAATGGTATTGGTCTGGGTGTAATCCCCACATTACAGGGTATCTTTCTATCGGACCACTTTTGATGTACACATTAATACTGATGTAGTATTACCCACTCACATGCAAATTTAATTCCAATTGCGCTGTGGGGTGATGTGGCGAACCGATAGAGATCTCTCTTTTTACCAGGTCCAGGAACTTTATGTCCCCGGATAGAGCTAGGAACTCTGGTGGGTGCTTGCTTTTCAGATGATTTCGAAGGCAAGTGGTGCCGCGTCCTCTTCTCGAATAGTTCCTGTTGCACAAAAGGCAAGTGGCCACTGTGCCAGATGTCTTGTAGAAGTACTGCCACACATTGCTCTTCTTGCTCATGGTTCCAGACTTGATAAATCCCAAATTGTACACTTTTTGCGGATGTGCATATCCGCCTCTACATCCGTTCTGCAGCAGAGGTTTGGAAGCCCTGCCAGCTATCGATAAGCACTTAGATGGAATTAATCGAAATGCTGCGTATCAGATTTTGGCGCGCCAAAGCAGCTGTTGTGTTTTACCTGAGTCTTCATAAATATTTTAATTTAATTTCTTATACTCGACTGAATAATGCCCAGTGCCATGGATCTGCCGAAAACGCCCGATGAACTAGTTGCCCAGCATAGTGGCAGCTCCGAGCTGAAGGACCTGCTCAAGGATCCCAGTCGCTGGCACTCGATTCCAATTCTCAACTACACGCCAATGCACAAACTGAAGGATCAGACTTTAGTGCGGTTTCGCGGCATGATTCAGGACATGATGGACCCGGAGATTTACCTGGAGCGCTATGAGGTGAAGTCTCCAGATGGCAGCCAACACCTAAAGGATGGAAAGTACAGGGACTGCTTGAAGATGGCCACCGGAGAGGAGATCGACTATAATGCCGAGGGCAACATACACGGGGAGAGACGAACCATGTTCGTGGTTTCTGTGCCGGGCTTAAATAATTGGAGCAGGGAACATGAAAAACAGTGTTGCCCGCAGATCGAGTTGATCAACCTTGCACAATCCCCCAGTTCTGCTAAAAAACGCACATTAGACGAACAAGAATCGATGGAGGTAGACGGAGCCGACGAAACCATCTTCAAACGGCCATGTATGAAGGAGATCCAGCCGGATGGGGAAAAGGTGGGTAACACAAAATCTACCGTTCTCGGCTCAGAGTACCTGCTTAATTCCCCCCTGCCTGGACGACCCAGCATGGCCTGCATGGTAAAGGTTTATGAAGACTTCGACACCTATCAGCTTAACTCTGTAGTCGACTTTGTTGGCTTCCTATCAGTGGACTCCTCGCTGGATGCAGCTACCTTGGAGATAGATGATTGTGAAAACTTGAGTGAACTGCAGGCAACTCACCCATCGCCGTTTCTCATACCCCGGCTACATGCCTTCGGCGTCCAGATACTGCCGCACTCCAATCCGCTACTAGACAAAAGCCTGCGACAGCCAATTGAGCAATGTGAAGAGGCGTACCCATCACAGTTGGCAGTGCACAAGGATCTGCGCATGCTTCTCAAATTATGCTTGTTTGACGACGATCTGGCTGCAGAGTATATGCTCTCCCATTTAATTTCAACGGTATACAGCCGTTCCGAAATGCAGAGCATCGGAAAGTTTGCCCTTAATCTATGTAATCTGCCTAAGGAATGTGTGGAGTTCTCAACCAAGCTGTACGAAATTCTGGAGCTTCTACTGCCTGCGAGCCATTACCTGCCCATGACTCTGGATACGTTAAACACGGCAGCCTTTGCTCCAAAGTGAGTGGGATTGCATTTTTAAGTGAAGTCAATGAGATTTAATATTTTTACTTGCAGGAAGGACTATGAGACCAACAAGCTGGTCTCGGGTATTCTACAGTTGGCGCCCCATACGCATCTCATACTCGACGAGACGTGCATGCAACAGGGAAAGCTGGAGGCGAATGGCGTTTATGCCGTCCAACATTTGGCTCATCTGATCAACAACCAGGAGCTAAAGTGCGACTTCCAGTATTACCAAATAGACTACCAAGCAAATATTCCGGTTCTTGTTCTGAGTGAAGGGCGAAGTATGTTACCGGTAGGATCTTTATGAATTTTTAACATATTTACTAGCGCTTTTAGTCATATTTTAAACTAACATATTCATGTTTTCAGAGTGACTTTGTAATGCCCATTAATGCCGATGCTAAGGCCGTCGAACTTTACAGTGAATCTCTTAAGGCAGCCCATCACTACCTGAAACCGTCTCGCCTTCAGCAGTTTCGTAAGTATTTAACTACAGCACGGATTAGCAGCTTTAGCGTCAGCGAGGAACACACTGAAATGATCCAGCAGGACTTTGTTGACATGCGGAAGGCAAACGTAAAAAGTAATGCTGACGATTTACATGGATTACTGGTCCTTTCTCGGCTGCTGGGCATTGCCCGCGGGAAGGAGACGTTAGACAAGGAAACATGGCAGCTGGCTACCGAGTTCGAGGCTAAACGTCGCCAGCGCCTTCAATCCCTACCGAAATCAGCTTCCCAAACGCGTAATTAATTTTGGATTTTAAGCATTTATTTGTATTACCTTAAGTTATAATCAGTATATAAGGATGAGCTCCCAAAAACCAAATGGATCCTACACCATATTACTTTTTATGGGTTACTATTTTAATAAATTATGCCACTCAAAAAAGTATTAGGCCTCTGATACCCTAGGTAAAGGTAAGCAATTAAAAGATCTGGAAATATGGTTTCCCGGACTTCTGCCATGAAAAGAGTCATCTTAATACCGCTTGATCGAAATCTAAAACCTTGACGATTTTCAAGCTCAGTCCTGTGATGCATTTGGGTTGCGATTAACACTCTTGGTCGACTATAACTTCATGGCTCAAATGTTCGAAGCGCCCCTCGATTAACTGGCTGGCCAGGCAATCCCCGCACAGATTTAGGTGACAGTAACAACTATTGCAACGCCATTGAGTTCTGGTCACAGACGACTCCTCGCATTCGGCACACTTTGACGCCAACATATCGGGCCCGTAGCCATTCTCGACTTGCTGCTTCTCTTCCTGAATGGCTGTCAGAAGCTTAAGACGCAGTTCCTGCTTTCGCTTGGACTCTGCGTCCAGATCGGCATCCACATAATCGTGTTCAGTTTTTGCTTCTATCTTGATTTGCGAGGATACCGGCATAAGAAGCATATCGTTAGCAGGCGATGGAACACGCAGATCGTCCAATGCGATGTCGTCCTCCGGCATTTGAAGCGATATATTCTGAGCAGGAAAGAATGTTGACTTACGTAAATGAACCTTCGGCTTACTCAGGCCCGGTCGGCGATGCTTGGGTATACGACCGGGGACCGGCATGCCAGCATCATGCAGTTTTTGGAAGTACTTCTGGACCCGGCTGAACACTTGTTGGGCTGTTCTGTTGCCCAAAGCCTTGGCTATTTTACCGAATCGCCGCATTTCCACTTCCTCCGGAGGATATTGGATGAGCAGCTGTTCCAAGCGGCGCTGCTCTTCGTTGGTCCACAAGCGATTGAAGTTTTCCGATCGACCGTTGCTCCTATCTCTAATCTCGTCTGTCTGTTGCGACCACGAAGCGGCTTTCGCCAGTGTCTTATCTAAGCCACCTCTTTCATCATTAGCGCTCAAAGTTGGCAACTCCGGCAGCACAACCGTGTTAATGTAGTTATCAGATATAATGGATTCGTTGTTCTGTAACTTGTCCAGCATCAGTTGAGGATTATCCAAGTAGACGTTACGGGTGGCTTCCAGCTCATCGATTTGCTGATGGACACGAATCCTTTGGGCCTGCAGCACGGCCATAGTTCGCAACAAGTTGGCATAGCACTGGTTTCCTCGTAGGGCCAAGTGCTCTGTCTCAAAGTGAAACACATCCTCATCTTCCAGAGATTGATCTTCTATTGGTACTGGTTCCATTAAATATTGCTGTTACCACCGCACACTATTTTACTGTTTACAAAAAACGCGTCTCAAAAATTTAAGGGTATGTACATACATACATACATATATTTACAACATATGGGACGCATAGGCGTAGGCTTACTATACGAAACCCCCTTTGTTGTGTCAAATTTTTAAACGTGCTCTCAATAGGTTTATGTTAAGCTTGATCTTTACAAAGAGCTTATTTACAATAAATTATTAAACAAATCTTGTAAAAATAATAATTATTACGCTCTCAATCACTACTCATCCCTTTTCAATAAGTTTAGACCCCTTTTTAAATTGATTAGACTACACCTTATTCCTACAAATGGAACCGCAATACGAACGCAACAGTTGTCAGCTGTTATCTGCTGAGAGGAAAGAAGAAGAAGAAATACGTAACAATTATTTTCTTTCAAATTTTTTGCAATGAAAATTCCTTCAATTCGCACACTTGCTTGGCTAACGACAAAGGTTAATTCATGAAAAATATTTACAATGTATTTCCGTTAAACCGAATTCTTCGTAAATCAACAGCGCACGGCGGTTACAAAGGCCGGCTGCCAGGTGCGAATTGTTGAAGTTGGTCCACGGGATGGACTCCAGAACGAGCCGAAACTGCTTCCGGCATCCACGAAAATCGAGCTAATCAATCAATTGTCCGAGACAGGACTACAGACCATTGAGGCCACAAGTTTCGTGAGCTCCAAATGGGTTCCACAGATGGGCGATAATGCGGAGGTGCTTAAAGGAATCAAAAAGGTGCCAGGTATCAGCTATCCAGTGCTTACACCCAATCTAAAGGGATTCGAGAGCGCCTTGGAAGCGGGAGCCGAAGAGGTGGCAGTCTTTGGAGCCGCATCCGATGCGTTTTCACTTAAAAACGTTAATTGCACAGCTGCTGAAGCCATCGAACGTTTCAAGCCTGTTCTGAGGGCAGCCGAAAAGCATGGAGTGCGCGTGCGAGGATATGTATCTACTGTGGTAGGCTGCCCTTATGAGGGAGCAGTTGCGCCGTGTGCCGTGGTCAAAGTTGTAGAAGCCTTGCATCAAATGGGCTGCTATGAGATTTCCTTGGGCGACACTATCGGCGTGGGAACTCCGGGCACTATACGTCGAATGTTGGATGAGGTGACCAAGGCCGTACCGGCTAATAATTTGGCTGTTCACTTTCATGACACTTACGGCCAGGCGCTGAGCAACATACTGGCCTCTCTCGACTACGACATTCGAGTAGTGGATTCCTCGGTATCTGGCTTGGGCGGATGCCCTTATGCTAAAGGAGCTTCTGGCAACGCAGCCTCTGAGGATGTCGTCTACTTGCTGCATGGCATGGGACTTAACACGGGCGTTAATCTGGACAAACTCATTCAAGTGGGCCGCTATATTTGCACCGAACTGGGCAGGCCCTCCGAGTCTAAGGTCAATCGCGCCTGGAAAGGTCTTCAGCCACGAACCTAGAGTTCCTGATATCTTTACACAACGAAAACGAAGGCATTTACTAGCACTAATTATACAATACATTTATTATTATTGTTGCAATATAAACCCTAGGAGAGTGAGTTTTTCTTAAGAGCTTTAAAACTTCTGGGCATCTCTAATCGTGTACAAGGACACGTCACCGGAAGCGAGCGACAAATCAGCCAAGCTGTGGTTAGCGCGCCGAGGTATGTGTGTTGAGCACGGGTTACTGATGGCCTCGCCGGGCATTTTCTTTTTCCCATCATGGCGCAAGACAGTTGGTTGCACGGCCGAATTAAGGTATTTCTGAATGCGAGGTACCTTGGGCATGGGCACAGGTGTTCGTTCATCCACCACCTGTCAAATGAAATCAATTGTTAATTAAAAAGCTTTATTTAAAATGGCCAAAGCAGTTCCAGTTTTCTTAATATTATCATATTTATAAATAAATAAAACAGTAATTTTTAAAAAGAATTGTTTCGCTTGATCTACCGATTTTGCATTAATATTCTAAATATGATAAGCCTTTTGGGAAGAAGAGGACCAGTAGAATCTATGCCTTTTAATAGCCCCACCATTTCCTTCGCCTTAGGTGTTCCAGTCTCTGCGGTAGATACCGTATTCATCTGACACAAGCGGGATTCCTGATCCAGCTCACTGATGGCCATAGCATCTGTTCCGGTTGGACGAAATGTACTCATAAGTGGAGCAGTACCAGATTTCTGGGTGTATGTGCGAATGGGACTAACGATGTTGGCGTAGGGCTGCTTCATTTGCTGTTGACGACGTTGAGGAATGCCTGAGGATGCAGTAAAAAACTTCTTCCTGGTCCACTCCATGCTAAGGTCGAACTTGGGAGGCTGTTTAATTTTGCTGGGGGATGCTACAACTGGTAGTGGCTTATTATATGAACGCAACGGCAATGATGGCTGCAAGAAAGCAACCGACGGCGATTTTGGTGTTTGTTTGGGAGAAATCAAAAAAGTGTTTTGTTTTTGCACTGGGCTTTTAGGAGGGATTGCGGTGTTTGGTGGAGCCCCACCAGCCATATACTCCATGCCCTTTTTCATCATATACTGCATTTCCTCCATAGTATCATTGAAATGTAGGGAGTTTTCTTTATTCTCAAAGCTCTCATCCGATGGTTCGATATTAGTGGTATCTTTTACTTCGACTGAAGAACCGCGAGAAGTATCTTCTTGCTTTATTTCCGGTACAATCTGCACGTCCTCTTCGTCAGAAGAGGACAGCTCGATTATTGTGTCCTCTATGTCCTCCACCTGTTCTTCCTCCTCCTCTTGCTCCTTTGCAATTGAAGTCAACTCCCTTAGACTGCCATGAAGATCGCTTATAAGCTCCAGCTCTTCTCCTTTTGACATTCCCGGAGGCTTTGCTTTGGCAATTGCTGCGTAGAACAGATCATCGACGTTTAGCAGTGCGCCACTTAAAGAACTATCCGTAGCCGTTTCGTAACAACTGGAAGCATTTGTCTTCACTGTGCGAGCGCTTAGAAAGCTAGTGTGGGAAGACACATCCGATTCCAGTTCGTTGTCCTCGATGATAGTCGAAGGCCGGAGCAGGCCCACCATTTTGACTGGCGACACTTTAGCCTTCAATTCTAGTCCCGAACCAGGATGCAGACTCATCGATCCCGGCTAGAGTGTTATCCCAGAAACGGGATGGCGCCTCCACATCTTCCAACTGGGTGCATTCCACACCCTTGACGGGACTCTCGTTTTCTAGTAAGTCATCATCAGTGCCCACTGCCTCGAGCATTCGCCGTAGTGCATCAATCTCCTTCTGATCATCGGTGCTGCGATCCTTGGCCCTGGCCATCACCTGGCTTCGGTCTTCGCTGTGCAGGTACTGGAACAGTGTGCTGTCAGGGTCGGAGCCCGTCTTATCGCACATTCGCTCGAAAGGCACTGAAGCTGTCATCGCCATCTTCCAAGTACTCCGAGGAGCCCACCTCGTACATGGTATCCTCGCCCAGATGGATAGTTTTTTGATTGGAAGTATTCGTTGGAAGAAATTTTTTGATCCTGGACTCCAGCGGTCTCCTAAGATCCTCATCTATATCTAGACTGTATCGCATATCTTTCGATTCATCCATTTTTACGGGTTTTTTCGGCAAGCTGAAAGTATTAACTACAAGTTTAAAAAAATTCACAACTGAATATATGTATATGCTATTTATTTTGATATCATTTTTGACATGCAGGCATTCAAAAAGGTTGTCAACGCTGGATCATCAAATATCTATAATTTCGAACACTAGTGCAACACTATTCCAAGGAAGAGTTTGAATTTCGTATTTACCGTTCTGTCATGAGAAACTCACGGAGTTTCTGACGCCATTCTTCAGTGTTTTGGAATTTCTTAATATCAGACATCGCGTCCGTGTGCGTGTGTCCTGGGTGAACGACTCCAGCCGAAGGGTAAGTATGTGTAATTGCGAGTTGCCTATAGTTTGAAGCTTTTAAAGTCGGTTAGTCACCTACCTTGTGGCTATAGTTTCGGCGAGTTTCTCCTATATTTTCCACAACGTAAACTCCTATTTTAACACTTTTGTACGATCGACGCGCCTGAGTTGACGTTTATTTCAAATGCCACGGCAGTGTGCCCGTTTAAGGCACACGTACTTTTCAATGGGGTATTCCTTATTGCCGAGAGCATAGATGACAATAAAAATTATAAAACTACAACTATTTCTTTAAGACTATTGTAATCCTTTGGAATATTTTTATTTAGATTTCAAGTGTTCCAAACATTTACGGGTTATATTAACACTTGACATTCGTCTAAAAAATCTTTCGTATGCATAGTGTTAATATAATAGTAAAAGAAGAATTACACATAAAAAAACATAAAATTACAATTTAAAAATGCAATACCATTTTTAGGAGTTCAACATCAATATATTTATGACGTATTAGGTTTAAGAAAAATGATGACAAACTTCAAACTTCTAATATTACAACGGTCACACTAGCGACTATGCAACTATAAATGCCGGTGGTGAAAGATAACAAACAGACTGCGTTTCTGGAAAGTACTTAAATGAAGTTTAAAATTTGAAGTAGACGATAACACAAAATGAACACACTTCGTCACACAATATCCCTAGTATCGCTGGGTACCTTCCAACTGGTCCGCCGTACAAAAGGCCAGCATGTTCGGGGCTTTCTTCTCGGCACCGGGCTAGGTTTGGCCAGCTTTTCGGCGGTCACGTACGCACATTCTGCGGAGGCGGTCAACCCGAAGGTCAAGGGGGTGCAGCTGGATACCTCACGGTTTATGGCAGAGCCCATTACGGACTCCAAGGCGCTGCTGGAGGACAAGGATAACATGCGACACCGTATGGAGATACTGATCATGGAGATCCAGGCACAGTTCTGCCGAGCCCTGGAGGCGGAGGAGAATTGCGGTCAGAAATTTAAGGTGGACCGTTGGGAGCGGGCCGAGGGCGGAGGCGGGATCACGTGCGTCCTACAGGATGGTGATGTTTTCGAAAAGGCTGGCGTTAATATATCCGTTGTCACCGGTTCCCTACCTCCAGCTGCAGTTCAGCAAATGCGGGCTCGTGGAAAGAACCTGAAAAGAGGGCGCTGCCCTGCCATTCTTCGCCAGTGGCGTTAGTGCCGTCATCCACCCTAGGAATCCACATGTACCCACTATCCACTTTAACTATCGCTACTTCGAGGTGGAGACGGCCAAGGGAGAGAAACAGTGGTGGTTTGGTGGTGGTACGGATCTGACACCATATTACCTCTGCGAGAAAGACGCGTGCCACTTCCACCAGACTCTGAAGTCCGCCTGCGACGAGCACGATGCCAGCTATTATCCGCGTTTTAAGAAATGGTGTGACGACTACTTCCGCATCAAGCACCGCAACGAAAGTCGCGGCATCGGCGGTATCTTCTTCGACGACATTGATTCGCCCAATCAGGATGCTGCCTTTAACTTCGTGTCCAGTTGTGCCCGTGCAGTAATCCCCTCCTACATGCCGCTGGTCAAGAAACACAAGAACCGGGAGTATGGAAACAACGAGCGCCAGTGGCAACTCTTGCGCCGCGGACGCTACGTAGAGTTCAACCTAATCTACGATCGCGGCACCAAGTTCGGGCTATACACGCCAGGAGCACGATACGAGAGCATTCTGATGTCACTGCCCCTGCACGCCCGATGGGAGTACATGCACGAGCCCAATTCCAAATCCGAAGAAGGCAAGCTTATGAAGGTCCTGAAGAACCCCAAGGAATGGGTCTAAGCCGGGGTTTGTTTTTATTTATTCTTAAGTGGGAATTGGTGCCTTTCACACTCTTTTTAAAACTCCATGTGTAAATATTTTAATCGTTGTTGCAAATAAACATGACAAAATGTTAAGTTTCATTAAGATTTCACATATTTTTTTTTATAAATGAAAATATAGTTTGTACCATTTAATCTAAAGAATGGATTGGCGTTTGCAAAAGAAGTAAATGATAACATTATGGAAAGTTTTAAATTTGTAATGTTATTTTAATATGTAGCTACATATATAGAATTTGAGTACAAAAATGATTTTATCTGTAATCCCAATTCACGGATTCCACTTACATACATATGAATTTTTCCTAATACATTTTTTGGTAGTATTTAAAAGTTCTACAATTTTTGAAGTATAGTCGGGTGTACCACTGCTTAAAAAAACATTTAATATGAAGTGTGAAATATATTTCCGTTAATCTCATAAAAAGTAATTCACAAAACTAAAATGATTACAGATATCGACTTATATATGTAAATATAAATTTTGAAAAGTGTTTTAGATTTTTGTTTAAACAATTTTAGAAGCATAAATAAGCATCCATTATGTTATTAATTTTTTCGAACTCATCTCAGATTAAAAGTGGTAACATTTGTGTATGTATATCAGAATTTTTTGCACAACTGTACCTCGAACTTGAACACATACATGGTGTACATACAAAATTATCATGTAGTCTGCGTGCAAAAACATACATGGGGCTTAGTACTACAATTTTCTCAATTTTGAGGTTATATCAAAATACGTACCTCTATGCACTTTTGCCCAGAAGGTTCCATAAAATGACGTCACATACATTGAGGTTATGTTTTCATAGTCTACAGATTCGCCGGTGTACATACTAATGTACTTTTCCCGCAAATTCAGTGAGCCCCGTTGTGTATGTATACCAATTTGCACGCACACACACGCATTCAACCCAGTCCTAAAATGCACTTGAATACCACAGAAAGTGTGTGTGTGTAAGGAGGGACACAAAGCGGGAAATTCGCGCCGGCTATTTAGGGTAGCAAACAAAAAACGAGCGCCGATCAGGCAGGTAAAAGACGCGACATATAGTTTATAAAATGCTTTATTTTCCATGTTTTGTCTGCAATAGTTGTAAGTTGTGGTCTTTCATACAGACAAAATCTACAGTTGTACTAAACGCACTCTTGTTTCGATTTATGTTTTCTGCCTGTTGTGTTGGTTTTTTCATATTGTTTTGGATTCTTTTTGTGTTTTGTTGTTTGTTAGTTATAAAGGGTGGTGTAACTAGCTTAACTACGTATATTTATAGAGCGCCGCCTGTCTGTTGCTGGTAAACCTCGATGGTATCGCCCTCCTCCATCTCCAGCGAGGTTGGAGTGTCGTTCTCGTTGATGGGCTGTCCGTCAAAGCGGAAGCGCACCACCTGCATGGAAAGTCCGGCTCGGTCACAATAAGCGTTCATCAGCTTCCGCAAGGGTGTGTGCTTCTTGATTTTAAACTGGACCACTGCGTTATCCTGTCCGAGCACCTTCAAGTTAATGTGTTCAGTTTCGCCGCCTTTCTTTTCGTCAGACATGTTGTTTTTTTTCGTCGTTGCTCGTCGGAGCTGCTTAGTAGTCAACGAAGAAGTTTTTGCAGTGCGTCGAATGCCGGGCGTGCTGTACGAGAAACAAGAGAAAATGCCGTATAAAATAAGCGCAAATTAGAAAATCACACGCGTAATGTTTTGAGTAAAGTGCAGAGCAGCCGTAGATCGCGAAATGCATCAAAAATTTACCTAATTTCTTCCGAGTTTGATGCTCGTCGATGCTGTTGAAATTTTCCACAAGCGGCTTCCTTTTGCTTTCTGCTACAGCTACACGCCAAAAAAATCGACGTATCGTTACTATCGATGTCACTCAACACTTCCTAATATCGATGTTACCTCTTTAACTATCGATATAATCACTGTTTCAACAGTCACTTAATATACAGAAATTAAATACACCTCGATTAACACTAGAATAATACCGAAATGTAATAAAACCAAATTCAAAAAAATTATAAATTTTCAAAAAGGCAATAAGTAACTAATGAAACATATGTATATGCATATATACCGATGATAAGCTAAATAAAAATTTTGACCTGACAGATATTCGGCTTATATATGGCAAAATTTACTTTTCCGATTTTTTTTTTTTTTTTTAAATTTTCTTTTACATATTTATTAAACATACTAAGAATGTATCAATACAGGAAAACAGAAAAAGTGAAGAAATGCCCTAGTCTTAGTTTCGAAATCCGTTACTTTGTTCACAAATTTAGAAGTAAATATCTACTTTGAGTAAAATATAATATTATGTATAATATATGTAAAGTGTAAATATAATAACGAATTTCTTCAAGACTCTTAACAATTTCTTCATAACTTATTAAATAATAGTGATTCTAAATAGATATACAACTTATATAGTCGAAAACGCCGTTTTTACGTTATACAACGATACAAATTATATCGTATAGAATTTGAATTCAAGACGTGAATGAAGAATAGATCTTGGCATATGTGTTTGTTTATATTGATTTATATTACCAGCTTCTAAAACTGATCACAATCAAGCAAAGGATTCATTTGTCTTGATTATTAATACAACGATAGGATCACATAAATTAAAAAACATTCTGTAACTAATCAAAAAGGGATTTAACTTAAGGGAATTGAATTAAAAACAAACCAGTAAAAAAAGAAATGTTTTAAAAGACTGGAGCCGAGTTGAAAATGTAACATATATACCACACCTCTGGACGGACTTTATAGAGACTTGTATATGAGAGATTTATTGAGTTTTAAGAACGAAACTGAATAAAATGCAATGACTTACTTATCCGGTCTGTCACTTCAAACAAAGGTCCTTGTATTTTCGGACTCAAAGAAATACTATTACTATATTTTTTTTCTTTAATTTCTTATGAAAATAAAAAGTTCATAAGTGTACAAGTGCGGCAAAAATATATAAAAATAAAAAAAAGTATCGTCCAATGCATAATATTTAATGTTCCGACTTTTTAAAATGAATACATTTTATTAAAGCTCAAGTTTTAATTTGTTTTAATTACTTATAACACTAAGGCGTTTTCCATTACTTATTCAAACCAATTATTACCAAAAGCGTATAGAATATCATAACATTCTTTTTTATAATTTAATCAACGTAGAGCAATCCGTCAGGAATTCATAAAAATTTTGTTTAATTTTTCTTTTATCCAACCAAACCGATCTTATTGACAACGCGTAAAACAAATGAATCAAGTTTTTTGGGTTTGAAGCAAAATAGATGTTTATTAATTGGTAAAGCTAAGTGATATTTTTGAATGATCACTTATCACTCTTAATTATGTGGTAATTTATAAGGTGCCTTAGCTAGTCGATAGTTCATTCCCCGTAAGTCACAATCGTAAAAATCAACTGCATGGGTCCTATCTACCAAACAATAGTAAAATAAAAGACCCCACAATTTTGTCTGTGTCTGTGTCCAGAACCCAAGATAAATAAATTGAAAAGACCTGATCTGACATGTTGTTACCAGTAACCAGTTACCAAAAAGCAAACCTTTGTGGAGTTCTCTTATATTTTCGAGTTTCCGCAGCGGGTTCCTCTTCAGTACGATAACACTCAGCTCAACGTACATGAAAATATCGAAATGGTAAATTGGTTACAGAAATAATGGATAAGTAGGTTGCCACAGACCATCAGAGCAGTTCCCAATGTGTACCAAACAGAGGAAAGCTCCCTTACACTCTAGCGGCCGAGCAAATCTTACCAGGGAAAACTTACATAGCCAGATATTTTTTAAGTTCTGAAGGTTTTAAAAATTAGCCCGATTTAACTTACACACCACAAGAGGTAACCCACAGCGGAAGAAGAGGAGGAAAGTATCGGTAGCTGTCTCGATTCTAGAGCGGTCCTAGAACAGTAGACGCATGGATTAGTGAGGTTTGTGCTTAGACCAAATTACCTGATGTGGGCTTGGAATTTTGGCTTTGGCTACGAATTCTTGTGGAACTAATTTCCATTTTCGGATTTCTGTTCGATTAAATATACTTATGCTTTTGCTTTCACAATAGTCAGTCAGATTTTCAATTAATTGAAAACTGCAAAAAAACAGAGAAAATAAAAGGCACGGGTTAGTGCAAGGGTTTGTGTTGAAGTTGCGTTTGTTGAGCTTAAGTTTAGTGAGTAAGAAAATCCCAGGAACCACCATGGGATACCATATTCGCCTCCGAAACGATTCCAGTTCCTGACTCTCCGTATTCCCTTTAACCCCCTTACCAAAGGTGGGGAAACAAACACGTGTAGGGCTAGCTTTATTTTACTTACTTTTCTTTCATATTCATTTGTTAAGAATTACTTATAAGTTTAAATGATTTAAGCTACGCACATATTAGTGGATTCTGCGTTTTGCGGTCTGTTGTTTTGCTTGGGGCCTATTCAAGCTAAACCTTAAAATTTTCTGTGTAAAATGGAACCGTGGATTGTTATGATTAGTCTCTCCAGGATTGCTGTGCCTCAAGTCGAATGAATAAATAGTTGCGACCAACAGAAGGCTGATTTCTAGAATTATTAACCTCGAAAGATTGCTCCAAGACCCTCTCACTTTACTGACGCCACCAGCTCTGGTCGGTGGAGCTCTGTTGGCCATTATCAGGATTGGGATTTTGATTGGCATTGCCACGTCCCAAAATAGGCGGCGGCGGCACACTGAACATATTGTGATGGGATGTTGGAGGAGGCCGGTACTTCTCCTCGTTCTCGTCGTCGACCTCACGCTTAATGGCCGCGTTCTGGTAGTCAAATGTGGGATAGCCATCGTCAATGGGCTCTTCCTTGATTTTGATGACGTCCATGTCGCGGAAGTCGGGCTTGCGCTCCTTGACATCGCCGCCAGCTCCGGCGCCACGTTCACGATCTCTACGCTCTCGCTTTCGATCGCGTCGCTCCCTGGAGGATTCCCGCTCGCGCGATTTAGAGCGCTTCTTTTTCTTCTCGCGCTCCCGATCGCGATCTCGCTCACGCTCCCTGTCGCGCCGATCCCTGCGGTCGAACTCGTCGTACCGCTCCCGGCTTCCCGCTCGCCGTTTTCTGCGCTCACGGGATCGGCTGCGCGAGCGACCGCTATTGGCCACAGCGCCACGTCCACGATCTCGTTCCCGTTCGCGGCGTTCCCTGGAGCGTGAACGTCGCCGCTCTGCACCGAAACCGCGTCCAGACCGGGCATCGAGTCCATTGGAGCCTCCACCGCGTCCGGGACCCTCGCGATCCTCACGCTCTCGCTCTAGCCGGTACCTCTCGCGCTCCCGTTCATTGTCCTCTCGGCCGGAATGCTTGATGTTGACATCGTTGCCACCGCGACGCGTTCCGCCTAGACCGCCGCCCAAGCGTCGGGGCAGCCAACCCTTGACAGTGCGAGCCCGCTCAACGTCTACTAGAACGCGCTTGCTGTCGATCTTCTTACCATCGGCGTGCTTGTAGGCGGCGTGCATGTCCCGCTCGTGCTCGTACTCGATGAAGGCGTAGCCTTTGGGTTTACCTGACTCCTGGTCGTGGATCAGGACGATTTTCTTTATGGGTCCGTAAAACTCAAACTCCCGCCTCAATTTGGATTCGGATGTGTCGTAGTTTATGCGGGCAATGAAGAGCGTGCGAAACGGGTCCTCCGTGGCGTTCTTGATCTCGGTGGGATCCCACAACGCTATCTCCCTCTCCAGCTTGTAGGCAACCTGCTCAGCTTTCTCGCGCCGGCGCCGTTCTAGTCGCTCCTGACGCGTCTCCACCGTTTTCGGAAGCGGTGTGTCCTTGGGGTCCTCAAAGTCGGCCATAAACTTAGCCACTCCCAGGTAGCCGCGGGATTTCTTCTCATGGGGCAATTTGTCCACAGGCGGCATAAACGGTATAGGTTCCCTGGCCGCGAAAAGCGCCAGCAGATTCGGCGGCAGATATTGGGTCATTTTGGGGTCTTTTTGTGTATTACCTTTTCCTAAAGATCCTGGTCTGCGAAAAATGGTCAAATTGAGGTTAGGTTTTGATTTGTTTACCCCGCAACGCTCTAGAATCGCTTGATGGAGCTTACCTTAGGCATCCATCCGCTTAGCAAGAACAAAACTCGGCACTCCGACTAAGTACCACCTATATATTTAATTACAAACAGATTTTTTTCAATTTTTCTCCAGTTTTTCGCCTTGCTTGTATTGCTAATGTGACCATCGCACGGCCTAAGAATTAAGCGGCCGAACTGTCCAGATATACTGAGTTGAAAGGAAGAAAATACGGAAAAAATACCAATAGAAAGGTAAGTGGCTTGGATATTCAACAAGGGTATTACAAATACAAATTACCGTTTTTATTTTTATTACACATTCAGTTTAACAATGTTTTTAATGTTTTCATTGTTCTTTTGCTTCTTTATTAATTTTGTAAAGCTTTTATAAAAAGCAAGCTATGAGTTTAACGCAGGTTACGATTTGAATAGATCAGGTTCATTATTCTAAAGTCTCGAGTCAGTTAGGTCGAACAAACTTCATTTTGGTTTAAAATTTTAATACTCAACATTTTCAAGTGGTTTTTATCTCCAAATTATTTGCAAAAAGCGTTTTAATAAATAACAATAACATGGATTCCTCGGCCTGCAGCAATTCTATTTCTAGCAGTCTAGCAGATGGGAATAGCGGCACCGGTTCAGAAATGAGTGGCTCAAACGGAGAGGGAAGCGAGAGGGATGTTTGCCAAATAGATTGTTGCGACCAAGAGGACGATACGCGTCCACCATATGTTAGGGTGATGCCGGAGGACAGGCGCTACGGAGTAGTCGTCACAAATGATGAGGATCCCTGCGATTGTGATTTCAACTGCTTTCTAATCTTCTTGGTCGAGCGGTTCGAGCAATCCGACGAAGTGGGGTCTCTCGCTTTTAGCGAGTGTACCTCTATAGAGCCATTCGGTTGCAACCTTCTTATAGTCTGCAGAGACGATTGTACTAAGGATTGGATTATTCGGGAAACTCGAACCGTATGTCCTCCATTCAAGTGCACCACCTTTATTAGGCACTTTGAACTGGTGAGGGTCTCCTTTGTGATCCCCATGGTAGTCCATAAGCGCCTGTGCAGGATTTTTAACATTTTTGAGAGACAGAACGCTGGCCTGGGCACTGGGAAGTGGTGCGTTGTGGGAAATTCTGAATTGGATCCAGACAGTGAAGACTATCATTCGAAAGTGGTTTATGAAGGAGCACAAAACATTGAAATAACGTGCTACATTGACGAAGATAGCGCTGAATATATCAAGAAAAGGTGTTCCATGATCCGCTTCCTTGTCTGGCACCTATTTGTTGATTTTTGCCCTAAAAAGTGAAAAGTGTAAACCGTCCCGAGTGATCACAAATCGAAATTTTGCGTGTATATTTTGTATATGTATTTATTCGTATAAAAAGTTTAATTTTTATAAAAGGCGAATAATAATAAATTCATATTTTGCATAAATCATTTTGTTTTATTGATATTTAATTTAACAAGATACCTACAAATTTAGGGCTCGACTAGTGCCATTTTCTTCATGTTTTAAACTGACGGTGATGACGTTGCCCTCGAGAGGATTTTTAACCTATATTTTGTATTGCGAAATGTTGTGTTGTGGAATATTTTTTTTAACGATAAGAACGTCAAGATTAAGCTGCAAAGTAAAGACTACTACATATAGCATTGATGAAATAGAATTTGAAGGTAATAAGGGATATTTCGGATTTTTTTCAAATTTAGAGTGTACAATCATCATTAAAGTTCTGCCAAACTAAACCATTTAGCTTATTTCGTGCAGCCGAAGACTTTAATTTTTATTGCGGCTAAATTAAGAAAAACATACCTATTTAAAAGCTAAAAATCAACTTAAACTCAACTCTTGAATCGGATAGGTGTCAATATGTTTGGGGACGACCAAATACCGAGCTGGAGAAGGAACACTTAAAAGACACGGTTAAGCTTTTTGGGGTTCAGGTCATGTTTGGTAACCTAGTGTTTCTTGATGGACTCATGGATGCAAAACTGTACTTGGAGCACCTGAAAAAAAATTTCTTCAAAGTGCCAATAGTCTTGGTATCCGCGATCGCTTTCCGTTTAACCAGGTCAGGGAACCGATTAATTCAGCAGGCAGGGCTTTTTAGGCTATCTGAAATTGTCCAAATGTTTTGATTACAACAGCCCAATCACCGGACTTAAATTTCAAAGAGAATTTCTAAAAATTGGACCAGGCTATTCGTAAGATTTCCATTAAAAACAAGCTATGTAAAAGGTTGCTATTGGAAGAATGGCAAAAAAAAAACCGTATTTAATCCACTAGAAATATGGTTTTTTCAATGGAAACTCTTTATTAGGCTTCCCAGAAGCATACAAAGGGACACACAACAAATTTAAATACAAATTACTATTTTTATGTTTCCCTAAATGAAAAGTATGGAATAGGCTGCGGCATAAGAAAGAACACAAAATGTTTTAGATATGTAACTTTTTTGTTTTTGTTTGATGTTGATTTTAAGCCATTAAATAAATTCCCAAAATATAGCGTTTAATTTTTTGAGTTATCTTTCTTAGTTTACCCGCAGTAACAATTTGAATTTTCGCTTTTCGGGCTGCACGAAACAAGATGCGACCCACTGAAATATGATATGCTGTCATATATTTTTCAGTCACTTTGAAGATTTCTAAAGTTTTTTATATCCGTAACGTCTGAAGTAATAGGGTATATCTTCTTAAAGATGTTTAAATTTTAAATCCTCAAAAAAAAAATAGGGATCTACCAAATGCCGAGAAAAGCTATTTAGTCAAGGTAATAAAAAAAATGGCTAGATTAGCCATACTGCTCATATTTTGGTACATTTTCTTTTTAACGAGCCTATCAACACTGGACATCATCGTGTCTTCTCTCTTCTAACATTCCTTATGGTATTCTTTCGGTATTTTCCTGTATTCCTGTCCTGCTTACTCACCGAACCGAAGTCAAATAACGGATCTTATGATCAAACTTTTGTTAAACGTGATTTCGTTCTTCTTTTGCATAGTTTGAATATTCAACCCAACCAGAAGTGTTCGTTTTAAATTTTTAATCAAAAAAACTTGAATTAACGTGAGTATGGACCCATTAAATGAAGAGGCGACCGAATTAAGCGGCCACTTATGCCGCGAAAGCGCAATGCAAATGGCTGAAGCTGGGCAAGAAAATGGCGCTGGCGCCCTAAAAATTACAACGAGTGCGGGTGCACCAGATCAGGCCCCACGACACCAGCTCTCGGTTCCCGCCGAGGATCAACAGGATGAGGTGCTCACGCCTGCTGAGAAGTCCAAGTTTGAGTACCCTCCCCCTCCGCCGCCCCCGACTCCCGTTCAGGCACCGACGGTGGCCAAGCCTACCGCTCTGATGGCTAATCTGGAGCACGACGACGACGAGACCAACTCTGAGAAGTGGGAGGATCCCTGCGCGCCTCCCGTCCCTCCCCCGCTTCCGGCCCATGCATTTCTGTCCACGGGCCTGGGCTACCTAAAACTGCCCGCCTTTAAGCTGAAGGACGCGCTGGAAAAGGCCATTACAAAGCTGGAGGCCAACAAGCGGATGCAAAGGGAAAAGGCCAGTCCCGAAGTGAGTTGCCATTGAATATTTAAATGAAATAAACTGTATTTTTCTCGGCAATTTTAGGTTATGAAAAAAATTTCGATAATGCGCCTTTAATTTTGTAACATATGTAGGTCACCCGGATTAATTATTGCATTTCCTCTATTGGCTAGCCCCTTAGAAAATATAAATTAAAAATTGGAAACTTTTTTTGAATTACTCTCAGCTTAACGTTGCAATCCCAATTACGTCTAAATTGATTTATTTTTCAAGAGTCTTGCCTGGATCGGCTATGTAATTCAGCTGCTTGATAGGAATAAAATATAAGAAAAAGAGCCAGCCAGTTTTTGAAATTAGTTATAATTTAAACAATCTATTTATCAAACCAGTTGACAATGAAACTGGCCAGATTTCTTTAAACATCAAGGTAAAATACATATCTATAATTTTTTTTGTAACAATAACATTCCGATATTAACTTTTTGTTTAAAAACTAATATAGAAATATAAATATCAGTTAGTAGGCTTTAAATAAGAATAGTTATTAAATCAAATTAATTATTTTTGCACTTGAGTATATGGATAACAATTTAACTTATTTTGCCCCATTCAAAATTAATTTTCTTACTTACCCTCAAAACATCCATACAAACATATTATTATAACCTGAGCAGTTGTGATAAATATGTCACCAACAAATTTATTTATTGCATTGTCGACAATTCATCGTCACAGTAGACATTATTTTTTCAAAGTATATAGACAGGTTCTTATACAGACATTATGACACTTTTTAAATGTTGTTTTTATTTTGGTAAACAGTCTTCTCGTTCCATGAAAAACAAAAAAGTGGAGGCCATGGAAATGTTACCTAGGCGTTCGAGCACGGATACAATAATCGAGCAGCCTAGGAGAGCCCTCCGAGTCCAAGGCTGTCATGTTGCACCCGATGATCAAAAAGCCAGCTGTGATTGTAGAGCTGGAGAGGCATTTTAAAATAGTTCAACTGCTTGCCAAGCGGAATCGAATCCTTTCAGCCATTTCCCGGGAAGCAATTCCGATGCATGGGTCCTTGAAACAGACGCACGAGGACGAAGGCTTGGCGCTCCAAGTGCTTTCGGCACGGGCATCTACGCCCTACACCCAGCCCACCAGTATGTTGTCCTGCACGGCCGTTAGCTGTGATCTGGAGAACGAATCTCCAAAAAAGCAACTCATTAACAAGGACAACATGCTGGATCAACAGTCTTGTCAGTTGCAGCAGAAACGTCCTCTTAGCACGGGTTCGCACAAGCCAGGAAATCTGCGGGCTCCAAAGGCGGTTCGCGCTACTAACACTCCAATGGTCAGTAGCAAGCCGGTCAAAAACTATACGCGCTCCCACCTGCTGGATATTCGCAGCGGCATGTTAAATGCTCTTATGCATAGGTCGAAGGAAAGTTTTGTCATGCCCCGCATCGCCACATGCGATGACATTGAGTTGGAGGGTCGGCTTCGCCGCATGAATCTCTGGCGCACCTCGGACGGCACAAGGTTCCGGACTCGCTCCAGCACCAACAACTCCAATATGAACAACAATGAGTGTATGCCGGCATTCTACAAAAACAAAAACAAGCCGCAGTTAATCAGTGATGAGTCTATCATCCAGAGCCAACCGCCTCAGCCACAAACAGAGTTCCAGGTGAGCAACTTATTGTCCCTATTTACGTAGATTTCATTCCTATTTAAATTAAGTGAGTCTAGTCTAGTCAAGTTTGATATCTGGTCTTATAGAGTTTCTTGAGTTTTGGACTTTTCCGATTTAGAATTGAAAAAGAAAGCAACAATATGTGCTATTTCTTATATTTTATTGGTTCACTATATAATTTGAATATGTTTAAATTAAAAAAAACCTGAACTAATATCTTAGGACTAAATGTAGCTAAAGTTTTTTCACAAACTTGTATTTTTTTTTATTTTTAAACGGTTCATTAGGCGAAGTATTGTTTTGACTCATACTGTGCATTAGGTAACACAAAGTCGCACTATTCCACAGCTTATCTGATAAATCAATGATTGCAATGAATGACCTCCAGGGGTCGTTGCCAATCATGCTGATCATTTTCCCGACCCTCCCTCCAGTCGAATCACTATTGTAAAACTAGCAAGAGATTGCAAGTAAATGATTACTACAGTCGATCTTTACAAACACTAACTTCCCAACGTATTTGACTAATCAGTTTTATTAAATTGTATACCAATTCCCAACATCTTAACAGCTGGCGGTGATTTTGTAAGTTAGCTTAAACGAAATCACTTCTCCAGGTAATGGCATTTTCCGTCCACTTCCCGTAACCTTTGGGCCGCCTGCTCGGGAGTTAAATCACGTTGCGCCATGGCCAGCAGCTCAAATCCCACCATGAACTTGCGCACTGTGGCCGATCGCAGCAGCGGCGGATAGTATATAGCGTGAAGAGTCCAGTGGGCACTGGATGCGTGGGCATGTTCCGGACCAGTCGGTGCCCCGTGCCAGCCCATCGAGTAGGGAAACGAACACTGGAATAGGTTGTCATACTTTGTGGTCAACTCCTTAATAGTCACCGCCAGGTTCTTTCGCTGTTCCAGTGTCAGATCATTAATCCGCTTATTGTTGTTGCGCGAGATAAGCATAGTTTCAAAGGGCCAAGTGGCCCAAAAGGGTACAACCACCAGCCAGTCGGCATTTTCGATTACGATCCGCTCCTGGCGCTGCAGCTCCCGCTCTACATAGTCTGCCAGCATCGGTCGCTCATGGGTGGCGTAGTACGCACGGAGACGTTCCTGTTTCAGTTGTGGCTCCGTGGGCAGAAACGAACACGACCAGATCTGACAATGCGGATGCGGATTGGAGCAGCCCATAGCAGCTCCTTTGTTCTCAAATATCTGCACCCAGGCATACTTGGCACTCAGCTCGTTGAATTGACTGATCCACCTAGATAGGCATTGAGATAAAATTGGGTTTATCACTGGCATTTTCTGATATAAGCCATAAATCCTTAACTTACTCGTCGATAACAACGACAATTTCCGCTGCACTCATCGTGGGCAACGTGAGATTCGATTTGGGGTGGAAGCACATCACTCGGCAGTTGCCACGGGCGGGTGCTATCTGGAACAGGGGATCATCGCTGTTGGGAGGAACGGGCACTACCTCCACCAGGGCCGGAAAGTCATTTTCGAACACATAGGTGCTGTCGTAGGCAGGAGTTTCCTAGTCATTGTATATATGTATGATAGATCATTGCAAAAGACAACACAACTTATTAACACATACGATTCCATTGGGTCGGGTAACTCCAGGACAAAGGGGATTGGTGGGATCGAATTCGGGAAGTTCGTTCTTCTGTGGGTTCTCCTGTTGACCCGACCAAGGGCGCTGTGTTCGATGTGGGCACACTAGGACCCATTGTCCGGTCAATGGATTAAATCTTCGATGAGGGTGTTCTGTGG
Source organism: Drosophila eugracilis (assembly GCF_018153835.1). Lineage (NCBI taxonomy): Eukaryota > Metazoa > Arthropoda > Insecta > Diptera > Drosophilidae > Drosophila > Drosophila eugracilis. Next base: position 65,796 of record NW_024573661.1, on the reverse strand, counting down.
AATGCGATTCATTTATTGTTATTGTCAGCTTTAAATATATTAAATATGTATATTCTCAAATAAGATTATATTAAGTTAGGATTTAACGAACACTAAATACTAAATACTGAAAAAGTATTTAACTTTTACGTTTTATAAAAAATATTAATAAGTAAATCTAATTGTCTAGTCCTAAACTATATTGCTGCCACAGCTTCGTGGCTTTATTTTTTCTGTCCTTTTCGAGCTGACCGCTCCACCTACCACTGGCAACAAACTGCATCGTGTCTGGCGGCTCGTATCACTGCGATCGAATTATGATTACTGTTTACAGTAATGGTCGCTGCTCCGCTTACGACCAAATTCACGGGACAAGCGCAATGTCAACCTGCCGCGTTGCGATTACGGCTGCTATTGCTATTCCTATTCTGATTCTTATTCCAATTCCAAATCCAGTACTTGTGTTTGTAATGACGAGCGCGCGTTTTCCCTTGCATTCAGCTCTGTTCGCTCAGCTCCCGCTCTTTTGCTCTCGCTCGCCGGCGGCCGTTTAGTTTAGCACGCATTCTGCCTTTTTGTAGAACTGTTTTTATAAGCTTTATCTCTCCCACTCACTCCGGCCATGCTGATATGGCTGGGTTATTTATGTGAGCTTCTATTTGTGTGTGCGTACTACTGAAGCTAGCCCTTAGAGATGTGAATTAGTCGATAATATGCCCATAAAGGTGGAAGTTTCAAAGCTTTCATATGTATAATATTTTAAGAATTTTTTATGGAATAGAATGGACTTACTGAATCTATTGTTTTGTTTGCCAATCTTTTTCTCCTTCCTTTTTGTCTGTTCTTTGCCTAACTTTATTATGTCATATGTACATAGATCCGACAATTAATAGCGGTAATATTTATTGAGATTCTGTGATCTTAGTTTTAATAGTAACCGTGTATTTCTTACCTTAAATAAGATAAAGACTAGATTTATTTAGGGTTTTAAAAAAAAATTTGTTTATCTTGAACTTTTAACCTAGGCTTAGTTAAAGGGAAATAAGTTAAGATGAAATTTTAAATTAAAATTAATAAAAATATAAAATAAAACAGTCAAAGTAACAAAAAATAATTTAATATCTGATTGTATTAGAATATGTCAATATTAAGAATAACAATTCATTATCAAAGACAGTTGTTAACCCCTCATCTATTGTTTTAATTATGCATTTGATTACATTATTTTAGGATCCTGCAATTGTAAACCAAAGACGCATTGGAAGCGGTCGTTTTAATCATTCCAAGTGGGGCTACAATGAAGGCGAATACTTTTCGTACCACAGTGGCAAACACCAGACGGAAGAGGTAAATTCGAAACACCAGAACAACGGCAACATGACGGTCCTGCAGTTTTTCGACAACGGGGAGATCAGTAGCCAGCCGCAAGGGCGACCTAACACTCCTGTAATGGGGATGTCTAATAATCGCTCCGAGAACGACACGTTGCAGTCGAATGAGTCCAGTGAAGATCTGAGCCGCGCCAACGAGAACTATGTGAAGCGTGTTATGTCCGGGTTCCTGGTTGTGTCAAAACCTAAGTCTAGGGACTCAGAAGATCGGCACCACCGGCGGTACAGGAACCAGAATGAAGAGCCGGAGTGGTTCAGCTGTGGTCCCACCTCAAGGTTGGATACCATTGAGTTATGTGGTTTCGACGAGGACGAGGAGAAAATGTTAAAGGAGGCAAACAAACACCATGGAGTTGACGAAATAGAGAGGGAACTACCGAAGCATAAGGTAAGTGTGGAGTAAATTCGATTTGTAACTCAATCCAAAAAAATACTTCAACATTTCTGTCTTCAGATGGAACAAAATAAGTACAAATGGACTCATTCGGAGCCTGTGGGTCGCAATAAATTCATGGCAAAGCAGGATACAAATAATAACCAGAATGTGGAGAACATGAACAAGGTACAAGCCACGGATCATCAACTGCCAAAGGATGAAAAACGTTCTGGTAGTGCCCGATCGTTTCAGTTTGACAAATTTAATCCAAGCCAACAGAATTATGAGAATAGTAATTATGTAAATTACCAGCAACAGCCGCAAACACAGCCTCAGCAAATGCAGCAGCAAACAAATCCGAATTCAAACAATTCTAAATTCATGTCATTCTTTGCGCGGGAGAGGAACACTTCATCGTCTTCGCTGAACGAGTTTTTCAAGCAGGCCATGAACCAGGGTCATGGCAATAATCCGGAGCAGCCGAAGGCGCCAAGCCTTATTAGCCAAATGCCGTCGGTTGAGCAGCTGGAGGCCAAATGGCGTCGAAACTCACTGACAACTGCTAGCGAGCCTGCAAACAAACAGTCTGATAACTTCCAAAAGCTTATTGGGTCACTATCTGCGGCCAAGCAACAACCGCCAGCGGTGGGCTACGATGCCATTTCTAACTTCATTATGCAGCAACAACAGTATCAACAGCAACAACAGAAGCAGCACGTTATCATACAGCAGCAGCAACAACAAACTGCTTTTTTGGCGGGTCTGCAGCTAAAGGCTATCCTCGGACGGGCCGACACACAATTGCTCCTTCTGCGTCTGACTAAAGGTAACTATTTGTAATTTTTCTGTTCAATAAAAGGCATTTCTTCATTCTTGAAGAGTATCTTTTGTAGGCTTTAAATTAAGTTGTTTAAGATCAAGAACTATTTCTATTAAAAAGTTGTCGTCTTACTTTTAGGGGAAATATCCAAGCACGGACTATTGGTACAGTTGGCCAACCCACGCTTGTCAGAGATGGATCGTGAAGCCATCACTGCTGTGCTGCAGTTCACCAACACTCAGCAGCAGCAACAGCAGCATAAACAGCAGTTGGATATGCTATCAAGCACGGTTATTGCCAGCCAGCTGCAGAATCTTCACAATTTAGCTATTGTGCAGCAGACACTGGCCGCTAGACAACAGCCACAGGTGAATCCACAGGCACAGTTACCGCAGCAACTATCTCAGGAAGATTTGCAAGCCCATGCCAATGTAATAATGCGAAATGCTGTGATGAAGCGCAAAATGGAGGAGCAGACCTCTAAATTAATAAATGGGGGTGGCAAACATCAGATACAGCAGCCTCAACTAAGCCGTGGTCAGCAACGTCATGGTCGATCGGATGTCACCTCAAATGCTCTTCTCCAGGCCTTGATCTCTGGCAGTGGAAACAATCATGCTACTGTACCTTTAATGGTTGGACAGCAGCACCAATCGAACACGAACAATCGTCGTCCGATTGCAGATACCCACTTACGGTTCTCTGAGAACCAAAATTTCCAAACTTTTGAGTCCAACCAACCGCACTTTTCAACGCAATATAAGCAAAACCATCAACAGTCACAGCAACAACATCCTCAGCAGCCGCAACATCATATGCGCCATCAGAATAACTCGGGCGGCGGTACCAGTTTCAGCAAGTCTCAAATGCAGGCTCAACCATCTATTGCAATGTTGCCCAATGGGGGAGGTAAGTCACTATATAATTGAATTTATAAGTCCTATTAATAGCTTGGATTTTATGAGTACGATTTGGGGATAGATAAGAGGAATGTTAAAAGAAAAGTGGCTTCAAATAATCTTGTAATAAGTTATTAATCTTTAAACTTGTATCTATCTCAATAGAACACCTTAATAGAACACCTGGTCTTATGCACTTTGTAAGCTGGACCCAAATTATAAAAGAGGAAAACTGAACAAATTATTTGCGAAAATTTTAAAAACATAACTTACAAGTTATAATATTTAAGGCAATATTAAATAAGTCTTTACGGCCCCCTTTTCTTGGATTTATCTCCTGTCTGAGTCAGACAGTCATTTCTCAGTCTCATTTCTCGAAAGCAGAGCAAATATTCACTTTAATGAGCACTTTCACGTATTATTTATAAACTGGTTTTCATGATTGCAAACATTGCACACTTTGTTATCACGTCACCGATACGTTCGAACACGTCTCGAAGCTTAAAGCCTGTTCATATCGACAATTGAACGGGTCTTCAAGGATGTGCTGGGTGTAATATCGCGTCAGAAAGATAAAATAGGTCGAATATATGTATAGGGAAAACATTAAAAACAATAACCATTTCAAATTCACAACAGTTTTTTTTATTTAATGGGTTATCTTTTTGTATACTTAAATACTTAATTGCTGCCCATAGCCAAAAATAAATAAGAATAGTTTTTTTAATGCTTAAAATCATATTTTCATCACTTATATTTTTCTCTATTGCAATTTATTCGAATTTTTTGTTTTTTAATATTAAGAATTTTGATTCTTTAATTTGGGTTCATATTAATCCTATATTACTAAAAAACAAATATCTCTCAAACTTAATAGTGTTGCTACCAATAAGAATAGGAATGGCTTTAATTAGAAAAACAAGATATTATACATTAAATTAGAAGACTTAAAAACTTTACCAAATATAAATTCCCGAAGTCCCCGTCTCTGAGCATAAGTTCCTTCCTTGTTTGTGCAAAACATCAGCAATCAGAATTTTTTTAATTTGCCAAACAAACTTCAGATTTTCCACCCAAACAACATCTCAGTCCCCTGACTCATGGGTTCTATTTGACGCTGACTATGTGCGCAAGCGGTTACCCATCGATCTCCCCATTGGATATTGCCAATGTTACGTACGTGGGACATTCCCAGAGTCAGAAGGTATTTGCATCTAGCTTGATTGCGGGCTTTTGCTTTAAATTGTTCAAGGTACGCCTGAGGCGAGAAATAAAATATAAAAACAAACTTTAAATGACAGACTGGAAGTGCTGCTTTATCAGCAATTGGAATGTAGCTAAGATGGGATCCAAATGGGTGAGGAGAGATTTTGTTGTTGCGGATGGGCACCAAACGAGGGTAAAGAGCACGTCTCAGGCTTCTGATATGGAAAATATTACCGTTTTACTGGCAATATATTGAGAAGAAGAAAGAAGGCTTTGAAAATTTTTACAAGATTTTTTAAATATTTGTGATCAAAACAGAACTCCCACAAACCTAATTTAATTCTGATAAGTGGTACAAAATATAAAATCCCTGCTTTGCACTATCTTTTGTTGCCGGATAGAAAAGTGGACCATCGACTCGGATTTGTTTGTATTTTTATTGCATATTTAAAGATAAAACCGTCTGAGTGGCTTAGTTAGTGGGAGTGTGTACTTTTCCGGCAAACAGTATGTTCCCAGTGGACTCCTCCTCGATAAAGAATACAAACGGCCGGTTCACGTTAAATTCCTCGATGGTGGTGCTACCGCCGAACTTGTTCTCGATTTCCACGACTGTTGCAGCGTAGGCCTCGGTTCCCTTCTCGTTGACAATAATTCCGGCCTTCTGCAAAATGTTGGAGACCTTAACCTTGCCGGCGACATCGGCTCCGCGGGTTAGTCCCGGTAGTGAAGCACTATCCTCGAAGATTTCACGCACGCCCAGGCTGCGCAGTGTCTCCTTGAGGTTCTGCTGGTAGTCAAAGTGAAACTTAGGCAGCGTCACCTTCACTTTCACTTCGTCCATGGCCCACTGGGCGCCCTTGAGCTCGTCGTTTTCTAGGTTGTGGACCAATTCCTGGATGCCATTTAAATCATAAGGCAGCAGCACAAACATGGAGTTCTTGCCCTTATAAGGTAGACGCAGGATTTGTGCCTTCAGCTTCTCTGAGTTGGTGTAGTAGAAGTAATCGGTCTGCTCCATGTACTCCGCCTGCGAGTTGTCTTCTTTGCTGCGGAAAAACGGACCTCGGAATGTGTTGGCGAACTGCCGGCGCCACAGACCATTGAAGTATATAAGATTAGTCAGCAGCATCACGCTGCTACGCACGTTGTCTGGAGCCACTAATTGTCGAAGTCTGCCCTTGTGTGATGTTGGCGGCCCAGGCATTGATGGCATCAGCAGCCGCCTCCGGATTGGTGAAGTCCAGGGCTTCCACTTCGCTGTCGTAAAAATGTTTAAGAGTCGCCGTGAATTTTTGCTGGGTCTCGATAAAGCTATCGGTAAAAAGCTTGGTGCGCACGCTGAGCGTCTCATGGAGCTGGTTCTCCTTTTTGAAAGAGTTTAGGGTCTTGCGGTAGAATTCCCGGACGTTGTTTTGCGATCGGATGTCCGTCTGTGTGTTGGCCAGCTCCACTTGTGTCTGGGTTCCTGCTCCGGCAGCCTCAGCCAGTAGGGCCAGGACCAATTTAACGGAAAACGGTGAGATGATTACGTTCTTAGCGGCCGTCTCGTTTTGGAGCACCGTTTTGAGTAGGTGCCACGAGAAGGGATCGTGCGAATCACTCCTGAAGGGCACAAAGGTGTCTATGTCGTCGTAGGCACCTGCTACCCCCTGTGGGCAGAGACGAAGCTCCACCGGGCAGCTTATCCGTGCGGGTTTCAAATACGCCCTGAGGCGTCGTCGTTGTCGGTATGGAGTTTCCATTGCCGGTGGAAAACGCACTTAAGAGCAGCGACAACAGCAACACTGCCAAATTTCCGCCCATCTTTATCGTCTGTGTTATCCCCTGCTTCTATGTCTCGATCTTCTTCTGGCGTCTGCCTTCCGCTTCTTATTCGCAGCAAAACAACTGTTAAATGCGGGGTTCGGTGGGGGCGAGAGGCGAGGTAGCGCCGGGGAACGAGCGATAACCGTTTGACGCGGCGTTCCAACTGAGAGTGACTGGAGGTCTGAGCGCACTGGCCATTTTAAAAACCAGCTTCAAGCCGCTCCCGCCTTCCCTCTATTGCTGATGCGCTGCTCGCGTCGCTGTTGACTTTGGTGTCGGTGTGGTTGCGCGTGTTTGGTTTTTGTTGGGACTCCCAAAGTGAAGATGGACGGTATACGTCATTATCTGGGGGAGTAATATTAATGGATAAACGAGAAAACTACTCATGTTTTTAATTTTTTAAGCAGTTTTAAGTGAATAATATTGGAACGACAAACATTTCTGCCTACTTCCCTCTTGTCATATAATGAACCTCTAATTTTGTATTTTATATGCCATTTTCGAAAATGCAACAGTAGTTAATAGGTTAAACATTAATTTTTTACTGGTGTAAATTTAAGAATAATTTATTTAAAATGAATAAGGAAATGCCTCTAAAAACTATTAATCAATTTCATACGTACATATATATCTTATAGATTTTAAAAAAATCATATAGATGATCAGTATTTCCGCTTGTATTCGTTTTTCGCCATTTGTGTTTAATACTAGAATTTAATTAAATGAGTTTGCCCATCTTATGAAAAAGGGAGTTAGCAAATGTCTTTTCTAAAATGTCACAGTTTCTTTAAGTTCCCTGGCAGAACCCCACACCAATAACATCAATAAGTTGACTTAAAAAAGATAAGTAGTATTAAAAAATTTGAATTTCTTATAAGTTAAGTCTGCTAGGAATCATCTGGCAACTCTGATATAAAGCAAAAAACAGTGTTGGTAACCGATAGATAACAGCTGTTCTAAACTCAAATATCATGGTGCGTTGATGTAACAGCAGCCGGTAACGAAAACTTGTGCATTTAATGTGAAATAGTAAATAAACAGCCCAATTACGCACGTGCCATGCAAATTCGTCGTCCGAGAGGTGTCACAGTTCCGCAATTGATGGTGGTCACAGCCATTGGGGTGTTGGGCGGTATTTACATTTGGCAGCCACTGATTTTGAAGTACAAGAACGATAAGAAAACTGAGAGTGGCGCAGCAGGAGCAACTGAGACTAGTGGGACCACAAAGTTGGAAAATATTTAACTATTCTTCGTATCCTAGATTAAACCATTTTAATCTCTTCTCACTAATAGATGAGTTTCATTAACGGCTTCAAACGATTCGCCACAACGACTGTCGGTCTGATGGCCATTGGCATCGGATCCACCGTCCTTGTATACACCACTCATCGTATTGTCATCAAACCCCATCTTCTGCAGAAACGTCGCCTAGAAGCCGAGGCATGTGCGGAGTATCTTTTCCAGCAGGAGGGGCAATCCCAGATAGCTCAATCAAGACCCAAGCAGAGCGAATATTAAACGAAGGATGCCAGCGATTCTATGAAAATCTTTATTACAAACCTCTAGCCTAGTGATTAGTTACTAAATTTCAATGCTGTAACCATGTTGAACAATGGAATTTTACTTTCATACCTTCAGTTTGGATGGAGAGGCCCATTTTCTTATGTTCATTTTAGAGTAAAACAACACAACTAAGTTAAATCTAATGGAATTTTTATGGAAGGAATATGAATTGAATAAATAATGAAAAGCACAATTGGATTAAATTAAAGACTAACCATAATAACATGAAAATATATTTTAAATATGAAATCACCGAATTGCTTTGTATAGGCTCAAGGAGCTATTCTTATCCTTAACCTTCTGCTCCTGTTTTCCGAGTATAGCCTTACGCTTGTGGGTGGGGAAAAAGTTCCACAACGAAAAGGTGTCATCTAGGCCGCTGGTAGCAATGCTCGTTCCATCCGGATTCCACATGAGGAACAAAGTGCCGCGATCCTGATGAGTCAACAAGTCTACAACGCGGTTTAAAGAGGCTAGCACCAGAATTTCGCACATAGCAAAGTCCGAATCGTCTGTCAAAAGTAACTTATTTTTAAGCGATGATATGAACATTTTAGAAAAGTCTATACCCAGCCGAATAATGTTGACCAGCAACTCGCCAGTAATCTTGCTAAATGTGATGGTCTTTATAATTATCCTGTCGTCTCTGCGCTTGTAAGAAGCCATACATTGCCTCCGCGGTATGTTGAAAATAAAAATAGTGGCGGGACTCCGCTCCGCTGCAGAGAAAAGTCGTTACATACATATGTATTTGTATTAATAATTTGGATTATTTTTTTTGTATCCAGTTCATAATAATTAAAATTTGTAACAGTTTATAACAAAACTTCCAATTATAAATAAATATTTCTTTATCATATTGATCATATTGATACTGGAATCATTTTAAATATGGACATAAACATTTCTGTTAATTTTACAAACATATGGCTGCTACAGACTTACCAAGAGCCAAGTCCTCACCGGTCCAGGGATGCCAGTCAAAACATGTTGATTTGCCATCTAGCGCAAGCATGCGAAGCTTATTCGTAGCATCAAAGATGCAAATTTGGCCATCCGTATCGCTGGATGCAATATACTTTCGGGTTGGTGAGAACTTGATTTTGTTTACCTTTTTTAGGTGCTCGTTTATTTGCATCACAGTCCTTAATTTGGGCATGTTCAGCACGACGATCACTCCGCACTGGGTGCCGCAAATGAGCTCCTTGCCATCGTGGGACCATTCAATGCAACTCACGCAGCCCACGGACTTGACGAACAACTTGCGATAGGAGACCAAAAACTCCATTGGTGACCTCACCTCCCAGAGGTCCAAGACTGCAATAAAATAGGAGGGCAAGCTGTTGTTGGTGTAATTATCCAGAGGAGAATGTTTCTATACCTGGATAGTTCCTATCCATGCATCCGATGGCTAGATACTTCCCATCTGGAGAGTACTTAAGGGAAGTCGGCGACTCGACGCTAAAGACCATGGTGCTCTCGTCCAAGTTGCGCCACAGCATAATGTCCTGGCCAGAGGACATAGCCACCATTCCACTTGACGACCAGTCCATTAAGTTGTAGTCAATAGGGCTGTTGATACCGGGCATTTCATGTGTGGCGTTCTGAATGGCATAGGGTCGGGCCCGGGGACAGCATGGCCAATCCGAGTCCGCGGAGTCATTTTCCACCACCCTTGATTGGGTTGCTTGCTGACGGCTAAAATAAAGCAGACGATTCTCCCGAATCCCAAAGGTCCGGTTAATGTTGGCTTTAAAGCTGCTCTGACGCCAATAGCTGGCTGTCAATGTCTCACCCTAAAAATGTTATCAAATATGGGATTTCAAATATCAAGTCAGAAGACATGGTCTCACCGTGAGTATATCCCGTTCCTCCCGTATGCCAATATACTTTAGGTTGAGTTCCAGATTCGCTCGGTCAAACCGATTGGGTATAAACCTTTCCCCCAAATAGGAAACTTCTTGATTCTTACTTGTATCACTCTGCTTGGATTAGAAAATGGGTTTAGGTCATCAAATGAGGTGAGGGCCGTTATATCACCTTGTAGGACGTCTCCTGTTTCCAATTTTTGCGGCGCCACCTTTTAAAAGGCGTCAGAGACTTTTTGTCAAGCTTAGAATTTTTATTTGGACTGTCGCACACACTCATCTCAGCAAAAATTAAAGTAGTACTGTTTTGATGCGCCATTTTAAACTTTCATTGGATAGAGATCGACGTTACTTGGCTTCAAAAGCGTTATTACAGTAATGTGGACAGTGAAGATTGGGTAAGACGAACCTAACAAAATTGAATGTTTAGATAGATTTTCGGTGAAAAAACTAGAATTCTTATAAGTTTCTCATTACTTTAAAATTAACAATTTAAATATAAAAAAACACAAATAGCATTTTGCAAACAATTTTTGGGAAAAAAAATATTAACGGCTACATACATATGTAGTTAAATTTGTAAACTAAGCCAGGCGTCACTTTATTTATATATGGTTCAACTCTAAAACTATACTATAGTTATGAAAAATTGTATTTAACCAGATAAACTAGTGGAACGTCTTAATGGCGTTGTCCACAGATTGCCGCAAGATGGGCAAATATCGCGACGTTGTAGGTATGTGTGGATACACTCGCGGTGGAACTGAATGTGGCAGGATCCACAGCGGATATCCCACAGCACCAAACATTTGCAGAGCATGCAGTTCTTGATGTGGTCACCGTGATTGGACCCCAAATAGAAACTTAGTTCAACGAGACTGCGAGGGCCCAAGTAGATTCTCTCGTCCAGCTCCATAAAATAGCCCATTTGGGTCCACTTTTGAAGTAGTTCCTGCATTCGACTTTTTTTCACGGGCTTCGCAGACGACTGCAGGAAGTTCTCGTTGTATGCTGCATTCCAGGGAATGTGGCAGTCCTCCTCGGATGCGATCTTGTCCAGCAGTTTGGAGAAGTACTGGCATTCCTCGGCAGAAAGCCCGGTGTTGGCCACACTATCGGGTGTGGCGTCAGTCTTGGCGTACACCAGGTATTCCTCGGCCTTAATCGGATATTTAATGAAGACAAGCGATACACCCAATTCGCTGATGGTGTCGTTTATTTCGCTAACGAAGGCCTTGACGGCCTCCTTGCTTGAGGGTTTTGGAACCTTGTGGTTGGCGCACAATGGGGTCAGGATTTTGTCTATTAGCTCGTAGCTCAGGAAGCTATGGTTCTTGCAGGCGCGTAGAAAGCCGCGCTTGACCACATCCATGTCGAAAAAGAGGAATTCCCAAACCGAATCTACCAGTCCAAGAAGCGCGCCGTCACAGTGTGCCCACAGCTGTATGATGTATAATACCTTCATTTATGTATATAATTCGGGCACACTTCGGCGCAATATTTTTGAAAAACATTTATTTTAGTTAAATTATTTAACCATTTCGATGCAACCGTTAAGACATTTTTCGATTTCATAAATATTTTTATTTGACAAGTATTGAAAAACTAAAATAACTTTTTTTTTTTTTTGCTAGACTTTGGCTTTAACCTAGCTTTGTATGGTACATTATTAGATAATAATAAACCCAATTTTACTTTTATATTTAATTTATTCATGTTTAGACTTAAATTAACAGCACAACAATTAATATTTTCAGAGAGCTTCGCTTTGATTTAAATACAGCGTATGTATGTAGTAAGAAATTGTGTCTTAGGTATTACGAAACAAATAAGTAGATCAACGAAACGATCGCTATTTAAAATTTTAAAATTAAACCGAATACATTTAGCTGGTTTCAAAACGATATATTTACACTAACTTTCTTAAAACGAAAAAGCTATACGTTTATATTGTGTAAAATACATCAAAAATTAAATATGATTATTTATGCCTTGCGTTCTATAACTTTTTCCCATAAAATCCTAAGAGTCTGATTCTCGTCGACACCGGACTTTGAACATGCTCCAGAATCTCCATCTGAATACATTTTTATTAGCGGTTTCAGGCGAATAATATTAAATTGTTTGCATATTTTTCGACGTCAAGTAAATAAGAGAAAGGAAATATGTCTATAAGTAATCGTATTCATTTTCAGTGGAGCATAAATTTAGCCATTAGGCTTTATTCATATATACTTGTATATTTTGGGTAAACTAGTATATTGCAAAGGCGCAAGGAATTTAAAATAATAGAATCATAGAGGCTATATAAGCATGTAATTGATCGTGTTATAAGGTATGGTATTCTTGTGTGTCAGCTCGATAAAAGCCTTTTTCAACTTTAGTGCCCTTACGGATTTTAAATTATCTGATAAGCTTGATATTTAATGTTTATAACTAGAGTTCCGAATCACAATCGTAAACAAGGAGAAACTGAGGAATAATAATCTAATTTGTACAGCTTTCACATATTTCATTTTAAATGAGACCAATTAAAATAAATAACAACGGAAAAATAAAAATTAAATAAACTTATGTGTAAACGTTTCGATGCTCGCCTCTAACCTAAAAGAAACAAAAACATTTAGAAGAAATCAAAACATTTTGTGAGTTCAAAAATGAAAGTGATTGAATAGTTATTTTTTGTTTTTTTAATACGTAATATGTACAATTAACAATAAGAAAATGAGGAAATCAACTGCAATTTAATTTGTACTTACATGGTTAGTCGCGTGTTAGAATCTAAGAAATTAGATTATGAGGAAAAATACAGAAATTAAAAGTGAACAATACAAACGAACATTTTTAACTGCTGTGCCTTAAGAAGCTTTAGTTAATCAGTTAATCGGTTAATAAATTCACATTCACTGACTGGACTAACTGACTCTGGATTTGTTTATCATGTCTGGGTTTCCGTCTGTGCTTCGTTTTATAACATTTGGTTTCACCAAGGAAAAGTAGACAAAAACAAACAAAAATATTATAAATAGTAAATTAATCAAAAATATACAAGAAACTGGCTCAATCTCTTGATACTCCATAGAAATGATTACATGAAATTATTAGTAACCAGGCTGAGCTCATTTGCAAGGTGATTGGCTTCATTTAATTGGACAGTCTTTTGATTGGGCATTTACCAATGGATTGAATGATTTTAGTTTTAAATTAGTTTGTTTTAGATGAATGCAGTTTTTCATTAGTTGTTGGAGTTGTTATTGTTGTTGTTGTTAGAGCAACCAAAGTTAAATTGTTTAAAAGTCCACATGAATAGTTTGTTAGATGATGGGTTGATTGGTCGAAGGAAAGATAGAAAGAAAGAAAGATGCCGCAGAAATGAATAAATAAATTAATATCATCGATAAGAGAGTTGTTACAATTTGGTTATATAAGTAAGTATATTTGGTAAACATGCATTAAATAGTAGTTAACAGTCAAATCAATATTACATAAGTGTTACAATCGTAGACTAGAAATCGCTTGCCGTCGCACAAACTTAAACAACTAATCAACAATATTGAAAGAAGGTGCAAATCAATAGGTTCCCTTCCTCTTATACCATAAAATCAAAATTTAAATTATACAAAAACAAAATAACGTTAAATTAAGATCACATTTCCAAGGTTGTTAAGTAGTTAGCCAATTTAAATAACAATGTGTCTACTTTGCCGAAGTATCTATGGTGTAGATTTCGGTTTTTGGTTTAGTTGAGGTTTTTCGTTTCATGTGTTAATAGGCCAGCTTGCTACACCTAGATTAGTCTTTGGTAGTTGGGTGCTTCGTTCAATCGATTATTCAATATTTCTGTAGCTAGCGAGTAGATGGTGATTATCGCCGGTGTACTTGATACTTACGCGACTCAGGGAGTTTCGCCGCCCCACACCTGCACCCGGACCCGTTCCGGGACCTACATCCTGACTGAGGCCGTTCCCGGTATCGTTGTCTATGCAAATATCCGAGTCCGAGTCGACGCGCCTAAACTCGCTCCCATCCTAAAATGAATCTCAAATGATCAGTATTCCTTTTTAACTCTTACTGAATTTCCCAACTCACCTGCGTTAACTGCTGCGTGGTAGTAAGCAGCCTGGCAATGGGATTGCAGCAAACCGGCAGCGTCTCCAAAAGAGTAGGTCGCGAATGCGTCAGCAAAGGCTTCATGTACCTTAAGATATTAAGCTTAAGTAAATTGAAATTTTAATATCTTGATGGCACTAACTTGGTATCAAAGTTCCCCCAAATTCTAGCCAAAATGGCCTTCTCATGACTGTTACGACGTCGACCGCCGCTTGTGCCGCCCAAGCTGCCATTCGGCCCATCCGCTGGCGTGTCCAAGTTAGACTCCGTTCCGCCAGACAATCTCATTTTGCCTCGACCACCTCCTCCGTTCTCCACATCCTGCAAATACCCATCAGACTGACACAAAGTTCAATTAAATGATATTAGCTCTACGGTAGATGCGGATGAAAAAAAAAAAATGCAAGAAGGTAAGAAATGAAATATGCTAATAATAAGGGACCTGACTAAGGCAAGGAAAAACTAGAAAATTATTTTAAAAAGAAGAACATGTCCATGTATTGAATGATCATTGCCAAAACCTACCGTCTGTGGGTGTGAATTGTCCATTGAATTGTAAACCTTTTTTAGCAGATGGTTTAATGTTGTGAAGTGCGCAGAAATGTATAAATAACAAAATAATGAGTTAAAATCTATCCATTTAAAAGAATGAAATAGATTACTTTAATATTAAGCAATGCCATTGAAACCATCATGTAGAAAATATTGTATTTGATGGTTTCAAGTTCTGTATACTATAATTAAACCCACTTAATAAGTAGTTTGTCTCGAGAGCTCACTAATCTTCAAGAACATTATCTTGAGGTATTGTAAAATATAGTCTAAAATCACGTAAGTACGGGTTATTTCAGTACTCACACTGTGCACTTGGTAATTATTTAATTGTTCAGTCTCATCGTCAACGCCAACACTGCAATATATAGAGATTTTGTGACATTGAAGCGGAACCTTTTAAATGTTTGTCGTGTACTCACGGTATTTTTAGCCAATTTAGCAGAAAATTTGCTGCCCCACCCTGAATTACAACAGTAAAGATAACAATTAGCGATGTGGCAGTCAGCATAGTCTGACGGGCATCCGATACTGTGTTTCGGATGGCCAAGGCAAAGGACATGGCACCGCGAAGCCCTATAATATATATTCGCTTATTACAACAAATCTTTAAAAAGTTGTATTTAGGGACTTGCCAGCAAAGAACAGCATGTGCTGAAAGTTAGAAGAGATTTTTGGTTTTCGCTTAATATTCAGCAACCAGGATAAGGGATACACATTTACGGCCCGTCCTATTGCAGCGCAGATCTGCAAAAATAAAGTGTTAATGTCTTGAACAGGGAGCACATATGCATATTAAAATGAACTTACGAAAGCTGTAATAATGAATCCAGCATCGAAGTGATGCTTGGGAAACGTAAACATGGACACGCCAATATAGGAAAAGATGAAGTTTTCGGCCAGAAAATTAAGCAGTTCAAAAATTTGTTTTGTTCTTTGCCGCGAGTCCTCCGACAGATTGTTGTAGGTGTAGTGGGCTTGGCAGATGCCACAGAAGAGCACGGCCACCACTCCCGTTAGTTCAGTAGCCTCAGCCAGCAGGAAGGTGCTGTAGCTCATCAGCACAAATAGCGCCGACTCCAGTAGGGGGAAGTCACGAACCCTAGTAAACTTGGTCATGTATGGATAGAGTTAAGGAAAATATTAATCTAGCTTTGGGAAGAAAATAAATATAAAAACATAGACAAGTTTTGGAAAGGATATCAATGCTGTCAAGCAGCCCATTGCAGCTCCAATCATCAGGGACAGTAGAAAGATGGAAAAGAAATCGCTTAAAGAGCGCAAAAAAGCTGTAGTTTCGAATTCCCCTGTATTGGAATAATGTTCTCCATAGTTTTGAATTGCTCTGTAGAGAAAACAATACACATTAATTACATGCCATTGAAAAAGAGCTGAAAACTTACCCACTCAGAACTATAGCCACGGCATCGTTCAGCACAGATTCGCCCAAGACTAGCGCATATAGGTTTACGTCGACCCGCAGATCGTTAAATATGGCTAGAATGGTGAGCGGATCTGTGGGCGATATCAGGGCTCCAAAGTATAGAGTGTCCAGGAATGTGAAACTGCTGCTCAAGTACTTTGGCATCAGTTTCACACAGCCGTACATGAAGCCGCCGATCAGGAAAGCCGACAAAGTTGTGCCCACAATAGCAAAGGTAAGGATGGCACCCAGATTGCGGAAGAAGTATTTCTGCAATAGTAAAACTTAAAAAATGGCTAACAACACAATATTTAGCACAGAGAACCAACCTTTTTCAAGCTGTATCCCGCGTAAAAGATGATTGGCGGTAGGATAATATTAAAAAACACCTCAGGATCAAAGGTTGCTTTAAGATCGATTTCGTTTTCATCCACATCGTGGACCTGACCTCGAAATACATAGGCATATGTCTTAATTCCCTCCGGCAGCTTTGTTCCGTTTGTTTGGTTAACGGGGTACTAAAAGAAAGACAACAATTATATTAGCCTCGCCATTGTTTTGGCCGCGTTAATGACTTATGTACCTTAAACCAAAGCGTATCGGGCGGCAACTTATCGCTGTACGTCGGAACACCTTCGGGCTCCACCTGCATGTGGACAAGGGTGGCGGAGGTCCCGGCATACCGTATAATTGCTCCTACAATCAAGCCTGTAATACAGTAAACATATAAAGACAAATATCTGTTTCAGTTTCTAGGCAACTATTCTTGAAAGTACATATGTTTGTTGCAATAAATTATTTTTTAAACTATTAAGAACCCACAAATGTAATTAAAAATACATATAGTTAATAAAAATAGATGAATTCAGTTCCTTTAGGATCACTTAAACACCCAGGAATAATGTGAAATTAATTAGATTACGCCTATTAAATATCAGTTTAAGCACGTTACAATCCATACTAAGTATATTTATGGACTGACCTAACGCAAAAATGAGAGTGTGACTAATAAACCCAAGACGATAAGAAATATGCTGTGTCAGGCCTTATCAACAAGTGCTTGGGCTGCGGTTTATCTTGCTTTCTTTGCAAACAGAATCAGTGTTTTATTTTCGTTTTGTTGTAATAAACACAAATTGAGTGCTTATCAATCGAGCTGCGCACAACAAAAAGCTTTCACTGCTGCGGAATGCTTTGTGATCATTCCCCATTCAATGACCAGGCTAACCCGTTTTATTGAATTGTTTCATTAGCTTCAATTAGTCGAAAGAAATCTTGTTTGCTCTTTTATTGCCACACACATTTAAGTGTCCCACTGTACAGTATATGAAAATGTTAGAATAACAAAGTACTCGGCAGATTGGCGCGATCATGAGCGTGTAGTGAAAATGTATTTTGTCGGAAAACCCCAAAGATAATGTGTGACTAAGCACGTCAAGGTCTCGTCTACAATATGTTTTCTGCAATGAGTTCTATCGCCGTTGCGTGCAGGTTCTTCTGTAGCTATTGACATTACTGCTGCCCAGGGTGGCTCTCACTGCCCCCAAATGCTTGCACGTAATGTCACGGCTGGCGTACACAAAAGCGTAATTCCAAATATGTGACAATAAAGAGGTGACAGTGAAAACAGCAGGGGGTACAATCTGGATGCAGGTGACCGATAATGAGGTGCTTCGCACTTAAGAATACATTTCAAATCGTTGACATTACAAAATAGAAGTATATAGTCATTAGATCTTGAATGTTTTCACCCTTCAATCAAAAAATAATTTTAAAACATCATTGATCATGCCGCATTAATTTTTCTCTCTGTGCAGCTATAGGATAAATGTGCATATATACGTAAGCACCTTTGATAGAAGGTCGACAAATTGCATTTGAATAGAAATTAAAAGACTATGCGATGTGAGCTTGATACCCTCAAAAAATCAAGCGCTCAAACTTACCATAGATGACTGCCAGTCCGGTCTCGTGGAGCCAGGAGACACGATGATGCTTGAACAGCCAGATGGTGAGGACTGTGAGAGCTAGCAGAAAAACAAAGACGAGCAGGTCCAAGCTCTGGATGCGGTGATTGAGTGTGGCCTTGGCGTCAAGAGCGATGTCCGTGTCTGTGGCATTGCAACCAGATGTCAGGAAGCACAGTGCCACTCCTGTCAGGAGGAGTATACTGCTCGGCCTGTGCTCCTTCGGCCAGGATGGGTGCACCCCGCGACGATTGGCTACGCCTTCTATCCGGCTTGGCGATATCATCTCTACTTTTGTGTCCACATCACAGTGGGACATACTTTCTGTTGATTCTGCCTTCACCCGCAGCCGAAATCGATTTTCGCGTTACGTTGCTGTAATTGATTCGCGCACCCAGGAGTGGAGCACGGGGGTAGTGGGGTGGTGGTGCTTGGGACAGGACGACCACGCTCTGGCGGCGTCAGGTAAACGTGCTGACCTGCTTTTAGTTGTCTTTTGATCGCACAGCCGTTTTATAAAATATATTTGTTTTAAAAGAGCTCAACCATTTTCTACACTGCAATCCGTATTAAAAAAAAACAGTCAGTTCATATGGAAACAACCGTATGCCACTTTAGTGTGACCACACGCGACGAGCAAAAAAATATCGACACTGCTTTCCGACAGGAGCGGACTTGATATAAAGGAGTTACGCAAAAAAATATTTTAAATATTTTAAATATATTGAAGTGGTTATATTTTGTAAATTGGTTTTAATAAATAAAACTTATAGTTTTGACATTCATTGATGTTTCCTATAAACTTAAATACAATTTCATAAACTGATTGATTGATAATTAAAGTCGATTAGCCTATTAGACAGAGATTTGGGCATTTTGGGTATAGGTGTTTAAGAATTTTAAGAATTAAATTTCTATGCCATTTCCTATTTCCTATTTCTATGCCATTTATTGTTCAATTTTTTTTAATTTTAGTATTGACATATTTTTATTGTACAAAATGCGAACTAGGACGGAGAATTTTTGTTTAGCACACAAACTCAAAATTTAATATGCATTTGCGCCACCATTTTGGAAGGAAAGCCATGGCGGTGCTACGCTTATGTCCGCAACTGGGAGCTCTTCGTCACCGGTTCGTGGAATGTGACAGTGAGGAGCTGAAGTCCGGACACTCCTCTGGCACCATGGCCGACGGTAACCTAAGGAAACTTTAATTTTGTGGTCCATTAACCCCATTCCCGATCCCAAGGACAGTGGCACGGGAAATCCGAGAGCACATCGGGCTGAAGGGGGGCTATCACATCATCCCTAAGAGCAGGGAGGGGCTGCTCAAGTTCCAGCCGAAGCCAAACGAGTTACCGGAACGCACCATGGTGGACTCTCAAACATGCGCCCACATTCACTTTGAATCCGATGCTCTGATGCGAGAACGCTTTGTCTATGGAAACTGTCTTTTGCGCATGGGCAGGATGATGGAGGAACTGGACCTTATGGCTGGTTAGGTGAACTGTCTAAAAGAGCTTTGCTTACATTAAAAGTATCTTTTTGCAGTGTGGATTTGTCATCGTCATCTCCTCCTCCCAAATCTTCCAAAAGGTGTTCCACTGCCGTATACTTTCGTCACCGTTTCGGTGGACCAAGCCCATTTCCTCGTAAAGAAGTTCAGGACGGATGCAGATGTGTCCCTGTCTGGTTTCGTTTCATGGACGGGTGATTGCGTCATGGAGGTCATAGCATATGTGCGTCAAAATGGAATGTTGCTGGCAAAGGCAATTTTTATAATAGCCTCTCGCAATGCTACCAACTCTAGCCCGGCACCAATAAATCCTCTGAAGCCGGCCAATGAGGTGGAAGACTGCTTCTACCAGGAAGCTCTGGAGCGGAGAAAGCGAAGGGCGAGTATGCCTTCCAGTTTGGCGTTTAAGCGACAGCCCACGAAGGAGGAGGAGCAGATCATGTACGATGTGTTCACCCGGACCAAAGGCATCGAGGGTGCTACACCCACTGACATGACCACTCTGCCGCCGGATTGCCGTTGGATGAGCAAATGGCACCGCTCAACCTTCCTGCATCCGTTTCCGGAGCACCGTAACGAATCGAACACCATTTTCGGGGGCTTCATCATGCGCAATGCCATCGAGATAAGCTATATGACTGCATGCCTCTACTCTAACAACTATCCTGTCATCCGGTACATATGCGATCTTACGTTTATTAAGGCTGTTCCCGTGGACAGCTACATTAAGCTGACAGCTTACGTGGTTTACACCCACGAAAATTATATTCAGCTTTTGACTGTGGTGGACGCTGTATGTGCAAAATGCTTTGAGGAGTCGAAATGCTATACGCTGCAGCTAACTTATTCGTGCAACACAAAGGTTCCAGAGATCCTGCCCATCAGCTACAGCGAAGCGTTAATGTATTTAATGGGTCGTCGCTACTTTCATCGCTTCCTCGATGCAGAAGATCGAGAAATGGAGGGCAGTAAATAAGGCTGGGAAACGAGTTTATTAATAGAATTATCAGTTGAGTTTAATAATATAAAAACGGGGTAACATCCTTTCTTACTTTGTCCTCCGATTCGATCAAATAAATTCCCAATTTTACAGATTCATGCTTTTATATTTTTCTCTTTTCTCGTAACCACAGACTTTTAAGAGATTCATTAATTATTCAATGAATATTTTAACCAAAAGCCAGTTACGGAATTTTTATTTGAGAAAGCTTTTGTGTATGGATTGAATTTGCAAAAAGCAAAACTATAGTAACTTAGCGAAACTGAAAATAATATTGCGACATAATGATTCCAATAAATTGCTTGACAACAATATTCGAGAATATAGAAACATTTATTCGACCAATGAAGGAAAAATATTAGAAATTAATTTCAAAAACCACTAACTGTACAAGGGGATTAAACATTCACACAACACTATGTATAACTGGAATTCTTATGAGAAAAAAATTTACTATTGGCTTATCCATTATCCCGTGAACTTAACTCTTTGGTTGGGCAGCTGCACCTGCAGCTGCGACTCCAATGTTCCCTCAACTCTTGGAACGTGCCGCCTCTCGCTTGCCCGCAATCCACTGATCAATCTCCAATTTCAGAGCCTCATTTGACTTGACCTTATCCATGGTGAGCGGCTCGCGATTGAAGGGATCCGTTTGATCGCTTAGAAGATGTCGAGCGATTGTAGAGCGATCCACAGTAACCTTAGAGCTGGGAAGCACGACAGGATCTGTCATCAGAGTGGAGATAATAGGATCCAGGTACTCTTCTGGCGCATCGGCCAGCAGTTCCTGCTCCTCCTTATATTGGGCTCCCATTCGTGCCACTTTTACAGCGAACTCAGACATGTCACCGATCAGTTGACCTCCTCCGATCCGGATAAGAATGTTCTCGGCGTAACCGAATAGCTGTTCACTGTAGGACCGCCCATCCTGCGAGACTGCCAAACAGAAGCTGTCATCAGCGCTTAAGTTAATGTAGATGTGAGAGATCTCCATCACCGTCTGGGCCGGATCGAAGTCAAACTCTTTCTTATCCTTAACCTTAAACCGTTCCTTTCTGGGCCCAACTAAATGCAACAGGAAGTAATTCAGCATGGCTGCGATGCGATCCACCATACTGTTATGGCAAAAAATGCTCCTGATTTCCGTGGTCAGCAGCTTCAGGATGTTTATAGTGTCCCTTCCGAGAATGTTGTCGAAGCGCGCTAGCATACCCAGGTGTTGAAGATTCGTCACCTGCTGTTGGCGCTCATTCTGTGACAAACCATTCCACTCACCGTTATCCTGGGCCTGCTGAAGTTGCTTGATCTGCTCCAGATTGGACAACGATTCGTCCAGCAAGAAGATGGCGTCATTAATAAGCAAATTGATAAAACGAAGAAAGATGGGCGGCTCAATGGCTTCCATGTTTTCTTCCGCTTCGATAGCCAGGTCCCGGAAGCACTGCACATGCTCCGGCTTTGTCCATAGAAACTCCATTATAGCATACATAGGCCGACGATAGTTAAATTTCTGTTCAAACTGTACTGACTGGCCGGTCATCTCGATGCTCACAAATACGTTTAGTAGACTGCGGACCACCTTCATTCGATCAGGATGGTTGTCAAAAACATGGGTGACGAAAGTCTGCCGAGTGCTTCCAACAATTTGTGTGGGTAGGAGAAATTCTAGGGCCTCAGCCAGTTTAGCACGGAGGTGAGGGTTCTTTACTAATCCCGAGCTTCCCATGAATAACAGTATCATCTTGAAGAAAGCATCATGGGCAGAATAGTAAATATGAATGTATTGATCGCCGGTCAGTCTCCGGCAGAAATTCAAATAAGCCGAAATGTTGTCGATAATGCTTTCTGGAACTGATTGCATATACGGAGCTATAAATGGCGGCGTATCGGAAAGCAGCTCGAGGTTACGAAACACTTGTGGGGAAAAATCTCGCTTGTCCAAACACTGCTCATAAGTCTCACGAGGCAGCATTGCCACCTCGGTCAGCCAGATTGCCGAAGCCTCGAAAAGTTTTAACAAGGCCGTTTCATTGGTGGGCTCGGACAGGGTGTTTTTAATGCATAGCACTTGCTGCATCTGCTCCAGTATCATACGAAACAGGTTTTTGGTCAGCTCATTGTTTGGATCGCTGTTTAGAACCTCCCCGTAGGCCGTCTGTGTGTTCTGCAGTTCCCTCATTAAGCGGGTAAGCCGTTCAATACAGGGACGATTGGCCAATTCAAAACATTTGTGGGCCATGTAGAAGATCTCTGTCACGAAATTATACTTTTCAGCCGTCAGACGCTCTTCGCCCTCTTCGCTAGGAAGCAAGCATGTCTCCTCGTGAGCTTTAATCAGGCTCACGCCCTTCGTCTGACGATCCTTGTCCGTCACTGCACAATAAGTGGGGTCCACCAGAAGAACCTGTAGCATATACATTAAAATGATTTATTAGACATCATCTGTTCACCTGTCTCAAAAATTTAAGTAAAATATTTACCTTTAATGAGGGTACACATAGTGGAGCACAAAGACGTGTAAGGACTGCACTAAGGCTGGTCATGAAGGCGTCGCTGGCCGTGCTGTGGACCGTTTGTTCCAGGTTCAGATTGATGCTGCTCCACAGATGACCACGGGATACATTTGCATCCAGGCAATTAGCTAGCCATTGAAGAGTTTTCTTCTTGGTCTCGGGTGATAGCACTAGCAGCTGTTTGACGAGCAGAAATATCGACTGCTGATGATGGGACAAGAGTGCCCACAGAGCAGCGTCTGTTTGATTCAGTGATAACTCTTGGAAAAACTCGTACTTAGCCGTTTGGGTTTTGGGCAAGATTGAGATGCACAAAAGACTGCCTAACAAAGTGTCCATATACTCGCCACCTGAAGAATACCAAGAATTATTTTTGGTAAAAAAAAAATAAGTTAACATTTAAACCTAGAACATTAAATCTAAAGGTTTCTTTTTTGGTGCGGTTATTTTGAAGGTTCAAAGTCTTACCCTTTGCTTTGGGATTAGGGGTGGTGTAGTCAATTAGCAGCTCTCCCAAAACGGCCGCTCGCTTGTCGCGTACGAAGAATCCCAGGATCCAGAATACGTTCTTTTTGACCGTAATCAGGTTCTCCTTGGCTATGAGCTTTTGAAGCTCGGTGAGCAACGGGTAGAAGATAGCCTTAAGAGCACCCAGGGCCTCGATCGGTTCGTCCTCTTCCACCACCTTGCAGGCGACCCGTACCAGAAACTCTTGGGTGCTGGTGTCGTGCTCGTCAGCCTGCTCAAACATCTCCAGCCATTGAGCAGCGAAGGATTGCGGGGCAAAGAGGTCCGGCTGCCGCATGCATGTGCTTGCATTGTTTAAGATCAGGGCCAGGATCTTGGAGCAGTCGGTTTTTCGCTCGTTCTGGATGCGCTCGCATCGGGTGAAAGCTTTGTGCAGATAGCACATTGCTTTTGGCTCCAAGGCCTCTGGACTGGCATTTCCCACTGCATACTGCGCGGTCTCACCAAGCATCAGGCGTTCAAAAAGGGCGTGGGCCACTAGGTCCTCGCTGAGCTTCTGCTCGTTGGTGTCTACCACCACGTCCGCCAGGCACAAGCCTGCGAAGGAAGACGACTTGTTCAGCGTGAACAAGAGCACCTCTTCGACCAGTTTGTGGGTCACGCCATCGGAATTTGTGCCCTCCTGGAGTAGAGCGGCAAACGGGTTTTCCTCGATGCTTGTCATCGGGAAAATTTGGATTTTATTATCAGATGTTTCCCTTGAAAATCACCTGAACGTCGGTTGAGGTGTAAGCAGTGTGCCCGTTTGAGAACACCAAAACACGGCCTAAAACATACCAAGAAGCAAAATATTACCCTTAGGCGGTAGAATTTTAAATACATACTCTTGAGAGGACATATTTGAAAAAAATGAAATACACCTCAAAAATCAAGTTTGGCAAAATTCTGGCTCTACTAGCGCATGTTGAAAGGAAAAGGTTGGCTAATATAATTATGGAACTTTGTTACAACTTTGGTCTGTGTTTTATTTTTATTTTTTGGGTATACATACGTATTTAAGATATCTTATTAGTGCAAGTTAATTTCAGTAAACTTAATTTACAATTATCAGTTTAGGCATTTGAAGTTAGAACCGTTAGAACAAGCTTGGTGTGTGCTATTGCACATGTGTTATCACAAGTTGAGAATTGAAAGCACACAGAAAAAATAGTTAATAGTAAATAAAATTAAATAACTTTAAAAGATTCTAAGTTACAGGATAGAATTTTTCATTAAAGCTCTATATAATTTTTTTATGAAATATCCTTATTAGGACAAAAATAAAAATAAACCAATAAACCAATTTTCAAAATTTTCTTCATATTCACAAATGTAAACATAATTACTTTTCTGTACATCATTTCCGTGTTAACATTCAAGTTTGCCAGTTCGCCACCAGTGAGCGGGGAACGTTATCAATTCCGTTAAGTAATTGCACTCGATTAACCTTCTTTATCAATGGGATTTAACAGCTCATATCTGGGCCAGCAAAAACCGCAGCCGCATGCACTCAAAAAATAAATCCAAAGCCAATTAAGACAATCAATCGCAAAGCGACCCATAACGAAATGAACCGACTGGAATACTGCAAGCGGCAGCCTGGTACTACCCACCACCTCGCACCACCCACGGCACCACTGAAAACCACCAACAACCACCCTGCCGACAAATGTCTTCGTGTATTGTTAATTCGGCTTATGATCAGGCAAAAGTACGTTGATTCCACATGTTTCTCGTATATCAATTTGGCAGTCGAGGAGGTATTTTCAAACGGTAAACATATGCACGCAAGCCGATTTTCAATCTGCAGAGTTACGTGAAACAGCTAAAACCGCAGCTGGGAAGTAAGCACTATATATATAATATCTATGTGATAAGAGCAGCATAGTAAATTAACGATTTTTACCATTTAAGAGCTTTAATTTCCAGAGCAATACACATTGGGGTTAGCAAAAATGAATTCGGTGCGACCTCTTAGGCCTACCCTTCAAGAAATTTGCATCAAGGAATTGAATGAGGTGCCCCAGCGTTTATCGCAGGATATCGATGCTCTAAGGGAATGGGTCTTGAAGCAACCACATTTACGTGCCTGCACCGACGACCAGTTCCTTCTCGCATTTCTGCGCGGAACCAAGTTTAGCCTAGAACGGGCCAAGGAAAAGTTTGATCGCTTCTACACATTGCAGGCTTCTATTCCCGAGATTTTCAATGATCGGCGTCTTACCACCGATCCCCAGGTCCTAGATATCATCAGAATGGGGTAAGAAGTGACATGGTGTTTTGGAAAAAGATACATAATATGACCTATAACTATATAAGGAAGCGGGTAATTTGGCATCAACAGATTAGGTTCTATGTATGTATATATTATTATTATACCAGGTGTATAAAGAAAGTGAAAGTACATCTTCTATTTATTAATTAACAGTGAAGTTAGGGCGAAATAAAATCTTTCCTTAGCCTCTGCCAAGAAAAAAGATTGAAGAATTGAGATAATAAGTTATAAAATGGATTATGCGTGTATCTTAAGTTCATACTTCACTTTCTTAACAGGGTTATTCTCCAAATTCCCATGGATGTGGAAGATTCAGGACCATGTGTGACTATTATTCGAGCTGGGTCCTACGACACGAGCAAGTATAAGTTTCAGGACATTATCCGCGTCGGTTCCATGTTCGGTGAGATCATGATGTTTGAGGATGATAATGCCACGGTCAGTGGTTATGTGGAGGTCATGGACATGACTGGCGTCACGGGGTCCCACCTCTTTTCCCTCCAGCCACAGTTGCTGAGTAAGTTTTCCACTTACGCAGATGAGGCGATGCCGACACGTCAGAAGGGCATTCACTTTATCAATGTCCCTGCGGCCTTCGAAACTGGGTTCAAATCGTTGCGGTCCTTTTTCCCGGCCAAAATCAAGAGTAGGGTCAGTACGAAAACTAAACATCTTTATCTCTTAACTAAGGTTTAGAAAATTATTTATTATACGTAGATCTCGGTGAGCTCCGATCCTACCGCTATATTCAATTTAGTGCGTCGCGAGTACTTGCCCTCGGAATACGGCGGAACTGGGGGCAGCATTCAGGATATAAGTCAAGCCATGGAGGCGAAACTATCCAGTTATGAATCATATTTTCTGGAATCCCAGAGTTTTGGCGCTGATAACAAGTTGCGGGCATTCAAGGACAATGTACGGAAGAATCATCGCTCGTCTTTTGGGGCTGTGGGTTCGTTCCGAAAATTGGAAATTGACTGAAATTAACCACGAATTTATGATGTCAACAACATAGATTATAAATGCAACTTGAAGAACTATTCGCATTAATCTTATCTGATAAACCAAGTAAGGTAGTCTCAATATTAAAAAATATTAAGTTGCAGATTAACAAAATCGCTGGTGACTACTTTTGAGTCTATAAATCAGGGGAAGCTGATAATATAATTACCACAATTCGTTAGAATTTCAGGAAACGATTTTTAACATTTTTTACTATAGATCCTTATTGTTAATATTCTTATTAGTTTCGTTAATACATTTTTACTATTATTATGTATTGAATAAAACAAGAATCTATTCTTTACTATTGTATTTTTCACAATTTTGGGTATGTAATTATATATTTCAACAATTGTTATAATACAAGTATTAACTATTCTCATTTTTTGGTATTACCAAATAAAAATTAAGTGGGATATGAATACCCCCAATTGTGGTAAACTTTGAAACTGATGGTCGACAACAATAAAAAGCTTTTCCCGTCAAAAGCTTTTTTGGTAGTAATGTTTTCGTCATAGGAAGCAACAATTTTACTTTTTATACTACTCAGCGGGTTCCAGGGCGTTCTTGTGTGCCGGTTAACCTTATCCTATCAAAATGGCCAGCATTGAGAACCTGAATGATGACTGCATGCTGTAAGTGGAATTACAAACGACAACTCACCTTATCATAACAGTTGGATAGTAAAATTGTAGAGTACCTGAAACTGGAGGAGCAGTTGCAACTATGGAAGAGTGCGGAGCCCTCATCACGCCTGAGATCGGTGATTTCGTACACATGGCAGCACCAGGCTGAGCACTCCGTGAGCCAGGAAACATTTGAGGGATTTCCAGATGTCCTCGACGAATTCCTGCAGTGCGTCTGCTTCACTGTGACGGAACTCACACTCCGATACCTGAGCATGGAGCAACTCGAGCAATGGAAGAACCACACGTTTCCCAATTTGAGGGAGTTGACCTACATGGGAGACCTGAAAACAATGAGATAGACGGGGACTCCGATATCGCCATTCTTGTGGAATTGTTTTCCGCACCTGGAAGCCATTGGGCTCAGTGGAAACTCCAGTGGCGAACATATCAGTCGTTTGAGGAACCTTCGCCGACTTGACCTTCAACTATGTTGGTACTTCAGCACCCAGTGCTTCGAGGAAATTTGCAAGAACCTTCGACTTCAAACACTGAGCGTCCAATGGCATCGAGCTGAGGAGGATGCCTACGTTCAGGCCATCAGCGGGCTTCAGGAACTGGAGGAGCTGGAGTTAGACATAGTTCACCTAAGCACTGAAAACACAAGCAAACTGTTGCGTCTGCCCAAGCTAAGAAAGCTTCGCCTGCACAATTTCGAACATTTGGAAGATCTACTGTCGGAAATTGGTCTTCAAAGGGGCCGGAACGTGGTGACCGCCGCTTTTAGCGATAATATCTGGATGTGGTCCACCACGGTGTTGGCTAGGTTTCAGAGTCTTCGATGCCTAACTATTGTCGACGATGAAGGTTGTTGTGCCGTTGACTTCCGACCAATAATCAACTGCTTTCCTCTTTTGGAGCAACTGCATTTGGAGAAATCTCGCCTTTGGCTCAATGCCGACGGGTTATGGGACGTAGTCCTCGCCTGTCCCCGACTTCAGGTTCTCAGTATATCCAACCAGATTCTATATGACGAGTTTTTCGTCTTTAGTAAATCAACTATGAATCGTGCTTTAGATCAGCGAAAGGAAGCATTGATCATGCATTTTTATAAAACAGACAAGGAAGATTTGGTAAGTACATTGAACTTATTTCTAAACTATTTTTATTAAAAATCATCGTACCTGCAGATTTCCCAGAATTTTAGACATCCGAAACTTAATGTTTCCTTTAATCCGACGAACAGCATTTATTCCCAATTACCTGGCGAGTGTATAGAGCTTGAACTGATAAACCAAGAATCGTGACGTTATAAATTATTCATTTTAGGGACCAACATTGTGTTATTTAATTGTTAAACCTTTTAAATTGTATTCCCTTGGAATGTTTATAACCAAAATTAAAGTGATTGAATAGAGGACAAAAAACATAAACTGCAAAGTTAAAGTCATCTGCCTAAATAAGAAGCTAATAGTTTAATATTACTTTTGTTTATTATTCGTATAAGTAAATATTCTTCTTAAGGTTTTCTCTTTAGATCATGTAAACCCTGAAATTGTGCCTTGGAAAGTACGTTAATTTTTTTAAACTCTAGCGAATAAAGTTTTTTGTTGACTAATAAACTGAACCGTCTGCTTAAATCAAATATTAAATAAAAACAACAGCCATTGGGTTGGTTTTTGTCATTGTGTTTAATTTGTTTGAATTTTCTTGGATATCATTCACCATTCAGTCAGGAGTGTTTTTTTCAGTTGTTGATGTTAATAGATTCTCCTGAGATCCCTATTTGTGGAATCGGTTTGAGGCCCCGACCCAACCGATCGATAATCATTGATTAATAAATATATTTGAACTAGTTTTGAGTCTAATATACTTGGTAGGACTTGGTTACAAAGGGTACACCCTTTTCCTTACACCTCGCTGTAGGGTCGCGATGTCGCGCTGCGCCCTGAAGAAACTGGCGGCGGACTTGGGGGCGGGCTGAAGTCCGTCTCCGTATCGTTGTAGTTGTAACGGCTGTCCGACGGAGAAAGCGAGCGATATGTGCGCGGCGAGTGGTTGTAGGAGTCGCGATGGTGTCGGCCCCAGCTGCCGCTATGCCTTCGACGGCGGTCCATGCCGCGCTCGTCTTCTTCATCGTCGTCATAGTCATCATAATCGCTGTAGTCCGAGTACCGATCCCTATCGCCGCGGCTGGAAGGCGGCGGAGAGCGCATGCGTCCCAGGGGCGGAGGGCGTGCACCTCCCGCTCCAGTCGGCGGCAGGAATGGTGGCGGCAGACCCATGAACGGAGAGAAGGGTGCCGCCAGGAATGGCAGTGGATTTGGCATGTTCAACAGTGGCGATCCCGGCAAGGGAAGAGGCGATGGGGCTGTCTTCAGTTCCGCCCCTAGCACAGGTGCTCCGTTGGCGGCAATAGCTTCCATGACCCCTGGATCTCCGGCTACGCCTACACCGCTGCCCATGGTGGTTAGCTTGCGCCTCAGACCGGCGGCCTCTGCAAGCGCCTCTTCGCATCGGCGCTCCGACTGCCGGGCCGCCAGCCACGACTCATGAGCGCGGTTCTCCAGCGTGCCCATCTGGGCCTTGTGTGAGGCTATCTGGGCCTCGATCTCGGCACGCAGCTCATCATTCTGAGATCTGAAATAAAATAGATTTAAACATTTTTTCCATGTCAAGAGTTACACAAATTTTAGCACGTATTATTTAATTATTTTGGTTTTTTGATTCACGTACTTCAGAGTTTGGATTTCGTTTTTCATCAGCGTCTGGGTCTCCACAGTGCTTGCGTTCTCCCCCTGGTGTTGGAGCCATTTGGTCTCCTGTAGACTTAGTTCTCTAAAATGGTTATAACGAATGAATGCAGTTTCTTATAGAGGAAATCTTTGGATAAGCTACTTTTTAAGTTCGTTCTCCTTCTCGCGGAAGTAACCAGACAAGACTTCTAGTCGTGTCTGGGCTTCCAGTTTGTCGCGCTCTGCTTGGTTGAAGTCCTGCTTCAGCTGCTCCACGTCTGAACTCGACTGCTGCAACTGGGTCTCCAAACGCTGCTTGTGTGCAACTTCCTGCTCCACCTTCGCCTGCAGGTCGACGAACTTTTTATGAGCCGCGTTTAGTTCGCCACGGGTTTTGGCTGAGGTGATCAGCTCTTGTATATTTAGGTTGGCGTCCTTCTTGACTGCCTTAAGGCAATCTTCAAGCGCCTCGATTTTTGCTAGACTAGTCTGCAATTCGCCGTGCTCCCGTTCCCATTTAGTGGTCAGCTCAAGAATTTGGTTTTGAAGCCTCTGCATTTCGTAGTTGCGTGACTCCAATGCCTTGGCTAGCTCTAATTCCGTTTTGGCCTTATTTTCCTCAAGACATGTTTGCAGTTTAGACTTCTCGATTTCCAACTCGTAGTTGTCTTCTTGTAGAGCTTTCAAATCGCTGGTAAGGCGCGCAGTGGCCTCCGTGAAAGTATATTGCAGTTCGCTGTTCTCGCGACTCTTCTCCGCCAGACTCGAGTTGATCTCGAAAATGATTTCTGTAAAAGTGAACAAGTTGTACATATATCAATAAGTATACTTCCCTAACGTTAGTCTCTTTTTACATTTATTTAATGTTTATATACTTACTTTCTTGTTCGTTTAGCTGACGCTGCAGCTCGTCCACGGTGCTCATGAAGGCCTCATCTCCATTCTGGCTGCTCAGCACCTCTGACAGCATTTTATTCAGTTCCAGGCCAGCCTCAGCCGCATTGTCCAAATCCTTTTAACGAAAAATATGTGTTAGATACAGCTCTAAGCAAACGAACTTGTAAGCCTACCCTTTCCAGTGAGCTAACTTGCTCCTGCAGCTTGGCCTTCTCGTAAAGCTCCGATTCCAGCTGCTTCTTTAGGTCAGCAACCATATCATTTGAGCCGAAGGAGTTGTCCTCAATGCTGGCCAATTTCGTTCGTGTAGTCATCAGGTCGTGCTTGATGATCAGGTTCTCCTTATGAGAGGCCAACAAACTGCGCTCCAAGTGGTTCAGCTTGGAAAGTAGTGCACCCTCCTGGCTGCTGTTGCAGAAACAGTAGTAGGCGAACACAAAAAACAAAGAGGATGCGGCCGCAATGACCACGCACAATAAAAGTTGACTGTGATCCACCAATTTGCCCGCCATTACTTCCGCAAAATTATCTAAGGATATAGTGCTATGACAGTGCTCATCTCGAGCTTGGAAACGAGCACAGTATCCATCTACATCTACTGGAACAGATCCTGTAAAATTGGAAACAGAAATTTAGTTGGAGCTATCGGTGAATTACAACAAGTCAATTAGGACTAAACGAGACTTCTGTAATACACCGGATAATAAAGATAAGAGATAAAGATTTCCTGTCTAAAAATTTGTTTGTTGGAATTATAAAGAATTTTAAAGGATTATAACTCCATTTCACGCATTTACAAGATAATTACTGCCTTAAAGATCAATTTTAATCTCAAATCTTTGTTTTAATCGTTCTCTCTTATAATTATCCATATATGGACTTTGCTCATCTACTTTTCTAATTGGTTTACTGAAACACTATTATTATGTCTAAATAAAAGACCTACCTTCTGCTTTCTTTTGAAGAGGTGCCAGCTCAGGCCTGCCCGGATAAAGAATTCTTTGAAGTTCATCGCTGCTATCTGGCGGTGCGCTCTGTGGCTCCTTTCCGATAAAATTATTCACGGTGTCGACAATCGTGGCAAAGAGACCTAAACCAACGCCATCCTCCTTGACAGGAACATCCGAAACGGGACTAGCTGTCGCGGGAAGAGCTACAGGTTCTACAGAACCGACTCCCGCACGGTCAACTTCGGCTGAGGATGCTTGTGTGGTCTCATCGTGAACTGCGCCGTAAGGAGATTCAGCGTCAGGGGTTGGAGTAGTTTGCTCTACACTTGATGGGTACTGATAAGCTCGTTCTGTGGAGTGATGATAGTGCTGGTGATGTTCATTCTGCTCTGGCTGCTGCTCTTTGTAATAGTCATTAGTGTTACCAAGTACTTCATTAGAATGTGTATCCAAAGAATCATTAAACTGCTGTAGATCTGCTTCCTGAACCCGTAGATTCTGCTCTGCCTCCTCAGCTAATCGCTTCAGTTGCTCCGCTTCCTCATGTAACTTTATTTCCTTGTCTGCCTCCTCTTGTAACCTATTCTCCTGCTCCGCTTCTTCTTGCAACCTTTTCTTCTGCTCCGCCTCTTCAATTATTCTCTGCTTTTGCTGCTGCTCCTGTAATTGCTTATAGTAATCATTGGGATTCTCAAAGTTTTTCTTTTCAAAGAGTGGCGGTAGGCCAATAGGTTCCGCTTTCAGTGGAATCTCTTCAACGGCAGGAGCAGTTGAGCTGGTCAATGACTCAGTTTGTGATTGTGTTTGCTTTTCCGATTGAGCAATAACAGGGTCAGCAGTGTTATCTTCTTTAGTCGCAGCTACGGCAGAAGGGGTCGCAACTTCTTCTTCAATTTCATCTTTAACAGCCACTTGCGGTAATTCAGCCAACTTTTCAGTAACATTCTCGACTGGCAAAGGATCTATAGGTTTTGTTTTCACAACAGCATCCAACTCCTCCTTGGGAGCTTCCTTAACTTCCGTCTGTTTATCTGTTTCCGACTCAAAAAGAGGTTTAGTGACTACAGGGCTGTCAAGAGTGGCTGGAACTAAGGGTTTATCGTCTTCCTGCTTTGGTACGTCATTTTCTACCGGATTTGTTATGGACTCTTCCTTTGCGGTCTCCAATTTATCAGTTGTATTAGTTTGTTCAACAAAAGGCGGTTTTAATTCAATCGATTCGTTAATTGATTTCTTATCGTTCGCTTTCTCTGTGATCGGTTCGTTATCTTTACTAGGTTCGTTGGAGTCGTCATCGTCGTCGTGCTCGTCTTCGTCTGCCTCATCATCCCCATAATCGAAATCCTCAGAGTCTTCGAGTTCAGTGTTAATGGCCTGCGGCAGTATAGTTGGCTTCTCACCATCGGTGGAAGATAGCTGTTCAGTAACACTTTCGTTCAGTTTACTGGACTCAGAAATTGACGCCATCGGCTCATTCGTGTCAACAACTGTCGAGGCGAATTCAGGTTTCAGTTCTTCCAGGGGCTCTTCTGTCTTCTCTGAAACAATGGAATTTTCGGTAACGGCTGGAATAGCCTCCAAGGGCAACTGAGTGCCTTCCACCAGCTGCATCTGGGCTTTGGTAGACGCTGTCGGATCAGGAACTTCCTGATCCTTTAGCTTGTCCTGCTCCACCACTATTGAATGCACATTAACTTCAAGTGGCGATGTTGTGGTCGTTGCCAAGTCATCGGTTGACTCAGAAGCGTTGAGAATGGGCTGCAGTGGAGTTTCCACGGTTTGAACTGGACTGCCAGGTCCCAGCACGGGCACTTCGAACGCAAGGTCCTTGTCCTTCACAATGATCTTCTTCTCCATAATGAAGTCCTTGTTGGCATATCCTCGACGCCCGTTGATATCGACACCCCATAACTGTTTGTTACTGCCGGCACTCTTGGATAGAACGCGAATAGGGGAATTAATCTTAAAGGATAACAGACCTTCGCCTCCGGAGGCATAGCTGATTTTGGCAATGCCCGTCGAGATGATTTCTGCAAGCACATAAATATAGTCAAATTCGGCGTTAATTATGCAATTATGTTGAAAGACATGGAACTATTAGAGGTCCAAGGCTGCCTTGCCCGACAGTAGATTACAACTTACGTTCACATTTTGGATCGGCGCACAGTCGCTTGTCGGAGAGAGTCGCGGCCCACGTCAAAGTTGGAAGACAGCAGATCGCCATGCCCACAAACACGGCCAAGTCACTCAGCTGGGGGTGCATTTTCGCTTTCTCGTTGGCCAGCCGCATTTTGCATTGTCTTGGGGCTCAGTGGACAGGGGAAATTAACTTATTTCGCTGCAGCAACTTATTTTTTGTGTATAAAAATGGGCTCTTTCAGCTGAGTTGGCTTTTTGTGGCATCGATATACGATAGGTCTTTTGATTGGATTTCAATCAGTGCGACCGTATTCAAAATTAAATATTTAGTAATAGATGGCATTTTATAAATTTGATTAGTTGGTATCACTACAAGAGATAATCATTAACAGAAATGTTAAGATAAATTTGAATGGAAGACAAACTTGTGTTCGAAAAACTTGTGTTCTCAACATAACTTCTGTCAAGTTTAAATTAAAAAATATGAATATGAAAATGAAATTTATTTCAGAAATATTTTAACAGAAACTATCTGTAAACAAGGCTGCTCCGTTTTGAAGTGTTATTGCAAGTTTGATAAACCAATTGTTGCTTTGCTGAGTAAATGCTGATGGATGAAAGGAAGGAACGCAAAGAACTCTTCTGACTGGATTAGTAAATGAGTGCAATGGAGTCGATTAATTCGAACTTTTCCATTTTTCTAGACCAGAACCACCTTGCTTACAATTTCTTAAAGCCTGAGCGATGAATTTTATGAAATATAATTGTGAAACATTATATTATTTGAAGACCTAAAAGACCGGGTTTTTTTTTGCCGTTGGTCGATAAAATGGTTGTTAACAGCAATGTTTTCAACTTTTAACAGAACTCAAATGAGCGGCAGAGCAAGCTGAATGATGGTCAATGTTACCGAACTTTTTTTTTTTTTTAAATTTGGACACCTTTATTACGGTATCTAACAAAAATATTTAATTATCTTGTAAATGGACGGACAAAGCAGCAATGCATATTTTAGATTCTTTATGCTATATATCTGTTTGAATTCCTCCTTGTATTGGGAAATTCGAAGCTCCAGGTTTCTGAGGTCGGCGTGGACGACTTGGCGGCTCAGATGTAAAATTAGATGGGCATTGTGTCGAAGCGATAGGTCCTTGGTCCTGAAAATAGTCATCTTCGTGTTCATTGACCTCCCTATTACCGATTTCATTAAGCCGCTTGTATCTCTCTCGCCGTGCCTCTACCATGTAAAGTATACCAGCCGGCATTAGCAGCACAGCACCAACCACGCCCAAAGCAAAAGACCAACCCATGTCATTGTTTTGCCAGCCAGGCATCCAATCGCGAGAATCTCCCTTGGCCCCAAATATTATAACTGCAATAAATCCAAAAACTGAGCCCACAATATGGCATGATCCAATTGCCAGGAGCAGACCAATGTTTTGGTCATCATCTCGTAAAGTGCGAAGAAGTGTTGCAGTGAGTGGTACGACAATGATGCACATAACAAAGCAAAGCGTGGCTAAAAGTTGAACCAGTATGTAGAAATCGGGCAAGAGGAAGTCGTGTATAATATAATATTCCTCTTCAAAGACCCACAAGCATCCGGTAAAACGATTGTCGTAAAATCGATGTATGTCTTGGAAGTTGTTAAAACAAACTTCCCACAGGCCCAGATGTATAAATCGCGGATTATTTAAATGACCGTCTGTAACCAACCAATAGGGCGTTGAAAACGCGATTACAAATAGTATAATGGAAAAGACCGATAAGCTTAGCGAAACTTGAGTGTTGTAGTTAAATTTCCGCATTTCTTCGTTAATTATGTTTCACTAACCAATTAAAGAGGAAGATGGTCAACGTTACCGAACTTTGAAAACATAATATTTTTTTATGGTCAGTGTTACCAGCTTTTGTTTGGAAAAAAAACTTTTTGAAGAAGAAGATGTAATTGTAAGACTATGGATAAAGCAAAAACACCGATCATCGCCTTGTCGCTTCGCATTCATTTTCTTTTCTTCTTTGCGCGCGGTTCGTTTATTGGTAAAAATATCGTCAAAGATCCGTTTGCTATTCCCCAACTCGAATAAAATCAATCTATCAGCAGAATTTTAATTTTCTGTTTTGAATATTGCCTCGCCTACAAAAGTTTCATAAATTTTAAAACCTGCCCTGAACATCTTATTGTTAAAAGGTTTTAATTCGTTTGTTTGCGCACTGATTGTTGACGTAAAGTAACGTCCGCGAAAACGGTCTCTCTATCGCTATCTTCTTCCCTTCGCTGGGCTCCCCATCCCTACTCGAAATATCCAAAAATACGTTAATCGCCGGGAAAATTACATTTGGATGAAATTTATAAAATATAGTAAATAAAATTGAGTGCGGAGTAAGTTACTTTTAGTAAACAAAACACTGTCGCTGGTGGCTAAACGGCTGAGGGGTAGTGCGTGTGTGTGTATGAAAAACTTCAGCCCAGTGACCTTGAAAACTGAAGTTTGTTTTTTTTCCTGTATGTTCTTCACCCAAAATTGTAACGCGCAAAATTCGACTCACAATCCTGAAAACGGCACCTCTGTCAAGTGAAATGCCGAGTTAAAGGTGGCATATTGGATTCCAACTCAAAATGAATATTTCCTTACGAGGTGTATTGAAAAAGGTTTTCTCTGACATCATATTGTGGGCATAGAGAGAGAAATAAAGAGAGCTACTGCAGGTTTTGTATGATTCTCGCGATAATATCGTCTAAAATGTGAAATTAAAACAAACAACTAGGCATCATATAGAACTTGAAGTTTATATACACGAGCATGTGTACACAAACTTATTGTTTTGATGTTGTATGTTTCGTGCGATTTAAGGGAGAGTGACCGAGAGGTGTGCGCGAGAAGAGCACACGTGGATAGGTTTGCCAGACTGTTGCGAGAGCAAAGAGCGGTTTACACGTCGTCAAAGTTAAAGTTAATGTATAAAATATAAAATAAATTTAATTAAAATTAGCCTTATTAGTTCGTTTTTCGATCTACATCCAGGATTTTTAGTTAGAATTCGAGTGTGGCAATGAGAAGTTAATCGTAAAATCGGTTTAGCTGAGGATTTTCGCTGCTGATAAGCTTGATTTATATTTATATTCTACCAAAAAAAAAACTTTATACTTAACTTGCACTTAATATACATACTCTGAGTTCACGTAGTCGAAATCAAAGCATAAAATAAACAGTACTTTATCACCAATTCGCTTTGCGACAGTCTGGCAACGCCGCCTATTGGCCAGCATGAAAATGCGCAACTCGGGTTTCTATTTCTATCTTTCGCATTTTCAACGTCTTTGTAATCGGTTGTTTTGTTGTTGGGTCGCGGATGCCTATTTGTCGATAGCTGAATCTTAAGCTGAATGGATCACGGTTCGGTTAAATGCCTGATAGAACGCGGCTTTTGCTGACTGGTCGCACAAACAAAATCCTTCGCCCAAAGTTGTATAACATAAAACAGATTTCGGTGCGTGCGAATGTAAATGCGCCAAAGCCAGAGATCTTTATAACAAAAACAACATGTGCGCTGAGCGTAGTTAATTATGTGAACACATAAAATAAAAACTGTGCAACACGGAAATTGAAAGAAACTTAGAAACAACAAAAACAACTTAGTAGTCCTCCCTTAAACTCACACCGACATGCGTGACGTAATTTGTGTATTTATTCTAAAACAAATTTCGAGGAAAAGTGAGCAGCAAGAGCGTGCAATTGTTTGTCCCTTTCGACTGCCTGTGTAATTACCAATTGCAATTTGCCTTTTAATTTGATTTTTGCATGCAACAGGGCGCGTGTTATTCCCCCACACATACAACCATGTCAGTGTGGCCCGAACACTTAGCACACACAGAAAGACGCGTGAGAGAAAGGCAACCTGGTGAGGTAAACAAAAATGCGAAAAGTGCAGAGGGGAAAAACGATAACAAACAACAATCACAAACAATCTGCGACTGGCTTTTCTCGCTTTTCCTCTCGCTCTCTATCTCTCTCGATTCTCTGGCAATGCAAAAGCAAACAAAAACAATAACAATTAGGTAATGTTTTTTATGCCATTCTCTTTTGCTCTCTTGCTTCGCCCAGAGATTGTTTGAGTGTGAGTGTGGTTTGCTCTCTTTGTCTCTTTTTTTTTTTAATATTCGTTTTCCTTTTGTTTTCAAACATTGCACAGTGAGGCAGGAAATGATCTAATTAGAAAAACGGTTAACAGAATATTCAGTGATTTAAAAAAATAACCTAACAAAACGGGCTTAACACAAAAAATTTAAAAGATGAAAAGAAAATTAATAAGTGTATAAAAGCTAAAAAATAGTCCAATTAATAATAAACAAATTTTTTAAATCAATCAATATGAAATTATTTGAGTTAGTTTCACTGTGCGTTTGCAACGTTATTTATATATGTTCATAATGCACTGTGGACTAAAAATAAACTAAATATTTATTAAAAAAATAATAAAAAACCGAAAAATATTAACTTAAACATTTGAAAATACAAAAAGTGTCGTTGTCAGCTCCAGTGTGCGCTCGTTGCGGTGGAAATTTTTGAGCGGAAAATTTTTTTGTGTTTTGTAAACTGGCCCCTGCTGATTATTCGATGCGTTTGACATATTTGAACACTACTTTATCGCCATTCAAACTGTGGGCGAGCGGCATACAAAACACTTAGAATTTATTTTGGCTCCAATTAATCTGGTTTTGATATTATTTTTTCAGTGTTGAAATAAATAAATAATTGATAAAAGCACCCGAAAATGTAAACGAGAAGCGCATGCTTAAAGCACAAAAAAAAAAAAATAAAATAAGAAAAAAACCGAAAAGAAAAATAAACAATATCGAAGCGTGTGAATATTTGTATATAAAGTGGTTTAAATGTGAAACATAATAATAAAAAACAAGTTCGAGATATTTTGCAAACTTAAAGAGCGACAAACTTGAAAACGACAGCATCAATTGAAAACGCCTCGCAACAATGTTGCACAACAATCGCGACAATGGAGACCAACAAACAACAGCAGCAGCAGCAACATCAACAACAACAGAAGGCAATGGAACAGAGCCAACAACTGCAACGCACTTTGCAACAACATCTGCTGCAGCGCCAGCGACATCAGCTGGTGTAGAGGAAATAAATGCAACAGCTGAGGGTCAAGCGCCGTCGACAACAGCTGTGGCGGCAGAGCGAGCGGAATTGGCAACATCTTATGTCGATGATGTCTCTGCTGCCGCTGCGGGCGCTGCTCTTTCGTCCGCATTCAATGCTCAGATGCGAACGCAGCAGCGACAGAAGATCAAGATATACCACGATGCCAAGCAGACGGCGGTATGGCGCACCGATTCGCTGGCCTCCAATCCCAACTCGACGATGTCCCCGGATTTTGTGAGCTCTGGTGTAGGAAGTAGTGGACGCGGAGCCGGAAGCAGTGCACCCATGGGATTGCCCATGCGAAACACCATCCTGTCGACTGCACCCAGCCTGCTGCAGCGAAAATCCTCGGACAG
Source organism: Drosophila eugracilis (assembly GCF_018153835.1). NCBI lineage: Eukaryota > Metazoa > Arthropoda > Insecta > Diptera > Drosophilidae > Drosophila > Drosophila eugracilis. The sequence goes on along the minus strand of NW_024573661.1, from coordinate 26,147 downwards.
CTCACTGAACTCATCCATCGTCCGACGCGTCTCGTTTCCGGATAACCAACTGGTCACCGGTTACCTAGAGCCAGCCGATCCCTGGAAACAAGGTAAGCTTACTGAATACCTTATTAAAATAAAGGATATGTTTATTTATTTTTAATGATGCTCTGAAAAGTACTTTTTGTGGTAGAGAAAAAAGAAACCGCATTCATTTTTTTTACTTTGATATTAGGTGAATATGTATTATTTTGACATAAACCTAAAGTAATAATGTCTGTAGTCAAAATCGTTGGAAAAGTTTTTCATCTTTCTGTGTTTACAGCTATGGCTAATATTTCTCCTATAGATCACTTTTTGAACTTCAGTCTACAAAAACAAAAGTTCTTTAATTTTCAAATTGAATGATTTTATAGTATCAAATTGAATTAAATGATGGTTGGGTGGTACTGGAACGAGAGAACTTTCTCGCTTTTTCTTCCGGTTATTCAGTATTTATTTGCACAGCTTTCAGCTGACAATTTGTCATGCTGAAACCCCACTTTGAATCCGTGCTGCCGATCTTATCATAGGCTATGAATACCAGCAAAACACGGAAGCCAAATTCGAGATACATTCCCATTACTTCACTTCCTGTGAATTCATTTGATTAAGGCAACACGTTTGGTCGCTTTGTAATGCGGGTGTGAAAAGGATCCGAGAGATCTGTCAAGTAATTTCAAGTGAAATTAAAGAGAATGGCTGCCAAGTCGCTGAGATGCGCAGAAATATTTGTTTACCAATGGCTAAGTGAACAGCATCCGATAAATGCGTACTATTTGCGATTGCTACTTGAATATGATTTAGTTGCTGTTGCCAAGCACAAAGAAAGTGCAATTCAGGAAGAGATCAGTTTAGTAGAAAATTCTCAAACAGTAGGCAATATATATAATTGGGATACAAAGAATCGAGTGACTAAAAATGTATACATATGCAACAGGTTGCTTTTATAAACTTACTTTTCTTAATTCAGCTTAGAAAATTAGTTTTTTCATCTTATCTTTGAAATTGTGTTGAAAAATTAAACTCATTCATTTCTTCACCTCAAATGCTTGGTAACATATTTTAAAGTTACTATTGAAATTAAGGCTCTTTACATCTACATAATATCAAGATAGATACTTAAATATATATTAATAATCCTGATTCGTGGGAATATCTAAACTTTTTAAATCGCAAATATAATTTGTTTTCCGAGTATGTTATTTGTTTTCAATCCCTGGCTGTTAAATTGCTTACCACACCGAAAATTGTTATGTGTGTTATTGCTTTTGAGTTTCCTTTGATTTTGTTATTTGTTATTTTCACGTCAGCGATAACAGAAATTGCTGATAAGATACGGTTCGGTTCATTTTTCGTTGCTTTTGCTTTCCATTTTGCTGTGTGCTCCCCACATGTTTTATTATTATTTTATTATTTGCCCGCCGTTTCTTTTGGCCGGCATTGCTTTTGCTGTGCTTTGCTCTGCTCTTTTCTGCTCCGTTTTAAGTTTGCCTTGGACCCCAATCGCGGTCTCTGCTTTGTGCTCGTCGTACGTTTCGTCAGAGTGTCTATGAATTTGCGCCGTTTTTGTTCTTCTTTTCGTGTCCATTATTATTTACCTCTGTGTAGGTGTCACCCAGGCACACATATATAACATATTTAAATTTTGTGTTTTTATTTGCCTTCTTGTACATTTGTTTGTTTACTTCGATTCCTTTCTTGCCTTTGTTTGTGTCTTTGTGTTTGCACATGTATTTACTGCTCTTTTTCGCCGTTGTGGGTGTAGGAACTACATGTGTGATGTCATCGTTGTCACTAAAACAAAAGCACTGAATGAGAAGCCCCAAGAGAAGATATTATGACAGTCGGACAGACATTTTGGCAGGGAGGAAAAAAACTCTAGCTACACAATCGTACATTTGTGCAAATAGGAATTCCATTCGCTTCCCGAGCTCTCCAACTACTTAGATTATCTGTGGAAGGTCCAATCCCAGTAAATGACCTCGTTCTGAGATCAAAACTAGGCCAGTTGGCTAAATTCAAGCATTCGGTAAATGGTTGGTCTTTCTCTCATTTAGTTGTGCTGCAAACAGGAAGTCGTCTTTGCATGCAGCTTGTTGGATGGAAAAGCAAACATAAAATCGATTTAAGCTAATCCTTGGTAGTAATCTTTAATCTGCAAGCGAATAACAAAATCAAACATGCTACTGAGGTACTCTTTATACAAGCCTTCACCTGGGTGTACATTTTTCCACACTTTTGTTTTTCAGTCATAATTGGACCGTAGTACGTATTAAAAATTCGATAAGTGTATATTCACATATTCATATGTATGTTAACTAACTCAAATAAGAGTTAAATATTAACTTATTTCTGCTAGTGAGTCATCTGTTATTTGTAAAGTTAAAGGGTATACTGTAATTAACAAGTCAAGCTAGTCAAGCTAGCCATGTCTTTATGTCCTGTCTGTAAGCTAATTTGGGACTCATTCTAGTGAACCCAACCCAAAGGGTTGCGCTTTTAAAACTTTCTGAACAGATTCACGATATTCAACCTTAGTCCTATTGAAAAAATTACAATTATCCGAAGGTGCCGAGAATGAATTTATTTGTTAATCTCTGAAAATATAAGGGAAGTTTGCTAATGTTAACTAAAATCAGTATCTTATTTAGCTTTTGAATTTTGATTTGAACTAAACTTGCGCTCACTTTCGTGCAATCTCAATTGAGCAGTCAATGACATGAAAGATAATAACTAGAATATCAATTGCTGTGCAAAATGTCACGAGCTCGTTTAGTGTACATTTGCGGTGTAATTAATTTATGCAATTCGAAAACAAAGCGAGGCACAGGCAAGCTAAAAAGGGTATAAAGAAAATTAAGAAACGAGGGGCAAAGGCAAGTAAATATGAGTAAGCTTTTTTGTAAATAAAGTAAATGTTTGCATTTAGTTAAAACGAAACTGGCTCTCGCCTCTCACACTTATTTATAATTTCGGTGCGTGTTTATGGCTGATTTTAGGCGGTTTTCATTTATTTATTTTTGTTGTATATCTGATCGGAGCTTTTGAGACGCTTATCTTTGTCGAAAAACCCTTCGTCTGCTTTTGGCTGAGAATTGGTGCGCGATAATGACAAACGAGCGGCGGTCATGGCAGTCAATTTGTCAATTCAAGTCAACGCCAGAAGGTTGATATCAATAATCAGATAAGAGAATGAGACATTTTCAAAAACAGGTTCGATGGAATACCAGTCACTAAGACGCTAACTCAATTCCCTTACTGAAAGGTTGCCCTCAAAAATCTACATTAAAAAAAATATAACAATGATAGAAACTATGAGTTATGATTAAGATTAATTGAAGTTATTGATTCTATTTTTTTTCCCAGGCATAACTAAGGTTTTTTTATAAAAACATTCGTTTATTTAGACTGTTTAGGTAAAATTTTGTTAAGTGAGAAACCTTTGGTTACACTTTCCTATAGTATATCTGACTTAAATTATTCTATCATGTGTTGCCAACTCGGAATAAACCAAAATGCAATCATAAAATTAATGACAGAGCGGCGAGAACAAGTTTCCGACATTGTAAATGTTTAGCACTAAATTAACAGCAATTTAATTGGACAATTTTCCCAATTCTCTTATGAGTGCTTTTCGCTTACTTATAGCTTTTCTCTATTTGTACATTCGACTTTTGCTGCGACTTTTGTGAGAATCGGCAACGTCAGCAGCAGCAGCAGCAGCAGCGGCAGCGGCGACAAAGGCAAAAAATCAATAGAATAATAAAAAATTGAAAAGGCATTTAATAGACGCAGGCAGACGTCGGCACGCGATTCTACAATGTTTGTGTTGGCTTAGTCACTTATCAATGCGATCGATAGTCGCGAATAGACAAACAAACTGTAAGCCTATGCGGGTCCCCATTTTCGAATATCGATCATAGATGGTCTTTGTCACTCTTAAAAGCCGATGAATTTTATTTACCTGCATGGCCGCTATCTTTGACAAAAGTTTAAGTTCAAAGACAAACAAATGCGGGCAAATAGTTGATGATGACAAACGAGATTTTATTAGGAAATTTTTGCATAAAATTCTCAGGTGGGCTTGGCTTGTTTTTGTTTATAATTCGGCCGTTGCCCAACGTAACGATTAAAAATAGATCGAAAACAATTTTAGGAAATAAATGTTTGCATAACAATTTATAAAATATTCATCAATTGATCCAAAAACCTTTTAGTACGGATAAAGGCAAAATAACCATAAAAAGTTATGAAAATAAACAAAAAGGTTTGAATTATTTGTTTTTAAACTATTTATCGTTTTAAAATTAGATAATATAAGGATTATTAACACTAGTTTCCTAATTCATTTAAAGTTGTTTTTGCTTGATTTTATTTATGATTTTAAAAGCAGACATTAAACTAAAGAAGCTAAACACAGCAAAATTCAAATGTGTTTCTCTTTTAATATAATTAAGAAGAGCCTCAAAAACGAAGTGAAAAAATTGTTGTTTTATCACCCTTTCGACTCGCATTCAAAAAACGAATAGAAGCCATCAATATTTTTCGATATTCATGTGTTTATTTACACAGAAAATTGTTTATGATTGACTGATGCTCGCCCAAAATGCCTTGATATTTTCTATTTTCCGTGTTTATATTAGCTTACTTAGCTGCTGGTAGCGGCTGCTAGTATATCCTCTTTGCCCCACCAACAGTTGTTGACCCATAATCTCAAGTGTCAAATACTAATTTGATTGGTTTAAATCATTTTTATTTATAGTTAAAAGTTCCCGTACAAAAATCAAAGAGAACGTCAAATACTTGGTCGTCACATTGTCTGCCTAGTCGTGAGAAAATTCGTAATAATTCAGATTTTAAATTATTCTACTCAACGCTAATGAATCACTTAACAGATGTTGGTTTTCAAGGCAGCGGAGGAGGATGGTACTCGGGTCTATTATATAGATGAAATAGAACTGAAGCACTTTTGAATGTTTGCCAAGATTGAAAATCTTTCGGAATTGCCGAAAAGATTTCTTGACAAAATTTCGCTTCTCCCTTTTTTTTTTTTTTTTTGTTGTTGCCGCTCCTGTGTTGGCATCCAAGTTTCTGGCAGATCTAAATCGAATCGTTTAATTGCCTCTAACACCGATGTGCCGAGATAATGCAATGATAGATTAAATTGTTTACGTTTTTCATTAGAACTTATGCTTGTCTGAGTGGAGGTGAGCGTTGTTGTGTTGCCAACTATTTTTAAGAAAGGTGCACTTGGCATTTGGCAGAGAATTCATCCTTTAGTTTAAATTTGCAGTAGTCGCTAAATGCGTTCAAAATACACCTTAGTAACCCACAATTCCCATGAAAACATACAATATGAATTGGCACTAATTTTATTAATTAAGTCCCTGGCGTGCAGTATTCATCATCGATCCATATATTTATATTATACTATGCGAGCACATCAAAAGCGCTCTTTATAAGAGTTCTCGTTGTTAGCTGGGAGCTGTTGTCAAATGGTAGACGCTGCGGTTTCTAAATTTGGTTCCCCAATGATAGACAGCACACAAGATGTGTCCAACGCAAATGAGTTGCAAATTACAAGTTCACGATTTCATGTCAACCAACCCCACTGGAAAACAGCAAATCGTTTGGAAATTGCCGCCGCAATTTCATTTAATTTTGTTCTTCTTTTTTTTTTTTTTTTGTGGACAATTTGTCTATGTCGCTTCATGTGTTTGATGCCGACGCCGGCAATTGTTGATGATCATGATGAGGAAGCTGGAAGTGGTTGGTGCGGCGCTGGAGGAGGAGCCAAGCACCCGCACGCGCCATAAGTTCTAGTTATTTGTCATATTTGACCATATAAAATGTATTCGCCAGGCACATTTGTTGCCTTTTGAAATGGCGGCGCTTAGTAATTAGAACTGAAGAATCATAGGAATTCTAATACGGAAAACTGACATATATTAAGAGTTATAATTTTTAAGATCTAGACTTAAGAAGTGCTAAGAGTGTAGCTTGTCTCGCCATAAGCTTTACAGTCGTATAAATTGCAGATTTATGATTTTGTTACTAACCTCACACAATTCCTTTGATCCATTTCAGTTTGCCTTGTGAGGAGCATTTCCGAGGTCGTTGATCAGTATGTGCAGTCATGTGTAAAGCATCACACAACACCGTTAGAAAGTGTAATGGACCATCTAAAGGGTCTGGATCTGAACCAGGTGCGGCAGCCCTTACTCTCACTTAAAGCGAAAAAACTCAGCCCCAACGATTGCGAAGCCCTGGAAGAGATTTTCAAAAGGGTAAGCCGTGAGTTCGAACTTCATTTGGCAAACTCCGATTAATAATATACCGAAATCCATTTGCAGATACAATACAAATGCATAGATCTGTCCGACTGCACGCTGGACGAAACCTGTTTGATGGCCCTCTTTCAGATGATCGAATACTATGAAGCGGCCTTACGAGCTGGACATTTCCTACAACAAGGAGCAGATGACGAAGCGCTGCTGGGAACTGTGTGCATATATGGTGGAACGCAGCCAAGAACTGCAGCTGCTTAACGCCGAGAGCAATCAGATCACAAAGTTGGGTGCCGACAGCCTTGGTCGCGCACTGGGCTCCTCCAATTTGCACACACTTAAGCTTGAGCACTGCGGCCTCAGAGGACAGCCACTCATCCATCTCTGTAAGTAATCCGACCAGGTTTAGTTGTTTTGATTAGTGATAATGATTTAGTGATAAGATCATCTAAAGAACTTTTCCTGATTGTCATTCTGGATTTATGAGTGCAAATGGACATCAACTTGAAGATGAAATCACTTTTTGATCGTTTCCGAAATTGAATGTATTCTATTTTAGTGTCATTTGCAGGCCGAGGTCTCTACCAAAACAAAATGCTCAAGGAGCTATGGGTAGGCTACAATGACTTGGACTGTGTGGATGCCCAGCATATAGCCGATATGTTGCGGTACAACCACAGCTTGGAGCTAATCGACATTAGCAACAACAACATAAGGAATGAGGGCGTCATGTACCTGGTACAGGCCCTAATCCTTCAGTCCACAGAGCTGGAGCGACGAATGGGAGCCTTAAAGCGTACCCGTGCCATAGAGGTGGATGAGTGTGTGTCGCCTGTGGAGACGGAGCCCCCAGCATCCACCACCCAGTCCGCCATATCGTCCATCAGTCCAGCAAAAGATGTCGTCGATGGTGAGTCATCTGCACTCGTAACCACGATTCCAGAGACTCCGGCGGAGGAGGCAGCGTCAACCGATCCAGCGGTAGGTGTCCTTGTCGACTTGGATAATGATAACGACGACGAAAACACCGAGGACACTGTTCGCACTGTGAGGAACTGCAGCCAAAATGTCAGCGGGCAATCGATGCTGGACAAGCTGCTTTCCATGAACAGCGACAGCAGCAGTGAGGAGGCGCCTTCGAATATATCCACCGACACTCTGGCCGCCTGTTGCTCCGAGGATATCAGCGAGATCAGCAACGATATGTGTGAACTCCCCACCCCCACCGCTAAGCAGCCGCTGGCAGGAGACGAAGTCGGTCCGGCCATGATCTCATCCAGTCCGATAGAGTCCGAATCGGTCCCTGATGCAGCTGAACTTCAAGAGCCGCTGCCTCCCGCGCAACAACAACAGCAATGTTCTCAAAACGAACGCAACTTATGTGGTAAATTAATTTTTTATTTCTGCATTTCATCGACCAGCACTGATCGGATTCCTTTCCGTTTTGCAGATATTACTCCCTCAACAGAGGCTAAAACCGTTGAACCCAATGAATCCTGTGTACAGAACAACATCATCAACAACAACAACAATAACAATGCTAACAATTCCCTCAACAATAGCAACAATAATAATACAATTCAATTGCCATCGGAGACAGGAGCCACAGCAACCCTAGCAGTAGTAGCACCGCCACTCGAGATCGGAAGCAGTCCCAGTGGTTCATCGCCAGCGCCCATTTTTGAGGTCACCGCTGAGGAGAGCGATTGTATCAATGGCAGTGGATCGGTGGCGGGTGGGTCACGACCGCTGGACGTAAACAAAAATGCAAAGGTGGTAGACGACTTCGAGGATACGCACAGCACGGACTCGGCATTTGAGAGCGCATCTGAAGGCGATATAAGTCGACATTTGCCGGATGAGTTTAGCAGGCTTTCGGTGTCCTTGGAAAGCACACGGCTGGATGATATGGCTAAAGAGATGTGTGGCATAGAGACGGCCACCATTGCCACAGAATCCACTGAGTGTCTGCTTGCCGCCCAGGAAGCAGCGACGCCCACTCCTACGCCGGCAGTCCCCGCGCCGGTAAAACTGGAAGATGCATTCCCGCTGCCGAAAGTAACTATTGCCGAGGAGTGCCTACTGGCGGTTAAAGAACTGAGCCCTACTCCCTTCCCGTGCCCCAGCCCGGCACCCACGCCCCCACCACCGTCCACGTCGCCGGGAGGAGTAAGCATTGGCCTACGCCGAACGGAATCAAGCTGTGCGTATCTCAACCAGTCCACCCGCAACCGATCCCAGAGCTCCGATAGTCTGTGCAGCGAGACATCGCTAGACGGGATGAGCAGCGGCGCCAGCAACAATAGTGTAAGCTCTAGTGCCTCCGCCGATCCCAAGTTTGCCGAAAAGCTAACTAAGAACGACACCCTTTCGCGTCGCCAGCTAGCCGAGGCCACGCTGGAGGCCAATCGATCACCAAGCGGCCTAAAGGCCCTTACACTCTGGAATAATAATCTGACCAAGGACTGCGCCACTGCTGTTTCAGAGCTTCTGCAGAAGACCATTTCGCTTGAACTGCTCAACATTGGCAAGAATTGCCTCTCCAATGACTTTGTTTCAACCATAAAGGAGAGTCTGACGAAAAACACAACTCTGACCACGTTAGGGCTACAGAGTGCCCATCTGAGCGCCAAGGGTATCGAGACGTTGGCCTCCATCCTCACTTTTGGTGGCAACAGCAAGCTCCAGCGCATTGACATCCGTGACAATAAACTAGAGGTGGAAAGTCTGAACATAATCGCCGAGGTGCTCAAGTCTAATAAAACGCTCACCCAGATCGACATCAATGATGAACCAAAGCGACTGACGGTAAGTTATCCACACCTAGAATCAGCTATATATTATTTCAAAGTCCATCAAGAGTCGAACATTTCATCTGATGCCATAGTAGATGTTGAGTTGGTATTACGTTTATACTTAATCTGTTGTTAGGCAAACGAAAGTTATGAAATTTATATTCATTCATATTCGATATCATCCGAATGTAACTTAACTTGGGGACAACCCAATTCATTTGCTTAACAAAGGAGTTAGCGTTTATACGTTCTGTAGTTAAGATAATAAGTATATTATCCTTGGTAATGTACATGCATTTTTGTTACAAATTTAACGACCACAGCTACAAGCTGTAAGCTGTATATTTAAAGGTCAAAAGTTCCAATAGTTTTTGATTAAAAGGAATGCTTACCAAGGGTAGTATAAGCTACGGCTAGCCGAAGCTAAACCCCCTTTGACACCATGACTTAATGCGATATCGTGCTTGGTTTTGGATGGCTGTGTGTTGGACGCCTAATGCGTTAAGAGTTTTGATTTTGAATTTTTAATTGAATCGTTTTCATTTGTGGTCACTGTTGTCGTTGCCTCTATCATCTCCGTTAAAGTTGCCCATAGTGCCGATAGTAAATGTTATACCGCCATCGCCATTGCCCCAGGAGACCGTAAGTAAACCCCCACTGAATTTGCTCCTCCAACTCTCTCTCTCTCTGCCCACTGCCTTCTGTGCTCAACAACCGTCTTTTGACAATGCTTGGCTTGCATCCGTTAACAATGCTACTTGCTAATAACTGAAACGCACTCCTCCCGCCTGGTACTTAAGTACTTTTCGCAGCCCAAACCCGATCTAACTTTCACTCTAGCTGCTTGTCGGATTCGATCACAATGACAAACACAATCAGTTGTTCAGTTGCTCAGTTGCACCACAGTTCTGTTGTTCTGCTGACCCTGCCTTACTGCTTCGGCCAACTGAGCAACTCCACAACTGGCTACTAAAGAGGCTAAAAAGAGAATCAGCTTTTTGATAGACAAAAAATGTGCTATCGAATAATTTTTGTACACCACTGATACTGTATGACTGATAAACTACTTCTTTCTTGTTTTAGATCGGCAGCGATGCTCACTTGGATTATACAAGGATGCTGGGTACCGTTCGCTCCCTGTGCTCACGAAATGAGAAGCGCCAGGCCCAGGAGCTGGCGGAGAAGACATTGAACGTGGTCGGCGGCGGTAGCAGCGTTGGAAGTAGCCTTCCGGGTATACGGTGTCGCGGCGGTTACTACTTGGGCTCGCGGAAGATCTCGTTGACTTGCCATAGTCGCCCATTCGTGGACGCGGCTACTGGCACTGTGACTGCAACGCCTACCGCGACCGCTGCAGCAACCGCCATGCCCACACCGGCTGCCCTGCTGGAGGTGAAGCGGAAGAGTGGACCCCGACTCCGCTCCCCGGGACCAAGTCCGCCTACCATATCGCCGTCGTCCTCGCCCAACCGTAGCCGCTTTCAAGTGTCTCGCGTGGCTGAAGTGTCCAGTCCCCTGATCTCGCCATTGGCCCAGCATCCGCCACCGCATACGCCGCGCTCTGCCAGCAGCTGCATGTCCATACCCACCATCGGATCGCCTAGTGGCAGTCAGAGCAGCCTCAATGCCGTTGGAGCCCTGCCCACCTCCAGTTCATTGCCTGCGATGGCATCTGTTACCTCCTCGACGCAGACGATCAAGCGCCTGTCTGTGTCGCCCAGGTCTCGTTTCCATGTGTCTCGCATCTACGAAGATCCCCAGGTGCCAATGGCCAACCGACAGTTGCCACCCATCACACCGCACACGCCACCGATAGACCTGCCGCCCACGCCAATGTTGAAAGTCGGCTAGGAAGGCGGTTCTACTCTCCGAAGCAGTGGAGGCAGCAGTTGCTGCGGTGCCTGTAAGCAGTGTGGTTATTGTAGAGGCCAGCGATGACACGGACGCACATAGTACAAAAGTCGAAGAAGCTAACGAGCAAAAGGTTTCCCCGCACCTGTCCATATCACCCACCTTGAGTCAGTCGAGCTCAACCTCGCCTGGAAGCAGCAGCAGCGGGAGCAGTAGCACTAGCAATGGTAGCACATCAACCTCAACCTCCACCGATGTTACAGACTCCGTGGCTTCTGGCCCAGATGCTCCACACAGGACCTGTCCCCTGGCCGTGTTTGGCGATAATGACATCACGTTGACCAAGGAATCGGCCAGTGTGGTTGCAATCTCTGCTGCTGCTGCGGCAAGCAAAATGAATACAGTTGTGGAAAGTGAACCAGAACCAGCGCCGCCTGCCGAGCCCGTCAGCAACGCCCCACAGACGCGTGCAAGGAAGACTTCGTGGATAGCCAATCCGTCGGCAGTGGACAAGCTGCTCACTTTATTCAACACCGGCACCATGTTCCAACGCAGCTCCTCGCCAGAACCGAAGACCAGTCAAATAACAAACGTGCCGACGGCAAACACGATTACAAACAGCACACAGAGTTAGTTGTTCTTTATGTTGTTAATATATATCTTAACGATATAATTCTAATCTAAATTAAAGTCTATAGGAATAACCATTTTTTTTTGTCCATTAAAATTGTTTGCTGCAAAATGTTAGGAGATTTCAGTTTTTAAAATCGTATCTTAAAAACATTAAAACGAATGATGTAATTGCTTTTAATAACTTTCATCTGTGTTTTGACAGATGCCACAGCGGCAAGCGCAGTTGGAGGAGCCAGCGGAGTCGACACCAGTACCTCAATTTCTAATCCTATTCTTTCGGTTGCCCGAAAATCTTCGCCTGCTTCGTGGACCTCACTGACCGGTAGCAACTTCTCCAACGCCAGCCAAAATACGACGTCAACTACGGAAACGGGGAGTTCATCCTTCCTCGACACAGCCTCCAGACAGTTGCGGGATTTCAGCAAGCAAGTCTTTAGGCAGAACATTTCCTTCAACAACAGCGGTGAACAGGCGGTCTCTAGTGCAGCTGCACAGCATGAGTTGAGCACGGGGACGTCGGCCTCGAGCAGCACGGAGTCGCCATCGCCGCCGGAGTGCAATACGGCTCACATGCCGCTCAGTCTAAAGCGTCAGCTTAAAGAAAACATTTCACCAGAGCACACTATCAACGAGGAAACACTTCATTCGCTTCAGAAACTATCGAGGGCAGAGGATGTGGCGCTAAAGGCAGAAGCTGCCGCCGAACTGGGTGACATTGAGATTGTGATGCACAGTGAGGTGGTCGATTGCCATCTTCCAGAGGATAAGCAGCCAGAGCAGGAGGAAACATTTTCGAGCGTCGTTTAAGAACGTGAAAAAGAAAAACTTATCGGAAAAAAAGAAAACAGAAACCAGAACTCAAACGACTAAAACTAACACCCACCCAGCATTCCCATGGCTCTCCTTTGTACTTTGTACGGTACCCCACCCGCCTTGAAAAACTGGTTAAAAGGTCAAGGAAGATAATGATAATGATAATGGGAGTTTGGGATTCTCCCAACTATAGAAAACAAAATATGATGAAGTACACAAGTTATTACTAACTTTGTTTTATTTTTGGTTAAATTCATTTTAAGTTTTATAACAGAAGAAAATATAAATATATTTTAATTATACATTATACCTATGGCATAAGAAATGCAAACTAATGCTCAATATTCACTTCAAGAAGAGCTGCTTCCGAAACTGAAAGATGAACCCTTTTCATTCGGCAGTTTCCTCTGAAGTGAGTACTGACTCAAAAGAGGATATACTTTAATGAATGTAAAATATAAAAACAACATTTCAAATGTACACACATACATATATAAACCACACATACCTATAGAAACACTAAATGGCTTAGTGAGGCCATTAGAAGATGACATTTAAAAAGTTGCATATCTATATAAGGCGAACCTCGTGTGGATGCTACAAAATTGTACTTACCATTGGTATCGGAATACTGAAAAACTAACCATAATCAGAAAACACAAAAAAGCCACCGGAAACACATTGTTATACATAAATAAGTTACAACTTAATAGGATTACGTTTACACTTATGTATATGGAGTGCAATTCTTTAATTTTATTCGTTACTTTTCCAACTTTAATCAACTCGATAACAACTCAAATTAAGTGCAAACTGGATCAGTTCAGTTCAAGTATTATGAATTGGAACAACTTTCAAAATACATACATAAATTTAAATTAGGTACTTAATCAGCTTACGGATTGCCACTAACTATGTAATTAGCCCACCAGTCAGCAGTCAGCCCAAACCTGTAGACAATCTTAAGTTCAATGACATTGTGCAATTATTCGTATATTCTTATTTCACAACCCAATACTTAACAACGGAAATGAAGCGCAAACGAAAACAAAAGTACCCAATATAAATCCAATTGATCTCATTATGTGATATTTGTCGTAGTGCCCAAAGCGTTCACTGTACGTGTATCTATAACCAAAACATACGAGTTAAGTACAGTGTGTACATGCCGAACACTTTTGCTCTAAGTAAACTTACTCAGCCATCTTCCTCAACACCAACTGATACGGATTCCCAGAACAGCTTTAGTTTAGAGTTGGGCCTCAAGAAAGATAGGTGAACTATGCAACTTTTTAGAATGTCAGCTTCTGATGGACCTACTCAAACGTTATAGAAATAATTCAAATACAACACACACATATAGCTATATATAGATACATATATATATAATAACATGTAAACATATTTTGATTCATGGAAGATCTTGTAAATACCGCGTGTGTACTCTCTATTAGGAAATGGGGAGTCTCTAGACGAGGCTAACCCGAAACTTCACGTTTTTTTTTTTGCTCTTTGTTAACGATTTTTGTTTTTGTTTAATATTTTATTGTTTAAAACTTAAATGTAACTATATAGATATGTGTATATCTCTATATATATTATGTACGTATAAGTAGTCAAAAGCAAATCAATTTTTCAAATATTTTCTAAAATGTACCAATCAAACGATGTATCTTCTTGAGTTAAGTGGAATTACTTAAAACCTGTATCGTACTTAATTTACAAATCGAAGAAGATATTTCTGGTGCTTAACGATCGCTAAGATTTTGCCTTATTATAGATCCCTATTTTCGGCTATCGAAATTCAACACCAGTCCCATTAATTATTTTTGTTTAAAAATTTGATGCTAAATTTGTTTCTTGTCAATAGCTATGATTTTGTTTTACATTGGCAACTTTATTACCTATTTTTCGTAATCTAAGTTTATAAATTAGAAAAAACTACTAAACCGAAAAATTTATTGAATAAACATGAAAGTTGTAATGCAGTTGGAAATTGGTTTTTAGTTCTATTTTGTGTAACTAAAAAATTGGATAAAGGTTTTAAATTGATATAAATAAAATGTATCGAAATTTTAAATATTTTTCAATGTAAATATAAACTATAAAGTTTAATTCCATTTGATTTTCAAATAAGTTTTTGATAATTATATTATTTATTAGTAAATAGCATGAATTATTTATCAGACAAGTGTTTAATAAATACTTTCCAATATAGGTGAATTATAATTTTCGTCCATAAAATATTTCAGTATGTTTCCTGCCATCCGCACATCGTCACACGACTGCCCAGATAATGTCGTTAACGAAGGCAGCGTCATGACAACTGTTGATATGTGCAGCTCGTGAAATAAGCGGGGGATGAGAGCGGGGGCGTAGAGATTTCATTCATGAATCCCAGATGCTACGAGTGGGTGTGAGCAGCACAGCAGGGGGTTGGTTTCCTTTAACAGAGCCCTGTTGGCGCCGAGTCCTTAACAGAAAACTCGGGCTGAGCTTCTGTCCGCGGCGGTTTGAATATCTGAGCTCAGTCATTTTCCGGCCGTCGTTCGGTGCGGATCGCAGTGGCACTTGCATCGCTGATTTTTTGTGCGGACCAAGAAAGTGAAACCATGTCTGAAGCCAATATTGAGCTCGACAACTCGAACACTGCCGTGGCACCCAAGTGCGCCAATGTGAACAACAATAATAGTGCCCGATCCAGTCGGGTTGGAAGCTCCTCTTCAGGAGCAGATACGAAAGAGGATAACCACCGACTTGGATGGTGTGGATGGAATCCGCCGTGGCTTCAACGCTTCTGCACCGCCAAGTGGGCTCTCTTCTGGCTCTGCTGGGGCGGTGCTCTCCAAGGTGATATTCCTCGTTCCGAATTACTTACTTAATTCCGTTAAATGGTTCGTCTCGCGAATTTTCCACCCACACTCGTTTTAAGGTTTGAATTCCGTTGTTTATCTTTTAATCCGAGTCAGAAAAATGTTTATAAATCCAGTGAAGTATATAATTTTTCTTGTTTGTTTTGAATATTCCATTTCATTTTTCGTATATAAATTTGCCAATGAGGTGGGTAATCCAATTATTATCTAAAACGATTTTACTAACGATTTTAGTAACTGAACACTTGATATATAAATAGTGAAAAAATCAATTTATTCAGAAATGTTAATTATTGTGAAAATTAAACATTATCATTTTAGCCTAATGTCCAGTCATAAAATACTTAAAATTAGTTGTCCGATCTGACTTGAATAGTGAAATTGAGAGTGAGAGGTTTACTTTACTATTTATTTAAGAAAAACAACAATAATAAATGCCATTATTTTTTAGAGATTATGTTATATATTAGTATTTCATAAAAGCCAACTAATAGGCCATTAATTATGCAGAAGAGCCATTACTAAAATATAAAATAAAACTTGAAAAATTCATTTCTTACTCAAATAGAAAATTTAAAAATTAGTTTTCAAATTATGTTTTTCCTTTTTATATCTATTTATATCTTATAAATGCAAATTATCCTTCGGTTTAAGGGCTTTAAATAATATTTGCCAAGCAGGTTGAATCAACATGGCCATATTTTTCTTGATTACAAGACAAACTTTTGCCAAGCCAACTTTTAGCGAGCCTGTAACCGAGGAGTCTCGAGTTGGCTAAGACAATGCAATGGCGAAGGCGAAGGGGACATCCGCATTGCTTCATTAGCATCCTGGGCATTCCCAGCGTCGGCTGGCAGGACTGTGTGCAACAGATAAGAATTTGACCAAGGTGCTGGCAAGGAAGGAGGTGAGACCGGCCGGAGCTCCAGTGAATAGAAGCGAATTAAAAATTAATATCTGCCCGGAGCAGCGGGTGACGAGGGAACGGATGACGCTGTAGCCCGAGGATGCATTAACCTCAAAAAATCACCGCACTTTGAATAGTTTGAAAGGCTTGTTGAAGTGTAAAGGGGCCCAGTTTAGCCAGCGATTTCCGAGGGGTTTGGATATGGGTTTTAAGGACCTCAGCCCCTTGACGTTGTCATAGGCGTTATACCGGAATCCAGAACCCGGTGTGCGAGAGGGCAGCGGCATAAATCAAAACAATGTTAATCGCTGTTTACCCAACTCTAGATCCCTGGCTGAGCCGAACTGCTGCTGGTGCCCATGGCTACGGCTCAGTTTCAGCCTCAGTAACCCACTCCAAATGGGTTCAAGCGGTTAATTAAAATTCGCCAATTTCACGAAGCTGACGACACGTTGATGCCTGTTCCATGGGATTAGGCTGTGTTCCAGCGATTGGATGGTATCCGGAGGAGTGCACTCAGCTTTAGAATTTTTGGATAAGTGCCAGCGGAGGCTGAGATGCCTTCGTGAGGCTCATTTTTTAGACTACACTAACGAAATTAAATTCGTTTAATTTTATTTAGAACAAATATTAAGTTCACATAGAAGAAAAGAATACTAAGGTAATCACTTTGTGGAGATTTTTATCAGGTATAATGGTTAATTTTATTAAAATTTTGTAAATATTCACTATAATGAAATAGTAGAAGATCGTCAAACACTCCTAAGATGTTTCTTTTATAGCCTCTGATCAAAAATTAATTAGATTCATCTTGATAAGGGATTAGACGGAATAAAAAGTATATAATTAATTTGCCACGATCGACATAGGAGTGATTCACGTGGACATCTCTAGCAGGCTGACTGCCCAGTATTTATGCCTTGGCCGTGTGCTGTAAGCAAACTGAGCCCATGCCCATGCAGTTCTTGCAGCTCGAATGGCCTGCTGGCATCTGTTGCACTTGGCTCCCGGTTGGATTGTTGTACTGGCCTCCGAGTGACCCTAGACGTGAGAACACTTCCGGTTGGAAGTTGGTCTGCCCGCCCGTGGCTCGGCTTACGGATGCGGATGAAGCGGCACGTGACCGAAAATATTAATCAGTTGACACGGCATTAACATAAATCATCCGCAACAATTTTGGATTGCCGCGTTCCGCTGTCGTTGTGCATCCACATCCAGTTCAAATGGTTTATTGTTGTTTTTATTGCCCTGAACTCAGCATCTTTCTATGGAAATGAGTAATTCGGCCAAATAACTCATATTCGTAAATTGGAAATGGGAGTGATTCTGAATATGCGACCATGTGTTAGCTGTGATCTTTGGATAGCTTGGGGAATCTCTATCTATCAATATAGCAATATATTGATTAAATAAGATAATAAGTTAGCCACTTCAGTTTTATATTTATTAAATCTATTAAATTCCAGACAGCTTCTCTGCTAATTAGGCTTCCTTCTCTATATATCCCGAACAGGACGAATTGCAATCGATGCACATGCAAAATGGTAGATTGTCACGTATCCAATACACTTCACTTCACACTACGCTTCAGCCAAAAGGTCACATACTCACTCCCACTTCACAGTATGAACACCCCCGTCTCAAGGTTTCCTTCAGGATTTATTAAATTATTGCACTTAGTGGGGTAAATGACTTGTAAGTGTCCCCTCCCGCTGGTCGTAGATTTTTTTTTACAAAGTTTCCTCCCCGCTTCCTATCACCTTTTTAGCCAAAGATGACCAGGAGAGGTCTTCTGTCGAGCGGTTATTGAGAAATAAATTGAATTCGTTGTAGAAAAAAGGAAATATTCCAAGCGACAATGGTTCGTAGGTTGTGAAGGGCGGACCCAGAACTAACAGATATTTATTTATGATAGAAAATTCGCCTAAGCTCTCAAAATCAATTTGTCGTACAGATATTTAATTTATGACCCGCCCCTTTGCACTCCTCCTCCATTATCTTCCGCTACCCTCTCCCTTCCTTTCCGTAGTCTAGTATTGTATGACAATCTGTTGACGGTGTTACCCGGTGTTATGACCACGGGCTGAGGGATGATCCGTGGAGCAGGGGGCTTAAAGGGAAGGGGGAAGAGGTAACTCAGAGCAGAAATCGCTTAAGAATCAAAAGTTCTACCAAGAATAAGTTTATTTTTCCACAAAGTGGTAATATTAGACTTAGATTTGCGTTTATAAGTTAACCAAATTATCAAATTAATTTATGCTGAGAAGTATGCTACACTAAACGAATTAAAGATTAGTTTAATATCCTTCTTAATAAAAGAAGTCTTCGATGTCCTAAGCTAAGCAATTTACTACTATTACACTGTAAACCTCTTTTATAACCTCTTTTCCTTTCAGGTCTCATAGTAAACGGTCTAATCAATGTCTCCATATCCACGATTGAGCGTCGTTTCGGACTCCGCTCCCGGCAGATGGGTTTGGTGGCCAGTGGTTACGACTTGGCTTCGTTTGCTTGCCTGGTTCCGGTTACCTATTTCGGCGGTCGCAAGGGAGCCTCCAAGCCCCGCTTCATAGCCATTGGGTTGATCGTGATGGGCCTGGGATCGCTGGTTTTCCTATTACCAAACTTCCTGGTTGGCAACTATCGGGCCACCATTGCTGAGGCGAATGTGTGTGAGCTATCGGGATTGCAACCTAACTCCAGCCAAACAATGGTAAAAGGATTTAGAGACTGTCATGGAGATATCTTCCGATTAATTCACATTTCCTTGCAGACCGCCTGCGAGCTGAACGGGTCCGGGGAGGGCGAGGGAGAGAATCTAACCTGGACGGTGTGGCTCTTCCTGGCGGCCCAACTGCTCCACGGAGCCGGTGCCTCGCCCCTCTTCACACTGGGCGTCACTTATATCGATGAGAACGTCTCAAAGAAGATGTCATCTGTTTACTTGGGTAAGTTGCAAACGACGCAGCCGTTGATAAGACGCGCAAAAACTTTTGTCTGCCGCAGTCGCACAACAAATGAAGTATGCACAAATACCCGCACTCCCCTCTTTGGGGGGATTGGTCCTGATACGATATCAAAGTATCTGCTAGTTGCTCTCACACATGAATATTTATTTTTATTCGCCTTATTGGCAAACGACGTCGTCTACAAAGGGAGTAAATACTATTTACTGTTTGCGCCCCAAGCCGCTCCGATCCCAATCCTTGTCAGCCCGGCTTCCTTCCCCCTGTTGACCCAATTTTAAAGAGCCAGATTGTTGCTGACTCAGTTGAGACGCGGGTCTGAGGCAGAGCCAGCGGCAGCAGAAATTTATTGCCTCTTAGTTAGGTTTATCGTGCCATCCAAAGACGACAGTGAAATTATCAAACCCGTCCAGCCTCGGCCTCTGCCTCTTTGGATATCGCTGTCTGGCATTGAGACAATTGAAATTCGCTTCTTCCTGGGAGTTTGGCTACACTTGGAGCTATTTGGTCTATTCCAGCTCAACGAGGTGATGGCACGGTGCGTTTCAAAGATAAATAAATAAAGGCGCAATCCTTGGAAATTACTTTAAGCTTTAATTGTCCCAAACGATATCTTTTTTCTAAAACATTTTTGACGAATTTTCTTTTAATTTTCTTGAAAATAGTTATATTTATGAAACGCACTGTTAATGAAGGGTAAAAGTTGAAAACTTTTCACATGCTAAAATGATGTAGCTGTGTGATAATGATATTTCCTATGACTTCTTGACAAATTTCATTGCTAGCACTGTGTTAGATATTTAACTTTAATAGAGGAGTTTGTTTTCCCAGGAATTTATTACACCATGGCCACCGTTGGACCTGCGATTGGCTACGTCTTCGGAGGACAACTGCTGCTCATCTACACGGATTGGATGAGCGTGGACCCAGTCCAGTAAGTGCATCTGATAAGCTGGCTATGATTGTTATTAATCGCGGGACTTAGTGCCGTCGGGTAAATGAGTGAGTGCTGATGGAGATAAAGAGCAGGTGACTTTAACACAGGTGGCGTGGCAGTGGCAGAGGCAGGGACGTGGGTGGTAAAAGGAGAAGGAAGGAGAGGTGAGGGCGAAATGCTGCGGAGCTTATTTGTTACCCAGCAACGGCAAATGCCACAAAGCACCTCGCCGTGTAAATATCTCCAGAGAGTAATAAAACAACATTCCCGCTGACAACGAGGAAATAAGGTGCGAATGAGAATGAGCATTTGTTTGATTCACCTCCACCTGGTGGGGCGGTGGTCCGGCAGGTTGGAGTCACAAGGACTGCCGCGTTTCACAGCATAAAGCCATCTGCATCCGAATCCGCCCGGATACAACCGCAAGGCTTATTGTCAAGGTGATGCCATAAGTCATATTATGTCTGCCCAACTTCACACCCCCTCCCTCACAGTTCGTAAATTATGTCGAGAACATGAAAATTTTGTTTATGATTTTGTTCATGTTTACGAGTGGTTAGGGCTAAACAAATTCTTTTGGCGACCTTTTGTAGCCACTGCTGAAAGCGTTAATTCAGCGGAAAATATAAATTTCCATTCAAGTTCATTTGGGAAGCTGGAAAAGTGGTGAAAATCAGAGAAAACATAATTGAGATACGAACGACACTAAAACATTATAAATTAGGTTTTTAAATGAACGAAGATTTTGTTTTAGTTTTAGAGCAATACCAAGGTGGGAATGCCAAGGATCCTAACAAGCAGAGCAACAAGATATGAAGAATTAATAAAATTAATCGAATAATATCCGAAATATATTCCTTAAGTCAATTAACCGACTTTACTCCTTACAGACTCAGCCTGACCAGCGACAGTAAGGTGTGGATCGGAGCCTGGTGGTTGGGTTTCATTTTCGCCGCTGCTATGTGCCTCCTAATAGCCCTTCCTATTTTCGGTTATCCGAAATTGCTTCCCGGGGCAGAAAAGCTGCAGCTGGAGAGAGTTTCCGAAGCGCACGCAACAGTAACGGAGGAGGGCGAACCCAACGAAGTAACCAAGGGACTTGCTCAACTTCCCCAGGCAGTGCTTAGTCTGCTGGGGAATCCCACATTCTTCTTCTTGAACCTGGCCGGTGCAACTGAGGGTCTAGTGATAGCTGGATTTGCTGCTTTCCTGCCCAAGCAGATAGAAAACCAGTTTAGCATTTCGCCCATGTACTCGGCCCTGGTGATGGGATTGATCACGGTTCCGGCGGGCGGCGGTGGCACCTTCCTTGGCGGCTTTTTGGTTAAGAAGTGGAACCTGGCCTGCAGAGGAATCATCAAGATGTGCCTGCTGGTCACCGTGGTGGCGGCTCTTTTCACCATCTGCTTCTTGGTGTCTTGTCCTAATCCAAAGTTCGCTGGCGTCACAACAGGATACAACTTCAAAGCCAGGAGCGATCCTCCTGCTTTGAAGGCGGAATGCAACACCAACTGCGGCTGCAGTCACACGAACTACGATCCAATCTGTGGTGTCAATGGTGTCATGTACTACAGTCCGTGCTTCGCAGGATGTGCCCAGGAGAGGCACGAGGATAGCCTGAAGCGCTATTATAATTGCAGCTGCATCGAAAGCGTTGGCTGGGTGGACGAGGGCAGTCCATCCTTGGGAGATGCCACCAACCTGAAGTGTGAGTCCACATGCCAAACACTGCCACTCTTTGTGGTTCTCTGCTTCATCTTGATGGTTTTCACATTCCTCGCCACGATGCCTGCGTTGTCAGCGACTCTAAGGTGATTGCTCTTTGAGCTCTGTTACTGTTAATTGTTAATAAGGCTTATAATCTAATCTTTGTCTACATCTTATTCGCAGATGTGTTAAGGATGATCAGCGTTCGTTTGCTTTGGGCCTGCAGTGGATAAAGGTGCGTCTGCTGGGCACTATACCCGCCCCATTGATATTCGGAGCCCTGATCGACGAGTCGTGCATTTTGTGGCAAGAGTCCTGCGACAAAGATGCTGGAGGAGCTTGTCTCGTCTACGATAATTTCTACATCAGCCGGTTAGATTGCTCCTTGTCTTATTTTTTTTATTTATATTAATATTTAATTATGATATCTACAGCTATATGTGGCTTTTGGCGCTGATCTGCAAGCTGGGTTCCGTGGTCTTCTTCACGTGCGCCTGGTGGTTTTATGTACCGCCCAGTAAGACATCGAATGCGAATGGGAAGAGGGAAGGCGATATCTAATGAGGCTAAAAGAACCATTGAACTGAAACTTATAATAATGACCTAGCCAGTCATTTGGCTCATATTGTGGCTCATCATTAGCTGGCTAGAACTTTTAATCGATTTGCTAAGAACTTAGGAAGTATTTTAACTACACCGATCGGAATCTCACTGAGGATTCAGCTCATAACCGTTAATGCCGCTATATAGACACAACTTAAGCTTATCGCAGTATCATTTGCCATTTGAAGTAACCATTAAAACTTAGCTTTAAAAAATATAATGGTTTTAATACACATATCCTTAGAACCTTCTACTTGTAGCAGGGCTTCGTGAACATCTGCTCATAGTTTAACATGCTCTTGACCAGAACTGAAAATTAGTTATTATTTACAGTAACTGATATCTTGATATCTTCGAAGGAACTAACCCCAACGGTTGCCCATAATCATGGGACAAACAGCATGCCTGGTCAAAGGATTCGGTTCGCCATCGTTGTGAAGATTGTACCAGAAGAGGGCGGAACCCTTTTTCGGCTGGATAGCTAGTTCTGCTGCCGGAAAAATAGTAGAACCGCCCACTGGAACATCGGTCAACTGGGAAAGGTACAAAGTTCAGATATACACTGATTAAAAGTGTGTTATTTAAAAGCAACATAAGAAAGACGATTTCCAACACTTTATTATGTTTCATGTAAGTAGTAAAGAGATACTTACATAGAACAAAAACGTCATAAGCCGATCACCTTCCTCGGTGAATTCCTAAGTAAGAGATTATAGGATATTGATTTATTATATATGAACATTAAAAAAGATACAGATTACTTGCCGGATGATTTTTGATGTCCACGTAGTCGCTATGCTCGGGGAAATAACTTCCAAGGCCATAATTTATTCTGGCCAAAGAAGTTGAATTGCCAACATCGAGGCCCGATATATCCGCCATGCGATTTACCAAAGTTTTGTCTAATTTTCCACCATCGTCGTCGGTAACTTTGACGTGAAAAAGTCGACTTACCTGCCCTGAAGTGGTATAATTATTTGTAGTTCCCTGTGTCATCTCTTTGCGGGTCATATTCGTCAGTTGAGCGATCTCGCTGTCATAGATCACGTCGTGATATAGCCAAATCATCGGGTTTCTGCTGATCTCCTCCTCCTTGAGAGGAGCTATCCGCATAAATGGCGTTGTGGTGCTATTATAGCGGCACACTAATTGAGGTCCTGGTGGGAATTCCCCCCTGCAGCCTCGTTCAATGGCAGTTGGAGTGGGATTTGGCCTTAAATGGATCAGAGGAATCTCACGATCTTGGGTTAGTTCCATCAGATAGTCACTTAAGTTGTTAATGGAACCTAATACATAATTATTTTATTGATAAATAAATAGTATCTTTAGAGTGTATCCAGTTCTCATACTTGCCTTCTTGAAGTCTACTCATAATGAACTTTTTCCGGAGGTCGTCTGGATTTGGTATGTGGAATGGAATGGCTGTGCTATTCTGAAGCTCATTCAAAGCACTCAAAGCTAGTCGATACCACTCTGCAGACCGTCTAAACTCTGATTGGTTGTACATAAAGTCAGCTAAAGCCACGCAATCGGGAACTGTCATTCGGGTCCTAAAAGGTTATCTAATTTAGCTGATAGTCACTAAGTCAATTAGTCTTCTTACCCCAGTAGTTCGCCTGCCAAAAGACCATTGGCCATGTCCGAAGATTTGAGGTCATAAAAGTGCTCTATCCTATGCATTCCCAAGAGTGCCTCACGCATATCATCTGCGCTGGGAGTACGATTTACAAGTTTTTGCAACTCCTCATTCTCAACTGTGGGGGTTATGATGATTTTTTATATAGACACATAATCAGCTCGATAAATTATTATTTGTACCTGTAAGATTTTCGAAAATTTTAGTATATGCAATAAACTTGGGCCAATCTTCATGAGATCTTCTGACAAGGCCAAAGGAATTCAGGGGATTCGACACATATTGAATAGGATCCGTTTTGCTGTTCAGATTTCGACCAGTTACGCTGTCAATGAACCTAATAATGAAATAAATAAATAGTATATACATTATTAATATTAGGAGAATGCTGTTAAAAGCCATACGTGCGAAGATTTTCAACCTTTTTACTCAGAGAGCTAACATAGCTGGCCAAATGCTCTAAATAGGAATTTTCAATCTCCCGAAGCTCTGATAGAGCGCGAATGGAATTTGAGTAGATAACTTCCTTGGGTTTATCCTCTTCAATTTCTTCTGTTTCGCAAAGGGTTGTTAATAATATAAATGTTAAGCTTAAAAGAACGATATTCAACGATCGAAGAAACATTCTAGAGCCAAATACAAATCATTTCCAAGCTCCAAACGTTCTCCTTACTTTCATAATGAATTTTCAAGGTTCATTTGTAACGCGTTCCGCCAATTCTGTGTTTTCTATGACAATAAAGTGTTATATTATTAATTCTTTAGGGTTTAACCCTTAAAACGCTAAATGGTAGTTTTAGAAAACCATTCAAGCTTCAAACAAAGTTTCAAAAAGTATAACACTTTTACCTGTGTGTGAAAGAGTAACAAACTATTTAAACTGTTAGCAGAGTTTTACACCACAACATTTTGGTTTTTCCAATACCACTACCAAGCATTTAATTTGTTTATAGTAGAGTTCTCAACCATTTTCACATTTTTTTTGTGTTGGTTTAGAGCTGGGCACTGAGAGAAAAAAATAATCATCACTCATTTTACTGACCCGCCAAATGCGAAATATGCTCTAAATTGCAAACAAAAGGTATAAATAATAAATTCCAGAGCACGCGGTCGAAGATATTCCAGGAAGAAACAAGAACAAATTACATATATTGCGTTTGGCGACGGAATGAGGTGAAAAGACGAAAACGAAAAACTGTTAGTGGTGTAGCTCCGCGTGCACTCAAAGCTTATGGGCGAACAAGCCCACATCCAGAGATCATTTACAAAAGCAAATAAGCACTCAGAACATAGGCGTTGAGCACCCCTGATCTAGATAAAGAGATGCATATATAAAATGTTATTTTAATTTCGTATAATGTTTCGACATCTATGTCAATAGAGAATTCATTATTTAACATATTTCTAATCCTAAAAATGTTAATTCGCTCTTTACCTCGTAAGCCGTATTAGCATTCAACATTTCTAGTCATCGTTTGCCAAATAGGAAAGTTAAAAGAATTTTTTCTATTTTATCCGCTAGAAAATAGAAAAAAAATTAATTAATAAATAATTTAATTTATGTTCATCTTGTTTCCGCTGATGCTGATAATGCTGATGATGCTCGGTATGTTCCTATGCTCTGAGTGCCTACTTGGATGCTCATCCTTTTTTTTCTATCGTCGAATTGTTCTATCGATACCAGCCTACTTGGATGCTCATCCGTATATTTTTATGTGTGTGTGTTGATCTTTCTCGGGGGACTCGATCCCATGATCCCATCCCTTCCAATGCTGCTGGATTCTTGGGGATTCGCCTTAACCCCCCCTAAGCCACCGTCCTTGGCGATTTGCCAGCGTCGAATTGTTCTATAAAAGCTATCGTTAACAGCCTACTTGGATGCTAATCCGCCAGCAAACTGTTTGCGACCGCTTCCAATTAAATTGACTTGCAATGTGGAACAGGATGGGCAACTACTAGCTCAGTCAAGGTCAACTGAAAGTTCGGAAAAAAAATAGTTTTATGACCTTTGTAAAATTGATTAAAAATTTTTTTGTATGCAGCTTAAGCTTGCACCCGCTTCCGTGGCGATTTGCCACTGTTGAATCATTCTATCGATAACGGCCTACTTGGATG